>NC_139347.1:147721725-148321725 GCF_055883805.1 Amblyomma maculatum | reverse complement strand
CCTGCTTGGCTGCCACGACTTACAGGCCCAACAAGCCTTAGTCGGGCGCGCCCGGGCGGCGGCAACCGCCACTCGGGTCCCAAACTAGGGACCTGCGTCTAGTGCTTGTAAGGACCGGTCCCATATGGGCCGATCCGAACATGCCTCCAGGCCCTTGTATAGGTAATAAATGTTCTTACCACCACCAGGAACCCAGCAGTCTTCACCGCCGTTTGTGTGGACACTGTATCATCTTCTTCCTTACAATTGCCCCGGCGGAAAGAGGGAGCCATCCTGGCGACATAAAAGGGGCTCTGAACATCTATAGCGATACAGTTTCCCTATGCCTAGTATGTGAATGAATGTCGATGTAAAATAACGTTACCACAAGAATTTTTTAAATACGGCATTTGGAAGCAAAGTTATTTGCAATCAAATTTGGAATGTCTGCGCCTTCGCGCCTTTCCTCCTCCTTTCAACCTTTTAGGGCGCGCAAAGGCTGGCCCTCCTCCACGGCCTCGCCCACTGACACGTCACAACTGACGCATCTGCGCTTTTACTTTTTTTGCTTAGCGCCGCACGCCGCAACTTCCGTTTTGCCACGCTTGCTTGCCAGCGCGCAGTCGGGGGCCTCTTGTCGTCTGCTTCATCGTCATCGCCCTTCGGCACAACTCGGAAGATTTGTTGCCACGCTTTACGTCCCTAGCATTGACCTCACCTTCGATTTTGTGTTATGTCGTGTCCGCGACGGATGCAGGACAGTTCTGGGCTAGACTGGCCACTCTCTTGAGTTCGCGAAGAGCAGTTAATTATCGAACCGCTGAATTGTTCTTTTAACGGGACATGAGCGGGAGGTTGTTACTGTGTGCCTTCCCTGGCTGCGAAGGTACTGCTAGCAGAGGTGGGCAACCTCATGAGGTCGACCTCAACCTCAAAATGACCTCAACCTCACGCAGTGAGGTGAGGTTAAGGTGAGGTCGGTGACAGCTCGAAATTTTTTGACTGAGGTCACGAAATTGGACCTCAACCTCCCGCGTGAGTTTTAAGGTTGAGTGAGGTCGTCATTGTGTGACGTCGAAATTGTGAGGTCCAGGCTTTTTGCTGTTGCCGCGGCTTTCTTCGAAGAGCGCCCCTTTTGACGCGGAGCTCGAGCGTACTGCCGCGGTGTGCCCGCCGGCTCTCGGTGTTTGGTTACCCCCCGTTCGGACGACCGGATGCCGCAGCCCCTGCCCAGCTTTCGGCATTCCACCGTAATGTCCGCAGCCCGAGGACGCTTCCCTCTGGTCTTCTTGGAAGGAGATATTTTTTTTGTTTACTTCACGAACTCCTCATGCCCTCCGCCCGCCACCCCCGTTTCCTCTGACTTGTTTTTGCCGATGCTTGCCGCTGGCTCAAACACCCAGGAGCGCGCAAAGCACATAACGCACGTTGACCCGCGGTGCTTTTGTCGGATGCCGCAAAGAAACAAGCAAAGTAAAAAGTGAAGCAAACTGTCTTTGCGCAGACGGCGCGGAGCAGAACTGTTTGTCGTGTGCATGTCCGTTTCCAGGCGCTAACGTCACGGCTGCTGCCTTACATTCAATAAAGGACCCCGCTGTACATTACACGGAAACTTGACAGAAAATGGTGCAACGAAATTGTTAGAGGACGTGATACTGACAGATTAAAAAAGAAAAGGAAAACATGAACAAACCAGCAAAACCGGCACAATACCATCTGAGCATTATATCGAAGTCCTCCCTTTCAAATGGTACGTCATCGTTCTATATTCCGGTCCTGTAAATTTATATTCTTGTATTCTCCAAAACAACCTCTCTTTGGTCTTGTGCTGCTTGTTCCTTCTAACAGATTCACAGGTGGCCCCGAACAACTGCAATGGGATGAAGGTGCTAGCGTTCCGTATATAACCAATATAGCGGTAAAACATGCAAGAAGATGAAACGGACGGCACAACTTATAAGACGCAGTGGTATACACGAAAGAAGCCTGCACATGTTAACTATTTGCCGAGATAGAAGAGACAAAAAAAAATATATGGGGCTTGCATAGAGTGAAGCCCATTGAAAAAAAAAATGATTTTGCTCTGCTAAGGCCCCTTGTATCTCTCTCAAATTCTAGTGAAATCAAGCAATCCAGGAGAAAGGAGGAGAGTAAGGGATTTTTAACTTCATAATATCAGGTTTCTGAAATCTCTTATTCAGGCGCAGGAAAAAAAAAGAGAAAAGCATTCTCCTACATGTTTTTATGAGCTAGAAAGTATTGAGATGGTTTCCGGCTCGACATTTTGGTGTCTAGATGGACGAATTGGTGTAGCGAACTGAGCGTGTCTCTTTCGTGCTCCCGTCTGCTCCAGACGGACAAATCAATCGGATGAAAATTTTTGTGGCCAGATGTCGGAATAATTTTTTCAGACATTTGTCTTTTTCTTTAGAAATCGATTTAGATATACGTGAATGAAGCCAATTACATGCTAGGACTGAGAAATGCAGTACTAAGTCGATGTCTCAAACCTTCTATACGCTCTGGGAAGCGCAGTTCTCTTGTGTTTTTAGTGTGCGACATTTGTTATTACTTTCGTCAACATAGTATTTCTTCATATATATTTTCTTGTATGTCAATTAAGTTCGTACACTGCCGAAAAAAGAACAGACTTCTTCCCTCACATTAGGCTCTTTCTTTGGCATCTTTTCAGAGGCCCATAGCACAACCCTCCTTTCCACTTACCGGCGCGGTCATTCTTTTTCTCTTTTTGCAAGTATTGAAAAGCGCTATGCAGTCTCTAGAAGCGGAGCTGACACACATACCCCACTGCCTTTGGTGTGTATTGGTGACAGTTCGGCATTCACTGCATGAGCAAAACCAGATGCCATGGAGACGGACGGCGAAGGGAGGAGCGCGTGCACAGCAGGGGGCGCGGTCCCTCCAGGCTGCTTGCTCGCCTCCTTTCTGTTGTTCTTGTCTTTATATTACGTTTATGGGCTGTAACTATACGACACTAACGGGGAAACGGTTTCTCTAGATTCACGTACGGTGCATGCGGCGAAGCAGCTTCGGAGACACCACCGTACAATTTATTAGTTTAGTCTTCAAAGGAAAACAGGTGAATACTAGAAAGAAGCTCGTCTCAGAATTGTTGGCGAAATGGCATCCAGTATTTAGTTCAGACGTACAAGTATTTATATCATGTGTGTGTGTGTGTTTTTTTTTTCTTTTAGGCGGGTGGGAGTTGGACATTTTGCTCCGGCGAAATTTGACGGGCGAGCCGATGTTCGCGACAGCAAAGTGGTTCATGTTTAACCCTTTTTCCTAGCAGTTCCGACCCTTGTAATTTTTTAATGTAAGGGTGGTGTTCGAAGAAGCAATTCCGCCAATTCTTGCAATACGCCACGAGATCACAGAATTATAAACAAACGTCCAGGAGTGGCCGGTTGGGACCTCATAAGATAAACAGCATTCCTCTTAGAAATTTTCTGAAAGTTTATTCGGCGTTGGCCGAGTTTTATTATTAATTGGTGTTTTGCTGTCTTTTCCTCTTTTGTTTGTTTTGTTGGTGATCTAGTCTTTACAAGTCGTTTCATGAGTGGCTATTATGGAAAATTTGTGCCCCGTTAATATGGCATCCGTTAATATGGAACCCGAATTATGGACAGTTTTCTGGGGCGAATATTTTTCAATGTATTTATGCCTCGTTAAGTAGAAACTCGCTCTCTGAACAATAGACAGGGGATGAATGCACACAGCCTATTCGGCCCATGTATTTTTGTCTCGTTAATATGGACATCGTTTGAAAACACCAGGGGAGTCCGAACGCAAGTTAAAGAAAGGTGCGCAGGCCGGGAACCTATGCGACAGCCGATACGGTCGGATGCCTGAACGAGTCCTGTGGAGTTGGAAAGAACCAAATCGGGCTAAGAAAGACCCCACAAGGAGGGAACAGGGAGATTTCTGGAGAAGGGCGTCCCGTTCTGGACGCCCTTCCTTCTCATGCTCCTGTTTTTCGTCACTGATGCGCTACCGAACTACCACATTTTGCAACACAGCGATCCGCATGTCGGCTTCGCCTTGAGTCAACGATGCGGCCTTGACAAGGTCTGAGCTCGTCGTAGTCGGCTAGCCGTCGTTTTAGAATGTACTTCAGCTTGCAGTGTTTGTTTTATAGGAACACGTACAAACGGCACTGGAAAGGGCTGTTTGATAGCCCTCTGTATAGTAGCCTGCCAACTTGACTCCCTCACTTCCCTACAGAAACAGTACAAGGCAAGAAAGAGAATCAGAAGAACGGAAAGTCAGGGAGGTTAACTAGGGAAAAAGAGTGCAAAGAAGCAGGAGCCTGTAACCCTCAACTTTAGTCTGACTTTTGGCATGGCGGGAGTTAAACGCAAAAGAATGGAGCTGAACTTAGGCGCGAAGCGGGAAATCTGTGAATACAAGCGGCAAAAGCCATCTCAGTCAATCCAAGCCGTGAAAGACTGGACCCAAGTTCAACTAGGCCTCAGCCTCGCCAGGTCGACGGTATACCATCTATATATACTACAGGACTCCGATAAATGACTCAACGTCGGCATCGCAGCGAAAGCCACAGTCCGACAGCGCCAAGCACAGTTCGAAGAAATGGAGTCAGCCTTGTTAATGTGGTTCGGGAATGTGCACGCGAATGGTGCTGTCATGAGCGACGAAATGCTTCAAAAGAAGACTCGCTGCCTCGGCAACGTTATGAGTGCTTCTTCTCCTCCGTCTTGATAGGTTTTACCTGTGATGACTTACGGAATTTTTGTTCAGTAAAACAGGGGGATGTTTACTGAGAAATATTATTCTACGCTCTGTCTAGGCGTTACTGACTTCAGCTACTCAAGAGGATGGCTGACAAGGTTTAAGAACAGACATGACGTTTCGGGTAGACGGATCTATGGAGAAGAGGGTAGCATCGACATCTCGGCTGTGCTTATATACACAAATTAATTGAAACAGCAGCCATTAATTATAATTTTTTTCTGAATTATATACTTTTCGTTTTTATTCATGACTCGTTATTATGGATGACTCGCTTTATGGACAGCTTTGGTCGGAAACCAAAGCGTCCGTACTAACGAGGCACGAATGTATTCCTATTTTTTCCTAATTTAATGTATTCTGTCGCAAAACAATGTACAGTGTATTAAAAAAAAAGCTCGGCAATCATAATTTTTTTTTTCGAATTAAGAAAAAGAGCAAGGATGGAAGCTTGGGCGAGTTGGTGTCGGTTTTCTTGCCTCATAGCGCTAAACAGACAGGGACACAGCCAGACATACTGGACGGGCGATAAAAAAAAGCGCCCGTTCCGTGTGTCTCGCTGTGTCCCTGTCTGTTTAGCGTTATGTGGCAAGAAAAGAAAAAGAGCATATCGTCATTATTGTCGTCGTCACTAGGGTCAACAGCATTTGGCTTTTCAGTTTACAGTAAGAACTGGCTTGTTTTATTTCTAATACGAATCTTATTCACGTGGGTCACATGGGATAGACTCTTTGTATTGCATTATGGGCCTATGCGTAGTAATGTTGTACTCATATAGGCCTTAGATTAAAACCGACCACTAAAGGGTAGGCGAGGAGGGGGAGAGGATGGCCACTTTAGTGCAGAGTTGGACATGTAGTGTCCGGAGTTTTTCTGCTTTTATCCGGGATATTAACTGTTGTAAAAAATTAGGAGTAAAATACAGCCTTCATACGACAAAATTCTGGCTAGCCTATATACCCTAGGATTACCGAGAAATGTATATTAGCTTTAAGTTGAGGTTTAATTTAATGATTCTTTTTGTTTGTTTGTTTTTGAGGTCGAGCGCCCGACCTCAACCTCACATTTTGAGTTTGAGGTGAGGTTGAGTGAGGTCGCCAATGGTCACTTGAAAAGTGAGGTGAGGTCGCCTGGGGGACATCAACCTCAATTGATGAGGTTGAGGTTGAGTGAGGTCGCCAAATATTTTTTGAGTTTGAGGTGAGGTCGAGGTTTTTGAGGTCAAATGCCCACCTCTGATTACTAGTGACGGCAGGTAAAACATTCTGCATAAAATGCCTCAAAACGTCAACCTCCGGAAACAGTGGCTACAGCTCATCGGATAGCCAGCATCGGTGAAGAAAGCATTTATCTACGTTTGTTTTACCCGGATGTGGTTCGCGATTTGGGGATCCCAACAAGACTGCGTCTGCGTGAAGGAGCGGTACCAACGCTGTTTCTTCCAACACTGCCGGTAAGGGTAAAATGAAAAGATTTGATAATATTAGCTTTAGACGAGTTATCACAGTACTGTGTGGATTGTTTTTTTAACTCAGGCGATCTTGCTCAGCGTTGTGGCATGCATAGGCAAGATTTGTCATGTTAACTGTGAATTACACTGCTGAAAATAAAGCAGTGGCGAGCTTACGATGGGATTTTGATATTTTTTACTGTTATGCTAGTCGACCCCACGCACCAATGCACCCATATAAGCCGTATACTATCGTCACCGGGGTTCAGCAACGGATTCTTCAACAGCGTGTACTTATGGGGATCGAGTCCAATCTCGGTATTCATTCGCCGAAGTCTCTTTTCAAGCTCGGGGTCGATAATATCCGTACCGCAGCAAGGGAATGAGATGTTAGCGAAAGACTAGAAATTCACAATCGAGATCGCAGAGAACGGTCTTCCGGGCGTTACGGAGGGAAACTCTCGCGTGCACCTTGCTCGAGCCTTGAAACCTTCGTGTTTAGGCTCCCTTGCGTTTGACTATACGATGCCCCTTCGTTAAAGATAACGATTGATTCTAAAGGAAAAAAAGGAAGGGGATGAGGAGAAGGGGACTGCGTAGTTGTGCGCTGTGATGTAGTTTGTCAGCCGCGGTTCGGAGACAGCTGACTACAACGGCGAACGCGCGCGCCGACAGGAAGTTGAAAAACTCTGTTTGGTGCCCGATTATTATCGCAGCATGACTCCCGCCCTCTAGCCTTTTTTTTTTTTACGCCGTGTGGTGTTTGTACAGAGCATACCTTGAAATGTCGCGCGGGTGGAGCTGCGTCCAAGCTCATCAACCGAGGCGGCCAGGAAAGAAACACGTGAAAATCGAGATGGGCGGTAGATAAAAGAAGGAAGAAAAAGAAGAAAGGAGGGATACTCTCAGGAATGAAGAGATGGAAACAGAAACAAAAAGTGCCAAGAGACTTTACCCTTCAGTAGGTGAGGTGGAGGGGGGGGGGGGGTGTCGCGAATGAAACGTTATCACTCGCGTGAACTGACTGGCTTAGTCGCTAAAAGCTGTGCCTCTTTATCCCTAAGCGATCAGCTGCCGATCGGATGTGTAACTGTTGGTTTTGACAGGAGCATAGACATGAGTTATACACAACTAGATTTTTTCGTGCAAAAAGGGGTGAGGGGGGGGGGATAATTTGCACGGGTTCTTATAATATGATGGTGTTGTGACCGTGCATGGTCGGCACTTGCGTGCACTATTGTGCGCCTGTGGGCATGGTATTGATATGTGCTGTTTGTGCAGGGGCTCTAAGTGAGCCTGTTCAGATTAATCTTTTTGTGTGAGCATGCTTTGCTTTGTCGTGACCCTGCAACTGCCAAGTTGGCGCTGTCAAGGGAACGTCAAGAAAAATACAAAGAAACGTCGCCTGTGATAAATAGCCGGAAGTGCTTTTGTTCAACTGTTCACCCTTCCCGTCGAGAGGCGCTGTTGTCCAGTGAGGAATGAGTATTGTCCAAAGGAGACGATCGGAGTGACACGTCCGCTCACGTACAGAAGAAAGGAGCATGAGGATTACGGCCATTAGAGGATTTCCCGTGAATGGAGGAAAGAGTTGCAATTGCCGAAAAGGGACAATGCCGGGAGCGGTATTCGTGGCGCGCACGTACACTTGGGTTCTGAGAAGGAAATCCACTTGTCCGAACCAACGTAGCGGATCTTTGCAGAAGAATTGAAATTTACCTCCTCGCCGCTCCCAAGCTCTACCCGACAACAAGTGACCGCGCCCGACGAAACAATACTGGACCAGCCAGTGCATCAGACCATGAGTGCAGTGATGTGTTCGATTGGTTGCCGATATCTGAGGGGTGTGCCCTGGAGCTGATTGGTCAGCATCTTCATAGAGGGGCTGGACATATGGGGATTTAAGGACATTGAAGAGCACGAAATGACGCTCTGAGACCTCGGTAAACTGCTCATCCAGACGCTACTCGCTATGAATTCTTTAGGCTTGCCATTTTGCGGATATAACCTTTTTTTCATGTAAATAAGTTTTCTCAAAGTGCCTACCAACCTGCTTGTATATATTGTACCAAATTCGAAGATTCAATCCATCATCAACCCGGAGTCTCGGCACGCTACCAAGTGAAGGCCGGGTCGACTTAGTCCCAGCGTCACGACAACTGGTGACCAGCGTTGGTATCTGAATCTACAAGCCACAACATCTGGTGATGGGAGGTGGATCAGAATCTACAAGCCTCAACATCTGGTGATCGGAGGTGGCATCTCAAGCTACAAGCCACATCTGGTGATCGGAGGTGGCATCTCAAGCAACAATCAGGAGCAACAATCGGCCAACAAGAGAGCAGCTCGGAACATCGAGCGCATGTGTGGGTGAGTGCTTGGCTTTTCTTCTGATGTGGACCAGGTTCTAGAACAGGGTTAGATTTTAGAACTGGTAAAGATTGTTGAAACGCCTTTAGGTTTGGTAATTTGCACAGTTGTTTTGGAAGTAGCCGACACTCGGAGCGATCATGGACCTACAAAAGCTGCAGAAACCGAAACTGTTGCTATTGTGTGGGGAATTGGGAATTGATACAAATGGGGCACGAAAACCCTTGATTTTAAAGGCGATCACCGATTTGGGAACCGATGATGAGGAGCTCAGTGATGCATGGAACCTCATCGGGCAAAAAAAGGAGGAGCAGCTCAGACAGCAGAAAGAGCGGGAAAAAGTGGAAAAGAGGCGTGAGCGTGAACTTGATAGAGAAGCAAAAAGGCTAGAGCAAGAAATTGAGCTCCGGAAATTAGATGTAGAGTTGAGCAAGAGGTCGGGCAATTATCCCCTGCTAGCGGCACCTCTTCTCAACAAGGAGGCAGATTTCAAGATGTCAAAGTACATGCAGCCATATGTGATATCAGGGGATATCGGTCTGTATCTGGCTAACTTTGAGCGAACCTACGAAAAACTGTCCTTCCAGCAAGACACTTGGTCTCAGAGATTATTGAAGGTTCTGCCCTGCGAGGCAGCGGAGGTTGTCGCACGGCTAAGCGAGGATGCGGACAACTATAATAAGGTCAAGGCTTGCCTTCTGAGAAAGTATAGGCTTAACGCCGAGGCGTTCAGACAACGGTTTCGGAACGCTACTAAGTCCAGGGACGAGAGTTACCATGAATTCCCTTACAAGTTAAGAGTCAATTTGGGCGAGTGGCTAAAGAGCACTGATTCCTACAGTGATAGGGACGCTGTAGTCGAGCGAATTCTTTTGGGGCAGTTTTATAACTGCCTCCTCGAAAAAGAAAGAAATTGGTTACAGGACAGAGGCGACATTAAGTCGGCAACTGAAGCTGCCGAACTCATTGAGGAGTACGCTTCGCGCCGACAATTCAGCAACCCAGCAGTGGATAAGTCCCGCAATCACAAGTTGAGTGTGAATAATCGTCAGGAAAAGCACTTTGCTTGAGTTGCAAACGAAGAAAGGAAGGCTTCTTCAGGCAAACTCCCTAGAAAGGACAGCAGTGAGAAAAGTGGGGAAGTGACCAACACGCAGAACACAAAGAAGCTTGAGGCTAGGAAGCCGCTCACATGCCTTAGGTGTAATGAGCAGGTCACGTTGCCGTCAAATGCCGGAAAGAAAAGATTGCTTTCTCGTATGTCAGTGACTGCGATGAAAACATGAAGCTTTTGGAGCCCTACATGCGTGACCTTGTAGTCAACGGGAAGCCTGCAAGGTACTGCGCGATTTGGCCGCAACGATGGATGTTGTCCATCCGGCGTATGTGTCGCCTTCCGACTATACAGGACAGTGTGAAAAGATCCGCCAGGTAGTGGAGGAATAGAGTGCGTGCTTACCAATCGCTAACGTGGTGATCGAGGCCCTTTCGGCGAGTTAACAACCGAGGCTGCCGTTTCAGGAAAGCTTCCCAAGTGCTATCCGTATTTGTTTTCCAACAAATCGGACATGTTGCTGCGAAAGGAGGGCATCCTTTTCGGAGACAGAGTTGTGCAAGCCTTAACACGTTCAAAGGCGCGAGAACTAGCTACACTGCTCATTCCAGAAAATTCCACAGTGGTGGAAACGTCAGTTAAAGCAGTGGTCGATGCGGGAGATAGCGGGTCAGAAAACTTTGAGAGCAAGGCATCTCAGATAAGTCAACTTGAAAGTGAGCTTGATGAGACGCGGAATGAGGACGTTCTTGAGAGTAACCTCTTGCCGCCAGTGTCTAGTAATCTCAGGAGACTTCTAAGTGGAACCCGAGAAGACTTAGCTATGGAGCAAGCCAATGATCCCAAGATACAGGAGATAAGGGAGCGCCACCGCGCCACTAAGACAGCAAAAAATATCTCTTTCGAGATGAGAAAGGGAATTCTGTATCGCTTATTCAAGGATAAGCGCGGAGTAGAGCGGAACCAATTAGTCGTTCCCCAAAAGTACCGCGAAGACTTACTGCGACTTTCCCATGGCAGCTCGTGGTCATGTCACCTTGGAATAAGGAAAACAAAGCAGGGTCTGTTGCAAGAATACTATTGGTCTGGATGTTTTAAGGACACGGAAAATTTTTTACGGTCATGTGACACGTGCCAGCGGGTTGGAAAGGCCCAAGATAATTGGGAAGCTCTGATGCTGTTAGTACCAATCATTACCGAGCCGCTTCATCGGTTAGTAATAGATGTAGTTGGGCCAATTCCTGTGACAGGGTCAGGGTACCGTTATATCCTCACTATGTTATGCCCAGCCACAAAGTATCCAGAGGCTGTTCCGCTGCACGAGGTGACGTCCGAGAGTGTAGTGGGTTCGCTGCTATCAGTGTTTGCACGAGTTGGATTCCCTTCCGAGGTCCAATGTGATCAGGGTAAATATTCACAAGTGTCTTCACCACCTCATTTCTCTAGCGATGCGGCATTAAGGTGGTGCACAGCTCGATCCACCATCCGCAGAGCAACAGCGTAGAAAGATGGCATTCTGTTCTCAAACGCGTCCTGAGAGGACTGTGCTATGAAAACAAGCGCAGGTGGGATACCTGCCTGCCTGCAGCACTTTTCGCTTTGCGGTCAGTGCCGCACGAATCCACTGGATTTAGCCCAGCCGAGTTGGTGTACGGAAGGTCACTGCGCTCACCTTTGCGAATGGTGCGCGAAGCCTGGGAGGGGCGCGGAGAAGACCCAACAGTAGTAGAATTCATTCTGAACCTCCTGAATCGCTCACATAACTCTAAGGAACTCGTTGAGGCCAGCATGAAGTCAGCCCAGGCTGCTTCCAAAGGGTACTATGATAAGTCAGCCCGTCAAAGGACGTTTCGTATCGGGGACCAGGTGATGTTGCTGAGAGGTTCAAAGCAGAATACGCTCGAAGTACAGTGGGAAGGACCTGCTGAAGTCGTTGCAAAGCTTTCTAACGCCAACTACACAGTGGAAATCCCCCGTAGGCGTAAAGAAGTGTGCGCTTGTATTGTATGGGCCATTCAAAATCTGCAGTGCTATCTTGGAGGGGCCAAATTCACCGTAGAGACGGACGATTGTCCCCTGGCTTGGCTGCAAACTGCGACATCGAAGAACAGTCTCCTTCTGAGGTGGGGCTTGATTTTACAGTAGTACAAATTTGAAATAAGATACAGAAAGGAGAAGTTAAATGGGAATGCGGACGCGCTTAGCCGCGGTTTCTAAGCGGTCCGAGGTGCTCCTCACCATGTATCCAAATTGATACTCAGGTTCTTTTTTTTTCGTGCACTTGTATATATGTGACTATGTAAAGCAGCACGTTTGGTTTTCTAGGCATACGTGGCTCCTGAGCGTCTTGAGTGTGAGCTTTTCTCGGACAATGATGGCAGTTTTCTTTTTACCTGGTCTCTTGAGACGAGAGCCGAGTGCTTGCTTAGACATGTGGCTGAGTTTCAGAGAAAGCTCAAGCAATTTGGCCTACGACAATCAAAACAACGCGACAAGCGACAGCGAGCTTCAAGCGTTCATGTGCAGGCCATTAAGTCGTCTCTTCATGCAGCAGCTGCGACTGCTGCCCTCCGTGACTCTTCTGGCGGGAGAGGAGGCGGTTCTGACCGTGCATGGTCCGCACTTGCGCGCACTATTGTGCGCCTGTGGGCATGGTATTGATATGTGCTGTTTGTGCAGGAGCTCTAAGTGAGCCTGTTCACATGAATCTTTTTGTGTGAGCATGGTTTGCTTTGTCGTGACCGTGCAACTGCGAAGTTGGCCCTGTCAAGGGAACGTCATGAAAAATACAAAGAAACGTCGCCCTGTGAGAAACAGCCGGAAGTGCTTTTGTTCAACTGTTCACCCTTCCCGTCGAGAGGCGCTGTTGTCAACTGAGGAATGCCTATTGTCCAAAGGAGACTATCGGAGTGACGCGTCCGCTGACGTACAGGAGAAGAAAGGAGCATGAGGATTACGGCCATTAGAGGAGTTCCCGTGAATGCGGGAAAGATTTGCAATTGCCGTAAAGGGACAATGCTGGGAGCAGTATTCGTGGCGCGCACGTACACTTGGGTTCTGAGAAGGAAATCCACTTGCCGGAACCAACATAGCGGATCTTTGCAGAAGAATTGAAATTTACCTCCTCGCCGTTCCCAAGCTCTACCCGACAACAAGTGACCGCGCCCGACGAAACAATACTCGACCAGTCAGTGCATCAGACCATGAGTGCAGTGATGTGTTCGATTGGTTGCCGATATCAGAGGGGTGTGCCCTGGGACTGATTGGTCAGCATCTTAAGAGAGGGGCTGGACATAGTGGGTTTTAAGGACGTTGCAGAGCACGAAATGACGCTCCGAGCCCTGGATAAACCGCTCATCCAGACGCTTCTCGCTATGAACTATTAACGCTTGCCATTTTGCGGATATAACCTTTTTTTCATGTAAATAAGTTTTCTCAAAGTGCCTATCAACCTGCTTGTATATATTTTACCAAATTCGAAGATTCAATCCTTCATCAACCCGGAGTCTCTGCACGCTACCAAGTGAAGGCCGGCTCGACTTAGTCCCAGCGTCACGACAATGGACAGTAATATAAGTGCGCAACAAAGACGAGACAAAAAGGAGAAGTGGACAACGACGGCGCAGAACTGACAACTGATTTAATGGAAGAACGGAAGAGCATATATATACACACACACACACACACACGTGTTGTACCCACATGCGCATAGTCAAAATTATAAAAATATATAAAAATATGAAAATATATCAGCACATGTAAAACGCCCCTCATCGCACGCTCGTGGTGAAAACTGCCGACGCACTATCGATTGTGCAGCATGGTCATCTGTTTTTCTATCAATGCGACGGACGTTTTACTGACACATTTTGCTTCCGGTTAATATGAAAAGCCTCGGCAATTTCTCGAGTAGTCCGGTCTTTATGAAGAAACAGTATATTAGTATCGACAAAGAAAGGTACACACTCGCACGCATTACAATGTTTTGCTAAATTTGTTTCATTCTTTTTTTAAGGACTGCGCATGCTTCATAAGCCTAATGTTGATGCAACGGCCTGTCTGTCCAATATACGTACGGCCACAGGACAATGGTACTTGATATACTACACTCATCCATGACTGATAGGCAAAGACCGTCAAAAAAAGAACTAATTGCTGCAGACAGGCACAGATTTGTGCTTCATCATGACTATTCAATTGCACAGTACAACTGTCAGTGTACTTACCCCAAATGCTCAACAGACTGGCATCAGCGCTGCAAAACATTGGCCGCTGGAGGCAAAACAATTGTTTCAATATGTTTGCTTTGACTAACAGTAGCTCGAGCGCAGCTTCATATGACTTTTTCTGTCGGAGTGAGTGCAGTATTGATGTACCCATGTCTGTGTGTTTCGCCTCTGGCTGCGGCCAACCAAAAGGGCACACAAAATATGTTGCTCTTTGCTTATGACGGCGACTCCACATGGTGTGCGACCGCCCGCAGGCCCTTCAAGTATTGCATCAAAGCTGCCGCTTGAAACAATTAGCAGGAAAGGCAGAGCAAATATGGGTTCAGGGTGTGTGTAAAGCTAGATTGCGAATAATTATGCCGATAAGAGTTGTTCAGCTTCTTGAGGTAAAGCTGGAAGTAAATGGAAGTAATTAAAGTGAGCTGTCTAAGTGATCATGTCACATCTCTCTTTTCACGGGCTCGCTGTTCCCCATCCGTTAAGGTACATAGTTTACAAGACAACAGTGTAATTGCGCTGATTATTATAATGTGCGAGAAACAATACTGTGTTATTAGCGGTAATTTATGCTGCTGAGCGACAAAGAAAGCACAGTGCTTCGCCGCGGAGAGAATTTTTTTTAATAACGTCAATTGTTTACTGCCTCAGGACATAATGGAATATGCTCTAGGACTTATCCAGAGAAATGCTGTAGGCCTTCTCTCGAAATAAAGTTTTCTTTGTTTCTTCGGTGCCTGTTCATCACTGCACGTCATGTGAAACCTTGCAAGGGGCAGATACAGCATGCGAATCCTAATATGTGTTTTCCGCGGCGTCTTGTATCTCTCCGGCTCAACCGCTCAGTCGTTTGAGGTGAAACTGCACACGGAGTTTTGATATTGCGGTAAATTTTATTTGCTCGTAGTAAGGTAGGTAAGGGTGCTTAATTCGTTGTTGCTGCGTACAATGCGAATCCACAATCTGCGCCAGTATCAGAAGCCGAAAGCTGCCAACGCCGGCCCATGATACCACGGATTGGCGCATCCAGGTACGTACAGTAAGCCAGGTAAGTACAGTTATCTTAGCTAATTTACTATAAGAGAAAGATTCATACGCTACAAACTTACTACGTGAAAAAACGAGTTTGATGCAATCAAGTCAACAGTTCAGACAGTAGGATTTTAAAAGCCGCCATAGTATTGATACATTACAACAATGACTTAACTCATTGCACCTGTGAAACCGTCGTTTATCTGTGCGCAATATTCAGGCTAGTAAACACATTACTTACCAGCGTATGTTGTCGCCTTGACTCGATCCGAGGTGCGTATTTTGGTTTTCTTTCCTGATAGCTAAACGTTGAGCGTATTACAATTATTTTGGCATAAGTGGTAGTTTTATGGATGCGTGACGTCGCAAAGAAGCAGACCAATAGTCATTCGAAAACGCATGTACGTAGACGCGTTGCACAGAGGAGAAGGGGTACCGCAAAAGTCGACGGAAAGAGAGCGCCAACTTTTGAATAGAAATGCGGGAGCTGTGCTGCGCGTAGACGTGTTTTATTACGTTCAGATGTGTATCGCAGCATAACCTAGCGACTGAGATAGTTTGCGATCAATGCTCGTGAGGTGTTTGTGGGCCCCTTAAGGCGTAAGGGGATCGTAGTATGGTTTAAGTTGACCGACATGTACAACTTCTCGCCCGCGGCGACGGTAGCCCGAAGAAGGCGTTGCCGGCTTCACGACGTAATTAACTGGAGATGTATGCTCTAATACACGGAAGGGTCATTATACTTTGCAGAGAAATTGGAATCAGCCGGAACATAGAGCCAAACGAGGGTATTTGTAGGAAAGTCAGAAGCGGGCTTGCCTTGATCGCTCTCATGTCGGCGAAGATCTTGAATGTCCGACGTGAATGAGTGAGCCAACTGACGGCACTGCTCAGCATTACGGGCAAGATCAGAAAGAGAAGAGTACTCTGAACTGTCGGGGTGGTAAGGAAGTATGATGTCCAGTAGACAGGAAGGCTCACGACCGTATAGGTCAACACCGATCTGTGACGTAAGCACGCTGCGCTGGCGTCTCTATCGCCAGCGTGGGTCGGCTGGGGGTGAAAAGTAGGCTTAGCGCCCATAGGAATAGATGGAAGCGAAACATTGCAAAGCCGTTTTCTGATTTCACGGGTCCTCTGTGATGTCGTTATTCGGTACAGAGCATCCATGGACGCCCTGTAACACATCGTGGAAGTGTGAAATCTCATTACCGAGGCGAAGTATTTTTAAAACACCGCGAAACGTATGAGGGTGCGAGTTGAGAGGGCGATCCCGTAGAAACACATGTAAGCACAACTTACCGCAACATTTTGCTCTGTTCAGCAGCGTTGAACCCCTTGTCATGTTTTGGTGAACGTCTTGTACGACGCCCCGACGTCATGTTGCATGACACACTACATTCTCTTGCAAGTAATGTAAGTCTGACGACTTGCGGAACCGCTCACAGCACGATAAACTGACCGCGCATAGTTGCAGACGACCATGCACCACCGGCGCTGTCGCTAGCAGACGCTCCGGAGCTGCAGGCAGCCACGGAGGGTATCGCCAGCTGCGCTGTCGTCTGCTGCCATGAGCGAATCTCGTTCGGTCCATATTGTTGTGTGGCGTTTGACAACGGCTGTTTAAATGTAATTCTGTCTAGGACGTATCACTGGGTGGCAGTATTATCAAGCTCATTTGCCCTATGCGGCAGCATATAAGACTGTAAGCAAAACTGCGCGATTCGCTACACCCAGCTTGCCCTCTGGCGGCATCTGGATTCATAACACAAGTTATTCGGGAAGTTTTAAAAGTAGACCGCCTCCATAATGACGCACCATACTTTATCACACACTTCTTCAAAACGCTGGTCAACGTTTACCGACCGGCCACTACTTCTGATGCTCTGCGAAATGACAAAAATGTTTCGGTAATTTGTGTGTACATGTATTTCTGCGGGTCGCCCTCCCAACTCACACCTCCCCGCCATTTTTCGGTATTTTAAAAATACTTCGCCCTTGTAATGATATTTTATACTTTCGGTATCTGTTCTAGGGTGGTCACGTTTTCTCTGTGCAGAATAACGACATCGTAGATGCGCCGTGAAAAGAGAAAACTGCATTGAAATCTTTCGGTTGTATGTATTCCTATGGGCACTAACCCGACTTTTCACCCCCAGTGGGCTGCCGCACCGTGAGCGCCCCCTTTTTTTGCAAACACAGGGTTTGTCTATAGGAGAAAGAATGGGGAAAATCCAGTCGTTGCTTGAGACGCTGTGTTATAGGCATAGGTGACGTACGGAAGCACGTGATCCCGATTATACGCGTCAGAAGAAACGTTCATTGCGAGCATGTAACCAAGAGTTCGGTTGAACCTTTCTGTGAGGCCGTTTGTTTGAGGATGGTAAGCTGTGGTGGTTTGATGTATTGTTTGGCAAGCTTCCAACAGCTCGTGGACCCCTTGTGATAACGAGACGCGGCCACGATCACTGAGAAGTCCCGAGGAGTCCAGTGAGGTAGAACAAAGTGACGCAGGATGAAACAGGCGACGTCACGAGCACAAGCCGTAGGCAGGGCTGCAGTCTCTGCGTAGCGAGTGAGGTGATCCACGGCGACTATTACCCAGTGGTTGTCTGAAATCTAAGATGAAAAGGGGCCATAGAGGTCGATGCCAAGACGATCAAAGGGTCGCGCTGGACAAGACAATGGCTGTAATGGGCTGGCGGGGGGCGCGGAGAATACTTCCGCTGCTGACAAGCAGTACAGGAGCGAATATAGCAGCGGACAAAGTTGCACATCCCCCGCCAGTAGTACCAATGACGGAGACGCTCGTATGTCTTCAACAAGCCAGCATGTGCGCTTTGCGGGTCGGCATGGTGATGGGCGCAGATTTCTGTACGAAGATGACGAGGAATGACCAAGAGTCATTTGCGATCATCCGGGCGATAGCTTTTGCAATACAGCAGACCACCCCGGATAGTAAAAGGGGAAGCTTGGCGACGAAGGGCTCGCGGGAATGAAGACGTTGAGGACGCGGTGAGGACGTCTAGGAGGGAAGATATCCAGGGATCCCTGCGGTTCTCGAAAGGCAGGTCGTCGGCAGAAGGGGTTCCAACGGAAGGTTCGGATATCGAGTCCGAGGATGGACGAGAGGGCAGCGGCGAGCACGAAAAGGCGTAAACGTCGGAGTGTTTGCGTCCCGATCGAAGTCAAAGTCTTGCAGGCGAAGATCCCAGCGGCCGAGGCGTCCAGAAGGGCCTTTCAGGGAAGCCAACCAGCAGAGGGCATTGTGGTCGGTGATATCGTTGAAGCGGTGGCCATATAAGTAGTGGAGAATCTTTGTTAAGGCCACATTGATTGCAAGACAGTCCTTTTCCGTGATGATGTAGTCAGATTCAGATTTCGCTAGCGCAAGGCTAGCGTAAGCAACTACATATTCGGAAAAGCCGGGTTTGCGTTGAGTGAGGACAGCACCGAGGCCGATGCCGCTGGCGTCAGTGTACACCTCTGTAGGGGCGGATGGGTCGTAATAGCGGAGAATGGGCGGAGAAGTGAGTAGACCTCGGAGCGTAGTGAAAGCATCGTCGCAGACTGGAGTCCAGGTAGACAAGTCGGAGGGACTATTCAGCAATTTTGTAAGCGGTTCAATGATGGTAGCGAAATTTCGGACAAAACGGCGAAAATATAAGAATAAGCCGACGAAGCTGCGCAGGTCTTTAACAGAAGTCGGTTTCGGGAATTAAGTGACCGCCCGTAGTTTGCCCGGATCGGGCAGGATGCCATCTTTGGACACGACATGACCCAGTATTGCTAGCTTTCGGGCGCCAAAACGACATTTCGTCAGGTTAGGTTGGAGATCGGCGCCAGTTTCACAGCGCAGGATTTGGTGCAAGCGCACGAGGTGCGTCGGAAAATCGGGACAAAAAACGACAATATTGTCACGAACAATAGGGCTAGACCAGCTGTACGAGCCGCCAGCGTTCCGCACAGAGAGCGCGAGCAGACTTCAGCGTCTTTGTCTCCCAGGCGTCACCTACTAATCTCGGGAACACCAGGTGCCCCCCCCCCCCCCCATTACTACCTCTCCTCAAAAAAACGTAAGCAGAGGCTGAGCGCGAGCGATCGGCGATGCCAGAGAAAACCAAAGGATCAGCACAAGAACCAAATAGAAGCCAGAAGCAAGGTAAGGTGTCCTACACGACAACGGAATAAGCGCATAGTACACTGTGCATTAAACGTGAAGTATGGCTTCATGCGGACAACGTGCACCACTTCGAAGCGTGGTTGCCGACGCGAGGGCTGCACAATACCCGCTGGAGGAAATTTGTATGTCACTTCCGTGACACGGCGCAGAACTTCGTAAGGTCCAAAGTAACGCGACATTAGTTTTTCAGACAAGCCGGGCCGGCGCATCGGTGTCCACACCCAAACTTTCTCTCCAGGTTGGTATGTGACGTGTCGATGACAGAGGTTGTAGCGAAACGTATCCTTGCCCTGCTGTTGCTGAATGTGAATGCGGGCAAGTTGACGTGCTTCCTCGGCGCGCTGAGCACACTGTTTCGGCGTCTGGCGCGAGAAGATGCACTTCAGAAGGGAAAATGTTTGGGCGTGTTGGTTCATCACCAATACAGCGAAGCGGTCAAAATCACAAAGGACGAGGAGGGAACAGGACAACAGCGCACTTTCAACAAATGTTTATTGCGGTTGCGGAGCATATATATATACACTTCAGAATCACAAAGAAAGAAGGAAAAACATCTGCACGTGCCGCCTAAGCTAAGAAATCCAGCTCATTTTTTGATAGAGCCACCGACGGTTTGCTGACGCATTCATCCCCTGATCGTGCTATCTGCGACGCTTCCACAATCTCCCTAGTTAGGCTGCTACGGTGGCGATACAAAGCAATAGTTTTGTCGAACAAAGGCTGCAAGGTGTCTCGCTGTCACACTTTTTACAATGTGCAGCTAGCTGTCCGTCTATGGCAATATTACCGACCTTTTTAGAGTGCTCTTGCAGCCGAACGTTCAGAAATCTTCCAGTTTGGCCGATGTAGTGTCTACCACACGAAAGCGGGATCTTATACACAACATCCTTCAGCTCGCTGTCGGGTCATTACATCTTAAGCACTCACCAGTCCAAAAAAAACCGCGCTGGTCGTCCGTGATCTCATCGACTAAACAGAAGGGTGCACGCGACGGCATCTTCGAGCTCTGTCAAAATTTATACACAATGGTGTACTCAAGTTCTTGGAGGCGAAGGCTCCATCGCGGTAGGCGCCCCGATGTGTCGCGGAGGTTGGCCAGCCAGCACAAAGAATTAAGGTCGGTGACCACTTTAAAAGGGCGGCCATAAAGCTAAGGCGTAAATTTCATGGTTGCCCACACAACCGCAAGGCATTCCTTTCCCGTAGTGAAATAGTTTGTCTCGGAGCGGGAGAGCGTGTGGCTGGCATACGCGATGACCTTTTCGACGCCTGCTTGGTGTTGAATGATTACAGCGCCGAGGCCGATATTGCTGGCGTAGGTGTGCACATCGGTGTCAGCGTCTTCATTAAAGTGGGCAAGAACAGGGCTCCTTTGCAGTCGTCTGCGCAGCTCCGCAAAAGCCTCTTGTTGCTCGGCGTCCCTTAAAGAACTGGGTCGCATGAGGCGAGTCAAGGGGGCGGCAACCTTATAAAAATCGGCGATAAAGCGGCGGTAGTACACGCAGTGCCCAGGCCGCGTATCAAACGTTTCTTGGTAGCAGGAACGGGAAGCTTGGCGACAGCAAAAGTCTTGTCGGGGTCTGGCCTCACGCCAGTGGCGCTCACGATATGACCGAGAAACTTCAACTCTTTGTAGCCAAAGTGACAGTTCTCTGGCTGGAGTGTTAAGTCAGCTGACCGAAGGGCGTCTAACACTGTGCGCAGGCGTTGAAAGTGTTTGGCCAAGGTTTCAGACAACACGAATACATCATCGAGGTAAACTAAACAAATTTGCCATTTGAGTCCCGCGAGGCCCGTGTCCATCATGCGCTGAAAAGTAGCCGGCGCTGAACATAGGCAGAAAGGCAGCACTTTAAACTTATACAGACCATCTGGGGCGACAAAAGCCGTTTTTTCGCTGTCCCGCTCATTGACCTCAATCTCCCGCTTTTCCGGTCGATTGAGAAGTACTGGGTGCATCGTAGTCTCTCGAGCGACTCGTCGATACGAGTCAGCGGCTAATCGTCTTTTTTAGTAATGTCGCTCAATTTTCTATAATCAACACAGAAGCAAAGGGTCCCATTCTTTTTATTTACCAGCACGACAGGGGACGACCGTGGGCTGTTAGAAGGCTGGATGACGCTGTTACAAAGCTTCTCCTGAACCGGTGTCTGAATCGCTTCACGCTCCGTCATTGAGATGCGGTACGGGTGCTGGCGTATAAGGCGGGCATCGTCGGGCGTAATTCTGCGGTGCTTCACAAGAGGCGTTTGTCGAATGTTCGATGAGGTTGCGAAGCAAGCATTGTATTCTAGGAGGAGAGAATGGAGTTCGCGCTGCTGTATTTCCGAGAGATCTGTACTAATGTCAAGACGGTCGAAGGATGGCCGCACGTTTTCAACTGCACCGAACGTAAAACATTCAGATACGTCCGCTAAGGGGTCGGCGAATGCGATTGCAGTAGCGCGGAAAATGACGGGATTCGTTTGTGAAGTTAGTCACCAGGAGCTCAGATCGGCCGTTACGGAGGTGGATGACCTCCGCGCCGAGGTGATGCCGTGGGTGAGCAAAAGGGACTGATTGCCCTCAACGACCGCCGTCCCTCCACGTAGTTAGTTGATGGTAAAAATCATCAAAACACTGTAACTAGGAGGAATAGAAACGCTCTCGGCGACAATTCGAAGAGCGGCGCGGCGGTGCTGGCGATTCTCGGTGTCAGTATCAGCAGCTTTCTTGGTCGAAAATGTCATGGTACGCTTCCGGAGATTGAGAATGGCTCCATACTCTCGGAGAAAATCTACACCAAGGATACAGTCGCGGGAGACGTCAGGTATCACGAGGCAGCTGGCAACAAATGTGGAGTTGCGAATTTGGACTCTCATCGTGCACTGACCGCTCGGAGTCACGGCATGTCCGTCAGCGGTGCGAATCTGCGTGCCAGACCATAGCGTCATTACTTTTAGTGCGCTAACCTTATAGCCGTCGAGGACCACAGGTATATCCAGCCAGAATATATCTTCATGTGTGCGAACTGTTGTCGGGGCCGTCAAGTTGCGGTCGCTCACAGGTCGGGTTGTCGGGGGTCTTCTTTGTGTCAATTGCAAACGCCCTCGCCCCCAGAGGTCAATGTCTTTAGTTTTCCCGGCGCGGACTAGGCGACTGTCGCTGCGCTATCCAGGAGGAGCTGGGCTGCGACGATGGCTGACGTGGAAGCCGAGAGCGTGACTGTCGCTGGGAAGTGGCGCCATGCGCTGCTCCTCAATCTCACGAGGTTGTTGGCCGAATGGAGAGCGACGCATGGTGATGGGAAATCCGTGCAGTCCCAGGTCTCGATAGGGGCACGAGCAATAGGGGTGACCTGGTTCCCCGCAATAAAAGCAAAGGTGCTGGCGATTTGGGGCGCGCCACAATTCCGCCTTCCGCTGGTGTGGTCGACGGTTGTCGATGTATGACTCATTTTGTGCAGAATAAAGTGAGACGTGATCGGGCGGCTGTAATGGCGTCGTAATATGCTCTGGGCGTCGCAACATATCTGCATAGGCTGGACGATGGTACTCCGCTGGAAAAGATGGCGGATCAGCAGATGGTACCGAAGGCTTCAATGCTTGGAGCTCTTCCCGGACAATTCCAGCTATAGAGCCGACCATCGGCTGGGTAGCACCAAAAAGCATGTGGAGCTCTTCGCGTAAAACAGAGCAGTTGATGTCCCAAAGATTCTGAGTTGCCCCAAATGCCGAAAGCGGTTCCGCAGCCGTAGCAAAAAGTGCCAGTCTGTAGTAGGTGGTAGACCGCTGCTGGAGCATCCGCTCCATTGTGACAGCTTCCGCAAGACACCTGGCAACCGTGCTCAGTGGATTACGCACGAGACCACCAGAAAGTTGTTCTTTAAAGCCGTGCATGAGGTGGCGCACCTTTTTGTCTGCGGGCGAGACCGGGTCTGATCATCGGAAGAGCCGGGTCATGTCCTCCACATATGTGCTTACAGCCTCATGCGGTATTGCATACGAGACTGTAAGGCCCTTTCTGCGCATTTTCGCCGATCCGCGCTGGTATAGGTCTCAAGGTTGCGTCGGCAGAATTCGCGCCACGATGTTAGGGTAGCTTCTCGGTTCTCGTACCACGAACGAGCGCCATCTTTCGGGCTGAGGAAGACGTTTCTAAGCTTGGCGGCGTCGTCCCAATGAGTGAATGAGGGGACCCGTTCAAACTGGACGAGCCAGTCTTCAACGCCTTCGGTTTGACGCCGCGGAAGGGCTGGAGCTATCATGGGTTCTGCAAAGTGTAGTAAAAACAAGCTTGCATGGCAGGCCGAGGGACGGTTGCGGTGCTGAACTCCAACGGCCCGTGCTCAGAGGGCAGGCCTTGATTCCTCCGGCTAGCACTGTGCACAGGGGTGTCGACTGGCACAGGAGTTGTTTCCCGGGCGTGCGGAGGTGTGCGGGACATGTACTGGAATGGATACGCAGCGCCTATACCAAAATATGTCACGGACAATAGGCCTAAGCGTGCCTAAAAAGACAGGGAGAAGCTATACCAGCCGCCAGCGTTCCGCAGAAAGCGCGAGAAGACTTTACCGTCTTTGTCTCCTAGACGTCACCTATGAATCCAGGGAGCACCAGGTGGCAATATCATCCAAATAACAAAGGCAAATGTTGCACTTCAGGCCACGTACGATGTTGCCCATCATTCGCTCAAACGTAGCAGGAGCGTTGCAAAGACCAAACGGCATCACCGTGAACTCATATAGCCCATCAAAGGTAACAAAGGCTGTCTTGAGTCAGCCAGACCCAGCCATAAGGACTTGAAAATAGCCAGAGCGCAGGTCCCTGAACGAAAAGAGCTCGGTTCCTTGCAAACAATCGATGGCGTCGTCAATGCGGGGTAGTGGGTATACGTCTTTACGTGTAATTTTTGCTAAGATGGCGGTAGTCAACGCAAAATCGTGTGGAGCCATCTTTCTTTTTCAGAAGTTTCACGGGCGACGACCACGGACTAGATGAAGGCTGAATTACATCACGTTGTAGCATGGCGTTGACCTGCTCAGGGAAAACACGGCGCTCCTTAGACGAAACGCGGTAAGGGCGCTGGCATAGAGGGGCTTGACTGGCGGTGTCGATGCGGTGAACAACCTCGGTCGCACGGCCCAAGTAAGTCGTCTGAACGTCAAACGAATAACGGAACTGGTTGAGGAGAGCACACAGCTGCTCACGGTGAGTCGGGTCGAGCTCACTGGCCACAGATGATTGAAAAAGGTCCCAACTCGGATTATCGGAAGACGCTGTAATCAGCGTTAGGGAAGCTACGTGGGCACTCTGGGGTAAATACCCATCAGCATCAAAAGGCGAGATGAGGTTAGCAAAATCAATATGGCTAAAGCATTCGTCACGAAGTATCAGCACCACAGCGGTTGAGGCATTCGGAACAAAAATGTCAGCAGCACCGCGGTTAATATCGATAATAGAAAAGGGAAGAATGAGGTGACGGCGATAAGCGAACATGGGAGAAGGCGCAAAAAGAACAGTCGCGTCAAAAGAAAAGGGTACACATGCGGGAACAATCACAACACAGTTGGGCGGAATGTCGGTGGTGTCGGCAACAACACGTTTGGAGCAAGAAAAAGACGGTGTATCATCAAGAATAGCATCACAGAGCGCAGAGAAGGCGACGTGGGCGCGGGCGCAGTGAATAACAGCATTGTGGCGGGACAGGAAATCCCAGCCAAGAATCAAGTCATGCGCGCATGACGCAAGCACTAAAAACTGGACGATGTATAAGACGTCCGCGATAACGACACGCGCTGTGCAAGCAGCAGACGGGCGAACGGAATCGGCGCTGGCGGTGTGAAGCGAGAGTAAAGAAGGTGACTTTATGAAGCGAGCGGCAAAAACTTTCGCTAATGACGGAGAGATCGGCCCCTTTTTCGACGAGTGCAAGGGCACGAACACCATAAACAAAATCTTCGAGGACGCTCCATAGAGAAAGAGATTGGTAAAGAGCGGTCACTCGGCGAAAACTGGCCCCAGGAAATGACGCGCAACTTTTTGCGCTGCCGCCGATTGATGGATGGCGGCACCAACGTGCGCATGCGCGGGCGCGCGCGCGACGGCACTCGCTGCAGCGGTAGCCCGCCGGAGCACTAGCAGACGACAAGAAGTTGTCGAAGGGAGCGCTTGTGTGCTCGTGCCTTGCCGCGCTTGTGCGGCACAGACCTCTTATGGGCTGCTGCGCGGAACGACAGCGGTTTGGAACGACGGCAAGGTGAGCAACGTTTTTTGCTTAACTACGCTGCATTTCAAGCAGTTTAGGCTGACCATGCCGGCCGGTGCCAATAAGTTGCGCAGCTCGCGAATAGGCGCGCCGGCTGTTCAGGCGCAGTTCATTACGCAGTAACTTTGGCGGTTCCCAACCACGGCAAGTTGTAATATGTTGTGTTCTCTGGAAACAGCTTCATTTTGTACAGTTTAGCTCGTCACGCTTGACAAAGTGGCATGTGCAGGCACCAAGGCAGGCCGTTGCGCCAAAATGGCGTGTTCGCCGGCCTGTGCGGCCATGCTGACGCAGTTTGCCGAACGTCTAGTTTTGCTAAGTGCCGCGTTTAGCAGAGCAACGCTAAAATGAGAAACGTTTCATTCTTGACTTTCTTGTCAAACTGTGCAGTATTTCAGGCAGTTTAGCTCAGTACGGCGGCGACTGCGCTTCACAAAGTCGCACGTGAAGGGCAAGCTAACAGGCATGATAAAACGTGCTGACCGCCGCGGTGAGGGGACATGGCGATTTTGCGAACGGCTAGTTTTGCGTGGTGTCGCGTTTAACAGGGCAACCGCAGGGTGTGAAATGTTTCATTGTTGTCAAACTGCGAGGCATTTCGGGCAGTTTAGCTGAGCACGGTAGTCTGCGCTTCACAAAGTCGCGTATGAAGGGCAAGCCAACATGGCGTGCCCGCCGGCCGCGGTTTTGCGAACGGCTAGTTTTGCGTGGTGTCGCGTTGCGTGTAACGGGACAACGTTAAAGTGAGAAATGTTTTATTATGCAGCAAGCTTCATTGCTTCAGCTGTTCAGTGCTCTTGAGGAATGTTGTTAGTTTAGTGGCGGTTATTTCACTCGCTGTAGAAATGCATTTTCAGCTAGGTTCGGTTAGCCTGCGTTTCCTGACCTCTACGTTGCAACAGTAGATTTTGTATCAATTTTACGAATCACAGCTTTTCTGTTCTGAAACATAACTGCTGCTCACCAAGTCTTCAGTACGCACACACGTGCACAGTTGTGTGCGCGGTGCAATGGCCTTACATTTCATTGCAACCTTCTGCATCATGTTCATTCCTTTTCCAACAGCACTGAATGGACCCACGGACTGCAGCCGAAGCGCGGCAGATGCGACGAGTGAACGGAGTGGCCTTCCCCCAAGCGTCAGTACTTCTCTCTGCCCTGAACAATACAAGTTACCCTTGCTAAGGTAGCCGCGACTGAGATTGTGTAGTTTATGTATAATGCCTGTTTTGTTACATATCATATGCCATAATTTGGAAATCAACGTTATGCTATTTTTTGTCTCTACCTAAGTGCTGTTTCTCGTCTTGTGTATTTTTATTTTTCTGTACTTTGCACATCGCCTAATGTGTGCCAAGTTTTGTCAATGCATCCGTCTACATCTGTTGAGTCTCTTGTGTGTCTATATGCTGCAAAATAAATGTTCATTTCACAAAGCACTTGGCGTCTTTTCTGCAATACTGTTTTGCAAAGGCTGTGGCGAAGCTGCGTTGATGGCCAATTTAGAGAACTGGGAATCTATTTGTCGTGATGTTATGCATGCTGAACATAAATAGAAACACTAGCAGACCGTGTAAAAACAAAATGCGCCAAAAGGGCAGGGAAGGGCGCAGCGCATGCTAGCATTCAAATAACGCGCCTTTCAGCAAGACCGGGAGTAGTTGCCGCCGGCCGCTTGGTGCACTACAGTCAAATGGGCCGCTGAGCCCTATGGGAGTGTCCGCTCTTTACCAATCGATTTCTCTATGGACGCTCGGCAGAGACTGACGAGGACTTGTTGGTAGGCGAATTGTGTGCAGTTCGTGCCCCAGGAACAGCGGCGGCTAGATTTCCGAGTCTTGTGTCACGCTGCGACGCCATATTGGCGACAGGGACCTACGGCGTGGGGACGGCGAGCGGTGCAATGGAATGTTCTGGCGACCCGACAAGTTGCGCGGTTACCCTGGAGATGTCACTGAAGGTGGGCGCAAGGTGTCATACTGATAATTGCAGTCAGCCATAGTGGGTGCAGGGGCAGAACGCAGAGTACGACGGCACAGGCGGGCAACGCGGCCTGGAATACCACAGGCATAGGAAATAGACCGGTTGTTATTCGTGCGCTAAGGACTGCAGGGAGACGTCGTTGATCGGAATCGTGGGGAGACAGATGGTGGCGCCATAGTCTGCACGTACGGAAAAGGACTGTGACGGCGGTGGGCGGGCGGTAACTTCTGCATGCGTGGAAGGTAGAGGTGGCACGACAAAAGGGGGCTGTACCTCAATGGTGCAGCAAGAGGTGTGGGCTGCGGTGGAACATTGTCGACATGAGGTGTGACAGGCGCTGGCTGGCCAAAACCGGGAGGTGCATCGATAACCTCCGGCGTGATGGTGTGTTGGATAGTAGGGGGAAGCAGCTTGGCTGCAGACGACGGGCGTGGGCCAGACAAAAACCCAAGCTGTCGGGAGACCTCATCTCGAACGAAATCATTGATGTGAGCCAAAAGGTCACTGCTCACAGCCAGGCCAGAGATGGACGCAGCAGGTGCGGGAGGGCGACGAGTGTAGAAGCGTTGCATGAGCGACAAGTCGAAACTTTGACAAAGATTGTCTACTGATCCCACCATGATGGGGCTCTTTGCCCGCAGCATGTGAAAAGCATCGGCATCAATGCCCTTCATTACGTGCTTTATCGTTTTAGCTTCACCCATGGACGGGTCGACATGTTTTCATAAATCCGCGACGTATTGAATGTAGCTTGTGAAGGTTTCATCTTCATGCTGAACTGGTACGCGCAAAGCTTATTCAGCGCGTAGTTTCCGCATTGTGGGACGACCGAAAACGTCCGTGAACTTTGCCTTTAAGTTAGCCTAAGTTGGCATGTCGCCCCCATTATTTCGATAACATAGGTTAGCAACGTCAGTCAGGTAGAAGATGATGTTGTTGATCTTCATATGGTCATCACAGTTGTTATGACGACTCATTCGCTCATACGAGGCCAACCAATCTTCAACGTCCTGGTCGCCCTGCCCGCTGAAACCTGCGGGATCTCGCTGCCGAATGGCACCGGAGCCTGAGATGGGCTGTGTTCCGGCGTCCAACAAGGAACACGCAGCGTGGAAGTAACAAGAAGAAGAGCGTTTATTCGAGATTGCTTGCTGGTATATATTGCCTACAAGCGGCTGCATAATAACGGCCAGAGTGCATGCGCGACTGATACCATACATCTTT
Organism: Amblyomma maculatum; assembly: GCF_055883805.1. Classification (NCBI taxonomy): domain Eukaryota; kingdom Metazoa; phylum Arthropoda; class Arachnida; order Ixodida; family Ixodidae; genus Amblyomma; species Amblyomma maculatum. The sequence continues at coordinate 148,293,208 of NC_139347.1, read as the reverse complement.
CTCGGTGTAATCTTTAAAAGTCTGAGAGCACAATACTCGACACTTGTTGGAAATTCTGGTCGTAGTGAAGACGATTGGGCTGTCTCTATTGTTGGATGGATCGCCTTGGCACAAATTGCATGAGCTGTATTGTAGACTGCGACGCTTCCACGTTTTTCTGGGAATTATCTCCGCTGCCAGAGTCACCTTCCGTTAAGTCGGCTTGGAATGGCTCACGTGTGGCTAGAATATGTCGGTTGCGTCAAAGCACTTTGTTGTCCTCTGTGAGGCCGCGATAGGACCTTGGAGCCACCAGGCCTATGACTCGAGCCTTGAAGTCCCATGCATTCCCTCGTACTCTTACAACTGCATATTTTTTGAGTTCGGGCGGATTTTTGCTGATGTGGTTGGTGCCGGGACTTTTGTTGACTGGAGCATGACACGAAGTCTGGTAGCCGAGTACGTAACTTTCTGTCTTGAAGAAGCTGTGCAGGCGAGCGGCCGTCGGCTAGTGGAGTCGAGCGATAACCGAGAACGCCCAACCAGAAGTCCTCGTTGAGTTCGAAAGTCTTCAATATTCTTTTGACAATTTGGACTCCCTTCACGGCGAGACCATTGGACCGTGGGAATTGCAAACTGAACTTCACATGCTTGAAGTGATATCTAGAGGCGAACAAAGCAAATTCATGTGATAAAAACTGAGGACCGTTGTCGGTGCAGACTTTCAACGGAGTTCCATTCTGTGCAAAAATTGAGCTACGCTTAGCAATGACAGTGCATGTCGTTGCGTCGGTAAGCTTCTCGACTTCAGGGAAGTTGAAAACGCATCGAACACGCACAGGTAGAAGTTCCCGCCGTATTTAAAGATTTCAACACCCAGCCTGTACCAGTCATGATCTGAGATTGGCCTAAGCACCACTGGTTCGGTTTCTTGTTTGTTTGCGTACCTCTGACGAACAGAACAGGCCTTCACCATGGTTTCAATGTCCGTATTGAGTTTCGGCCAGAATACCAAGCGACGGGCACTCGCTTTGCACTTATTTATGCCTGAGTGACCTTCATGAATGCGACCCAGTATTTCAGCTCTCATATTCTTCGGAATGACGACCTTTGACCTCTTCATAATAATACCCTTAACATGTGATAACTAAGGACAAAAAGGTTTCATCCAGCCTTAAATTTCTTCTCGATTCCTTAGTTGCCGCAACACAGTCTGCAGGTCTGGGTCAGAGGCTGTTGTTTCTGCCAGTCAATCAAACATTTTCTTGCGCGCCAGCTCTGAAGTTATGCTCACTGCATGGATGCCGACGTCATAAGTGAAGTCATCACGTTCGCTAGGAATGGCTGGCGATGATTTTGAAAGCATATCGGTCTGGAACAGCTGTTTGCTGGAACAAAGTGAAGAACGTTATCGTATTTTAGCAAGCTCGAGACAAATCGTTGCACTCTTGGTGGCATGTCACCAATGGCTTTCGAAGCAACTGCTATCAACAGTCTGTGGTCTGTTTCGATGGTAAACCTGCGGCCGTAGACGAAATGAAAAAATATTCTCAGCCGAAAGTATTGGCCATGCTTTTTTCTCGATTAGCGCGTATCTTTGTTCTGCCTCCGCCATTGTCTGATGCATAGGCGACCGGCCGCCAACTACCACCGTAGTTCTGAAGAAGGGCAGAACCAATCCCATTTTTCGAACCATCAGCAACGACCTTGGTTTCTTTAGCAGGCTCAAAAATGGCTAGCAAAGATGGACTGCTCAGTGCGTCACAGACAGCTTGCCATTCTTTACAGTGGTTTTCAGACTATTCAAAAAGGGCGTCTTTTTTTTTAGGCCTCGTAGAAGCATCGTACTCTCCGCTAGATGTGGTACATATTTCCCGAAGTAGTTCACTACCCCGACCGTTCTGTGAATGCCGGCTTTGTCCTTTAGCTGATGAATTTCACCTAAAGGTGTGGTCAGTGCGGGGTCAGTCTTATCCCGTCTCTGTTTATGACATCACCCCAAAAGTCAATTTCTGTGACACCGAATTTGCGTTTCGCCGCATTGAGCATCAGGCCGGCCTTTTTGGCTAGTTGGAAGGCTGTGCTGAGGTGAGTATCGTGCTATTTCCTTGTGCTCCCCCATATCAATATGTCATCGGCATAGATTCGGACCCCTGGAGCGTGGTAGAATATTTCATTCATAGTTCTCCGGAAAACCTCAGGCGCCGAAGAAATGCCGAAGGGAAGTCGCAAGAAACGGTAGCGCCCGAAGGGTGTTCCAGTCGTCCACACCTTTGGTGTAGCTTCATCTAAGGGGATTTGGTGGAACCCCGTATGTGCATAGATGCGAGAGAAAAAGGCGGCCCCGGCCAGCTCAGCCTTAATGTCATCTCATTTAGGCATTTGGTAATGTTTTTGCTTTAGGCACTCGTTAATTCGCCTGATGTCAATACATATGCGCAGTTTCCCGACCTTTTTTTGTGCTGAAACAAATGGACTCACCCAATCAGTGGATTCGCAGATTTTGGCCACAACGCTAGCCCACTCCATCCGATCCAGCTCTTCTCGCAGGGGCTCAAGCAATGCCAAGGGCACCCGTCGCACCGGCTGGACTACCGGTGTTGCATTCTCGCGCAGAACCATGTGGTAAGGGCGTGCTAGGCTGCCGATGCCCTGAAACAACTCGGGAAATTCCTTAACCATTTGGTCAGTGCTGTTCATGTGCACAGTGTTCAAAGAACGCGACAACAAACCGAAAGCGTCACCTGCAGACAGTCCCAATATGACCTGTTTGCCCTTTTTTGCAATGAAAAGTAGAAGTACCCACTTTGGTCGTTCACAACCACTTAGAGCGTAGCCACTCCGATGTGCTTTATAACGTCACCGGTGTATGAGCGGAGGGCGGGTGGAGCTTGTTGTTAAGTCAGACTTCGCTTTGAGCCTTTGAAAAACGAAGTAAGGCAATAAATTCGCTTGCGAGCCTGTGTCTACTTTCAGAGACACTACTTGGGAAGCCACTGTCGCATAAATAACCCAATCAGCTCTGTTGCCTAAGCTTACGTTGAGTATTTCAAAAACCTTCCTGCTCGCCGCATACTTCGCTTACTTGAGACACGTTTTTGCAACAGACCAAAAAATGGTTAGCGCCACGGCACCGGAAGCATGTTTTGCCGAACGCTGGGCATCTGCCGCGTTCGTGGACGCGATTACACTTAGAGCATTTGAACTGCCGGCGTGTTTTTATCCAACTTCCTGTTCTCGCTGATCCTCATCCTGCTCTGAACATTCTGCACACGGTTCACAGGCTGAAAAGGTGCCTTGTTGGCGCGTTTCAATTGGTGCTACTTGCTTCTCCGCTTGAGCCCATGTATTGTTTTGTTCGGCCCATACTTCTTCAGCCTTGCAAATTTCATCCGTCCTCAGTAACGTAAGGTCCTTTCAGCATCTTTTCGCGCAATTTCGGATTATTGGTGCCAATTACAACCTGGTCCCTGACCACGGAGTCACTCAAGGGTCCCAAATTGCAGCTTTGTGCAAGTTTATTCAAGAACCGTGAAAAAGCGTTCGAAGGGTTCACCCTCAGCTTGCGTTCTTGAACGAAAGGCATACCGATCGTACACTTCGTTTTGCTGCTTATTGCAGTATTCCTCAAACTTCTTTGTAGCAGTTTTATAATCTTCCTTGCTTTCGTTCTTCGAAAACAAAAAGTTGTTGCATATCTCAGGTCGTCTTCTTTGGCCACGGTGAGCAGCAGTGCGGTTTTGGCTCTTTTCGTCTGTGGTTTTTTTCGTCGACTCCATAGCCTGCAAGAACAGCTCGAAACGCTGCTTGAAGAGGCTCCAGTTCTTCGCTGTGCTACCGGACAGCACCAATGGCTGCGGTGGCTTCACTAAATCCATCGTTCAGTGCACAGTGACACCGCTTTGATCAGCCCGCTACTGCATACGTGAACGCTATCCCACTCCTGACACCATGTCCCAGAGTCCAACAACGAACACGCAGCGTGGCAGCAACAAGAAGAGCGTTTATTCGAGATTTCTTGCTGGTATATATAGCCAACATGCGGCTGCATGACCACGGCCAAAGCGCGTCCGATACAAAAATTTTCTATGGTTAGCTATAGAAAATTCTTTGTATGGTCGGCTATAGAAATTTGGCCTAAATATCTATAGTCGCTTCTATGGCTGTCTTTATGTTTTTCTATAGTCTGTTCTATAGAAGTCTTTAGCCTGTTGTTTGAACGTATGGCTCCCTATTTACTTCAGTCTTTAGCATTTTCTATGGTCAGATATAAATGTTTATGGTCAGCTATAGAACATTCTCTGTATTGTCGGCAATAGATATTTGGCCCAAAAAGCTATAGCCGTTCCTATGGTAGTCTAGGTTTTTATAGACTCTTCTATGGAAGCCTCGGGAAAGTGCGATGCAGTGACCATTCTTTAGGTTTTTAATAGACTGTTCTATGGAAGCCTCGGGGAAGTGCGATGCAGTGACCACAGGACGGTGAGGTCCCGAATTAGCCTAAATCTGAAGAAGGAACGCAACGGATTACTAAGAAAGAAACCCATCAACGAATTAGCGGTGAGGGGGAGGGCAGAAGAGTTCAGGATCTCGCTAAAGAATAGGTATTCAGCTCTAACTGAGGACGGCGTATTACCCTAGAAGCAAGGAACAATAATTTCAGAGATATCATTACTCAGTGCGCGGTAGAAGTAGGCGGTAGGATAGTTAGAGATGATACCGGTAAGCTGTCTAAGGAGACGAAAGATTTGATTAAGAACCACCAGAGTATGAAAGCTTCCAATCCAACAGACCAGATCGAATTGGCCGAGATATCAAAGCTAATCAATAACCGCAAGGTGGCCGATATAAGGAAGTATAAATGGAGAAAATTGAGCATGCTGTAAAAAACTGGGGAAGCCTTAAAGCGGTAAAGAAGAAATTGGGCATAGGAAAAAACGAGATGTATGCGATAAGGGACAAGGCAGGCAACGTCGGTACTAATATGGAAAAGATAGTCAAAGTAGCCGAGGAGTTCTATACAGATCTCTACAGTAGCCAAAGTAGTTAGGACCGTATTGAGATTGGCGGTAGGGAAAAACAGTCAGACGTTCCACCACTGACGAAGGACGAGGTCAAGAAAGTACTACAAACTATGAAAAGGGGGAAATCAGCTGGAGAGCATCAAATGAGTACAGATTTGCTGAAGGACGGGGTGGGGGGGGGGGGGGGGATATCGTGCAAGAAAAACTGGCCACCCTGTATACGCAGTTCCTGGTGTCATCAACGGTACTGGAACCATGGAAGAATGCAAACATTATCCTCATTCACAAGAAAGGGGACTCTAAGGACCTTAAAAATTACAGACCAATCAGCTTACTGTCTGTTACGTATAAGGTATTTACTAAGGTAATCGCTAATAGAATCAGGACAACCTTAGACTGCAGTCAAGCAAAAGATCAAGCAGGGTTTCGGAAACGGTACTCTACTATCGATCATATCCATACCATCAATCAGGTGATAGAAAAATGCTCGGAATATAACCAGCCCTGATACATAGCATTCATTGATTACGAAAAAGCATTTGACTCAGTTGAAACCTCGGCGGTGATGCAGGCATTGCGAAATCAGGGGGTTGACGAGCGAGCCGTACGTGAATGTGCTGGAAGATATATATAGTGGCTGCACAGCAACCATACTTCTGCATAAAGAAAGTAACAAAATTCCCATAAAGAAAGGTGTTAGGCAAGAAGACACAATCTCCCCAGTACTATTCACAGCTTGTTTAGAGGAAGTATTCAGAGACTTGGAATGGGAGCAGTTAGGGATAAGGGTAGATGGAGAATACCTCAGTAATCTGCGACTTGCTGATGACATTGCCTTGCTAAGCAACTCGGGGGATGAAATGCAAATAATGATTGATGACCTAGACAGGAAAAGTAGAAAGGTAGGCTTGGAAATCAATATGCAGAAGACGAAGGTAATGTTCAACAGCCTCTGGAAGGAACAGCAGTTTGCATTAGGTAGCGAAATACTGGAAGTAGTAGGCGAATATGTCTACTTAGGACAGGTAGTAACCGCAGATCCGGACCATGAAAAGGAAATAACAAGAAGAATAAGATTGGGATGGAGCGCATTTGGCAAGCGCTCGCAGATTATGACTAGCAGCTTAGCGGTATCGCTCAAGAGGAAAGTATACAACAGTTGCATCTTGCCTGTACTCACCTATGGGGCTGAAACGTGGAGGCTAACCAAGAGAGTTCTACTTAAGTTGAGGACAACCCAGAGGGCTATGGAACGAAAAATGGTAGGGGTAACATTAAGAGACAGCGTGCAGAATGGGGCAGAGAAATAACTCAAGTTACCGACATTCTAGTGGAAATTAAGATGAAGAAATGGACATCGGCAGGACATGTAGTGCAAAGAGAGGATAACCGATGGTCACTGAGGGTAACAAACTGGATTCCAAGGGAAGGAAAGCGTAGCAGGGGGCGGCAGAAAGTTAGGTGGGCGGATGAGATTAAGAAGTTCGCAGGGGTCAAATGGATGCAGCTAGCACAGAACCGGGTTCAGTGGAGAAATATGGGAGACGCCTTCGCCCTGCAGTGGGTATAATCAGGCTGATGATGAAATGATGGAAGCCTTTAACGCATTCTATAGGCTTAATGTACTGCACTCTAGCATTTTCTATGGTTGCGTACAAACTTTTATGGCCAGCTGTAGAAAATTCCATGTATGGTCGGCTATAGACGTTTGGCCCAAAAAGTTATAGCCTGCTATTCGCCGCGAGATCGGCCTAGAGGTGGCGCCACCGCCAATCCGGTAGTGTGGATCGGCAGCCGGCCGCGCTTGCAGAAACGCACGCTGTGTAGGTCTGCTTCCGAGTTTACGGCGGGTTTGTTGGAGATGAAAACTTGTCTTCTGCAGTAACTCTGCGATATTGCAGAAAAAATCCAAGGATTTCTCCAATGCTGCAGAAGATGAGCGGATTTTAGGAAACCAAAGCACGCAAACACCAGTCTTCTAGATTTACTTTGCACGTTTCTTCCGCTGTACCGCGCTCACGCGCCTAAATCTTGGGCCTGCCTAATGACAGCTTTGTTTTTCTTATCGACTTTTAAACAGTTTGCGCGTGTCCCATGTTAGTGAGAGCGGCAAATTTAGTGTCAAGTCCACGCAGATACAAGGTTCGAGCTCTGACTTGCAGTACTTTAGATTGAATCGAGAAAGCCTGGTTCATTATATCGTACTTGACTCGAGGCTTAAGCAGGTTAAATCTAGCATTGGCAGAGCACTGCATGGGGAGTTGCTTTAGACTGTGTGCTCATCAACTCTGGCCCAGACAACCACGCACAAGTATTCTCCAAAATTGAGATCACGCCGACACTACACAGGAAACCTCGCCGCACAGGAAAGCTGATTGTTCACGCGTACAGCGCTGAGTGGATTGAATTTGCCGAGATGCTTTTTGTGGCAACTGCCATAGAAAGTGATAGTGTATTACTGCATGCGCCGCGAACAGTAAATATTTCCTGAAACCGAGGAAAGTATAAATGATTTCTGATGTGTGTGATGTTAATTATATAACGGTAAATTAGTACTGTAAATATTTTGTTTTGCAATGCGAATAAATTTCACCGTGTGAGAGAACTTTTACACACTTGACAGAATTTACAATAATCAGCAATTAATTTTCAGTAACGTTAAAGGGAAAGCTACGAATTACTCGCTGCGAAGACATCGTTATAAACTGCGCATGGGCACTGTCATGTTCTGGGAAGCAATTTTAGAGGCTGAAAATTTTTTTATGACTAATTATTTAGCAGTGACTAAATCTTATGCGAAGTAAAATATTAGGGTTGCTTCCAAAACAGATGCCGGATATAAAACTATTCGGAAAGAAACGGAGGTCATCATATCATGTGACTATAAAAATGTATTTGTTCCCGAACTAAACACTGATATTTAAGCCCGCATGCACCTGTTTTACTCCCTTGTCAGAAATGACGAGTTTGCTCGGAAGACAGCACTTGGACGAAAAGGGATTATAATGATTATAATAGGCTGCCAGTAAAGTACATTGATCTAGGTGTATTATGTAATATTTAGGGTAACAATTAGGTGCAGCGACTATGTTTCCCAAGCATTCGAGCATTTCTCTAAAGCCAAATGTACTTACTAAAACTTTTACGGATGCACAGAAGCCGTCAACAACAACAACAAAAAAAGAAAAGAAATGCTTATTGGCCCGGGTTTAACGCATGAAAGCGGCATCGGCTATGACGGATAACTGCAGAGGCTGGTTTTGGTGTCGTTTTTTTTTCATTATAACACCACATTTACCACGTGGGATTGTTTATTGTGCAGTCAAATCCCACAGCAGAGGAACGCCTTTCGAAACAGTTGTGATTGAATCCCCCGTTCTCGAAATCAGCAGTCGAGCGCCCTTACCATTGAGACACCGCGACAGAGGTTTAAGAGCAAAAAAAAAAAAAAAAAACTACTCACACAACTCTATCGTGCATACAGACGGCAGAGTAGGCATAGAGTGGTCTGTTCAAACTGCATTCTGCTATATGCTGTATGAAGAAGTCTGCGGTGGCATATGTTTTAGTAGCTGCGGTATTCCAAACAGAACCGGGATTATGCGATTTCTGAGCGTTTGCATTGACTTTTAGTGACGGCAACGACCTGTTTTGCTTTGACACGGCGGTAACGACAGTACCACTTCGTTTGAGACATTGCATGTCAAAGGATCTCAAGCGCCGAAGACCGCGATGGATGATGTCCTTATCCAATCATGACATGCTCGATACGGACAAATATATATTTTTTAATGAAGCATGGGGGGTTATAGACTGTGCATATTTATTTTGCAAGAGGCATATAGGTAAGCAAAAGCTCACAGGAACCGCGAAACAAACCAAAACACTCCTGTACACGTCTCATGCGCGCGCGTAAATCACAGCGGGCTGGCACGCGAAGCGAAAACTCATCCACACTGAGTAGGTTTCGCCGCTGAGCCGCAAGGTGGTGACTCTTCTCGATCTCGAGGCCAATAGAAGTCGATAACCTATGGACTAATTCTGGTGTCCTAATGTAAGCATTGCAGTCTTTAGCATTTTTTATGGTTAGCTATAGAAACACTCGTGCGTGCATGTGCGTGTGTGTGTGTGCGTGTGTGTGCTTGTATGTGTGTGTTCATGCTCTGAATCTTCGGACGTTTATTTTCAATTCGATGCCTAAACTGAAAATTGGACAGCAGTTTCCATAACTAAAACCATCATGGGTTGGAGGTACTCACCGCAGGAGTATCTCCATGCGGCGACAGTGCTCACACCAGTTGTACCAAGACTGTGACTCAATCCATTTATCGTGCAGCGTTGTAGTCGATGACATACGGTTTCTCGTTGCATACAACACAGAACTCTTAATAAGCTAGAGTTCAAGTCGCACGAGGGATTCAAACCGAGGATATGTGTTCTTTTATATAAGCGTGTACGCCTACTGGTCTGTATATAGCTTTTGGTATATACAATATTCTATAGGTAGCTAAAACAGGTTATATGGCTTGCAGTTTGTAGCTTTAGAGGCATTGACATTTGTATAGAATTCTAAAGATAACTGCCGGGTTACTAGTCTGTAGCTTCGAGAGCATGCACTTTTCTGTAGCCAGTTAAAGTAGCTTATATGGCTTGCAGTTTGTAGCTTTAGATACATTGATATTTCTATAGGTAGCGAAAGATAACTGTATGACTAATAGCTTCAGGAGCATACACTTTTCTATAGCCAGGTAAAGCAACTTATATGGCTATCAGCCTGTATCTTTAGAGCCATTAAAATTTCTATAGACAGCTAAAGATAACTCTACTACTTCAAGTCTATAGCTTCAGGAGCCTACACGTTTCTATGGCGAGCTAAAACAGCTTGTATGGCTATCAGTCTGTAGCTTTAGAGACACTCAAATATCTGTAGATAGCTACAGATAACTGCATTACTAATAGTATATAGCTTTTGGAGCATACACTGTTTTATTTCCAGCTAAAACAGCTTATATGGCTTGTAATCTGTAGCTTTAGAGGCATTCAAATTTCTATAGACAGCTAAAGATATCTGTATTACTAATATTCCATTGCTTCTGGAGCATCAACTTTCCTATAGCTAGCTGAAACTGATTCTATGGCTTGCAGTCTGTAGTTTTAGAGACATTCAAATTTTTATAGACAGCTAAAGATAACTGTATGACTAATAATGTATAGCTCCAGGAGCATAAACATTTCTATAGCTTGCTAAAACTGATTATATGGCCTTCATTCTGTAGCTTTACAGCCATTCCAATTTCTATAGACAGCTAAAGATTACTTTATGACTGATGGTCTATAACTTCATGGACATATGGTTTTCTATAGTTAGCTAAAGAGATTTTGTATGGTCCAGAAGCTATAGACAAAGTGGTATAGAGTTTTTTATAGCTGCCTATAGATATTTCAATGGCACTTTATAGCCGACTATAAAAGTTCATAGATAGACATAGCATACCATATACTTTTCCATTGAAGTACATAGACCATTTTTGTAAGGGATGCGCGACTGATACATACAGACTGCGCAGGGGCTGCCACTGGCTGTTGGCCTACCTCGTTTGTCGCCATAGGTATCGTACGGCCGCGGCGTTCCACGACGGCGATCGTGTAGGAGTCTCACCCAACACCTCCACCAAATGAAGAGGGGTTAATGGGGGTTATTCGGAGAACTGGAGACGGCGACCGGTGACACACGACGATCGTAGAGCGAAGCACAATCTCGTCCGAACGAGACAGTCCGAGCATTCAGTGCGCGCGCCAACTGATCGGCCAGGAACCCAGCAGTCTTTATCGTCGTTTGTGTGGGCGCTGTATCATCTTTTCATTACAATATATATACATTGTAGTGTGGTAACCTTCATCGTTATAGCCACTGATATGTGTCGCGTGCTGCTGCTCTCAAGAACGAAGTTGGTCGCTGTTTGTGTGATTCGCTACGACTTACGCCGCGCTGCGAGTTCATCCCGAGCAGTTGGATCCATCTGCGTCGACTGAATAAACGCACCCCTATAACTGGTGCAGGCGCTGATGGGGACGTTACCGTCCACCCTGGAACTAAGAAGCCGCACATTACCCTCTCCTTCCAGCATGCCGGACGACACTGCCTCCACATTGCCGCCCCTCCCAATCACCGTGCTGTGTTCTGGAGCTCTACGGCAGCGTGATCCGTGCCTCTTATGTGGAACAGCCGACCAAGACGTCGACGATTGGTTGTCGGAATATGAGCGCGTCAGTAGCTACAATAGATGGGACGACGCTATCAAGCTACGTAACGTAACTGACGTGGCGAACCTCTGGATTCGCAACCATGAGGCAGACCTGCCATATTGGTCTGCATTTAAGAAGAATTTTGCGGAATTGTTCGGCCGCCCTGCAGTTCGCAAGCTCCGGGCTGAACAACGCTTGCGTGAGCGCACTCAGCATGCCGAAGAGTCGCTCACCAGTTATATAGAAGACATCGTGGACCTGTGCGAGCGTGTCGATCCGCTAATGTCCGAAGCGAATAAGATCGAAAACATCATGAAAGGCATCTCTGACGACGCGTGCCAGTTGCCCTGGGTGAAAAATCCTGCCACGCTCATTGACGTTATCGAACTTTGCCAGAGCTACGACGTGCTTTGTAAGAAGCGTGCTTCTACCGGTGGTCCGGTCTTAGAGACGACACCATCTCTACACTAGCGCTGGGCGGTTCTACCCCATCAGAGGACAGCCCTTTGCTTCAACAAATGAAAGCCTTCGTTAGAAAAGAGGGCGTCCGCCAGCTATTACCGGTCCCTCAGTTAAAGGATACTGGCCGCCTTGCTCCTGACATGGCTCCGTCTTTGACCCCTACCATACGGCGTGCCGTGTAAGATCACATCGCTGATGTCCTTCCGCCCAGCTCCATGCACCCGCCCAGCCCTGCGCTGCCGTCCAATCCCGTGCCGGCGCAAGTAATGGCACCACTGACTTACGCCCAAGTTGCGGCCAGGCCGCTAATGCCATCAGAATCTTTTTCCTACCAGGCCGCTCCTTCCAACCTTCTTTCGCCTTTGCCTGGCTGTGCATTCCATGTCCCTATTCCAAGGGTACGCCAACGCCCTACGAACCCTTGCCGTACCTCGGACAACCGGCCGATCTGCTACACTTGCGGGCTGCCTGGCCATGTCGCACGGCTTTGCCGCCAACGCCTTCCACCTTCTTGACCTGACCTCTGGTACTACTCCTATAACACAGACCAGCCCTCGCCGAGAACTCCGCCCGGTTCCGACTTTGTATCTCGTGACAATCAAACGTATACAACTCGCCTATCATCGTCCCCTCGTCGCTGTTCCCCGTCCCCGCTTCCCCGGCGTTCTACCGGCGCTGTTGAGGGAAACTACCAGTCGCAGCTCCCCGGGCAAGAACTGCGCTTGGTTCGAACTCTTCAAGTCCTCCGCGTTCTCCCGCTAACGTAATAAAGGTGTTTGTCGACGGCATCGCAGTTGTCGCTCTTGTCGACACAGGCGCTGCCGTATCCGTCATCGGTGAAGCTCTTTGCCGTCGTCTTCGTAGAGTGACCACCTCGCTTTCCGACTTTTCGCTTCGCACCTCCTCATCACAGCGCATTCATCCCTCAGCGGCGTGCACGGCCCGTGTTCTCATCGAAGACGTCTTATACACCATCGAGTTTATTGTACTGTCCCGCTGCTCACACGACATCATCCTGGGCTGCGATTTCCTTTCCACTCATCGTGCCGTTATTGACTGCGCCCGCGCCGAAGTTTCCTTTTTACCTCTTTGTGATACCGTCTTGTGTGACATCCCTATCCGCGGTCTGCAAAACTCCTTGTCGCAAATGACACAGACATTCCTCCCTTTTCTGCTGCCCTCGTTCCACTCTCCTGTGAAAGCGCTACTGCTTCGACTGTCTTCTTCACACCTTCCGACGCCGATTCACGCCATCCCTGCCTCCTGCTTCCATTTGCTGTTCTCAAGTTCTAGGATGGGCTTAGTGCAATGTACATCTCAAATACATTTTCGTGCCCGTCCGTCCTGCTACGCGGCGAGTGTTTCGGTCGTATTGAAGAACTTGATCCCGCGCTTGTAAATACTCTTCCTGTCACGCCTACTTCATTAGACGTTATTGTTCTGAGCTCTTGCGACATAGCGACCGCTTCGACACCACCCGATGTTCTTCAACAAGCTATTGACGCAGATCTTCCACCCGCACAACGCGATTACTCGCTGCTCTTCTACAGAACTTCACTTCTGCCTTCGACCTCCCTCACACTGCTCTGGGTCGCACGTCTGTCGTTACGCACACAATCGACACTGGTACAAACGCACCTTTACCACAGCGTCCTTAACGCGTGTCGGCCTCTGAGCGCCAAGTCATTGCTGACAACGTGAACGACATGCTTCGCCGGCTTGTCATACAGCCATCTAACAGTCCATGGGCTTCTCTGGTTGTTTTCGTCACCAAGAAAGATGGTTCCATCCGGTTTTACGTCGATTGCCGTAGGCTTAACAAAATCACGCGCAAAGATGTCTATCCTCTGCCGCGAATCGACGACGCCTTGGACTGTTTACAGGGAGCCGAGTATTTCTGCTCTTTGGATTTGCGCTCTGGCTACTGGCAGGTACCGATGGCTGATGATGAACGCTCGAAAACTGCCTTTGTAACACCGGACGGCTTATAAAAGTTCAACGTTATGCACTTTGGTCTCTGCAATGCCCCAGCTATTTTCGAGCCCCTGATGGATACTGTTCTTCGTGGACTCAAGTGGCAGACCTGTCTTTGGTACCTGGATGACATCGTACTTTTTTCTACCGACTTTTGTTCTCACCTTCACCGCCTAAAGCATTTCCTCGCATGTCTCGCCGATGCTGAGCTTCACTTGAATTTGAAGAAGTGCCACTTTGCCGCTCGAAAAGTACAATTTTAAGCCACGTAGTCTCTAAGGACGGCATTTTTCCCAACCCCAACAAACTTCGCGCAGCTGCAGAGTTTCCGAAGCTAACCTCCCTGAAGCAGCTCCCGAGCTTTATCGGCCTCTGCTCCTACTTTTGACGTTTCATCTTAAACTTCGCCTCTATCATCGCTCCTCTGACCCAGCTCCTTGCCGGCAGCCCTGACCTTTCCGCCTGGACTCCAGCCTGCGATAAAGCCTTGGACACTTTACGCAGCCTTTTGGTTTCGCCTCCCATTCTACGCCACTTTGATCCGACTGCGCCTACGAAGATTCACACTGATGCCATAAGTATTGGGCCTGGAGCCGTCCTTACCCAACGTAAGCCTGGTTACAGCAAGTATATTGTGGCATACGCCTGCCGAACATTGACGAAAGCAGAATCTAATTATTCAGTCACAGAAAGGGAATGTTTGGCTATTATTTTGGCCATCGAAAAATGTCGTCCCTTTGTGTATGGCCGACCGTTTTACGTTGTGACTGATCACCACACTTTGTGCTGGCTTGCTTCTCTGAAAGACCCATCCGGTTGCCTTGCTCGCTGGGCTCTCCGTCTCCAGGAGTTTGACATTCATGTCGTTTATCGATCAGGCCTGAATCATATGGACGCGGATGCTCTTTCCCGCTCGCCATTGCCTAGATATACTTCGTTTGACCAATTCTGTGCCTAAGATTTGTTGACTCTTGCCACTATCGACATGGCTACCCAGCAGCGGAATGACCGCTGGATCATGCACTTTTGGATTTTCTCTCAAGTCCTACTCCCAGTCATTCATCCAAAGCGCTCGAACGCCAAGCCCACCACTTCTCCATTCGTGACGGTCTTCTCTATCGCCGCAATTATTTGCTTGATGGACGGAAGTGGCTTCTAATCATTCCGCGTCATCTCTGTGCCGAAATTTGTGCTGCGTACCACGGTGACCCACAATGTGCTCACGGTTGCGTATTGAAAACCTACACGCGCCTACGTCTGAGATTTTACTGGCGTGGAATGTAACGTTTTTACGACATTTCGTGCACGCTTGCGAATCTTGTCAACGCCGAAAAACTTCTCAGTAGTCCCCTGTTTCGTTGCAGCCGTTACCCTGCCCTGCTCTTCCGTTTGACCGCGCTGGCACAGATCTCTATGGCCCTTTTCCTACTACTCCTGCTTAAAACCGGTGGATTATCGGGGCAGTAGACCATCTTACTCGCTACACTGAAACATCACCGTTACCCTCTGCTCCGCAAGAGACGTTGCTTTGTTCCTTCTCAAAACTTGATTCTTCGCCACAGGACTCCGAAGGAACTGCTCAGTGACGGCGGACGCGTTTTCTTGTCCGACGCACTCGAGGCCCCACTGAAAGAATGCCGCATCATTAATCGCACCGCTACTTCTTACCGCCCTCAGACGAATGGCCTGGCAGAAAGCTTCAACCGTACTCTGAGTGATATGCTGGCCATGTACGTCACCGACGCTCATTCCAACTGGGACCACGTTCTTCCCTTCTGAACCTACGCGTACAACACTGCGATACAGACTAACACTGGATTCTCTCCCTTCTTTCTTCTTTACGGGCGTGAGCCAACCTGCACAATGGACGCGCTTTTTCCCTATCGCCCTGATGTTTCTGAATCGACGCCACTCTCAGACGCCGCCCAGTACGCAGAAGAATGCCGTCAGCTCGCCCGTTTGCTTACAACGGAAAAGCAGTGGCAACAAAAACACCACCGCGACACCGGCGAGCCTTCTACATATTCACCTAACTGCCTGGTGTGACTCCGGGTTCCTGCCACAACCGCCGGCCTTTCAAAGACGCTTCTTGCTCGGTATCACGGTCCATACCGAGTCCTTCAAGAAACATCTCCTGTCAACTACGTAGTTGAGCCCGTTACGCCCCCTGCGGACTTGCGTCGCCGTGGACGCGAAATAGTTCATGTGGACCGAATCAAGCCCTACTACGATCCGTATGTCCGTTCGGCTTCATGAGTCGCCAGGATGGCTCATTCTCTGCCCGGGGGGAATCTGTAGTGTGGTAATCTTCTTCGTTATAGCCACTGACATGCGTCGCGAGAAGTTGGTCGTTCTCTGTGTGATTCGCTACGCCTTACGCCACGCTTCCAGTTCATCCCAAGCAGCTGGATCCATCTGCGTCGACTGAATAAATACACCTGTACAATATATATATATATATATATATATATATATATATATATATATATATATATATATATATATATGTGTGTGTGTGTGTGTGTGTGTGTGTGTGTGTGTCCGTGCGTAAAAATTGAATCTAATCACCCATTTCGCACAGTTCATTTTCAATGTGAAGTTTATTATTTTAAAGCAGAGAGTAGCTCTAGGATCCAACACTTGCAGCTGTGAAGTTCTATTTAACAAGCTGGCGGAGTGGGTACTTCCACACAGAAAATTTTATCGCCTTGCTTTTGACAAGTGCCATTAACATAGTTCCCTGGGGAGGTCGTATGCTGAAAAACAAAACCGTATTCCACTCGTTGAATACTACACAAAAGGATTCTTTTTCCCGATTCATGTAGTCTTTAGGCCTATATCTGAATCTGTCATTTCGGAAAATTGAGATCACACGGAGGTTAAAGAAAGTGTTCAACTGTCGTTAGAGGTAATTGTCGCTCGTTTAATGTATGCGTTCCTTCATTTAGGCATAGAGCCAATGTTATGAGTTGGCTAGAAATTTCATGATTTTTTCAGTGAACTATGAAAATTATTTTACAGTCATGTTGGAAAACGTGGCGGCCCGAAACCTGCAGCATGTATACGCAAGGTTTGTTGCATAGTTTAAAAGATACAAAGCATCGACTCTCTGGCCTCGCTCCTCCTCCTGGCTCAAGAGACAAATAGGGAAAGTGAAAACGTGGAGTGGAAAATGAAGAAGTATGAGCGATGAGAGCGACACTAAATGACTCTAGGAACATTTAATTCTACTTTAGCAACTAGGACGCTGCCAATACTAAAGCGCGAAACATTCATGGATATCAGATTCAAGCAGCCGTGTGTACAGCTCGCAATTATTAGGTGCCACTTTAGAACGCGCGCAGGAGGCAGACGCTTGGGAACATGGGTTAAACATTATCGAACGCTGTATGTGTGTCTCCTCTCGTCTTCATCGTATGCGGTTCACAGATAAAAGGACCTAGGAGGTCATCGAATTTCTAAATTATATTTGTACGCCCTCCCAGCATCATGAGAAAACGAATAAAAAATTAGTCTACTCCTACAGAATTCCTAGCTTGGTTTGCGATATGTCAGGGGCGCCATTTGGCCGCGATATGTCAGGGGCATCATTTGGCCGTTTTAGGAGCTAGTTTTTCTGGCGTGGCTTGTGGTGCATGTTTTTTTTTTATTTTTCGGTGGAAGAGGTTGGTGTACAAAGGCGACGAATGCATCAAATTTTTAAACATACTGCCATATTCGACGAGACAAGCAGTACAGGACTCCTAAGAGTCTCCTGGAAGAGTTCAACGCAATTGTGTTTAGTCCCCAAAACCTCGTGAAGCCCAAATGAGGCAGCCTTAGCTAAACCGCTTTAGGTCCCACATATGCTGTAATGGGGCTGGAAGGCGGGCGTGCCCGCATGGTACCAAAATGGGTCCCTTGTGGGAAATTTGAAGGCACGTGCAACGGCAGGTGGGCTCTAGATTCGAAAACAACACCGAGCCCAATTGGGACTGCCCGCACAAAACTGCTTTATATCCCACATGAGCCGTAATGGGGCTGGAAGGCGGGCAGGCCTGCATGATGCCAAAATCGGTACCTTGTGGGGAATTGGAAGGCACGTGCAACAGCGAGTGGGCTTTAGATTCAAAAACAACAGCCAGCTCAATTCGGGCTGCACACACAAAACCACTGTTGGTCCCACATCGGCTGCAATGGGGCTAGAAGGCGTGCGTGCAATTGTGCAATAATTCCTTCCAACCTTCATTTGTATTAGATGCTATCCTATATTACGATTAGAGATGATTTGTAAAGCAGTTGTTCCCATGCTTAGTCGGTTAAAAATATTACGTGGCTTTAGTTCTAACGCTCATGCAAATTGCGCTAAAAATACTAAAACATACTGATTGGTTACTGTTGCTCCTAATGTGGTTGCTGTGGATAGCCTGCAACAATCGGCCCAAAATTACTGTTCAGTGCAGACACCTCCATAGCGTGAACAAGATGTACAAGAAGTCATTTAGGCTACATTAATGTTAAGAATTATTGTAAAATTTAATACTGTGGCTGTTTAGAAAGAGCAGACATGCATAAAATAATTAGTTAAGTATGTGCATAAATAATGACTGGGAAAACATGGACAAGGGCTTCCCATCAATATCCTGCGTCGGACCCCTAAGAGAATAATGTGGGCAAGCCCAAGTGCGGCTTGCGCTATAGAGGCCGCATCGGTCGTATGTCATTATCTGAGGGGCTAACCGAAATGAAAAAAAAAGTGTTCATCTAGAGCGGCTGCCCGAATCTGTCCAAGGTAGGACCATCGGAGGGAGTTGGCGGGATGTGCCCTTTTGGCAATGCGGGAAAAATGTGGGCTGCCTGCATCGGACCCTAGTGGGGCCCAATGAGGCTTTGTCGACAGCCCCCTTCGGGCCTACGTCGTCCCCTCTTGCAGCACCCACATTGAACCCACCGGGGCTGTCCTGCATTACCTACATCGGACCCACAAGGGGCCCCCTTCATAGCCCACTTTGTGCTACCTGGGAGCCAGCGAATTTCATACTCATCGCTACAGTAGCTGACGTAACAAAAACTGAAGGACGCAGAGCAATCAAACGTTCCTCTAGTATTGAAGATTCAAGTAAGGAAGTAAGAGTGCAACGATAAAATGAAAAGTACCTGAGGATCATATTACGGCAGATTTTTGAAAGATGGTTGAGTCTGTCCTAAGCATATGGTCCTCCTTGCATATGCTATAACGCATGACCTCTGGAGGTCCTAACTCAAGTGAGGACGCTAACATAATAAAAATTCATAAGGTATGGGTGTAAAGGATTTGAAACATTTGGCTTACTATCCTTGAAGTACATGGCATTTGATTAGGTAGTAGTAGATAAAATGAGGACAACCTGAGACCTTAATAGACAAAATGATCAGATTTTTCTCAATGTCACCATAGAACGATCATGCCATGACTATACAACGGGTGACAGTAAATCGTTATATTATCACCAGTCATTCTACGCACTATTCACAGAACACAACAGAACAATTTGACTCAGTCGAAACCTCAGCAGAAATGTTGGCATGGTGAAAGGAAGTTCTAGATCAGCCATGAGTGAAAATACTGAAATATATGTATAGTGGCATAACCGGGGGGGGGGGGGGTGCTAGGCGAGAAGCCATGCTCATTATGGTACTTCTCACTGCGCACATTCTTATTCGAAGCACCAGAAGTCAAAGATAAGGATTGAATGAGAATGGATCAGGTATCCACGGAGCAAGTGTGACAGATACTGTGCCTTTCGCTTCCTGCGAACCAATTATTATTATTATTACATCGCCTATTAACTCGGAAGAACAATTGCAAAAGGAAAGTATTGATCTAGACAAGAAACACAAAATGGTTGGCTTAAAAAATTGACGCAAGAAATAATCAAATTCAACAACCCAGGAACGAAAGAGCAGTTTGCATTGGCTTGCTTAGAACTCAAAGTGGAAGGAATAGATCTATTCAGGCTCTGTAAGTTGAACATCTGGACCAAACATAGGCAAAACAAGGAGAGTCACAGTGATATGAAGCGATATTGGCAAGCACAGGTCGATTATGGATAAGAAAATACGTGTATCATTCAGTAGGAAAGTATATCACACATGTGTGTTACTGGCAGTTACAATGGCTCTGAAATGTGGAGGATAGCAAACGTTTCTGTATTGAAATTGGGGAAAGCAGTGTGAGCTGTGCAATGAGAATTTGTAGTTGTGTCATTAAGAGGCACGAAACATATGGTGTGGGTCAAAGAACAAACTCAACATAATCAACCAGTCACCGTTTTATTTTGTTTAAAAAGGATAACTACGGGACTAAACGTTCGGGGAGCTTGACGAGGTCTCGACCCCATACATCTCAATAAACAGCAAGATGATGGCCAGTCACGCATAAAAGTTCCAACAATAGACAAGTGTAAAAGAGTATAGAAAAATAAACACTAAACTTGGCAAAAAAGAAGGGAAACAAAAATAGCGGTAGAAATAATAAAGAGTATAAGGTGGAGCTGTCCAATAAGAACGGGACCAAAATGCACTTCTATAGACCATTGTAACAAAAATAAAGAAGTGTGCACGAGCAGAGCATGCAATGCATGGGAAGGATAACCAATGACTGGTATGTTTGACTGAGTGGTTTCTAAGGTAGGGCGAGTGGAGCAGGTGGCGGAAAAAACAGTGTTTGGCTTTTGAGAATAGATGCAGCTAACAACAGAACAAATTTTATGTGAAGTATGGTTTGTGGTCACGCCTTTTGTTGATTGTGTACACGTTTGCTACACATTTCTCTTTCAATTCATACAGCATTTCTCCTCTGTCATGTAATTCAAGTCGTAAACAGAAAGAACACCACGAACAGCCCTAAAAGATAGATGTCGGCTGATCCCTTGTGGAACCGCACCAAAAGCATTCACTCCTGAGAGTTTCTTATACTGATAATGACACAAAACTTCCAACAGAAGGTGTCCAGTTGCAAGCTTCTTGATCTTGTAACCGTTTCATGTAGCTCTAGCATTGGGTTTGCAGCAGTGATTGGCGAGACTTGTCTTGACGTCTTTTCTGAATGCCCACTATGGACCACATGAAAGTGTGGAAAGGTGCTCTGTTTAAAAAAAAATGAGTAGTTTGATCGTTTCGCTCCTGTTTCGAAGGGCGATCAAATTAAAAATAAGATGAAGCAATAAAGCTTTATTTTAGGGTGTGGTGAAGCCACCCACCAGGCAGCCCAACGAGGGCACGGGACATGAATCGGCAATCAAGTCTTGCCTGTGCCAGTCGCACACCTTTACTCTACCCCAATATGGCGTATCTCAGGGTGGCAAGCTGCACAAGGTTAACCCTCGCCGCCTGGAAGTTGGAAGAAATAAAAAAGGTAGGAGAAGACAGGACAGTTGTAGGAACGAAAGTAGGAACGAAAAAGATTGAGGGGAGGGTAGGAAAATTCAACTGCCGTTTCCCCCCGTGGGTAAGCCCAAAAGAGCCGTCTATGTGAAGCGTGGACGAAAGTAATAGGTAGCCTCTGCCAAGGGGCTTTAAAGGTTGAAGAGCTCGGTGTCGGCTCAACCACCAGTATCCCCTTTTCTCCAGACACGCGATACCACGCACGGCTACGCGTGGGTACTTGGGGTCCGTGGTGTTGCACAGTACATGCAAACATCTGTCATCTGGTAACAAATCCCCTTGCGGTGCCATCAAAAATTCCATCGGTGCGCAGTTCTGTAGGTGCAGACAGTCGAAATGCTCCGGTACAGATGGAAGGGGGAGGCCGAAATAAGCGCTGTGAAGGCATGAAATTTCTCTGTCTCCAGGAAAAATCCACGATGTTATGCAGAAGGGAGGCACGGGAACATGCAATGTCAGTAAAGATTGCAATGAAGCAGCGGTAGCAGGAGCAGAGCTCGAGGAAACTTCGTATATCACTTGAGTTACGCGGAGTAGGGAATTAGCGCATTGTGCATACCATTACAGTCGGGCTTTAAACCAGGTATATGAACCAAATATCCCAAGATTTTTATATGGTGGCGGCTGAAGCTACATGTCGACTTTCAGATGAAGACCCACGAAGCGGAAGAAGACCAGGACTGCAGTAATTCGGTGAGAGTTATTTGCGAACGTAGGAGAGAAAACGACAATGTAATCTAAGTGACATAAATGCGGCGGCCATTTGTTCATGCGTTGGAAGGTTGCAAGAGCGTTATAAAAGGCAAATGGCGTGACATTGAATTGTTACAGTTCACCAGGGGTGAACAGCGCGGTTTTCTCGCTCTTTTTCTGACAACAACTTGCCAGTAGCAGGGATTCTTTGATGAAAGAACAAAATTTCGAGAACCCGTTTAGCCTAAACTGCTAAAATGCAAAAACCCGAGCGTTGCTGCCGCAGAAGATTCATGTTTATTCGCATTCTTTTAATGAATTATATGCACAGTCATTATCTCTACTACTGTTAAGGTCATTATCACTAATTGCAGCGTCATTATCATCGCTACTATCATACTCACCGTAGACAAGCAGTATTATGATATGCCTTTCACGATCCCAAGTACGGATCAGTCGGGAATTCAAGGGATGGCGGTTGGCATCCCCGTGGAGACAGCATTTTTAGTCTTCTGGTGTCGTCATAGTGACATCAGCTGGTTCACAGCTATAGTGTAATCGAGAGAATTCCGGTAGTACGAGCCATTAAAGGCTTTCGGTTTAAAATGGACACCATGCAAGCAGTCAAGGGCTTCGTCATTTCTCTTTAGAGAGTAAACGTTTTTATAATTATCTGATTAGGGTAGCGATAGTCGACACAAAATATCCAAGTGTGCCATTTCTTTTTACTAAAACTACAGGGGACGCCCGAGGTCTGCAGGAAAGTCAATAATTATGTTTACAGGATTCTTGTCCACATCCGTCTGGATCACGTGACGCTTAGCAAGGGAAATTAGATGAAGCCTTCGTCAGATTAGGCTGGCATCACCCGTATTGATTTGGTGAGTAAAGACCCATGTTTCGCTGAAATGTTGGTCTCCAAAATAAAATATGTCGCTGTACGAAAAGAAAAGTATAGAGAGAGCAATGGCTTGGTCAGGTGTCATGTCTGCGGCTAGCATGCAGAAAAAAGTGTCGAACGACAAGCCGATATGAGGGCCCAGACATAGGCATAGTCATGAGGGCAGAAACTTCTCAATCAGCTGAGCAAAAAAGGCGAGCGAGTGCAATTTCATGGGGTAAAACTTTGACGGAGCGGCTGAAGTTAATAATGGAAGATAATTGCTTCACACGTCATAGTCAGGGTGGTTTGATGGAAGATGATGTTAAAGTGGAAAATAATATCTGTATGTGAGAAATGTCGCATATACCGTCAAGAACGCAAGAAGTCGGGGCCAAATGAACATAGATGGCAACTTCTGGCCTTAGGGAAACAAATTTGATGGATCGGAAGCGGGGCTTAACATCTGTGTGTTCGGAGCAGAAAGCCAGGTCTATGCGAAGAAGGCCAGTTGAGCAATAAATCAGGGAGTGGTCATTTGAAAAATATCGTATCTTGCGGGCAGCGATCGATGACAGTGAAGAGCACAGGGGTTATGCGACCGCAAATGCTCATGAGCCGGTGCAGTCCCATGATCGCATCGAGTTTCTATCGGCGACATGAACGGCTGATGAAACAGCTGGTGTGATGGTTTTTTTTTTTAGACGATGGCCAAACGAAGAGCTGAGGACAGAAATTCGGCACCAGGGTCCGCGAAGCTGGAAACAGGGGCACCTTTCAAGATGATATCTAGAAGGGTATGGCGAAGAGTAAGGGTCAGCAGATTTTTTGGCCTATTAGTCAATGCAGCGTCACCTCCGAGAGCTGCATTGGCCCATTGTCTCGAAGTGAGCCAGAGATGGTGGTGGGACAATGACTTACCAGGTTGGGGCGAGTGGGGCGGTGAGTTTCGTGAGACGGCGAATGGCTGGAGGTGCACGGGGCCGGAGAGTTCAAAATCACTGGTTGGATTATCATGAACAGAGTTTGGGTGTGATTTGTAGGTGGCGCTGCGATCATAATAGTAGGGTAGGCAGGTCCGGCGGATACGAACCGTCAGAGTTATTTAGAAGCAGCTAAGCAGCCGTAAAAAAGGAAGAAGTAAGGAAGAATGAAAATCCCAGAGATAAGGACACAGATAACCGAGATCGGGAGCCAACAGTTGGGAGAGGGAGAGAGAAGGCCCAAGTGCTTATCGCCGGAGATTCTAACATGAACAGGTGCAAGCGAGATATCTTGGAACGTGTAAAGGGTGATAAGAGAGTGTTGGTTGAAGCCTTCCCAGGGAGAACAATGAGGGCAGTGCTAAAAGAGAGTAAAAATAGGCTGTTGAAGAATTCCGCAGAGCGCAGTATGGTAATAGTAGCCGCGGGCCTAAACAATGTCCTAAATGGCGACGCTGCAGGAGTGGTGGAAAGTTTAGCTAAGGGAGTTGACGAGATCAGGGAGATAGCACAGCAAATGCAGATAGTTGTATGCACAGTACCAGAAGTGCTAGGATTGAACGGAAAGCTGGAAAAGGACATGGTGACAGTTAATCAGGACATAAGAAAGTTAAGCCTGGAGAAGCGTTTCGAAGTGGTTGAGGTAAACAGGGAGGTGCATAAAGCAGGTTTTGGTAGGGCTTTTCAGGGAGATGGCATTCATTTCAACAAAAGGGTGGGAGCAGAGATCGGCTGGCGCCTGGCAGGCAGGGCTGTAGCGGTTTTAGGAGGTCCGCGAGGACTCCGTGCACAGAGGTAGTTAGAAGTGAAGCAGAAAGTGTAATAATGGAGGCTGAGCCCCCAAAAATGGCAAAGAGTAGGTCGAGAAAGAAAAGTACAAAAAAGAAATTTAGCACTAGGATCAGCTAAATAAACATGCAAGGAGGTAGAAAAAGAGCAAAATGGCTAGAGATAGAACAGCAGTTGAAGGATGACAAAATAGGTGTGTACGCACTTTGCGAGACTCATCTCAGGGATCTAGAAGATCCGCCTTTTATAGAAGGCTACGTCTGGGAAGGGTGCAACAGAACGAGAACGGAAAAAAAAGGGTGGAGAGGTAGGTATGTTGATACACCAGGGAACAAATTGGCAAAGAATTAAATCACCTTGTAAAGAACATATCTGGGTTTCAGGAACAATTGCCGGCATAAGGACATGGCTAGGGGTAGTTTATTTAGGAACAGGACATCAATGCAGGCAAGAAAACAGGGATCTTGTTGAATGTCTCAGTAACGATATAAGCCAGTTTGGAAACGGGGCCAATATTATTCTACTGGGGGACATGAACGGCCACATCGACGATCTGGATGGATACACGGATTGTAGCGGGAAGCTAATGCTAGATTTCTGTGAGCGACACGATCTGGTTATAGTTAATAGAGAAACAAAATGTGAAGGCCAAATCACGCGGGAATTCCGCAACAGGCAGACGACCATTGACTATTGTCTAAAGTCGCAGGATATTTATAGCAAGGTCACAAAAATGGAAATAGACGAAGAAGGGGCGTGTAGTCTGGCAAGTGATCATAAACGTATTAGTCTGCAGATGGGGCCCTTGATGAAAAGAGAAATGGAACTTAGACAAAACGTAAACGCAAAATTAAACGACGATAAAATAGCGCAGATAGCAGCAGACATAGAGGAAGCAATAGAGAAAAGCCCCATGGAAGACTGGGATTATGAACAGGTAGAACTACTCATAAGGAGGAAAATTCAGGAGGTTAAAGTAGCAAATCGCTGGAATGGAATGAGGAAGCCACGGAGCTGGTGGAATAAGGAAATCAGGGAAGCTATTGAACAACGACGGGCTGCTTCAAGGGAACACCGAGTGGCAAATAAAGCACAGGTATCTCAGGAGGAAATCGACCAAAAATGGGAATCATATCGACAAAAGAAACTTGAGGTACAGGCCCTCGTCCAAAGTAAAATAAAGCAGTCCACCGATTGCTGGATGGCTGACATACACGATGCGTCTAGAGGCGGAGCAAGAAAAGTCTGGAACCATATAAGCTGGCTAGGGAAGAAGAATCAAAGAAAGCAGGATCGTATTCAAGATAACGAGGGAAATTGTTTAAAGGGAGACAACGCAGTGAACTACATTACATCAGTTATAGCCGAGTCATGAGCGACGATAGGGCAATCTCCGCAAATCAGGAAGCAACACAAGGTAGCACAATACAAAGCAGCTTAGAACTGACCAATCTAAACTGGAAAAAGGCAGAAAAAAAATATTCCTAAAAACACATCTACAGGAATATATGGAATTCCGATCAAACTGATTAATGAACTCGGTCCAAAAAGTAAGGAAACGTTGTTAAAAGCTCTGGAAACAATCATAACGAATAAGCAAATTCCGGACAGCTGGCGGCAGTTAAAATGAATTTGATTTATAAAGGGAAAGGAGACAGGATGCACCTAAAATCCTACAGGCCGATTACCATAACATCTGTTATGTACAGGTTAGCCATGCAGGCGGTGAAATTAAAGGTGCAAGTGTGGGTAGAAAGTAACAAGATACTCGGAGAACTTCAGAACGGCTTTAGAAATGGTAGGCGCTTAGATGATAGCCCGTTCGTGCTTACTCAATCCATCGAAATATCTAGAGTGGAAAATAGACCTTTGTATTTGGCCTTCCTGGACATAAACGGGGCGTACGACAACGTAAGCAGGGAACTCCTGTGGAACATATTAAAATAAGAAGGTATCGGTTATGAGATAATAGAGTTCCTACAGGAAATATACCGGGATAACAAAGTAGAAATTACGTGCGAAGGGATAAGAAGTACGGAGGATGTCAAAGTATGCAAAGGATTAAGGCAAGGCTGTCCTCTATCACCGGTGCTGTTCATACTTTATATGATAAACCTGGAACGGAGGATACAAGACAGTAACCGAGGTTTTAACCTGTCATATAGATTAGGTGGAAAGGCTGTAGAGCAGCGCCTCCCCGGTTTGATGTATGCAGACGAAACTCTAGTTAATTATTGCGGAGACGAAGGCGACGCACTAGGCTTCAGTTTCAGCGCAGTTTAATCGGGGCTGATGATTTTCAACGGCTCAACTGATCAGGCTCTTAAAATACAAGGCCATGAAATACCAAGAGTAGCTGAATATAAATATCTGAGGGTATGGGTAAACGAAGGATTGGCATACATTGGAAAGCATGAGCAATCACTTCAGGCCAAAGGGAGAAGGAATGCCGGGATAATGAAGCATAAGTCATTGTGGGGATACAATAGGTATGAGGTTTTGAGGGGTATTTGGAAAGGAATTATGGTGCCCGGACTTACTTTCGGAAATGCGGTTTTGTGCCCAAAATTAGAGGTACAGTCGACATTAGAAACAAATCAGAGATCCGTTGGACGATTAGCACTAGGTTCCCACGGCAGAACTACAAATGAGGCGGTACAAGGAGTTATGGGCTGGGCATCTTTCGAAGTACGGGAAGCTCAGAGTAAAATATTATATGAGGAACGCCTGAGGAAATTGGACAGTAACAGATGGGCAGCTAAAGTATTTATATACCTGTAATTAAAAAGCGCGGACTCACAATTTAGAAAAAGAACTAGGAAACTAACTAGTAAGTATGCTAGTCACAAGGACGGAGAAATAAAGAGCATTAATCAACAGGTGAAAAAGACAGAAGGTGAAAATTGGATAAATTCGATGAAAAAGAAACAGAGCGTGGAATTATACCGTAAGTGGAAAATGCAGATCAGGAAGGAAGATTTCTTTGATAACTGAAGAGGCAGTGTCCTACTTTTTGAAGCTAGATCAGGGTGCCTTGGAACACGCAGCTACAAAAGGAAATTTAACAATGGAGATGACGCATGTGCTATATGTGGAAACTCTCAGTGAAACAATTGACCATATTATACTCGAATGTAATGGTATTCATCCGGAAGTTGATGCAGACGCAATCACTGTTCCTGAAGCTCTGGGGTTTAGAGATACCAGTGGCAGGGTGAATAAACCGGCGGTGGAAACTAGCAAAAAACGACTGGAAGATTGGTGGCTTAAAGCAGAGAAGTGCCATAATGCTAGTAATGTAGGAACAAAAATTTAATAAATAAAATGATGGTTTAGTTAACCATTCTAAATCAATAATTAAGATATATGGAGAAAAATGAGCATGATAGCTACTGTTACCACCCCGTTTCAAAGGGGACGCTCCTATATTCGATCCATCCATCCATAGGGTGGGCGATGTGGCGGAACTCAACTGCTGTGGCTATGACAAGAAATGTAGTTCATCGTGAGTAGATAAGGTAGATGGTTCGGTCGTCCCATGTTTTGCAGTCTTTCGCGTTGCGGGAGAGTTATCAGTTGAAAAAGAGTTCAGTAGAAGCCGCTGCAGCTACGATTGGAACGGTGAGTTGGAAAGAAAGCTGTATGGGGGGTTGACCAGTGTTGAGGCTTACGTACGCATCGAGGCCCACATTCGAGAATTCCAGGCGAACGACAGTTTGGATCAGGGCTATAGGAGCGTCCGCTGGCTTAGGGCGAAGGCAACAGGGATGATAACCTCCAACTAAATGCGAACAATCCTGGTCAAGTTTGCCCGGTGAGGCGGCTGATTCAGTCTTGGCAGATCCTCGCACGAAGACGCAACAGGTGTATTTGGCAAGCGGGGGGCATTGCAACCGTGTTTAGCTTGCTCGAAACACCGACATTACTCGAGGAAGAACGCGACCGTCGTACTGCCTGTGCAGACGAGATCAAAAGAGTTGTCAGGAATTCCTTTAAGATGTCACCTACATTTCCAAATTCGGGAAGTACGCTATCCAATTTACGGCGTAGACCTAGGACGTGTTGTGTGTACAACAGGTCAATGACTGTGCTCGCAATGGTAGGTTCTTTTTAGTGGCGAGCGTGCGTCCAATCAGCTTGCAAAATATACGGGAGGTGCTCTTCGCACATAATCAAGGATGTCAAATATTCGTGCGTGTCGACCCATAGGCGCGCCTTAGACACCAGGTAAAGAATGACGCTTTCAAGCATCAGAGTCGCATCCTATAAGTTATGCTTACTGTCGCCCTCATATATATGGAACCAGACTTCAATGTAGATTTCATCGGTGCCAAAACGACGGTGGGCTCTGGATGGGCGATTCCGATTGTGGAATTGCTCTCGTACCCGGCACGCTCAACGAAAAAGTTACGAGGGAAACTCGGACTTCGCCGCAACATTTCGCCGTCATGGACACACTCACAGCACAAACTAAGCCTAGCTTCAGCTTCGGAGACAAGCTAGCATCTGGGACTTCCTACCATACCAGTATTTTATTGACCGTTCCAAAATTAACTCACTGTTGATGAATGTTTTCCAATCGTGCAAGAACAGCACACTGCAACAATTATGGTGAGGCATAACATGAGAAAAACTGCTTACCCTGCATTGTATTCCTTCAGGGTAGAAACCATGCATTAATACTGAGTTATTCAGGCATGTGAATGCGCAGCCCACTGGAGGCCTGCTACCCTGTAGAAAAATTGTGAGACATAATAACCAAATTAGAAGAGCCTCATCAAAGCTTTCCTTTGGCTGTATAACAAACAGCACTTGCCTTCCTTGATGAGCAGCAGAGATAGTGTGTCATTCTTTAAGATTTACATTGTACTTCACACATATTTGTATAAAGCGTCTACATTTTAGGCAAATATTGGATGCCATTTCATTAGACAATGAGTGGAAAGTTTTTTGCCGTCACTGGAACAATTTATAAGCATTCATAATTCAAGATCAAAAAACACACGACGTACTTTTTAGATCTCCCTTAGGATGCGAAGCCTTATATTGTTGCATACATTAACTGCCTCGAGCTTCAGAAATGGCGCACCAAGGCGCACCTGCCTTTACGCAGCAGTACGATTAGCAGCTCTCAACTAGAAAGACGCATATGCTCAGTTTAAAGTAATAGTATTGTCAACAACCTGTTTTGAGAGGCACAACAAACTGCACTCTGGAAAATGTGTGTAGAGCGGGAAAAGTTGTCAAGATTAGCGGCAGAAAGCGCATTGAAATGTCGAATATATGATATATGAGCAGCATTGCAAGAAGACTAACAAATCGATATGCAATGTAGCCTACGCACAATGGAGAAGAAACCGATTAGGTGACAAAAATTTAGGGAATGAGATGCGTAATAAAACAGAGCACATGTATGCACTGGCAAAATAACACACGTAAAACAGCTTGTTAACGACCAGGGTATTCTAGAAAGGCAAGCGATGCCCGCTTGCTACATAGTAAACCAAACTGCCCAGTTATCTAATTGCTAACTTCATATGAGCTCGCGCTGCGTTTACTCTATTCCTATAAAAACAACAGCCTGCAATTTCATATCCGTGATTATACGCAAGCTGGCACAAAACGCCACATGTTCTCTTTTAAACGATTTGCCACTTGATTTCGGCCTCAAGCAATGAGTGCGAGAATGCACATGCAAGAAAAAGTGGCCATGGCCTGAGAATGTGCATTGTAGTGCGTAACGTAAGAAAAGTATTATAAAACAAATCGTTTCACGCTAAAGCATTCTGGCCACAATAAGACAATAAGACACTGCTCAAACGTTTTTATGTGGTGAAACGTATCTCTAGTTAGATCAAAACCTCATTTCAGCGGCCGCATTTGAGACCGTCTTGTTCTTAAATCCAATGTGTGACAGCTGCACACATTTACGCATTTTGGCATTGCACATGAATGCTTTTACTGCTCACTGTTGAGATACTTAAAGCAAAATTCCTAACAATTTCCCTCCTCAGTATAAATTGCTGTGACTCATATATATGGCGAGCACTCATCAACTATTGTATAGGCCTGATAGCATTAGAACAGCCATGACAGTTGGAATCAACACCCTTCACCTGCCTTAATGAGCGGTCACCACAACTGCCTGTTTGCTTAAAAGATAGTTCAATCGCATGAAAGTGAATTTAAGATAACGGAAAAAACTTGAAAATCCGCAACTTTAATCCCTCCATAATATATAAAATAAATTATGTGAAGCGAACTACGACAAGGTATGTACTGAAATTCCTACTCTTGGATGCTTGCTACATAAGTCGATTAAAACCCGATTGTACCCGGTTTTTGCACCCAAAAATCTACTTAAAAATTGAGCATAGGCCGATTTTTCCTATTGCGTCCACAGAATTCATTGAAAGCTCGTATGAAAGCTCCAAAGCAGAAGCTATCCGAGTGATACTTTCTGATAAAGAGGTTCGTTAAGCGAAGGCAGTCTAATGAGAGATGCATTCGAGCCGCTTTTATATGTACAGTATACTCTTGAAAGCGGAAACTCCTGATGCCATGCTTCGATCACCTGCTAAACGTCAAGCTACAGCAGACTGTCAACGAATTTTTTTAGATGATCGGTAAAAGTGATATTCTTTTGTCTATGTTAACTAACAGTAGTGGCACATCAGTAAAAAAAATGTTGTGAGCAGTTTTTCTCAAAAATCTCAACAAAATGAATAACCGAACTTCTCAGGCAAAACAAAAAACCCCTTGCAAATGTGGAAAAACTTGGCGCCTTGCTGGATCCATTCCAGAAGCGGCTGCTGAGTCAGTCATATGATGACTACCGACCTCTCTTTATTTCTGGGACGGGTGGTGTAGGCTCGCTTGACGGGGATTTTAACCAGTACTTGCTGGAAGCAAGCTCTTCAAATGAAACTCGAACTGATAGACTATTGAAACGACAGAACTATGTACTACTCCAGGGAAACAAATACAGCGTTGACATTGTCGAGTCTAGCTAATGGTAGCTGTGACGTTGAGCGAACGTTCTCTCGGCTAACTGCAGAGACCAGACAGGTCTCGGATTCAGACCGAAATGCTGCGCATGCGGTTGATTATGTATGGTACAAAGGGCGGGTAAATATTCGATGAACAGCGCAAGTGAATTAAATGTTTCTCTTCCAAAAACTGACAGTTGCAGATCACGGAGAGTACTATTACGACAAAACGCAGAATTATGTAATATTTTCTTCAAAGCCACCAAACTCATAACCCTAATTGTTATCCACTGGTTAGGAGAAATCGAATATATCTTATTGTGCAAATGTTACCCGATAAAACCCGACTTTCTGAGCGTTTCCACGCAAGACCCGATTTCTCCCCATTATCAAGCCAAAAAATAACTCCCCCTTTTTACCCCACCTCCTGAATATGAAAAAAAAAAATCCGAAAACACGTAACCCTATACATAGGTCACCCAATTCAGCCGAGGTATGTTTAAAGCAACTGAATGTAGGTCTTGTGTATTTTTGGTAAGCAAGCAATAACTGTTTGAATACACGATCCGAAGCTTCAATGCTATATGCTAAGATGAAGCCAGGCCGCCGTACAGGCGAAGTAAGGACATCTATGTAGACCTTCCTGGCGGGAAGTGAATGTTCCGCAATATTATAGAGACAGCCGCTATATCATACATCTGCCAGGTTGTCGGGAGATACATTCAGTTCATCGTTATACCCAAAACCCTCATTGACAAGGAAGCAATCCGTAAAATCTATTCCAAGAATATGTCCCATGCCACCCTCGGCGCAGCTGTTAGGACCAAACTTCAGCTAGATATGATAGAGAAAACTGTTTAAGGGTTTCCTAGAGCCATATAATCATCGTACTCTCACTTCAGACTCTGAACGGCAAATTACTCTACAATATTCCTGCATTTATTTTGGTCTTGTGATAGCTGCATCGAAATACTGCAGCTACTGCTCCGTTGGCCGCATGTGAACCTAAAAAATGAACTGAGACATACGGAGCTGTTCGAGATACCTGTGCAGTAGAAAAAAAAATGCGCTCTAACACGACAAAAAAATAGCCAATATTTGGTTATTGAGAGATATACGAGGAAACACTGATACGTTCGAATGATGAATCTTGGCTAAGCCTGCTGATAGAAAAACAAAAGGTTTAGCGTGCTTTAGGGCAATCTTCAAAGGACGACAGCCATTGAGGAAAAGGTACTAAGTGCGAAAAAGCAAAGCAGCCCTAGAAAATTACGAATATAAACCGCAGCAATCATCAGTCACTGTAAATAAAGGCAAAAAAGCAAACATTTGTCACCATAGTGTAGTGGCTGGCTGTACTGAGCTAATTTGCGTATGGATAAGTATGATCATTGTTCGACTCTTGGTCCGGCTAACGTGTTTTTCATTTCTTTTTTTTTAATTTACCTACGTTATTTTATATATATTAACATTTGTTTTAGCCTGCATCAGTATTTTACCCAGAAAGAGAACCGCTGACAACATTCTCTAATCCCCATAATCTGCAACTCCTACCACTCCCACAACTCCTATGTCCAATAACCCGATATCAATAGGTCTCATGTATATAGATTTTTTCAATTGTCCAGGCAGCACAAGAGCCTGGGCCAATATTGTCAGTGAGCTGACAGAGATGAGCCCTATGTAGGCCCAGCGCTGCCGTCTTATAGCTGGTATTGGTTGTGCTATTCTATAACACGTCCAACACAGGCCCTGAGGATTCCATTGGTAACCAATATTGGTCGTACCTATTTATAATGATAAAAACATTGGCCCGTCCTATCCTATGCGCTCACAATATCGGTGGCGTCATTATAAAAGGGTGGATATGATGGGCCTGGAGATCCGGCGTATCACCGGTGTTGGTGCTGCCATCTGATAAGGATGGCTATAACGAACAGCTTTAGCCGTCAGTCCACTAATGTTGGCCAATTATGGCATATGCTGGACAATAATGTCAACTCTGTTACAATGCCCGCCAATGTCAGATATACACTGGCATACCTTACTCATCACCGGTTTGGCATTGCCATTTCATAAGGATGGCTATATCGAACAGCGTAAGCCGTTACTCTACTGACGTTGGCCAATATATGGCATATGCTGGGCAATACTGTCAGTTCTTTTCGCATGTCCCGCCGAAGTCAGATGCATTGATTCACACTTTAGTTAACATTTTCTTCTCTATTTCGGCTACTGGTTAATATTAGATGCAAATTAGCATATGGCTGCAAATATTCTGTGGGAAACCTCATTAATGTGCTTTTGCGGTTGGCAGGCTAATTTATTATTTGGATTCATTCGCTGCGTTGTTATAATCGATGTTTTCAAGTTACCTTTGCAATTTTAAATGCTTCGGAAATCTGTTGTCTAATTAATTATAGTTTCGCGGTGCAGGCTTCCATCGTGTTTGATTTAATTTCACCTACCTATTGTTGATGTTGCTTGGGATTACACCGTGTTCTTTTACACTAGATCTTCATTGACTTAAGCTGGCACTGTAATTAATCCATATGTATACTGTGACGAATTTGGATGAGACCGACGATCGGTGGACGGCGTCAAATATGAATAAGTTCACCATCGTTCGCCGGTCCGCCAGGGCGGCGGCGGCGCTAACTAGCTCCACGCCGACCGGGAGATTAGAAATAACCAAAACGACATGTTATATATCGTGCATAGGCAATGGTTGCTATTTCTTGTATTCTATTCGCAAATGGACCAGGTTCTTCCGTGGCTGCTTCCGTGACAATTCCTTATGCTCTAGGTGAACAGAATTCCAAAAGTTTTAGCAAATTTGTTTGCCACCGAGTGTATTAGTTTTAACAACAGTAGCTTCAAACAGACGATTACCGCAGGATGCGCCTGCTGTGCGACGCAATTAATGAGCGATAAGCGTCGGCCTATTAATACTCGTACGTGACTCAGATCGACTATGGCGAGCGCGCTTCCATCGAAATACACTTTAAAAATAAACTAGGCCATTTAAGATATACGAATACGAAGCGTCGAAGCTCATAGTCTGGCTTAAACGATTTAGCATTAGTGATCTAAATTAAAGCTGGGATATTGAGCGGTAAATTAAACGTCGGTCCGCATATGCATGAACGTTCCCACATATGGCAAATCGTATCGAGGCTTCCTGCTTCGTTGCCGCTCTAAGAAGTATTAAAAAAAATAAAAATGGAGAGAAAACACTTCAGGTACAATCACAATATGAATAATATTGCTGAAAAAAATTAACTGCGTTACAGTTTCACTTTTCTTCATCGCACTCATTCGCACATTTTTTTTGTCTAGCGTCCGCTCTTGTTGACGACACACCGCGCACTTCTGCTTCAGTCCAGTGATCGCACATCGCGCCGAAATAGGGACGCTCTGTTCGCTGCTTACTAAGTCCATTGAAAACAGTACAAACAAAGGAACACAAACATGAACGGCAGGGAGCCAGCAACAGCGGCGCCGACTTGCCCGATTGGATGCGCTCTGCAGGTGGGGTTGTCGGTTTACATGCTGCGCCATGCAATCCAAGACGCAGGCCCTGACGCTCCACGTGTCGTTCAAGGTGCACACGGCCGCCGCCCCGGCGGGAATTTCCGACGCAGTGCGTCAGCTGCAATACTTTAAGGCGCTATTTCTTTCATATACCTATTTGAAATAAGTAGAGCACGCGTAACTTACGTTGTAGGCTTTGCAAACGAGTAGACCATCCCATACGTGTATAATCAAAAGTACGACTGCAATGACCGAGGCGCAATAATTGCGGATGTAATAGAGACATTTAGCACACTGTGATCTGCAATCCGCTACAGTGATTCGCCACCGCGCGTTCCACTGCGCATGCCTAGAACAATTTGATGCCAATAGATGGCGCCACTTACTGGATGTCTGCACACTGACCTGGCACATCGGAACCAATCAGCTTGTACGCCCCGCCCACGAGCGGTAGAGTGTCACGGTGGCAGATCGACGATCACGGTATGCTAAATCTCTCTAATATCGCACTCATGCGGTACTGATAAATGCTCTATGATTATCTTGAAACACTCATTTGGCAAACGAGTACGCCAGCTATCTGCTAAACAAGACACAAATATTCAAATCACTGCAGTGGCAAAAATTATCGCCGAGCCAGCTAGAGTCGCCCGCGGCACGGCGGCGGTCAGGCTTCCACATTTCACAAGAACTTGAAATGCGAAATAAATCCGCGTGGGGTTTTGTCACACTGAATTTCACATGGACACAAAATAGCTTCGTGTGGCAAACAGTACAAGAACGGCAGCTCCGCAGAACAATTGATTCGACGGCATGCCAAGTGCATGGATAGCATAATTTTATAATTTCTGGTTTCTGTTTTTTTTTTGCGTAAGCGCGAAAAAAAAGAAGTCCAACTTTTCTCCACTTTTCTTCACCCGCCCAATTTCGCGATTCCGTCGTTGTTCACTGCAATACAATGCTTGCGCTACATATGGCAAGAAGGAATATCTCTGTAGTTCATAAAATAAATTAAGCAGTCGTTGTTTTACAATTAAGCTTAATTCGGTATCAAAGCTTATTTATTCTCTAACTCTACTACCTCTAACTACCTCTGTGCAACTAACTCTAACTTTAACTCTAACTGTAACTCTAACTGTGTAACTCTAACTACCTCTGTAGTGGATCACTTTGTTTTTACAAATATTGGGCTTGAAGAGAAGACACCCACATGTAAACTCACTTGTTAACATTAGAACAGAAAAAATGTGAAAGAAAATACTGGAAACACGAATGAAATACGAAAAAGTACAATGTGCATATTAACATCTTTTTTTCGGACACGCACATTCGCACGCAGTTTTCCAGCGCCCGCTCTCCGTGCTGACTCACCACTTAATCCCGCCCTCGCGCACTTCGCACTCCTGGCGTTCCCCGGATCGCACTCTCTCACCGCGTGCGATGCGAGCAAGGTCCGAGGTAGCATGTGGGTGTCGAAATCCACGCACGTGCGCCAAAGCGGTGGTAGGGTCGACGCACCACTCATGGTCCAAAGGGGGGACGGCCGCCGCCCAGGGGAAGGAATTACGCAGTAATAAAAAGACGATCGCTAACATACTGGAGACTTCTTTCAAATACTTTCGAGCTGTCATAACAGGTTGTATAGAGCAATGTGCTTTTACCGCCTTTTGCTTGGCCAATAAAATATACGCAAAATACTAAACTGTGAGAAAGAAACAAGCGCCAAATGAATCGGGCCAACAAAAGACTAATTTATCAGATAGAATAATGCTGACGGTGCGGATATGCAATTAGCCGTTATGAAATAAAATGGAAACATTGTACGCAGCTAGCTTAAAGCAGGTGGCAAGTCGTAGTACTAAGATGGTCAGGTCAATAATTTTCAACAAACTTGCTTCAAATCCACATTTCAGGGTGGTTGAAGTATTCCGCTCGATTGAGCGCTATTGTATGAAAACATTTTCGTTGGTATGCTACAAGTGAGCAAAATATTCGAAATAGAACACAGCATTCGCGAAATACAACTTGAATAGGTTTGGGTGTTGTAAACAAAACAGCTAGGCGCCTCTCTAGGGTGACGATGCGCTTCGCTGCTGGCACAGAGCCCTACATAGATAAGCAGCAGTAGCAGCGCATCGTTCAAGGATGGTTCAAGTCCTACTATCTAGGAAACGCTTGCTAAACGGAAGGTACAAACCCGAGGCTGCAGAGTTGCTGAAGAACGATTACCGGAAAGCCCGAAGGATGACGAGGCAATCGCTTAGCCGGTATGACGGCGGCAGTTGCCACTTCGTTACAAAGAGGGCGCTCTGTTGTTCCGTCCATCGAACGGCCGCTAGTACTCTCGGCTCCACGTTCGGTGGCACCGCGCACGGAAAATACTTCTTTCTTCAAGAAATATTTCATGTAAGTTTTCAAATTTTTTATTACGATTATATAAAGCTTTTGTGTATATTGGAGCAAAATATTTGCATCTTAGATTAAGCATTTTTTAAATTACAAGCGTTGTCTTACATTTCATTGTTCTTGCAGGCTGCGCAAGCCTTCTGCTAGGAAGATTTGTCTTCTTTTAGCATCTTTATTACGTTGTTAACTTTTCAAAAGTGGTTCTCAAGTGTCCGCGACTTGATTCCGATCATTTTTCGGCTTATTTCAGCTTAAACCATTACTGTATTGCTGAGTACTAATTTTCTAAAGTAAACAACTGCATGGCATCGTAGCCCTAGAAGCAAACTTCGGATATTCACAGAGTAGAACCGTCGCGTAGCTGGGCCGCTCGAGTTCCCTCGGGCGGAGTCGGTGGAGTCCGGGCAAAAACATATTTCCTTTCTCGCCTCGGTTGGGCTGGGCCGGGCACCCCGATTTTGAGATCATGCAGCCATTGCAAAGGCGCAGATTCGGCCCTGGTGAGCTGAGGACCGCCAAAGCATTGCCGCTCGTCGCTCTCGCCCTGGTTCTGGGTTTTTAAAATATTTCTCATGTGGCCGGAAGCAGCTCGCAAGGTAGACAATGGCAAAAGGCTTTGGGGTACCCACCTTCTTTGTGGTTTTTCTTTCTCTTTTTTTGCATGCAAGGTTTGTTTCCCTAGTTCGGTATGAGCGAAGAACCTGCAGACGCTCATTTTGTCTGATCCGTGCATATCTGAGCCCACCGAGACGGTTTAGTAAAAGCTTGGTAGGGTAGTAATGCAAAAAAAAGGTTAGAGTGGCTATATATTGCTAATTGTCGAAAGTTGCAGGAGAAAGTCACTGCTTGCAATCATGTCTGCATCGCAGTATAGTAACGCGCCGCTGCGCTGGGGCCTTTTCTTTTTTTTTTTTAGGACGAGACGCGTTTCAAGAAATTTCATCAGTGTTGCTGTTGAGTGCGAGAAACGGGATATAGAGTAACTGTACTCAATTACCAAACGAAGAGGCGGCGCTAACAAAGCAAGGTTGAAAACGCGTCTCTGTCGCTAACTAAGGTCCTTCGCTCCGTGTGATGTGCACTAGCGGCAGCCACAGGCGCTGGCGTCGTCGTTGCGTGGTGCGTCGCCAGGGATTGTCGCCTGTTTTGTTCTTTCTGTATCGTTGCTTCAGCTGCAATAGATCAGTTGCAAAACCTACAAGTCAACTTCCCTGTGCGGCAGGAATTCCTGCACAATGGCGGCATAGATTTTGGGGTAACATTTGGGTACTGTGCTAGCACATCTCCTGACGATTAGGGTAATTCCCGCACCCCTTGACCAGTCGTCACAGCTTTCTTCGCGTGCTCATTGTCGCCCCACTATTACCCTCTCAGTTAGTGTCCCTTTTCTAAATCTTCTTTCTTCACCCCTAGGGTGACAGTGCTGCCCCTTTTATTCCTACGTTAAGAATGCCCGAAAACCTTTCTCTGATTATGACCTGTGCGAGCAGCGTGGACTGTAGGAGATGCATGTACTGCACATAACTATTATTCCTGAATCAGGTTCTGTGGCCACTGTGCAAGAATGGCTGCCTCACAGCAAAGCTGACTTGTAGGTTTTGCAACTGGTCTATTATAGCATGTCCAGAAGAGCCTGAGTCTTAAGTGTGAGCGCCGGGTGGGCTTTGGAAATTTCAGTGCCAGGCCGGGCTCGGGTTTGTAGCATGAGGCCAGGGTCGGGCTCAAAATTTATGCCCGTGAACACCTTTAGTCGCGCAAGTTGTGTGGCGCACTTTTGGCGCCCGTGCCTGCTTCTATCTTTGTTCTTCGCACCGTGACACTGCTCCAGCGTCAAGACTGCGTGCAACATCGGTATGCCTTTTCCGGTCGTTATGCTAACTGATCGCCCAACGCCCTGACACAGCTATGTTATTCCATGTGTAACGTAGAGTTATAGTTCTGCATAAAGAAAGTAACAAAATTCCCATAAAGAAAGGTGTTAGGCAAGGAGACACAATCTCCCCAGTACTATTCACAGCTTGTTTAGAGGAAGTATTCAGAGACTTGGAATGGGAGCAGTTAGGGATAAGGGTAGATGGAGAATACCTCAGTAATCTGCGATTTGCTGATGACATTGCTTTGCTAAGCAACTCGGGGGATGAACTGCAAATAATGATTGATGACCTAGACAGAAAAAGTAGAAAGGTAGGCTTGAAAATCAATGTGCAGAAGACTGAGGTAATGTTCAACAGCCTCGGGAAGGAACAGCAGTGTACATCAGGTAGCGAAGTACTGGAAGTAGTAGGCGACATATGTCTACTTAGGACAAGTGGTAACCGCAGATCCGGACCATGAAAAGGAAATAACAAGAAGAATAAAATTGGGGTGGAGCGCATTTGGCAAGGACTCGCAGATTATGAATAGCAGCTCACCGGTATCGCTCAAGAGGAAAGTATACAACGGTTGCATCTTGCCTGTACTCACCTATGGGGCTGAAACGTGGAGGCTAACCAAGAGAGTTCTACTTAAGTTGAAGAAAACCCAGAGGGCTATGGAACAAAGAATGGTAGGGGTAACGTTAAGTGATAGGAATCGTTCCAATTCATTATAGGTTCGTGCTCTGATCTGCGGTACTTTAGAATGAATCGAGGCAGCCTGGATTATTATATCGTATTTTACTCAAAGATTAGGCAGGTTAAATGTATCACTGACAGCGTAGTGTTCGGCGGGTTGCCGTAACTGAGTGGACATCAACTCTATCTAGACAATCAGGCACAATTGTAATCCCCAAAAATAAGATTACGCCGACACTCTGCAGGAAACCTCGCCGCACAGGAAATCTGCCTGCTCACATGTAGAGTGGTGAGTGGATTGAGTTTGCCGGGCTCACAAGGGGGACGCTTCTTGTGGCTGACAATCTGATTTGGCACTATGAAATGA
Source organism: Amblyomma maculatum (assembly GCF_055883805.1). NCBI lineage: Eukaryota > Metazoa > Arthropoda > Arachnida > Ixodida > Ixodidae > Amblyomma > Amblyomma maculatum. The sequence goes on along the minus strand of NC_139347.1, from coordinate 148,252,926 downwards.
CTCAATTATTTCGTGAAACCGAGGGAAGCATAAAGGATTTCTGGCGTGTGTATTGTTTATAAATCGGACATTAGTAGTGTATTTCGTTTTCAATTACAATTAATTTCACCACCTGACAGAAGAACTTTTATGCACTTAAAAAAATTTAGGACTGTCGTTCGATTAATTTTCAGTAACGTTAAACTGCAAGCTAAGAACCAGTAGCTGCGAAGACAACGTAAAATCTGCGCTTTGTTGCTGTCTTGTTCTGGCAAGGAATTCCGAAGGATGAAAATTACTTTATCATTATAATTATTATTGGGCAGTGACTTGGGGCGGTTCTGTCGTTTACTTGCAGAACAGGTGCCAGATATAAAACTACCCTGAAGGAAATGGGTGTCATTTTATCGTGTGACTATAAAAATCTAGTTATTTCCGAACTAAACACCTGTGGTTAAGCCCGCTTGAAGCTATTTTATTGCCCTTGTCACAAACAACCAGTTCGCTCGAAAGACAGCAGAGACAAAAAGGAGTTTGAATGATTCTAATGGGCTACCAGCTACATTTATCTATACGTATTATGTAATATTTAGTGTAATGGGTACTGCGAAGATTTGTTTCTGAAACGTTCGAGCATTTATCTAAAGGCAAAATGTGTTGATTACCACTGTTACGGATGCACAGAATCCTTCAACTGAAAAAACAATTAGAAGGATTCAAGGCTGCTCAACCGAATATAAAGCGGTGCCCGTGGTCCCGAGCGCAGCCCCGGCTCGGGACCACGGGCACGACACGGCAGAAAGCGGAGAGTGGTTAGACCTGGGGTATTATTGCTTTCGCAATAAAAGAAGAAATGAAATACATATATGGATTTAACGCGCCATACGACATCGCGATATATGACGGATGATGAAGGGGCAAGCCTCGGTGTCGTTGAGTACGTGGGATTCCTTAACGTGCAGTCAAATCCCACAGCCGAGGAGCTCCTTTCGAAACGGCTGGGATCGCACTCCCCGTTCTCAAAATCAGCCATTCAGCGCCTCAGGCACCGCGACAGGCTTAACAGCAAAAAAAAAAAAAAAAGTACTCAGCTCTATCGTGGATGCGGAAGGCATAGAGTGGCTTGTTCAAACTGGATTATCTTATGCAGCAGTCTGCGGTCGGATGTTTCAGTAGTTGCTGTATTTCAAATAGAAACGAGAATATGAAGTTGTATTAATGGCAGCAACCTGTTTTGCTTTGACACGGCGCCTAACGACAGCAGCGCTCCATTTGAGACACCGCTTGTCAATGAATCTCAAGCGCCGAAGACTACGACTGATGATGTCCTTTCCAGCGTGGCATACTAGATATGGACAAGTATATATTTTCCTAATGAAGCGTGGGGTAATAGACTGTTCATATTTCTTTTGCAATAGGCAGATAGGCAAGCGAAAGCTCACAGGAACCGCGAAACAAACAATAAGCACTCCTGTACACGCTCAACGCGCGCACGTAAATCACTGCGGGCTGACACGCGACGCGAACACGCCTCCCCACTGGATAGGTTTCGCCGCAATGCCTCTTAATGGCGACTGAAGAATTACATCGGGCTGAAGAAATACAACGGCGGTATTGTGCTGAATGGGGATGTTTCCGCATCACAGTACCTGCACTCAGCCTGTACTTTAAGGAAATAAAATATTCGCAATTTGTTGCCACCGAACCCTGTTGGGCACAGATCACGATGGAGTAGACCAAAGCGCTATTTCGTCCTCCAATGCAATGCGCATCCGCAGCTTCGGACAAGAATTAGTGAAAAATGTATCTTATTTTCGAATCTACTCAAGTATGTAGTTACCGGTTGGACGAAGTGGCTATAGACCATTTCGCTGTCTCATATAAATGGCGATAGTCAATTTCCTATTTTTCGTCACAAGCACAAATGGCGAATCCTGGTGACTATCGTGACCTCAATGAGATCGTGATAGAGGAATTTTGTGAGTACCAGAAATTGAGGAATGCTAAAGACACAGTACCCCTTGATTGCAACGATGGAATAAGGCTATGAAATGTTGTGGCTGAGGAGATTGGTAATAGGTGGTACTCAGTGGTCCTCATGCAGGAGCAGGGCAAGATGCAGAGCGACGAAAGGTGCAACTAGTAATAACAGTGGAAGTGGGTCGCGAAATTACTGTTGGGGACAAAAAGTAAGGTTTTAGCAGCTATTAGTGGAAGATCAAGGAGTAGAACACTTTGCAAAAAATTTCACAAAAACCGAGTGTGTTCACGAAAAACCAAAACCGAGAAACATTATATCAGCACTGCGGTTTAAAACAGTTAACTGCAAAAGGAGAACACGCCATGAGTGTTGTCGGGCCGGTAACATTCGGCCTACAGGTCAACATTCTGTCACCATCCCTTTTTCAATACGTGTGACGTGCGCTGAAGACAAAGGCGTGGACACTTTGCGGGGCCGACTGTAAAAGTCTGAGCTCATTACAGATACGCGTGCTGCAGCATGAATGAGCATACGCTCGGAAGCACTATTAGAAGAAAAGTTCAGTGAAGGGTTCTGCAGAGGTATTTTTGGTCGGATCATCGATGCAAAGACACCTACAGATCTAAATATGCTGTTTTTTAATATTAATAGCAGCAGCCGATGATAGAGGTGGAGGCTAAGAACCATGGGAAGGCGAAAACGGAGAGTGTGAAAGGCGTGGAGGTAGAAAACTTGAAGGAAAATTACGAGGGTCTTTAGGAACTAAATTAGTAAAAAGCGACAGCATTGTGTACACAACGTCTAAAAACATCCAAGTTTAGATCAATAATTAGTGATGAATTCGTTATAACTACTCTCGTTTTTAGCCATTACCTTCACAATAATTTCATTAATAAGTCATTAATTATTATTTGATCATTGATTGGCATATGGCCATATAAGACACGCATCCGCGAATACTGTGGCGGTCCTCTGTGATTGGTCGATACCTTCATGACACCATCCCGTTTCGACCAATCAGAGCCGCTGCAAAAGAGGGACACATTCTGACAACGCATTAGAGGCTTTTGCCTTTATAATTCTCGCAATGCAGGGATGAGGCAGAAAATGGAACAGTATGTTTGGGTGCTAGCTATACCAATATAAGCAATGATGTCGATGTCATGTACTGCGTAAATAGCGCGAATGTCTGAAGTGGAAGCAGTTCAACCATATCCCTACAGCATTAGGTCTCCCCAATTCCCCGAGATTTTGGTAGGGACACGAATTCGAAGCTAAGGGATGGAAACCATAAGTGCCGCATTGTCTTTTTCTGGTTCGCAGTGCAATATGCAGACAATATTACATCACTCATGTAATGACCCATATCCGGGGTTTTTGTTGTACTATAAATAAATATCACAATTATTCGCAAGCGACAATCCCATTGAGCGATACAGTGAGTAAGTGCTAGTAAGGATTTTGGGTTGGGAGCTCAAGATGGGCTCTTTTTCACGGCAGTACAGGTGCAAACGCTTCCAGTTCACGGTGAACAATCTAGGCGCGATATCAGAAATCTTAGGGATTGTAGCGGTTCATGTGCAGCTCGATCCGTGAAGATGTAAGACATTTGCAGATCCTGAAAAGATATCTGTAGTACGCGCTGCCTCTTGTCTTCCTTAAAATGCTGGCCACATTGATGTGGGTATCCACTGAATCCCAGCTCTCTCAAATTAGAATTCGAAACTCAATGACAGCAATCCCCTCCAATATGTAGCCCATTTTGCCTCAAAGAGATCTTGAATATATGGCTGAAGCGCGTGTGGAGGACTGAGCAATAGATTGAAAGTTCTGTTTTGCCCCTAGCTTCAAGTCATCGGAATATCCAAACAGAGCAAGAAGCATTTACCTGAAAATGTCGTAACTGGTTACGTGGTTTTCATGTGTGCCATACCATATAGCTGCGCGCTACGGACAAAGTCGACGTTAGCATACGCCACCGCAGGATTTCACGTTGGGGGCGGACGTGTTCGTTTCAAGTGCCGTGAAAGCTGTATGGGGCTAAGAAGAAGAGCTGTCACCATGAATGTTCGCGGCGCTGTTCATTGCAACTAGTCAGGTTCAGTCGTGATGGTCATTCCCGAGTGGCAACCGCTGCGATGTTCCGCGGTACAACACCTGTGTTCCGTAGCAAATTTCAAGGGCGGGGAGGATTACAATGCCAGCGCTTCCACCAAGCAGTTACATGCCAGAATGCGTTCGCAGCATATGAGGCACACAACACATAAGGCACATGATCAGAATGAATATGACATCAAGGAACCAACTGCCGCTATAGAATGTGGCAAAGCGCACGCCTTAGACATGCTCATACTTTGTTGCCATCGCCATCATTCATAAGCTCGATACAAAATGTCAAATTATATAACATTTTAGCAATCTTCTACCGCTTTTTATGACTAGAAAAGAAGCAACCAGGCCGAAACAGGCTAGCTGAACAAATATATGCTGCTGAAGTACTCCTATGTTTGAACAAAGTACCTTTTTGTAGGGATATTTATTATATATTGCGAATAGACGTTCGATAGTCTATGCAGGCTTTTCGGTAGTTCATGGCATTGCAATTTATATTTGATGCTGCTACCCTTAAAATAACAACTGCTCATTCTAACTCCTACATTAATACTGACAATTAATAGTACTCGTACAGCTACAACTGTCAGTAAGCGTTTATTAAAAAACATGGTCTCATCTAGTAGAAAATACAACATTTTGACCTCTTCTTAATTGAAGACAAGGTAGGTGTTTTGAGTAACATAATAAGATAAGAGAAATACATGAGATATTAATATGTTAGTTATTCTAGTACGGTTTCTTAAAACCGAATGGAATACATTCAGAGTGCTCGCTAATCTTCACTCACCGAGGTACGACGGGGAATTTGTTGACACCCATATGGAATGATAGTTACTATGCATTTTCCATTCAGGCATGTTCCCAGCTTTAGATCCCGCTCTCCGTTGTATCCTGTATCCATAACCTGTGAAAATATTTTGGTGTAAAATATTGATATCACGAGGATGAAGGGAGTACAGCAAAGCGAAAGAAAAACAGGGGTTATTCTGCGGCAGCGTAAATATAGAATATCACTGAAAGCTGAATTGACAGCTGCTTCACATAACCCCTATGTTCTAATGCTTTCCATATAGACATTTATAAATTTCTCCTTTTAACGATTTTTCTTACAATATTGTTAAATCCTATATACATCCATATTAGATTATATGCATGATTGGGCTGTGCTCAAATAAGTTCTTCAAAAACTTAATTATGCAATAAACGTTAAGCATTCCTGGTATCATATGTATCTGAAATACATTGCTATTGTTCTTCAGCAACATTACTGTAAGGAAAAAAAAAAGTCGAAGTGGCAGCGCGGTTATTGACATGGTCAAGTATGCCTTAAGCCACATATATTGTCTTTACGAAAAATTTCGCTTTCCATTACTAATCTATATAAAACCAAAACACTACTTGAACATCGCCTCTTCTATTTATTCTCACACCTAGAACGCCTGAATGTAACTAAAAAGTGAATACTTAGTTACATTGGGTCGTAGAGTAGTCGATTTGGGAGCGCATAATAATTTGCAGTATAATGCTTCCTTAGGACAGCAATGTTTCGGTTATGTAGAACGTTCGCCCTGTATTGATGAAAATCAGAGAGCACCATCCGACTATTTAAGCAGTGCACGATGTAAAGCGTTAGGAATGGTTCAGTCGGTTATTGAATATTCCATCATATCCATCATAATTTCATCAGGCATGCGATACATTGGCCAAATTGGTAGATGCCGGAATGTCCGGCTGCAAGGGCCCACTAATAAAGACCGAAAAATGCCCACAGATGGACAGTTATCATCCCAATGTAAAACTTGCCACCCTAAAACAACATGTTGTCATCGGTTAGACAAATACATTGGTTTTTATCAACATGGCACCGGCCTCAAGGGGAAAATTGTGAAAGCGTCGCCGATAGCACGATCAGATGAATGTGTCAGATTACTGTCTTTGGCCCCTATAAGTCTGAGCTGGATTTCCTGGCGAAGCGGCAGCTGCCATCTTTGTCGCCTCTCTTCCCTTTGTTCCCCTTGCCATCCAGAAGTGTGAATTTATATATACATACATATATATACAATTTAAAGGATTGAACAGTCTACGAATTCAATGCAAATGTTGGGGATTGTTTTTATGTTTTGTTCTTGTTATTTATAATAGTGAGTCTTACAGTGATTTTAGGAAGAAGGAATATGAAATGTAACGCGGAAGAAAAAACAACGCTCCGATGGTTGGAGTCGAACCCACGACCTCCGAAGATCGCACCCAGTGCTCTTCCGAGTTACAACGACAGCTGTCCAAGTTCCTCTTTCTTGGCTGTATATATATATATATATATATATATATATATATATATATATATATATATATATATATATATATATAACTCGGAAGAGCACTGGGTGCGATCTTCGGAGGTCGTGGGTTCGACTCCAACCATCGGAGCGTTGTTTTTTCTTCCGCGTTACATTTCATATTCCTTCTTCCTAAAATCACTGTAAGACTCACTATTATATATATATATATATATATATATATATATATATATATATATATATATATATATATATATATATATACATATATATATATATATATATATATATATATATATATATATATATATATATATGTATATATATATATATTGTTACGGGGAACGTGCACACAGCTAACGTTGATGACAGCACCGAAGCGAATACCGCTAAGTAACAATAAATATGCGCTCCGGAACTATAACAAACATTTGTTAATACTACCACTGCCCTATTGAAAATCATGCATCAATTTGATGCGAGAATCGGTGTTCCGGTTTTGTACAGGCTGTATGGGCATGAAGCCGGGTGGAGCTTGGATTCCGCAATATCCTGAAACACAAGTGGCCTTCTCTGGAGAAACAAGTGGCGTCGGGTCAGAAAACGCATCCTGATGATAAAATATTTTGCCCCTTTTATAAATTGAAAGAAAAAATGAAATAAAAAACAATTGAGCATGTCTCAAGAGTCCATTTACGGACCTCACGACCCATTACCCGGTACTCAATCACCAGTACTCCCTTCGCATTAGTTAGTTGCCCTTTCGAAGTGCAAATGTTTCTCGAATGTCAAAGTTGTGGTCGCAATTCTCTGATCGCCCTTTACATACCCTGATTTGTTATCTCGGCTTTAATCAGGGGTCAAGACGTCCCTCCTATTCAGAATACAATAACGCATTGCTTTCTTGGAGGCAAGTGTAAAATTATCGCAGCTTTATGATGCTAAATGTTTTCTGACGATCACTGACCGCATGTAATGTTTGCTACAGACATAGATATCCGACGCAACAATGACTTTCATGTTGCATGTTTTCGTTCATAGGCTGCCAGCAGACGAGCGAGGAAAGAATAAACTTCCGATTAAGCATTTTGCATGTTAGCACCTCATGAAGCGTCGCCAGTTATGTGCCTATTTGTGCACTTTCGATAGTAAGCGACGTGTTTCATTCATGCTCGAGCATGTTTGTCGCTAGCGACTCGATTGGTTATTCCGTGCTCTTTTTCATTCAAGACTCTTGTTGAGACGCAGATATGAAGATTACACCGCAAGATTGGACAGCTGCAACGACTGTTGCACGCACAGAAGCAATGCGATACGATACACGTATGAACTCGCTAGCACACACGTTGATGTCTTTATATACTCGAGGTATTTTAGAAATCACGCGTATGCGCGCATATACTGAAAAGTTTAAGGCATATTGTGCATGGTTTCGCGGTTATTACGGCGCCGGCATGGCTGTATCAGTTGAGCTCCATAAATCAGTCCGGCCATATTTGAGAAGCGGGAGTACTCTGTCCGGTATCAGCTGGATAAATGACGGAATCGTCTGGTTTGAGTAAAACGAGACATGCCATGTCCGGTATATGAGCGCACATTGTATCGTTTTTTCGGTTTCAGATCTACACCGACTGGCATATGCGGTTTTATATGGATGCCGCAAATGGTCTGTCCGGTATTAGTTCCATATCCGACCGATCTGTCCGGATTGAGATCCGTACTGGACATTATATGCAAGGTTCGACCTGAATACCGGACATGAACTGGCTGGTGTATAAGCTCCATACCTGACTGGTTTAAATGGTGTGAAAAGTATACCGGTTCGATATAAGTGTTTTAAAGTTCAAACAGAGCTGGTCGCATAGGTATGAGATTTATACTGGATATATAGACCCTGTAAAACTGGTTGCCCTTGATACAGTATTTTTCACTAAGGTTGTTCTTTTATCCTGTTCCATTGCCGTTTTACTTACTGCGCTGTTTTCTCTGTACTCTTGCGGACCTTCGCGAACACTCTGTCGAATACTTGAACAATAGTCGCTCAAAATTTCTATCGTATTTCACACGTATGCATTGGCATACAGCCATTGAATGTCACAATATATAAAAGGCCAGAAGCCATAGATATAACTGTCCAGATTATACTTAGCTTGACAAAGATCTTGCAAGGTGCCGTAGTAGCGTGTCTGACTTCGCGATCAAATGATAATGGTTCAAATTGCTTCTTACAATCCCATAAGACGTACCCGCAGGGCAGTTCACTTAGCATCCTCAAACAAATGGAATTACGGAGCACCTCAGCAAAGAGATTGCGGAAATGATTGTAATGTACGTTGATGCCGAGCACGAGACCTGGGATGCCATCATGTCGTACGTGTTCTTCGCATATAACATGGCCGTCCAGGAGACAACGAATGCACCCCTTCCGGAGTGGCGCAGTGGTTACGGCGCTCGACTACTGTTCCCAAGAAAGCGGGATCGCATCCCGACTTCGACGGCCGCTTTTTGATGGAGGTGAAAAGCAAGGCGCCCGTATGCTGTGCGATGTCAGTGCAAGTTAAAGAACCCCAGGTGGTCGAAATTTGCGGAATCCTCCACTACGGCGCCTCTCATAGCCTGAGTCGCTTTGAGACATAAACCCCACAAAAATGAAAAAGACAACCAATGCGATCATGTTTGTGTACGGCAGGCAGCCCACTACAACGCTCGAAGCAATGCTATCGCCTACCTTCAGCGTGCAGATGATGCCAGGCTAGTTTTAGAAATCGCTGACATATTACTGTGCGTAGGGGAAAGGAATTGGTGAGAAAAAGCGAAAATGAAATGTCGCAATAAAATAAATAAAGGTGAGAGAAAACATTGCGGCCAATAAAGCATCGCAAGTGATATATTTTCGTCATTTGTCTACTTCCAATTTTTAGGGCTATAGGCGCTCAGAGAATTCAGCACAACATTGGTGTTGTTTATACAGTGTCAGTTATTGGCCATCATTAGGCAGAAATATAATAGCACACAAAAAAAGTTTACAGTGCCTCATAATAGACAATTTTCACCTACAAACAATTTTTTTTGCCACCTTAGCATTCCGTTTCCTCATCAGCCTATGTTAAACTTATCAATTTTAAATCGTTAATCATACAAAGTACGACCACCTTTGTACTCATGTCCGTTTTTCGACTTGGACTTTTTTATTGAGTTTTATAAGCTTTAAGCAAGAAATGTTGAAATTGTAGCAGGTCTGAAATGGGTGAGCTGTGAAGACATGCGGTTACCGTAGATACAGTATCGAAAGTCGTTCTCTTTCGTGCTTCTATATTGGAACAGTCAGCCGAATAAGAATTAATCCGTTCGCCTTATTTCTGACTGCGTTAAATACACATCTTCGGGATTTACTCCCTGAAGATATTACCTCTACAAGCTTGATCCTGCTGCTGCCGCCTCTTTTATTGGTCCGTACGCACATAACGTTTTAAGCACTGAAGAAATATTCTTTTGCGAATAGATTATAGTCCCTGTTATGATAGCAGAGAACCTATATTTCTTTCTCTATTTCAATTAAGCAGCGTCACAAAATATTTCATTATGTCAGCAAAATCCCTATTCATTATGTCAACGTGCATTACTCTCTGTTATGTGATATGTAGAGCCTGGGTCAACAGGGAATATACGAGCAATAATTATAAGTAGTGACCTCTCAGTGGTCAGAAGTCATGTCACACTTCGGCAAGGCTTCACTTTGGTTAGTAATGGATTTGGACACAAAGTAATTTCTGCCAACAAAGTTTACTCTCCCAAAATCTAGGTAAAAAGATAAGACTTAGATGTCAATAATGACACAGTTCGTTTTTATTATCTAAACGTTGTTTGTCTCTAATAGAAGTATGAGCATAATGAAAAAGTCATTTTCGCGGGATTTGGTACGTTTATCTATAGTCGAACCCCGCAATAACGAAACCGCCGGGGAAGGAAAACCTTTTCGTTGTCGCGAGAGTTTCGCTGTCGCGAAAATGGACAAATAAGCACACCCATTACCTTCCAGAACCAAGATTTAGTAAAAAAGTCGCTTATTTTGATCTGCTTGACAGTGCTGTGCAGGAGCTTGACGACTCTGGCTTCGCAGCTTGATAAGCTATGCATAGCTTCGTCGTCGTCGTCGTGGTCGCCGAGAAAAGTCCGGATCACATCGAATGCATCAAGCACATCACGCGAGCTTACTTGCTTACCTTGTGCTTGGTTTTCGCTATCTTCGTCGTCACTCGCCTCATTTCCTTTGCGCACACTGTCGATAATAGCGTCGTCGCTGAATTCCTCGTGCACGATCAAGTCGGCGTCCGCACACAAAAAGTCCTCCAGTTCAACAGCCTCTGGCACCATTGTATCTACACTGCGAAGCGCGTTCCATGCTTCGGTTAGTGGCTGCAGATCGTCACCGCTTGCAGCTTCCGGTTCTGCCAAGGCGTGCTGACCAGCTGCGAAACCGGCGTGCCTGAAGCAGTTCTGGACAAGCGTGGCCGAAGTAGCAATCCACGCGCCGGCAAGCATCTCCAGCGCCATGAAGAGGTCAATTTCCGTCGGTCGCTTCATTTCGATGTTTAGCAACATCCGCTGTATGAGCCTTCTTCGGTACGCAGACTTCACACTTTTGATAACCCCCTGATCAAGAGGCTGGATAACGGATGTGCAGTTCGCGGGGAAAAAAATCAAGCGGATGCTCGTCAGGGCAACGTCTTCAATGTGGTGCGCACTGCAGTTGTCCAAAAAAAGGCAGACAGATCTGCCCTGCTTTCGCATGTCCGTATCAAAGGCTTCCAGCCAGCTTGTGAATATTGCGCGCGTCATCCACGCTTTTTGGTTTGCAGTGTACTGGACCGGAAGCTTTCGGGTACGTTTAAAACACCGTGGAGTCTTGCTCCGGCCGATCACGAGGAGGGGACGCTTGTCAGATCCATCCATGTTTGAGCATAAAAGAATGGTGACCCACTTTTTGCTCAGCTTGCCGCCATGGCATTTTTTTCCTTTCAGGTCTAGCGTTTTTGAAGGCAACATTTCATAGAAGAAGCCCGTTTCGTCCGCATTATAAATTTCGGAGGGCTCGTAGTCGTCCATTATGCCTTCGTAACTTTTCTCCATCCAGGAAGATGCTGCTTCAGCGTCTACGCTCGCACACTCCCCCGACAACACTTTGGCGACGATGCAGTGCCGCGCTTTAAATCGACTTAGCCATCCGGCACTCGCCTTAAAGTTGTCGTGCCCCAGAATGCACGCGTAGTCAATCGCCTTTTGCTGCAGGAGGCTTCCGGACAAAGGCAACTTGTTCGCTCTCTTGTCCAGGAACCACTGAAATACGGCTTTGTCCACGTCTTCGTAGACCGGCGCTGCCAAAGTCTTGTTCTGAGCGCGCGCGCCGTTCTGGAGTGCCGCCATGATGCCATTCCTTGATTTCAGAATCGTAGAAAGCGAGCTGCACGGGATACCGAACTCCTCCGCAATATCAGTCTTCTTCCTGCCTTTTTCAGCTTCGGCCACAATTGCAGCCTTTTCCTGCAGCGTCAAAAACTTGCGCTTCTTTACAGGAGGCGGCAAGTTTCCGACAGTAAAAAAAAAAACACTGTACGCAGGCAAGTCGCGAGCGGCACAAGGCGGATGGCGAGATCAGCGAGATAGCGTGGTCGCGTGGTCGGCGCACTAGCGAAAAGAAAAAAAAAGGAGGTTCCTTGCTCTTCCCCGGTTGGCCGGCGGTGTCGTCACGTGGCGTGAAACGTCACATACATGCGTAGTGGCCAGCAGACAGGCTAGCAAAACGCCGCTTTCAGCGGGCAAAAAAAAATGCTTTGCTATCATCATCATTACCGAACCAACCGAAAGTAAACAAAAATGGCTGCGCCGGTGCTTGTTGGCAGGTGAAATGAACGGACTCGACTTGTCGGATGAGTGTGCTGCTGCAGTTTCGCCCATTCTATGTTCCCGACTGGCTGATGTGCCGAAAAAATTGTTGCAGATCACTACCTCAAACTTTCTTTAATGCGGGACTGCTTTTTAAACACCCTTCGCTGTTGAGAGGGGACAAATGCATTGAACCCTATGGGAGTTCGCCGGGGGCGCCAGAATTTTTCGTTGTCGCGAGAATTTCGTTCTTGAGGGCTTTAGTTATAGAGGGGTTTAACACCTTGGTTGAACGACCAATTATTTTAATGTTCAGTGGAGCAATCACTACAGGTGAAACATTTACTTCAGGTGAAAGGTTATTGAAAATTGTCCTAATACTCCACATTTTTTGCACCTTTTTAACACAAGAAAAGGCAAAAAATCCTTTATTCTTCTAATCATAAAGTCGCATAACAGAACAATGGAATTGCAATATTCTAAAATACTGTTCCGGTTTGGCAAGCACATGAAAAAAGGAGGACAGAGAACAGAGAGCAGATGCTCGATGAGCGTGAAATGTCGCTTTATGTAATGTTAGCGGGCTTAGCGCGAACGTTCCTGCCCGAGCCACTGTCCGCTTCTTCTTCCTCGCTTGTCCGTAACATGACCTAGGCCCACCGAGCGATCGTCCCGATCGTGGACGAGGAAGTTTACCGATGTTGATGATTCCATGGCATGATGATGAGCGTGTCTGGATGCTTGAAGAAGAAGAGGAAGAAGGAAGAATATAACGGCCTGCCGGAACGATGATGCCCGATAAACCTTGGCCGAGGACACTCTGAGCCAAGGACTGATAGCAGAGAGCAGAGCGTCGAACGTCTGCTCTCTGTCCTCCTGCTTTCTGTTCGAATCAGGGCGCCGAAGCTCCGGGCCAAAACAAGGGGTGATGATGACATTACCAGCATCTCCAACCAAATGTTACGGTGCGGCAAGCCGAATTAAACAGGAGGACAGAAAGCAGATGTTCGATTACGTTTTATGCAATGTTAGGGGGCCTAGCGCGAGTGCTCCTGCCCACGCCACTGCCCGCTTCTTCTTTGCTCGTCCGTAACAATACTATTACGCAAGTGGATTTATTATGTATACCGTAAACGGGCAATGCATGAATGCGAGACGCAGTTAGGGTAAGGCTTGTCCTCGTCCCAGTCGATGTTCTTCAACGTCGTCCTCCTTTTCTTCATGCGCAGCGCCGCGCGACGCAGTGTAATTGACGTAAAAGTTGCCCCGGGGCAGACGAAGCTTACCCTCGAGCGACCCAACTAGACTTAGATTGCGGCGTTTCAATCGTGTCATGTGAGCCAGCTGCTTCTCCAGCGAGCAGCAACTCGTCGATGTGACTTGAGCTATAGCATAGGTTACCTCGCCTAAACGACTTAAAACAACGAGGGTTCCGACGTATTGCCGCAGGAACTTTTGATACAGTCCGCGGCGTCGCAATAGCGTCCAAAGCCAAATCGATTCACCATACGTGTATGTGAGTGCAGCGTGAGCTGCATCACATCGGATCTTTGCATGGTCTTGGGCAGCGATGATTGGTAAACGAGCAAGACGACGCGCTTCTTCAGCAAGACAGAGATGTTGCGACAGAGATGGTTCATCGTGCACGGAGAATGGAAGAATTGTGTCCAGGAACGCGGATTGTGAGCGTACGTAAAGACAAAAAAGGGAAAATCCGATCCCTTCATGCTTTGCTGTGTTGTAAGCGGAAGTAACAAATAGGAAGACGTCGTCCCAGGTTTTGTGATCTGACGCTGCATACATCGACATCGTGTTAATGAGAGTCCGGATTAGGCGCTAGGTAGGGCCGTCTATCTGAGTGTTGCAGGGAGTAGAACGACGGTATTCTGAGCCACAAAGATGTAAAACTTATTCCACGACATCTACAGTGAACTGCCCACCGCAATCACTGATAATCGCTCCGGGCACTTCATAACAAAGACCAATTTTGTGCAATAAAGGTTCGACACGTCATTTGCTTTGGCAGAAACGAATGCAGACGTAAACAGACAGCGGGTCAAATAGTGCAATAGCTACGATTATCTAGCGAAAGCCGTGAGACGAATTCGGAAAAGGGACCAATCAAATCAATTTCAGCTTTCTCAAAAGGCGATGTAAGGGTCGTGACTGGTTGAAGAAGGCCAGCAGGTGGCGTAATGCTTCGCTTCAGATGTTTGAAAGGGTACAACTTGCTACATAGTGCTTCGTTGTCGTATACAACCTTGGCCATAAAAATGCTTTCGGACACGTGCAAGAGTGCTGGCAAAGCCAAAACGACCTGGAGAGATGTCGTCATGCATTGTATGGAGGACGACGCCGGGAAGAGAAGCCAGGACGACAAGTAGCAGACGGACACCATGGGTTGAGTAGTTCTTTTTGAAAAGTAGACCATCTCGAATAAGAATGGATGTAGGTGCAGACGTGCGAGTCTTATCAAGCAGAGTAAGTGCATTGTCTAGAAATTGCTCTTGCCGGAACGCTACGTGGTCTGCTAATATGTCGGTCACAGGAGTAAGCAGTCGTCTAGATCATCTTCACTGACTGCGGCACATGGAAGAGGAAATCTGGACGAACAGACAGCGTCGGCGTGGTGGCCGCCACTCTATAGGACACGAAAAGTAATCATCCTGCTGAGTAAGGCCCAACGAGCTAGTCGACCGAAGGGTTTGAGCAGGCCAACGAGCCAATACAGGGAGTTTTGGTCAGTAATTACGTTGCAGTGGCGCCCGTACAAATACAGGCTGAACTTGGTAGCAACGAAGACGACGTCGAGACATTTCAATTTTTTCACTGTATATTTATATTCTGCTTTCTTTAAAGTGCGGCTTGGGTATGCGATAACATTTCGGGTGCCATGCTAGTGCTGGACAATTATAGAACCGATGCTCACGCCACTAGCTGCAGCGCGGACTTTGGTGATGGGAGCCGGTTTAAAATGGCGTAAAGCAGGACTTGATTCGAGCAGAAGATTCAGGGGTCGGTTAGTCCAGGCCAGGACTAAACTACTGATTGTGCTCCTGAAACGTCTTTCTATAGATGACGACATCCTCTAGGTAGCACGTGCATATTGCCAATTTTAAATCAAGCAGTGTTGTGTCCATAAATAGTTCGAACGCCGTTAGTGCATTGCAAGTCCGAAAAAGTATTCAATAATATCATATGTTCGTCAGATGTCACAAAAGCTTTTTCTCTGTTCGAAAGATATGTTTAATAGGATAAATGTCCTTTTTTGCAAGTGCACTAAACCGACGATACTCAACACAAAATCTCCATGAGTTGCCCTTCTTTACTAAAACGCTAGGGACTGCCCAAGGGCTGGAGGACTCCCGTATACCACCTTTCTTCAACATGTCCTGGACCAGCTCGTTAATTTCTCTGCGCTCGTCTACCGATACTTGTTAGGGCTTCTGTCTGATCGGAATCGCAGTACCAGGAGTCATCTTATATGATATAAGTGAATGTGACGGCACAAAAAAATCTCCTTCTTCAGCAAAGTCAAATACAGAGGCGTAAGGTGCCAGGACGTCCCCTACATTTTGCTGGGCGGATGTTGAAACAAATTTGCTTATTATCTGGGTTATGTTCACACTGTAGATCTACCCGTTGGTGCGAATGGGGAGAATGTTTTTGCAGGTCGACGATGTGAAATCACGTGACACATGGGTGACGTAGCCTACACGTCACGTACGCGTATCTCGCGGAGTCTTTCTTGTTTTGTTTTTTTCCTTGTAAGACGAAGTGCTCGCGGCAGTTTTGTTGAGGGGCTTTAGTTTTGTCCACGCCATGGCTCCTCCTTCAAAACAGTCTTCTCCCCTCCCCCATGGCTTCAAGCAGTAAACAGAATTTTCCTCCCCCGGGGGAATGAGTGAGCGCAGATTTTGTGCGTTCGCAGTCTTTTGCTTTCGTTCTCTTTCTTCCGGTGGTCTGGCGGGGTTAGAGCTGGTATTCGAAGCGACGCAGGGACTTCCGAGTCGCGAGTCTGCTTCTTCGCAGCGCGCTGCAGGGATTGTGATTGCTTCCTCACTACGATGAAAACGTGCAAGAGTACTGACCTTATGCGGGGCCTCAAATATACTGAGTACCTGCGCATCAGTTATTTGCACACACGTGCGCCCACACACACGCAGCTTTTTAGTGGCAAAAAGCAAATACCTTTACAGCATCTTGCGGCGCGTAAACGTTGATGTTTGGAATTAAGCTGTGAAATTATACAAGTTGTTACTTAGCTTACGGATGATACGTCACTACATTATATGTATATATATATATATATATATATATATATATATATATATATATATATATATATATATATATATAGTTGTTGTATGTACATAATTGAGGCGTAACTTTTAAGGTGCTAAAGCGGCTGATTGAGTCAGGTAAACGACAGCAAATCTTCAGCACTCCCTCCGCTGCCTCCCAAGCCAAACCAGCCCATACCTCATAGCTAGCGAAAAAGAAAAAAGGAAGCAAGCGTGCATACTGCTTTACCGAGGGCAGCTCCAAGCCGTCACTCGTTTGAAACCACGCTGTCTACGTTGTCTAGCCTGCCCGCCCCTAAAGCCCCTTTATTATGGGGCTTTACCCGCCCCTCCTTTCAACCTCTCCCTACTAATAGGAAAAAAAATACAGAAGAAAGCGTGCGGACGGCTAGATGCTCTCCCTCCGCCAGCTCGAAGCCGCGCTCCGACGGCCAAGCGCTTTTCTCGCTGCCCCAGTAGAATAAAAAAACAACAACAACAAAAAAAAAACGTCGACAGGATAACGCAGAAGTGACTTAGTAGCTCTACGTCACTTTTGTGTCACGTGATTGCGCGTTCACGACCGGCAAAAATACCCTCCCGTGCGAATGAGGAGACAAAGACCGAGTAGTGAGGACCTCGTAGTCGTCAAACATAGCCAACTTGAGGGCGGATGGTAAACGAATGGGTTCTCATGGCATTTTCTTAGTACACACGTGTGCATAACTATCTACGGCCACGACGGCGACACAAAAATCTAATATCTGTTTCTTCGCTGCGTTGTGCATGTCGGGTTTAGTAAATATAAAGTGGGTGGCTGCTCTATCAGTGAAGGTGTGGGCAGGCACCAACATTGGAGCCATGGATGGTGACATGTCGCTGGTGAAAAAAAAAATACTGGGTCACTAAGGAAGGTGGGTCTTATGCAAACGCAGAAAGAATATTGCGCCGCAGAGAGACGCTGCAAGAATGTACGGCCTGTGTTTGTCGGCGCTGACAAACCCGCGTGATCTGGCCGCGGCCGCCGCAGTTGTTGCAAGTCGGTGACTAACGGAAAGCATACGCGTTGCAGCCGGAGGAATTCGATTGTAGTTGATAGACTGTGGAAGCTGCATGGCGAACGTTCGGTTGTTAAAAAAACCGGGTGCACACAGGTGAAGAGGTGTGCGCATTACCGTAGGAGTTGCGCAGAGGTCCTTGCTGCAATGCACACGAGACTGGCTTTTCACTCTGCTGGGGCTTAACTGCGCTTTCGAAGTACACATGTCGGGCGGCGGAGCTTTGCTGGTGCTTGGGTAACTCTTCACATACAACCCTGCGTACCAGTGAGGCGATATTTTTATGGACAGTGAATTCAACAGTGGCCACTGTTAGTACAGTCGAAAAGCGTCTAAATTTGGGCTAAATTCGCGGCATTTGAAATGATCTAAACGTGTGAAGTACTGGACATCTGAAACACTGTTACGGGTTTCCATCGTAATCAGGAAATGGCAAACATCTTCTACGAGCCCCTATAAAAGATGGCCAACCTTGTCTGCTTTGAACATGCGTCGTTTCAGAATGCGGAATAGTTTCAGGATTTCCTCGATATAAGTCTTGCAGGACTCTCCAGGTAACTTCCCTCGTTAGCAAAGAGTCTCTTCTGCCTTTCGTTGTTCATATTTAGATTCTGAAAAGCAGTTATCTCTTCGACAAATAGATTCCATGCAGACAGGTCAATTTCGTAAATCTCGAACCACAGCAATGCTGTGCCGGCCAGAAACAAGACCACGTTTGCGAGTTGCAAGACGAAGTCCTAGCGATTATAGTTGTCGACTCGATTGTAGAGCATTTGTCAATCTTCCACATCGCCATCCCCAATACCGGAAAATATTCTGGTCTGACGCTGGTGCGGCCAGGACCTGACATGTATTTGATGTACGCGGCCTGATTTAGAAGTCGTGCCAGTTGAGCGCGAGGGGTGGCTTCCATCATGGCTAGCAACGGCTATTAGGTCAAGAGGGAGCCTTGCCCAGCGTCTGCTCCGTCGGTAGCACAGTCCAGGAATATCCCACACGGTCCGCCAATATAAAGGGGTGGCTTTATGATTTACAACGTAAGCGGGGAATGCATGAATGCAAGGCGCCGTCAGGGTAAGGCTGTTGTTGTTGTTGTTCTTCTCTAATGTGATGGCACATACCCACACAGGGGGATTGGCCAAGAATTGGGGTGCAGAGATATTAGATTTTGAGATATATAACTACATCGGAAAAAAATAATAAATGCTAGGGAATAGAAAAGGAAATGTAAATATGATAAACCAAAATATATAAGAGTAAATACTAACGCACGCAGTAAGAGAATAGTAAGATTTATATGTACAGATTAAATCTTCAAAGCCTTTTAGCCAGGTAGACGTTTTGTTTCTACTAAGAAGTTTTGAATGGCGTTGAAAACATACCTGTGGCTGTACCCAAGCATGGTTGCACCGAACGATAATAAAATTTGGCTGCTCAAATTAAGACCCAGCTGTTGTAACGGCTTCTCTAAGTACCGCTTTCTCATCATGGTAAAACGGCGGCAAAATATCAAGAAATGGTCTATTGTTTGCGGTTCCCCGCAGAATGCGCAGACAGGAGAAAGCGCCAAACCAGACCTGTGCATATAGAAATTTAGGGGCGGAATACGACAGCGTAGCCTTGTTATAGAGACCTCAGTCTGCCTTGATTGACATGATTTCCTATTTCAGGAATACTTGAGGTGCAGGTAGTCATCCGAGGATAAAATAGATGATAATAGAGGATAAATAGGTAAATAGATGATAAATAGAGGATAAAATAAAATGAAGAGCGTGAACTCGGACCAGAACAAGGGTAAGGCTTGTTCTGGTCCGAGTTCACGCTCTTCATCGTCGTCCTTCTCTTCTTCATGCGCAGCACCGTACGGCGCATTGTATTGATATAACCATATATATTCGTAATTGCAGCTTGTCTTTCGTATAATATACAAACTTGTTTCTGAGGTGCAAGTTGTGCACCTTACCGAACACTTTGAGTAGTAATGAACATTTCATGATAAATATAATTCTATAAAACGCCTGACTCACAACTGTCAACATGACCAGTTTTGTTCTCAAAGATGTAAGGTAGTCGTTTATGGAGCCTGGGAAGTTTTGCTTGGAATGATCCTGTGCAATGTAGCTTACAAATAACGTGAGTGATCGGTCGCTATGAAGATGAAAGGTTCCAGGATGCGCCGAAGAGGTAGCCTTAATACAACCCGCGTTGTCAAAAAAATACATGGCAATATTGTTACTGTGAAATGAGACGGGAGTGTTTACAGTGATGTAACAGCTATACAGCATAAATCCTAATAGCTCCAAAAAACAGTAACGCCCCTTCCTCCTCTTCTGTGATACAATCCTTCGTCGTCAGTGGCGTAACATCTACCCCTTACGCCTCCGAAGTCTTCTGGGCTTGCTGAGGAGCCAAGCGAGGCTGAGACTACTTCAAACCGGCAACATGACATCGTTCGGTTTTGGCAGACTGCTGACCCGCAGCTGTTAGGCTGGCTATTTCACAAGGTAAATTACTGATGCGTTTGATAAACACGCATGGGCGGCCATATTGGGCCAAGAGGTTTTCATGTAGGCCGCAGCTCCGAATCAACACCAAATCCAGACTAAATCTCCTCTAGAGTACGTGACACTCTCGGCACTGGCATCGTATCATACTTTGGAGCGTTCTTTTGAAGCCCCACGCCGTAAGCGGGCGATTCTAGGAGCGCCTTCGGCGAGGAAGAGGGTCTCAGGCCGAGCTCTTCACGGCATGAGGACCGGATATTATCCAGGGTGGGCTGGTAACAGCAGGAATAATCGTCTCATGGGTGGCGGTATTAAACGTATATGTCATGAAGCGTAGTATGGTGTCCCCGTTTTTGTGCCCTGAATCCACATACATGGCTAGCATGCTTATAAGCGTTCTGTTGACGCGCTCAGACAAGCCCTTTTTCTGGAGAATATATGGCGTGGAGTGCTGGGAAATTACGGCGCATAAGCGCGTGACCTCTTCAAACTCAGCGGCGAATTGTCGGCCCCACTCAGTGATCGCCATTTGGGGAAGCCCTGGTCGCAAGATTGCTGAGTGCAGCAGGAAAAGCGACACTTGATGCACCTTAGAAGTTGGAACAGCAGTGGTTTTGCAGTACCATGTGAGGTAGTCCGAACAGACTAAACTTCAGCGATTTTCATCCAAGGACTTCGGAAATAGACCTAAAATGTCAATGCCAACATTATCTAACTGTCTTCACAGGGTGAAGCAAGCCAGATGGCGTTGTGGTGGGACAATTGAGGTGTTGACATTGCTTGCAACTGGCAACCTATTGTTCAGTCGTCGAGCGAATTCAATTCAAGTAAAACCTTTCTTGAGCTCGATTGAGTGTTTGAAGCGAACCCAATGGCCCAGAAGTTGGATAATCATGCATGACACGCAATAGGTCAGTGCAAAGCTTTTTGGGAACTACACGGTGGTACCGCTGGCCGATAGAAGAGCAACTGTTTTTCTATAGGAGACCACCACGCACACAAAAACGGCTTGTAGCTCCGCTTTCTTTGGCGGCAGAAACGAGGGGCTACAAGTACCTTTTTCTTCGCTGTTACGTTTTGATAACGTTGGGGTCGGGGAACGCCAACCAGAGGGTCGATAAATATTTGTCGAAATCATCGCTGTCAGATAACATCGTGGCCACTGGCATCCTAGAACGACAATCTCTGTCTGAATGACTCTTCCCGATTTTGTACACCACGGCTGTCATATTCATGTAAACGGAGGGCCCAGACTGCGAGGCGACCACATTAGCCTCGAAGGTTCGGCAGCCAACTGATGGAATAAGGGTCATTTGCGATAGGAAACGACCGCTCGTACAAATATGAAGGAAAACGCTGCACAGCGAAAACGACAGCCAGGCATTCCTGTTCAGCGTCTGCGTAATTTCGCTCTGGCTTGCTTAGGGTACAACTTGCGTACGCAATAACATGCATCTCTCCTTCGTCGTCAACAACAAGGACAACATCGAGACCAATTCCACTAGCGTCCGTGTACAGCAGGATCGAAGACACATAGAATGTGTTTTGATATTAAAAGAAACTTCAGTTGACAAAGGACGCGTTGCACTCTGGTGCCCAGTCAAAAGTGGCGTTTTTGCTGAGAAAGTGGGTAAGCAACGTCTACATTGCGATGTATGAAGAGCCTAAAATACGAACGCAGTCCTATATAAAAGCGTAACTCCTTCACTGTCTGTGAGGGTTTAAATGACTCAACAGAGGTAGTTTTCTGGCAACCGGCAAACATCATCACCATTGCAAGGCGTCTTACTACTAGCGCTTGGCGCTCTCCAAAGCAGCACGTTTTCGAGTTCAGAATTAGGGCGGAGTTGCGCTGGTAGTTCATGACACGGATTAGACGGTCATTGCGTTCTTAGCAGGATTTCCCAAATATAACGACATTGCCGACATAGCAAATTGAATATGCCATTTTAAGCCGCTAGGAACTTTGTCCATAAATTGTTCGAATTTGGCAGGTGCGTTACACAGCCCAAATGGCATAAAATTAAACTCATAAATACCATCTCTCCTGACAAATCATTTTTTTTCCTTATGCGCAGGGTCCACTGAATTTTGGCAGCATCCAGAGCTGGTGTCAAGACAAGAAAAATAGAATGCATAAGAGAGGCAGTCGATGGCGTCATCTATGAGAAGAAAAGGATAGACGTCCTATATCGTAACAGAATTCAGAAGTCGGTAATTGACACATAATCGCCACAAACCGTCTTTCTTTCGCACGAAAATGACAGGGGCTGCTAAACGGCTAGCAAAGTCTTGCCTCACCTTCATCCGTAGCATATTATCCAGTAGCTCATGAATGACTGCGCTCAGATGGGGACACGAGATATGGCTTTTGACGGATGGGACGAGCCGAGCCAGAGCCGATGGTGCGAAGCATCCGAGGTACAGAGAGAACATGGCAGACATAGGTGGAACTACTCTGTCTTCGGAAATACTAAAAACAGTTTTTTTCTTACGCCCGCTTTAAAAAAGCTCGGCAAATGAGAGCCGTTAAAATTAACCTCTTGATTTCGGTAGTCCACGGTGGCGCCAAAAAACCTCAAAAAGAGAATTTGGCATTTGGCTTGCAAAATTGCACCACCCACAACAATTTTCGCACTACACACACCCAGGGGCCGCCACGCCTCTCCACTCACCCACAAAAAGTTGAAGCATGGTCGTATTCAAACGTCACTTTACGTCCCAACAAGGACCTAAACTCGTTACTCATCACAGACACAGTCTCACCCGTACCCATTCGTACACACACCATCACCGAAGAGACGAATTTTGTTCTTGAGGATTATAGTTGAAGGAGGGATATTGGTGCATAGTACATTTCCAGCGGCCTCACCACAAATAGTCGCACTGGCTAGGTTTCTTGATTAGGTGACACGGAGCGCCACCGTGGTGATGGAGAACACCGTGCAAGGAAAGCCGGCAGAGGGGCAACGCTTCAATCAGGTGCTGGGGAATGGTCTCCGGGATTCTCGTTCGGGCTGTTGCGGTAATACCCCGGCGGAGCGTTTGATTGCTGGGAAACAGGGCTGTATTGCCGATTGCTGGGTACTGTTGCAGGCGCCGGGAAGATATAGCGTGGCGACAGCCTGCTGCCGCAGTACCTGGCGATGTGACCTGCGGCGCCGCAGCGGTAGCAGTTTTATGGAAAGGTAGAAAATGCTACGGTGGATAATGTCCACGAGCAGCAGGGCGCGTTGTAGTTGCGGCTGAATGCTGAAACTGCTCAGTAAATTCTGGCAGGTCGTATTGGAGATCGAAATGTACGCTGTCTTGTTGGCAAATTGCATAGGCAGGGTAGTAAATCGCAGCTACAACTTCGAGCTTGGGAGAAAGGCAGCGCTGCAATCGCTTGTGGGGGTGACGAACCCAACCTTCTAGAGACCCTGTGGGCAGATAGCTCTGCAGATTCATTCTGGGGAAATAGGTTGAACTGCAGAAGTTCTTACCGCACGATTTTCCGGATAATCAAGCGAAGACTGGTCACGGTAGGCACGTTGGCCAGCTGCCCGAATTTCGGCACAATACGACGTTTTTTGAGAGCTTTAAACGCGCGGATGTGTCTAATTACATCCGAGATAGTGTCATGGTTGTCGTTGGCGTTTAAAACGTACACATCATCCGCAATCTTCCTAGAAATGTGGTCGACTGGGTCTTCCTCGGGCATGTTTGAACTGACGCATTTGCATAATCTTAGGATCTCTTCGGTACTTGTGGTTCAAGTTCATCGGGAAATTGAGTTCCTTGGGCAAGGGTCTCCCAGCCCGCTTTTGGCTCGGTAGGGAGTCACCAAAATGCTTTTTGTTTACTGTGCGGCAAACCGTTTCCAAGTCGTCAAGGTGTCCTTGTTATTCTCAAACTAGGTCATTGCCGTATGAGTTAGAAAGATTAGGACACTGGTTAGCATGGTGAGAGGGTCCCACCGGCTGCATCGACAAACTCGTTGATAATGAGTAGCCATTTCTCAAAGTCCTCGCCTTTTCCTGCGAAAGATCGTAGTTACCGGTAAGGCTGGTACGGAACAGGGCTGGAGGGGGAGGCCTGTCGCCAGCCTGCCATGCAGCGTCGCGATGTCCACCGTTGGAGTCGGTTGTGTGGCCCATGATAGTCGGGAGCGGCGGCAGTCCAGCAAGGTGGCGAAAAAAGAGGCCGAACGAAAAACCCTCCACTAAGTTGTTACGGTGAAATAAGATGGGGGTGTTTATTGACAGTGCTGTGGAAACGGGACACCGATGAAACCTACCAGCTTCACAAAACACAACATGACTGTACTATATACCGCATGACTACATACTGTGCCCTCCAATGTGCCATATGATTCCTGATTTCGCCTTTTCTGCTGCGTGGCTGACGACATAGCTTGGCTTTGCTGCTGTCGATAGAAAAACGTGTGCGGCTATTGACAGTGCACTTTGCCCGCACGTCGACTGCAACTGCTGGCGCTTATCTCTGAGAAGCAGCAATGGAAAACTGTAGCTCTAAACTTGCTAAGAACATATTAACGCGAAAGCCTTTAATGCCTCATCGTTGTCAGTAAGAGCTGTCGGCAGAGGCTGTCGGCACATGGTGTCACACTTTCCAAGGACATAGTTAAAGTAAATAAATGAATCTTGTCTCTACCGGAGAATTGAGCGTCCATCCCTTGGATCCCCATCCGAGTGCTTTATGAACTGCGCCATGCTACGGATCGTGAAACGTTCATCATAATTCCCCTTCTCTACCGTTAGGATAGCGGGATTCCGCGAGTGACATATACTGCGCCTTTAATTTCCTGAAAACGAATTATAGTGCGCTGATCACATTTGATGCATCCAATATAATGCAGGCTGTGGTCGACAAGGTGTACCGTCATGACTGGTCATGACGTCATCAGATTATTCATGCATAGACGAAGCTGACCTGCCGGGCGTCCGATCCAGGCGTCCGTGCGGCGCCTTTCATTTGGCGCTTCCTCGAACGCCGCACCACACAGCAAACAGAAGCAGACCCGTATGTCTAGGACACATTAGTACAGCATGCATTAGCGGCATTTCAAATTCATTTAGAGGATTGAAAAGGCGCGGTATCTGTCACAATTCTCCGCGGACACATGTGCCATCTCGTAAAAAAGGGAGGAAGGTGGAAGTGAAAGAAGAGAGGGAGATAGAGGTGCCGTAGTTGAGGGCTACAATCCAATGTGCTGTAATGGCTTTCGCCTCATAGCAGTATTTTTTCGTACCCTCAGTGTAGTTGGGTTTTATGGTAAGGCGGACACTATGTGCGTAACAAAGTTTGCAAATAAAGTTGACCTGGTGTTTATAAATATAAATGCGATTTAAATATGGGTTTCGGGGTTTTGAATATAGAACTAAATTGCAATGTTCAAACTTGATGTTCAACTGAAGTATAATTTTTGTTGCGAAAGCAATACAATTCGCAGTTTGAGCCATCAGCGTGGCCCGGCGCTGACAACCAAGTTGAGTCTCTCGTTTTACAGGGGACGGTTATGTCAGAATCGGCCAGCCAGGGCCCTGGCATTCACGTTATTCCTAGAGCTAAATAAGGCACGTTCATACGGCTTGGTTAAAGCGGGGCTTTATATATGGGCTGGCAAGAGCTGCCAACTTGGGTCTTTCGTTTCAAATGCGATGCTTATGTTAGAATCAGCCTGCCAGGACCTTGGCATTTTGTTACCCCTCTAGGCCACTAAGGCACACTCATGCGGCTTGGTAATAGCGGGGCTTTTTTATTTTTATTTATTTAGAGCATACTGCAGTCAATATAGACCAAGCAGGAGGGCAATACAGGACAAAAGAAAATGCATTTCAGCGCCACCATCGGCAAGAAAAAATATAAAACGAACAGGGTACAGTGCAAACATATGATGGGAAAAAATTGAATCAGCAAATAGGGAAGCAAAAAATCAAAGCAGGGCTTTTAGTACACCTTCTTCAAAAACTGTTACATTATTAGCGGAGAAAACATCTTTTGGAAGTGCATTCCACTGGGAGACAGTGCGCGGGAAAAAAAAGAGTTCTTGAATCTGTTAGTACGGGTAAAGATTGGTTCCAGGTTGTGATGACGGGAGTGTCGGGTTGGACGACCCACGCGTGGATGAATGAACAATTGTGCATTGATATCAAGTTGGTGATTTCAAAGCCGATACAGAAACCGCAATCTGGAAATCATTCTTCTCGTTTCTAATGTCAAAATGTTGTTATCACTCATTAGAGACCATGGGGAATCTAATCTGCCATATGCATTGAATATAAAACAAACTGCTGTTCTCTGTACCTTTTCTACTTTAGTTATGTCTTTTTTTAAGTACGGCTCCCACACCACACAAGCATACTCCAGCTGATGTCTGATAAGCGTATTGTATGCTAGCAGCTTAACATGGGCAGGGGCTGACCTTAATTTAGAACGAAGAAAACCTAGTTTCCTGAAGGCTGATGCACAGGTTTTGTTGATGTGGCTGGTCCAGTTCAAGTTTTTAGTTATCGTGACGCCTAGATATTTACACTCATCCACCTGAACTACTGGACATTCGTTGATTTTATACAAAAACTGAAACGGAGTTTTTTTGTTAGTTACGCGAAGAAGGACGGATTTTTCTCTTTTTAATTCCATAGACCAAAGGCTACAAAACTGGTGTACAGCATTAAGGTTATTGTTCAAAGCAATTTGGTCCTCTATGCAACGGATAGTTTTGAATAGAACACAGTCATCTGCGAATAACCTGATACTAACAGATGTGATGTCAACTGAGGCAGCAATGTCATTAATGTAAATTAGGTATAAAACAGGGCCCAGGACACTTTCCTGAGGTACTCCAGAGCCAACCGGGAGAATTTTAGAGGAGCAGATATTCACGTGGACGAACTGTTTTCGGTTACTGAGGTATGCTTGAATCCATTTCAACATTGGTAAATGAAGACCAATGTTTAGGACTAGTTTGTTATGGGAGACGCGATCAAATGCTTTTCTAAAGTCAAGAAATATCATGTCTATTTGCTCACCCTTATCAAGAGAGGATGCCACTTCGTGAATAGTGGTTACCAGCTGGGTAACAGTTGAAAGGCCTTTCCGAAATCCATGTTGGAAACACGACAAAACGTTGTTTTCTTCGAGAAATGCGATTATGAAGTTGGACACGATGTGTTCCATGAGTTTACATGTACTAGAGGTTAATGAAATTGGACGATAATTTCTAACATCAAGACGGTTACCTTTTTTGAAGACTGGAATCACTCGGGCAATTCGGCAATCGTCAGGAAGAACGCAGTCCCGAAATAATAACTGGAACAGATGAGTAAAAATATGGGCTAAGGGTTCTGCATAGCAACACAGGAATACGTTAGGTACATTATCAGGGCCAACAGAGGTCTTCACTTTAAGGTTGAGTAACATATTAAAAACACCTTATTAAGTAATGAAATCGGGTGATAGATCCGAAAGGGAATAATCAAACTGGACGTCATCGCGTGCCGTGGTGAAAACACAGTTAAAGTACTGATTAAACCAGTTGGCAATAACTGACGGGTCATGAGAAGTGCAATTATTAACAGATAACTGACTCGGTTCTTTTTTAGTTTCACTGAGGTACCCCCAGAACTTCTCAGGACTGACTTTTAGAAATCTCGGGAGTGAGTGAGCGAAGTATTTTGCTTTTGCATCGGCTAAGCGAGAGGCAAGCGCAGATCTAAGGTCTTGATAAGAGCTATTGAAATAACCGCTACGCTTGGCACGTTTTAGCTTGCGATGGATATGAATAATTTCTCGCGTCATCCATGGGTTCTTTTTGTTAGTTTTGGTACGTCTGTCTGGTACATAATTATCGAGGCAGAACTGTACAGTTTCCGTTAATGCCTTCCATAATGATTTAACATCACCACATAGATTATCAGAGAGATGCCATAGTGTGTCCAAAATGGCTTGGTCATTGGCTCGTGAAAAATGTTTCACACTACGAATAGAATGTTCCTTGTGGTGTTGTCGATTTCCTATCGGAAATGACTAGTTTACGACATGGTGATCAGAATGCCAGCGTCTACTGATACCGTATATTCAGACACACTTTTGTTGACAAAGATTAAATCAAGAGTAGAACGGGAATTTCCAATTTCACGAGTATAATCCGTTGCAGTTTGTACAAGATCGCACGCGAACATAATATCAGCCAAAGGGTTATCAATAACATCAAAGACAGATTTTGGGTTACTCCAATTGATTTCAGGCAGATTAAAATCACCAGCAAGAATGAGACGGTCTTTTTTAGGCAGGCATAAGTGATCGTAAAGCCTAAACAAATAATCAGTAGAGCGTGACGGTGCTCTGTAAGCAGCACACACTGTGAATACATGGCCCCAGCAATTCACGTGGATAAATAGGCTTTCATGATCTGGGATTTGATTTAGAACTACGCCATTTAGAGGGTTTTTTAATACTACTGCAACGCCACCACCCCTTTTGGGTCGGTCGCGACGAAAGATTTGGTATGAGCTGGGTATGAGGACGGAATCACATACAGCATCATGCAACCAAGTCTGCGTGGGCAAGGTAAGATGAAGAAAAAGAAGAAGAATTAGAAGAATGCCCGGTCACCCGAAGCTATTGCTTTCGCTCAATATTCGGTTCAGCAGCGCCGAACTCTTCTAATTTTTTAAACCAGAATTGGTTCGAAATATCAAAACATTAGAAATACTCTGTACAAGGCTGTGTTGATTTGCTTGCAAAGATAATAACGAAAAGCCTCAGTGAGCGCAGTATCACCGTCCGAATCCACTTCTTTTTCTCCTTCATCAAATAAGCAATTGGGCTTCTATATAAGAGATAAAAAGCTCGATGGGCGCTACACGCTCTGGGAAGTCAAGATCAAACGCGTATTTTTGAAATTCCATACTTCGAACTGCAGTGTCGCGTACGAAAATTTCAAAGCTAGGCACACCTTCGGTGTTGCCATTCATCCCTTCCTCTTATAGCTGTACTTGCCGAACTGAATTATTAACTTGATTGCTTTATTTTAGGGATAAATATAACGCTGTTAAGTACGCAGTGTCAATTTTCCAGAAAGACCGTAGTGACGCGATTCTCGTAGTATTTGTAAGTGAAATCTGTAAAGGTTAAAATCGCCATATATATAATCTCATAAGATTTTATTCTTGTAAAAAATACATGCTTGTTCCAGACAGTTTTCGCCAAGGGCTAAAAATAAAACATTACAAACAGGTGGCGGAAACCAGCCGCAAATCGCTGTCAGGCACTTAGGACAACACAGTAATTTTTTTTTTGTAAGTAGTGAATTGGGGATATTATTCGGTCCAAATACTAAACATTCACTTTAACCAATAAATGGGTTTTACTGAGTCCGAGAGCACCTACAGAAATGCCTGTTTCATTACTCGCGGTAAGGAAACTTCGCATGTACATTTTTCTCTTCTCCAGAGAAATTCCTCAAAATGTATATACCAATACTGTTACTACAGTGTTCGCCCGCCCCAATTATTCTGCTCTTAACATGATTTTTATCGCACGAAACAACATGAAGTCTCGACGGATGGCCCATCGTAGAATAATGGTGATATGCTGCCGATGGTAGCTTCGTGTCAACCCTTTGGCGCGCATGGTCTCGAGTTACAGTGAGTGCTGCGCACTTTACAATGGCAATAGTGGCTATAAAGTGGTAAGGATGTAAGTTATTGGAACCATATTTTTTTAGTTGTCACTAAAAAAAGACGCAAATACAGTCGTGTTGAACGGTTTTGATGCTGCGGACGAAGAAATTATTGCCAACTTATAGGTCTAACGCAGCAATGAACTGCCAAACTAAGCCAAGGTGGCAATTATACCCTCCAGCCATCTGATTGTTGTATTTTCTAGTTTTCTACTTTATCTTAAAAAACAAAAAACTGCACACGTGAGGTTCTTTACGGCAAATAATGAAGCGTGGTTTGTGCAGGTGCCCCTTCAACGTAGCATTTACCGTTTATTATCTAAGGTCAATATTCGGTATTTAAGTAAATAATGTGAATTAAAATTTGTGCACAAAAACATTTATTGGCGCTAAATATAGCTGCCGGGAATATGTAACTGGCTTTCTTCACCTGCATCTGAAATCTGAAACTCACCGCTGATCACACTGAAGGTCCTTATGACAATTTCCTGAGTAACAAACAGCCTGTTATCACTTTATTGGACTAGAAAATTATTCGTAAAGAATGAAAGCGCTTTTCTTTCTTATATTTCGGGTATACCTTAGGAGGACCACAGTGGCCCTTAGGGGGCGTCCTGTCAAAGAATACCGCGGCAGCAATCAAGCGATTGCTCGTAACAGTGAAGAAATGGGATGGCAGGCATAACGAACACGAAAACATGACATATTCAACTCAGCCTAGAAGCTTAAAGTCGTACTAAATTGGTGTGAAGCCTCATACACTTAAGCTGTAAGGAAACTGCTACTTTTTATTAGGGGAGTTTTCAACCTGTTTTGATATTTAAGAAAAACCAATAAAAAGGGATTTTGCGCCTGCTTTAGTCGGTGCGTATACGCCTTTGCTAGATACGCATAGATTGCTTTCCACGTATCCGGAGAACACCGCCATGGTTGATGCCACAAAGTTACAGCCCAATTGGAGCAAAAGATGATAGTATTGCTATTCGCATATTCCGCAATAATTTTTATGCACAATCTAACTGCAGATGTTGAATAGGTAAACCACGGGTAATGGATAAGTAGACCACTAATTAGACATCCTTAAGCCACAGGAGAGCGAGTGCCGCCGCATTGTGCTTCGGTCAAGCGTGAGTACGCCATGACCCATTCATCACCCTAGCTCGGCAGTAGGCTGGCCAGGTCGGCCATACTCGTCGGTGTGATGTCAATTTGCCAACGGTTCGCCCGTTCTTAGGCCATTGCCAATCCTCGTCCTCGGTTTAAGGTGGGCCCGATGAGTTTCATTTCGCCATATTTGCACGGGCCGCACACAGGCCCGACAACAGGCTTGCCGCTTGGGGCCTCCAGATGCATTAAATGGAGAAATATTGTCACGTTGTGGTGACAAGGTCAATGACACAAATGAAGGGTCGATGATTGCACTGAAGAAACTCTTTATTGGGCTGACTTCCGCCCGCTTTTGCGGGCGGAAGTAAACTCGGCGGTGAACTAAGCTACTCGGCGGTGGCGATAGCAACAAACGTGCTCGTCGATCGTCGAACAAAGAATGCTCGTCACCCTCGTCAACGCTCAATTTAGACTGCTCAGAACAATCAAAATAACGTCGAAAACTGCTATCAGCACAAGCTGGAACATAGTAGAAAGACACACGGGTGGCCGGAATCTTCAGGACAGATCTCGGTGCGTCTTGCGCTGCAACGGAACTGATAAAGGTGCGACTCGCGTGACATCGAGCATTAACAAAGAATACAGAACTGATACGCGATCCAGAATCAGAGTGATAAGGCCGTATGCAGGCAGACGTTAATAGCCACGAAATAAAGTTTAGAAGGTTCCGAGGCATTACTCCCTCCTTAAAAAAACATCGCCTCGATGTTCCAAAAGAAAGAAACTTAAACATAAACAATGCAAATTTTGAACACCACAGATTCTTTAACGCGCGTAATATGGCTGCAGTCGTACAACATGTACAATTTCTGGGCGTGCGCGTTGCCGTTGTGATGCTGACGTTTCGTCGGGAATGACTTCATAGTCCAGTGGTCCGACGCGGCGAATTCTTTTGCACGACTCAAAGTATCGACGCAACATTATTTCACTTAGTCCGCGACGGCGAATTAGTGTCTAAATCTACACTTGGTTTCC
This sequence comes from Amblyomma maculatum, assembly GCF_055883805.1. Taxonomy (NCBI): domain Eukaryota; kingdom Metazoa; phylum Arthropoda; class Arachnida; order Ixodida; family Ixodidae; genus Amblyomma; species Amblyomma maculatum. The sequence continues at coordinate 148,220,996 of NC_139347.1, read as the reverse complement.
TGGGGTGCACTTTGCGTGGCGTCGTCGTAAGCTGTGTCGTCGGCTGTCGGTGCTCTCTTGGTCTTTAATACGCAGACGTGCGAGTCGTAGGGCTTCCTCTGCACGCTGCAGGTAGGCGGTGACGTCAAGGTTGTCCTCGTTGGTTACGTTCGGCAGCATTGCGTCGAGCGTCATTGTGGGCTCTCTGCCGTACACAAGCTCAAACGTGGTCGCTCTGGTTGTCTCCTGGACTGCCGTGTTATACGCGAAGATCACGTGCGACAAGATGGCGTCCCAGGTCTTGTGTTCAGCGTCGACGTAGATGGCGATCATGTCCGCGATCGTTTTGTTCAGGCGCTCAGTAAGGCTATTGGGCTCGGGATGGTACGCAGTTGTTCGTCGATGGCTTGTATGACTGTATTCCAGTATGGCTTGCGTCAAATCTGCCGTAAACGCTGGTCCCTTGTCCGTGATGAGCACTTCTGAGGCGCCGTGTCGCAAAAGAATTTGTTCGATCAAAAATTTCGCGACTTCTGCCGCGGTATCCTTTGGTAGTGTTTTTGCTTCGGCGTAACGGGTAAGGTAGTCAGTGTCCACGATGATTCACTTGTTACCCATAGACGAAGCTGGAAAGGGGCCGAGGAGATCCATCCCAATTTTGTTGAAAGGGTAGGTTCTGGGGCGTAATCGGGTTTAGTAGTCCTGCTGAACAACTCAAGGTGGCGACGCTTGCGGATGTCGTCCGTGAAGAAGTCCCGCAGGCGCTGGGCGTTCGTCAAGCGGCGGCTGCGACCGTTCCAGCACAAGAGGCACCAGCGATGAACTACGCTGCTGCTTTACGTCGCCCTGCACCCCGACGTGATGACGTTCCGAGTCCTAGCCGCTACCGCCCTGTTACTCAAAAACCGCCCCTTGGCCCCCGCCCGCCAAGCCAACACCAGGAAGTGCGACGCCTGGAGGACAGCAAGCAACCGGCTATTATGCTTCCACTGCGGTGAGGCCGGCCACACTTTGCGCCACTGCCCGTACCGACGAATCGGCCTCCGCGGATTTCCAGTCGACGCTCGACGACCACGCGCAGGTGAACGACCGCAAGAAATCGACAACTATCTGCGTAGCGGTGAGATTGCGCCACCAAGCCGTCAGTTCAGGTCTCCATCGCCGTATAGGGCCCGCTTTACGTCGCCAGGCCGTAACTACGATGAAAGTGTGCGTGGAAGATCTACAAGCCCGCGCATGGGAAGCTAAATAGAGCAGCCTTTGGAGGTGAGGTTGCTCAACGACGGAAAGACGAACATCCTCCGCCGCCGACGACCCCTAATGATGACACAGCCATTTCACCGCCGCTCCACATGACGACATCGACGACAACACGACCAGAGTGCAAGCCGGCACCGCAGCCCAGCGAAGTAACAACGGTATGTCCCGGCCATGACCTGAAGAAACGACGGAGCCGAGATCGAACACTAAGACCCACGTGCAATGCGAGGACGCGAACAAGTGACCTTGAAGTTAATGTCGACGGTCGCAGAGTCAATGCCCCAGTAGACACCGGAGCTGAGTATTCAGTGATCAGTGGACCGTTAGTCTTCAATCTCAGGAAAGTTACAACCACTTCGGATGGCCCGCTATTTTGCACCGCAGGTGGCAACCTGATTACTCCATCGGGACGATGTACTACAAGAATAACGCTTACCCCACCAGCTTTGTGGTCTTGCAGCAGTGCTTCCGCGACGTGATTTTAGGCATGGAATTCCTAAATGAACATAGGGTTATCGTCGACCTGCGATCCAAGCTCATTAAGCTCCCTAAAGACAAAGCCATTCCTGCTACGACGACTTCGACGCAACACATCGCTCTAAACGTCCTCGATGGAGAATTGACCATGCCGCCACGATCAAGGGTCGCAGTCTGCGTAGGTAGCGAAGACATCGAAACCGCTGAATGCATCCCCGAAGGAAATATCTAATTGCTCTTAGAACTACGTGTCGGCATCGCGAGACCCATCGCGAAACTCCGGAGAGGTCAAGCTCAGGTGGTGGTAATAAACTTCACCGAAGAATACCGGCATCTCAACGAGGGCACGACGATCGATTTTCTAGAAGAATTAGCGGACCTCAAAGATATATTCACCTTCCACGACCAAACGCTGGAAGACGCACTGAACCAATTCCGTCACCCCACATTTGACATCAACCCGGCATTGACCCACAGCAGGAAAGACCAGATTCTCAGTATTCTTCGAAGCTACGCGGTGTGCTTCTCGTCATGATCGAAGGTACAATAAACTCCACTGGCCAAGCACCGCATTATAACGAACGAACACGCCCGACCTCTGCGCCAAAGCCCCTAACGTGTATCGCCGCGAGAACGCAAGGTCATACGCGATCAAGTTGAGGAAATGCTGCGTGATGACGTAATCCAGCCATCGAAGAGCCCCTGGGCGGCACCAGTCGTTTTGGTGAAGAAGACGGCACACTTCGCTTCTGCGTTGATTACCGCCGCTGAAATAGCATTACTAAGAAGGATGTCTACCCGCTTCCCCGCATCGACGATACTCTCGACCGGCTCTGCAATGCAAGGCACTTCTCATCTATGGAACTGAAGAGCGGATATTTGCAAATTGAGGTCGACGAAAGAGATCGCGGGAAGACCGCATTCATCACACCAGATGGCCTTTTTGAGTTCAAGGTGATGCCATATGGCCTCTACTCCGCACCTCCACCAGAAGTCACGTAGTGGTGACAAGGTCGATGTCACAAATGAAGGGTCGATGTTTGTACTGTAGAAACTCTTTATTGAGCTGACTTGCGTTCGCAAAAGAACGAAGCAACTCGGTGGTGGCGATAGCAACAAACGTGCTCGTCGATCGTCGAACAAAGAATGCTCGTCACACTCGTCAACATTTAAAGACTGCTCAGAACAATCTAGATAACGTCGCAAACTCCTGCCAGCACAAGCTGGAACAACACGGTGCGTCTTGCGCTGCGTGACTTCGAGCATTGACAAACAAAGAATACAGAACTGATACGCGATCCGGAATCACAGTGATAAGGCCGTATGCCGGCAGCTGTTAAAAACCAACAAATAAAGTTTAGAAGGTTTCGCGGCAATATTTTCCGCAAAAGTTTCATTTTTTTCTGTAAATCATGTTTGATGCCACCTGAGAAAACACAATCTGGTTTGCTGCTGGCAACTACAACACATTGCATCGAAGACTGCAGATTTATTTCAAAATTTGTTTCCAGCATTGATAATAATTTGCAAAATATACTGCAAAGGGCCCTCAAAATCTAACCACGTCCAATAATTTTCCACCGGTGTCAGCAGTGGCAATATGGTAAACCAATAGTCTGTCATTTTGGAAATGCCTGATGGGGAGGGGGGGGGGGCATAATATGCTAATAACTTGGAAAGCTCTATTATCCCATTTTCGATCCTAAAACGGCGATGACACTGATACCATGTAAGCATTTATACTGGCCAATAATCGGCCATTTTTCGTCGTGAGACGTCAATGAAGCTAACAGAAAATAGCACTTGTCCCCAACCACAAAGTAGCAACTGCATTCGCGCCAAGACTTGCCACTGTTATGCCGCTCTAGGTTCGTTATTTGTATTCTATAGGGATCGGATATCATTGATATATTTCCCTGGGATGCGGTGGTTTATGCAATAAGCTATTGTCCATACTAATTTATTTGTCCGATTTGCGGAAGTAAATCCTATCCTCATATAGTTCATTTATGCATGCCACTCTGCAGAGTTTTTATTAAGAGGAAGCCTTTCTGAGCTCTTGAAACGAAATTCCTTGTGCGTGAGTTGTGCACGGAATGTGTGTGGGCTCTGTAAGGAAGATGTGTGCATGGAATCAGTGCTCTGATGTGTCACTTGTAAGTCGTCCTGTGGATGTCATGAGCATAATAAAAATCGTGCATCCACTAGGAATTGAACCTCCATCCCTCAGATCTCCAGCCGAGCGTTTTAACCAACTGGGCTATACCCGTGATCGCAAAATGCACGTCATAAAACGTGTCTACCGTAAGGATGATAGTGCCGATTACAATGGCGCTGTAATTATTGGTAATGACAGTCTAGGGTGGATTTTATTGATAGTCATAATGTGAGCAAAAGTGATGCTGCGTGTGTAGCAGCAATGCTTCGGCTTCCGCATTTCCGCAATGTGTATTCTACAGAGCTCTCGGAGTTTTAAATTTTCTTTGCCGCCATCTGCCCAAAGATAGCTGATGTGAGGACTAGGTATTTGTCCCTTCCAAGTGACTTCAGATCTGTGCACCGGCTAAAGTGCCACGCAAGAGAACTTGTTAGAAATGTTGCATGAGCACTGGTAGCAGTCATCCGGCCTCGGAGGTCGCACACGCTGCTGGCACGTCAAGGTTCAGCTGAATGTTTTGCGAGTAGTTCAGCGCGCTTGGCACCTACTGTACATGTGTAGGATCTTCCGCGTATTTTATTGTGAGCATCGACGTCTCCACACTATAACGCAGAGTTGGTTGCCTCACTGTCTAGTTTCCAAGCCACAAATCGTCGAATGACCTGCATATCTTGAGATATTCTCCTGTGCGACTGTCATCTTATCTCAAATAGTGTTACAACACACACACATTGGTTGCCGTTGTTCCTTAACAGAGTTGATGTGAAAACTGCTCACCTCATTTGGTCGTTGAGAAACGATGCAAATATTGTTCTTGAATTTTAAACGTTTCCTCAACGCCGTATTCTGATATGACTACAGAAAGTAATCGTAAGCAGGCACCAGCTGGCGGGATTCTGAGTGTGCCATGTGTAAATCGCGAGCACTCGAAAACTACATGCGTGCAACTGATGTGGAATATCATCTGTTGTGAAGCTATCCCCGGACACAATCGTGAAAAATTTCAAGGGCACCTTTTTATTCTTAGACGCCTCACAGACGATGTGTTGATGGGGACAAAAGCTCTGATGGCTACAAACAGGATATGAATCAGTAAGTATGTCATTTCTCGTGTTGATGGTTTCATGCAGGAGAAAAATCAAGTGGCTTCCCACGCTTCTTTTGAATGCAGCTGCGTAGAGGCTGTAAGCAATTTTTTAAGTTGCTTTAAAGGGTGTTTGGAGATATCTGATGTATTCGTTAACAATGTATAGTTGCTGTTGGATTTCAGAGCTAGGATTCTCTACAGTGTGTTTTCTGAGCCATGATTGTGTATGAAAAATCTTTTTAAAAAACAAACTCCGCAGAAAGGAGGGCATTAACCGCCGCAATTTGCACATTGTTCGCCCCCCTCTTACCCTTATATGCACTCAATAGGAACAGGACGTCAAAGAACAATTTCCAGCGCACGTCGCCATTAAAATGTCGCGATATGTGGGCTACACATTTGGCATTTAAATATTGTGTTGGTCCTCCAGCGTAATACGTTACAGGGTAAGCACTGAAATCAAGCGTGAAAAGTTAGACATTTGTGAATCGTGAGAGAATTTTACACTAATGAAGCGGCACTGCCGGTTTTGAGAAAAGTAACCAAGCAGTCCCGCCGGCCAGCGGAGCGAAGCAGGCGTTGGGCCGAGAGGCGCTAAGAACGCTGTCGGTGGCCGCTGCTCTTCGGAAGCCAGCGTAAGCTGGTTGACATGAACAAGCTCTCTCCCTCTCCTTCGTGGAATGATAAAAAGTAAGCGAGTAATCGTGTGCGCCGTCTGATTTGGTACCTTCGGAACATTATAAAACTAAGGAAGGACTCTCCGCATAGCATATCTCGCTCAACGCTCGTTTTTAGATAGCGCTCTGAAGCAGCATGCGCTCTTCACCAGGATAACTTCAGCGTTTAATACAACCACGCAGATTCTATAGCGGTCACTATTGGGAAAATACTTGCTTTGGTTACGCTTTTGGCATATCACGAATATAAGGCGCAGAACGGCTCTGCAAAATTCCATGCTTTGTTTCCAGCCATACCCAGCATTTGTTTTTGACCGTGACTGGCTATATTGTGCCGCTTTGTTCAGCTGGAGGAGAGAAAAAGAAAGAAATATCTTCAGCAGCTTCAAGTGCACTTGTTAGTGCATACTGTACTTCGCGTCATGGGGTAACGTGCAGTCGTGAGCAAAAGGGGACAGACCACCGACGTGGAGATTCCACCGCGCTCGCTCGCGGCGAGAGCCCCCCCACGAGTGAGGATGAACTTCTTCCTTGCTCTCGCGCGAGTTTTTATGAAGCATGACGAATTCCTAATGCGGCTTTCGGCTACTCTGCTACTGGACGATCGCAGCGAAAAGGAGTATGTAAAGAAAAGTGTCCAGTTCCCGAAGGGAAGGTAACAGCAACTGCTCCTACTGATGGCGCACTTCTGCTTTTACGCTGTCGGTAGCACCGTCGGGAGGGAGGGGGGAGGAAGGCGAGGTCCGATGGACATTACTAGACCAAAAAGATTTTCTTCTATCACTTGTTTATTTCGCATGCCCTGTTACCCATCTCCGAGTGACTGCTATTATTATACGGTTACCTCTCTGCCGCGGTAGCTCAGTGGTTGGCTCGACTGCTGAGTCCTAGGGTGCAGGTTCGATCCCAGCCACGGCGGCAGCGTTGCTATTTAGGCGAAACACAAGGTACCCATGTACGGCGCGATGCCATCTTTCATCTGTCGAAATTATTTGTAACCCTGCACTGCGGAGTCCCTCATAGCTGAGTTGATTTGGGACCTTAAACCCATAAAACCACAAGCTGCAACAGTTACCAACCGCAGCAACCACCCTCATTCAATGACAAATCCTTTTGTGTTATCCGAAGATTATATGGAGCGATTTTTCAGATCCATTGCTGTAAAGACACGAATTGCAACTTTGTCTTAGTTGTCCGTCCAAAACGCGTCATCATGCAACCGCTGTCATCGGAACGACGTCTGATTTACCTGTTGCTGTGTTCAATGACATGGCATTCTTCTGCATATTCAGCAGAATGCACACTAAGCTTGCACGTATCGTGAATAGTTTCAAGAATGTGCTCACGTATCATAGCGCCTTTACAAAAACGTGTACCACTTCGCAAAGAAACCTGTATTCAACGCGGTCATTTCACACGCACTTAGGATAAAGAAATAAAATTACCTTTTCGAGAAAGGACACTACAGTCGCCAAAAGGGAATTGTTTGCCTTCTTTTGAAGTATTCGCCGGTTTTCTCAGCCAGCTCTTACTGCCGTGTCCCATTCATTTACAATGTAACCAAAAAAAAAAGCTTATCGTACGTGCTAAGAAAATAACCGTAATGTTCGGCGAGTTTTTTTAATGCAGTACCTTACAAGCTTACAAAACACCGGTTGCAGATTGAGCACTGTTAAAGAGAAATATCATCACAAGACCATCACCATTCACAGGCATAACGATCAATAACTTCAGTAAAGGCACCCTATGCCAATTTCACACAATGAAGGATTGAATATCAGGTAATTTTGTAACACTTCAGGCGCGACATCAAGGCTCTGCTCACATTTCACATGTTCTCTCAATTGCGGACGCATTACGTTTTAAATACAGCTCTTTTCTGCGTTACTCCCTCGATTTCAATGTGGCTTTCTCAAACCTTTTTAGTGATTGAAGAATAAAACGAGCTCTGAAAAGCGGCTTCTCAAGGATGGAGCAAAATTTCTCATGCAGGTTTTTCTCGTAATGTGCCAACCACCGACTGATTAGGCAGGTAAGCCACCGATGGCGTAACCGTCTAAGTGCGCTGACAGTGGGAGCAGCTGCCTCTTTCCCTTTCGGTAACTACACACTTTTCTTTGTGCACTCCTCTCCTACGCAACCGCTTAGCAGCAGAGTAGTTGATAGCGATAACAGCAATAGATCAGGCATTACAAACACGTGTGCCAGAGCAAGGGGGAAGTTTGTCCCCACTCAGAGCCGTCTAGCAGCGAGGGCGTGTGGCGAGACTGCAGAGCCTCGGAGCGGCTCCGCAGATGCTCTAGCGGTAGAAGCGGCGGTGTCTTCCCTTTTTCTCACCACTGTACAAATGAGCATAATACATTTAGTACAGTAATTCCTTAACTGGCCTGCTTCTCTCATTTTAACAATGTGGGAAACAATGTCCCCCTGACACCTCGAACATACGACACTCAATTCCACAATACGTGCGGCCGTTTCTTTACGCACAACTGTCCCGCACCTAACACCATCAGACTGTCGAAATGGTCAAAATTGAAGATGCGCGGCATTAGGACTGCGAACTATTCTTGTGTTATTCGCTATTACCGAGCGAGTAACATGGTGCATGGATTCATGGTGCAGTGCCCACTGGCAGAATAGTACCATCAGCAAGTCGTTTGAAATGCTGGATTCAACGAATGCAACGAATGCAACGCAATGCAAAGCAACGAATGCAACTCAAGATTACATTCAGAGCTTGAAACTTGGCGCCCTTGTTGAAGTCCGTGGCTGCAACATGGAGAGAGCGGGATGTTCGATGCATAAAAAAATAATTTCTTCGTAGTCATCATCCATAATATGGAGACATTCTTGGGGGACCGTACATTAGGGAGTATTTACATCGCGCATTTGTTATATCGCCATTTTTGTGGCAGTTTCACTCCTTACTAAAATTTCCACAACGGTTTTCGAGTTACCTTCGGCGAACCATTATGCGGTTCTGTGCGTTAGCAAGCGGGTGCAAATGCCGTATTACCAGATTCGCCTAATTACATATGTACGAACAACTGCTCTTGAAACAGCGGGATATAGTGCCTCATTTTCCTCTCTCCTCCAGCTCAACGAAGTGTCACAGCCGACTAGGAATCGTTGGTAAAACCAAAACAAATTTTCAAGACCCGTACTCCATCTTACTTTGATATTACTCCAAACGAGAAAACAACACATGTCTTGCAAATCCCTCCATCTAGAGGGGCTGCGTACTGGTAATAAACATGGAGAGTATTCTAACAAATAGCGTGTGCTTCAAGGTTGCAGTCGAAAATGAGCGAGTTGAGTTGTGCGGAACGCCGTCTTTCAGTCGCATCAGCACTCTTAAGGCTCGAAATTGGATCCGCAGATGTTACTCGCTTATATTTATGATTTCTAGAAGGCTAGCCAGGAAGCAGTCTTTCGTTAGCCACTCTACACTCTTCGGCGGGGTTCAGCCGACGCCGAAGGTAATCACCGATGCCGCTGCTCAGCCTCGCGCCCGGTCCGCTGGCCGGCGAGGCTGCTCGGTATATTTCTGGAAAGGTGTTACTTCTGTGACCTTGCCATCGTCCTCAGTAATGCAATTTATTAACCTTCTTGTTGTCTTGTTGAAATGGCACCCTTGCTCGGAGAGATGCTCCTGCTGACAATCATTTGAATATGTGACAGGAACCTTTCAGCTATGCCGCAAATGGCCTTATATGAAAATGGGACGGGTAATTCTACAGCCACTCTATCAAGCTTAGGTACTGTAAAAAACGTTTTGTAGAGGTAATTGTCTATTCTGTAACCATCAAGCCATGTCCAAAGCGAGGTCTGGTAACTTTCTCTTGATCCAAAGCTAAAATCGCCAGAACCACGACGTTATCGGGCCTAATTTATTCTTATGATCATTTCTCGGTGATCATGAAGGCTACTGAACAAAAACAGCTCTCTTTTTCTTGAAATACTCAGCGATGAAGGATCTTTTGTACAAGCACTCTGCGTGTCCGGCTGAATGCGCTTCACTGGCTTGTTCGTCACGCAGCCCTCTTGTTCGCTGGGCCCAACTCTGTAGCCAGTGAAGACCAGTAGGTTATCACTCTCTACTAGAAGTATTCTCCACCTTGGAGGACTCCTCTTAGCATTCGAGCAAGAGGTTATTAAGGAGTTATCAGAAGCTCGGACAGGGAACATATATGAAAAAGAGATAACGGAACTTTCCTCGGTACCAGCGATTTAGCTGATGACAACCTTGCTAAGTTAGTTAAAATAGTAAAACATGATGAAAGAATGGTTCGTCTTGCAAACATTGTGCTGAAGAATCCTTTGATTTTACCAGCCCCTGAAGAGAGCATTCGGCGTAGAGTGTAGTGAGTGATATCTTAAGGGAGCAAAAAACATTGGGTTGCAGTTTCTTTGCAAATTCTATCAGGGGATCAGTGGCAGTTCATTGGTTTTTCCAAATTTATGCGCGATTCTTTTCCCCAGTGCTGGCCACAGAAGTACAAGTGCCAACTAGAATGAGCTATTACAATTTGAATATATAAAAGAAAGCCGTAGAGAGCAGGCCAATAGTGATGCTGTTAGCCTAACGGAAGAGTGTATAGAGTCGTGTTGAACGAATGCGTGTTAGGTTAGTTCTAAGGTACACTAGAAAGAAGATTCTGGCATAATTAGTACATGTATATTGAAGAAAAAGTAATCCATGGTGGTTACGTGAACTACAATATACGTGAGACAATATGAAAAGAGACGCAAAAAATATTTTGTGCCACCGCGATTAGCAGCATTATAATTAAGAGACCAATCAAATGATGAGATATGAAGACAGCCATGGTATAAGGCTCAATATGTGTTATATATTAATAACTGCGCGCCTGCTAATTGTTGATTTGTTTTTTCTTCCAATTATGAGGAGCAAAAGTGACTTGATATAAAATGATTACTCGCAAATGCTTCAATAAATGCATTTTAGCGTTTTTCATATTTGAGGTTTTAATGAACAAAACGACCACAGAAGCCGAAACAACAGTATTGTAGAAAGCATAATCTTTGGCATTTAACAAAAATGATATCGCTGAAAAATATGGTGCCCAAACATCTACACTTGGTGATGGGGGCGCCAGCGAATAGAGCCATCTCCGATATGCTCTACGTATTATAATAGAAAGTTCAACTCATTCTCCAATTGCGTTCCCCTGCTGCGTCTGCACGTGAAGGAAGCATGTTTCGCGTGTGCGCATTCTCCCTTCTGCTGTGATGCTGCTGTAAAATATTTACTTGGTGCGTGCTCCCGTAGATTAGAAAATAATTATTTTACGCATCTCTCGTCGGTCAGTTTTTTTTTTCTCGTAAAAGCATAATCGCGTTTTCTAGGACGTGAAAATTGAAATGCTACTATAAACGAATCTGCGACACTAATGCCTTCCGCTTTTGTTTGTCTTCATAACGTATTTGTTACTTGCTGCTGTGATTTCTTCCGCCGTTCACTGGTCCTGGTTGCATACGTCTGTCACTATTTGCTTTCTTTTATCGGTTGCTTTATACGTGTTTGCTCAAGGCTGCTACACGAAAGTTTCTGAATACATCCTGGAGTTTTTTGATGTAGACAAAATACAAAACGCATTTTGTGATGTCGCTGCATCTGAATTATTTCATTGATCCCAAATACCCACCTCCTCTGTAAGGCCAAAAGCCTTGAGGGTAGATAATTAAATAAATAAACACAGGTGGTTGTTGGAATTCGGAAGTGTCGTTTCTACCGTTTGCCGATATCGAGACAGCTGTGCTGAGTTGGACGTCCACCTGGATTAGAAAATGTGAGGCGACCACCTTAGTTGGCGCCATATGAACAACTCAGGATGCGGCGTCGCAATTTGATGGCGTAAGCAAAAACTTCCCAATTGTTCTTGTTGTAAGCCTTTCGCTAAATTGACTGAAATCTTCGACCGCCTGTGGGTTCGCGCTACATAAACAACCCAGAACTCCGCCGCATGGTGTGAGCGTCAATAACTGTGCTCCCATTGTTGTTTTCGTTGAACTGACTGCACAAGCTAACTGACGGAAGAGTGGAAACAGCTGTGTCCCTCAAACCACGTACAACGGCGTGAGCGCGTTCACGCCTTTAAAAGAGCAACACCTCTCTTCCTGGAGATCGCTGCGCAGCGGTTAGGTTCCTTTCATTATGCGATCTGACCAACCTTGAACAAAAACCATACTTATTTATGAGCCTGTCACCACTATTACCGTATCGGCGTCTTGCCGGAGGGGGAGAAAATGCGCCGAGGACGTCTCTGTTGATTGGGGTAAGGCGACGGAAGTGACTAAACCGAAGTGGTTACTGTCTAAGCATTACATAAAAGTATATTCTCCAATCCGGGACAGGTGAACAAAGGGCCGTTTAAACAAAAATCCAAAGCCGAAAGTTTTCCGTTTCAGTGTTTATTATATAAACCTGTTGAGTTTTAACTTTTACACCGTCTCTGTTCGGCGACCGCCACCTAACACACACACACACACACACACACACACACACACACACACACACACACACACACACACACACACACACACACACACACACACACACACACACACACACACACACACACACACACACACACACACACACACACACACACACACACACACACACACACACACACACACACACACACACACACACACACACACACACACACACACACACACACACACACACACACACACACACACACACACACACACACACACACACACACACACACACACACATATATATATATATATATATATACATACAGCGGCCGATGTAGCTCCCACCATCGGCACGTTGTTTTTTCTTCTACTTTGTGTTTAATTATCTTTCCCTTAAACAGATTACATTATCAATTTCTGGGATTATCCAAGTAGACATTAAAAAAAAAGACATAAAGTACCATCCCCAACGCTTTCCTTGGCCTCGCCGACTGTTGGCTTCTTTCCTTCATGTAATATAACGAGCACCCTCATTTCCCCTTAATTTATCTGCTTGTAGCTTACGGGGGTCTCGGTTCTGGCAGTCTTGAAGCCATAGGTAGCGTAAGAGGGTTCTAGCAAAGCTTTCGCCTTCGCTCTTGATCACGTTCTTCGTGACGCTGGCGGTAACAAAGGACGTTCCACGTCCGCCGCTCTGGCTGAGGGTGGCGCTGGTGAACACTCTCAAGGTTCGTATACAGACAACATAAATACCCAAGCAAGTGCTCCAAGAAATTGATATTGGGTACTTGCTATCGTCCGCCTTCCAGTTCACCAACCTTTGCCGACGACCTTCATGATGTCATCCATATGATTACTGTGCGGTATCCAAACAGTCCCTTCATTTTATTAGGCGACTTCAATTTACCTAACATTGTGTGGTGTGATGTAAATTCTTATTGTAATCCTTTTTCCAGTGAAGGCGATAGATTTTTGAGTTTGTGCAGTGATTTCACTTTGTCCCAGCTTGTGATGCAGCCAACTCGGATCACGTCGACTACTTCTAACATCCTTGATTTAATTCTTACTACTTCGCCTGATCTTCTTCGGCCTTTATCGTTCCTACCAGGGCTAAGTGATCACTTACTGCTTCATTTTTCTTTATCTTGCACCGTACCTCATCAGAGTAACCACAAAATTATATCCGCGACTATAAAAATGCTAATTTATATGCCATTAAACATGAACTCTCTGTTTTTCTTGATGATTACTTACCAAGCTTTCACGATAGTTGCGTGAATACAAACTGGAGCTTATTCAAAGAAAAAGTTGCTGCGCTCACTGAAAAATATGTTCCACGTTTAGTCATCCCCTGTAATCGACAATCACCATGGTTCACTCGATCGTTAAAACTGCTTTGCAATAAGAAAAACGCATTTTCCGTTCTGCAAAACTAACCGGTTCCCAAGAACGTTGGACTGCTTATCAGGCCGCGGCCCTTGAATGTAAAACTGCACTCAAGCACACCAAGGATGTATTTTTCAATGACACATTACCTTCCCTCTTAATCAATAACCCTAGACAATTTTGGAGCTTAGTTAACAAAAACGACACTTCATCCATCAGCCTTAAAGACTCTAGTGGCGAGCTAATCTAGTGGCGAGCTAATCCACCCAAATGAGTGTGCAAATGTCCTTAACAGTGTATTCGTTTCAGCGTTTTCTAAATATGTGCGTTCTGGAACCCCTGCATATACCAGTGCTGACTTTTTGCCAATGGATTCTATTGTCTTTGATTCTGTTGGTGTGGAAAAAATAATCGAAAAACAAAACATTTCTTCATCATGTGGTGTTGATAATATTAATTCCAAGTTCTTGATTAAAACCAAAGTGTACAGCGCAATAATACTATCTAACCTATTTCAGCAATCGCTTCAAACAGCCTGCATACCGGGGGACTGGAAGGTCGGGAAGGTGATTCCGTTGCACAAGTCCGGAGATAAACATTCCCCACATAATTATCGACCAATCTCACTAACAAGCATTCCATGTAAAATCATGGAGCATGTTATTTACTCTCACCTTGCATCATTCCTTGATTCTAACAATTTTTTTACTGACAGTCAACATGGGTTTCGAAAGTTGTTTTCTTGTGAAACGCAGCTTTTAACCTTCACGCATGATCTAAATTCATTCCTTGACAGGGGTTCCGTTGTCGACTGCATATTTCTTGATTTTTCAAAGGCTTTTGACAAGGTCTCTCATCAACTGCTTTTTCTGAAACTAAGTAAACTTAACCTTGACCCTAACGTTCTCAGGTGGCTGCATTCTTTTCTTACAGATCGTTCACAGTTTGTCACTGCTAATAACACATCATCCTTCACTTCTCCAGTTGGATCAGGCGTGCCACAAGACTCTGTGCTAGGGCCTCTTCTTTTTCTTATATATATCAATGACTTACCTGATAACTTATGCTCAACAATAAATCTTTTCGCGGATGACTGTGTCATATACCGTGAAATTAACAGTGATTCTGACGTTGCTCTCCTTCAATCCGATATTAATCATGCCCTTGAATGGACTAACAGGTGGAACATGGAACTAAATATTAGCAAATGCAAGTATATGCGTGTCTCTCGTCGTAACACTTTATTACCCTCATACCTTCTTAATAATAGTAGCCTTGAGTCTGTGCCTTGTTATAAATATTTAGGTGTATTTATTTCCCATAATCTTAACTGGAAGGCTCATATAGATCACATAACCAACAACGCTAATCGCATGCTAGGCTACATACGTCGTAACTTTAGTCTTTCCTCCAGTTCCGTAAAATTGCTCCTTTACAAATTGTTGGTTCGTAGTAAACTGGAGTATGCTTCATCCATCTGGGACCCTTATCAAGAGACACTAATCTATGAACTCGAATCTATTGAGAACCGTGCGGCCCGTTTCATTCTCTCTAACTATCATCGAAATTCTAGTGTCACTGCTATGAAATCATACTTATCACTGCCACTACTGTCTCAACGTAGAAATATATTCCGTCTTTGTCTATTTCATAACATCTACTATAATAACCCCATCCTTAAGAGAAAATTCATTACGCCTCCTTGCTACATGTGTGCTCGGATCGATCACCGTCATAAGGTTGGTATTCCTTCGTGCCAAACAAATCACTTCTACAACTCATTCATCCCCAGCACATCGGCATAATGGAATCGCCTTCCCCCATCGGTTGTTGAAGTGAGTGACCATTCTGCGTTTAAATCTGCGTTAGCTAGTCTGATGTTAACATAGAACATTGAATTCTTCCACACTGCCATTTGTTTGATGTTTTTAGTTCATCTGCTGTTTTTATAAACTTTTTTTTCTCTTTTTCCCCCCAAATTGTGCTGCTGATTACGTGTATGATGGTATATTTCAGCAACTTTGTTTCCTGCCTGCTAGTAAAATTGTTTGTTTTGCTCACGTGGTATATTTGTGTGCTTATATAATTCGCCCATACGTCTGTGTCAGTAGCTAATAATTTGTATTCTTATATTGCTGTAACTTGCTTATGTGTTTCAACCATACTACTGTTCAAATTTGTTGTAATATTGATTGCTGTTCTTTTCTTTTTTTTTTCTTTTATTGTACCCCACTCCCCTCTGTAATGACCTCGGGCTCTGAGGGTACTGAAATAAAAAAAAGTAGCAGGGGGGACAGCGGCCGATGTAGCTCAGTTGGAAGAGCACCGGACGCGATATTCGGAGGTCGTGGGTTCGGTTCCCACCATCGGCACGTTGTTTTTCCTTCTACTTCGTGTTTAATTGTCTTTCCCCTAAACAGATTACATTATTAATTTCTGTGATTATCCAAGTAAACATTAAAAAAAAGACAAAGTACCGTCCCCAACGCTTTCCTTATATATATATATATATATATATATATATATATATATATATATATATATATATATATATATATATATATATATATATATATATATATATATATATATATATAAATATAGATATATATATATATATATATTGTAACGCTACTGACAAAGACGAGATGTGCAGCAGAGAAGAAAGAAGAGAAGGAAGAAGTGGTGGTGTGGTGGTGTTGCGGAGATAGTAGGACTCCCCTTATTCAGCTCCCGTCTTCTTTGTAAATAAACACCCCTTTTACATTTTCATTGTGACGAAGTGGTTGGAAGGTGCTGGTTCGACCCCTTTTCCACTGCCCACGGCTCTGCAAAACCAACGAGAGATTCGCCGCAGTCGCCGCCTTGATGGACGGCCACTGTTTCAGATGTTCACGGAGCGCGCAACTGACTCGAACCGTGCACACCGCGACGCTGGAAGCTAGGCTGGCGACATTCCGGTCACCGAGAGCCCTGTTCCGTCTCAACCTTACCGGGAACCACGGTCGTTTGCAGGAGAACAGGGTGAGGACGTCGAGAAGTCGTTAACTCATTATCACAGAGTTAGTCGGTACAATTGGTGGGACACTGTCAGCATTCTAACTAACGCCGTTTTCTAACTCATACGGCGATGATGTGGTTTGAGAATAACAAGGACAACTTCACGACTTAGAAAGGTTTGCTACAAAGTTGAAAAAGCATTTTGCGACACTGTCCTGAGCGAAAAATGGGCTGAGCAGACCCTTGCCTAATCTGCTCAACTGGCCACCACACAACACGTCGTGAAGCAACGTTAATTGAACCGCCTATGGCTTGGGATTACATTCGCAAACAAATACGCCTTCCTGACCGGGATTGCAGACAGCCCTGCTTGTGAACGATGTGGCGTTGATGAAACGATTGATCACCTCCTTTGTGGTTGTCCTGTTTTTGCAACTGAACGACATACCCTGCGTACTGCATTGGATCGTCTGGACGCTCAACCCTTAACGGAAGTGAAGATCAAAGGTGTGATTTTGCCTCACGTAATTCCCGACGTTCAATCCTACATACTAGGGCTGCTCAACAGTACGAGCATTCTCCACGACGCATTCTGTGGTTCCTGGCCCTTATCAACAGCAGTATTTTGTATCCCCAGCCCCGTTCTGCTACTGCTGTGGCAGCGAAGGCCATATCGCCAGGTACCGCCGCAGTAGGTTGCCGCCATGCTATAACCGCCCGGCACCTCCAACAGTACCCAATAATCAGCACTACAGACCTGATTTACGGCAAACAAATGCTACGCGTAGGTATTACCCGAACGTCCCAAAGGAGTATCTACGCGACCATTCCCCTGCGTGCGAACGATGTATTACCCCACTACCTGCTTCCCGTGCGGGCCGTTCCCCATCACAACGGCTACGCTTTGTATTCCCTCGTCAAGAAAACTAACCAGCGCGACCAATGGGTGTGAGGTCGCTGGAAATGTACTGTTCACCAAAATCCCTCCTTCAACAGTAATGCTCAAAAATAAAATTAGTGTGTTCATTGATGGTGTGTGTACATTAGCTTTCGTTTATACGGGCGCGACTGTCTGTGAGGAATAATGACTTTCGGCGCTTGCTGGGACGCAAAGTGATGTTTGAATACGATCGTGTTTCAACGTTTTGTGGTCTTAGTGCAGAGGCGTTGTGACCTCTGGGTGTGTACAGTGCTCAAGTGTCTGTGGGTGGCGCAATTGGTCAAGCCGAATTTGTTGTGCTACTCTACTCTATGCATGACATTATATTAGTAATGGACTTCCTGAAGTACTGTGGCGTTACCGTGCACTGCCGAAATGAAGAGGTGCATTTGAATGGTGCTCAGCGGCCAAGTCTTCTTGGAAGCTGCCGTAACCAAGAAACTGTTTTAGTATCACCGAAGAAAAAGTAGTTCTAACCTTGTCTGCCATATTCGTTCCAGTTTCCACCCACTCCACTTTGTGACCAGACCACATTTACGGCAGTGGTGCACCTAATTCACCCAGCATGCCGCAAGAAAAATGTCATTCGTCATCACTGTGTAATCCCCGTGCACCACGGTAGTGCCTCGTTATAGACAATGAACACATCATACAAACATGCAATTTTTCCACCTGGGTTGAAGCTTGCCTTATGTGAACCCGATGCGTCCCGCATCGCTGCTTTGGTCACGGATGCTGCGACTCCTTCGTACCTTCATCCGCTGATGAATTTTCACTCTTCTACATGATCAGTACCGATGGATGGATAGATGAAATATAGGAGTGTCCCCTTTGAAACGGGGCCGTAGCAGTTGCTATCATGCTCATTTGCCCCCTTTATTCTAGTTATTGTTTTAGATTGGTTAACTGTACCATCATTTTATTTATTGAATTTTTCTTTCTACATTACCAACATTACCACAGTTTTCTGTTTTTAAGCAACCAATCTTCCAATCATTTTTTGCTCGCTTCCACCTCAGGTTCATTCACCCGGCCGCTGGTATCTCTAAACCCTGGTTGGTTTCTGGGATTTAACGTCCCAAAGCAACTCAGGCTATGAGACACGCCGTAGGACTCCTGAAATTTTGACTACCTGCGGTTCTTTAACGTGCGCTGACATCACACAGCACACGGACGCTTTGCTTTTCGCCTGCATCGAAAAGCTGCCGCCGAGGTCGGTATCTCTAAACCCTATGGCCTCAGGAAGAGTGACTGCGTCTGCATAGATTTTCGGGTAGATACCATCACATTCGAGTATGAGATGAATGATTGTTTCTTGGGATTTACGACATACTCCACATGAGTCATCCTCATGGTTAAATTTCTTTTTTTTTTTGTAGCTGCGTGTTCTAAGGCACCCTCACCTAACTTCAAAAAGTAGGACACTGCCTCTTGAGTTATCAAAGAAAGCTACCTTCCTGATCAGCCTTTTCCACTTTCGGTATAATTCCACACTCTGTTTCTTTTCCATCGAATTTATCCAGTTTTTCCTTGTGTGTTTTTCACCTGTTGCTTAATGCTCTTTATTTCTCCGTCCTTGTTACTAGCATACTTACTAGTTAGTTTCCTTGGTCTTTTCCTCCATTGTGAGTCAACGCTTTTTAGGTACAGGTATTTAAATACTTTAGCTGCCCATCTGTTACTGTCCAATTTCCTCAGGCGTTCCTCATATAATATTTTACTCTGAGCTTCCCGTCCTTCGAAAGATGCCCAGCCCATATCTCCCTGTACCGCCTCATTTGTAGTTTTGCCGTGGGCACCTAGTGCTAATCGTCCAACGGATCTCTGATTTGTTTCTAATGTCGACTGTACCTCTGATTTTAGGCACAAAACCGCATTTCCGAAAGTAAGTCCGGGCACCATAATTCCTTTCCAAATACCCCTCAAAACCTCATACCTATTGTATCCCCACAATGACTTATGCTTCATTATCCCGGCATTCCTTCGCCTTTTAGCCTTAAATGATTGCTCATGCTTTCCAATGTATGCCAATCTTTCGTTTACCCATACCCCCAAATATTTATATTCTGCTACTCTAGGTATTTCAAGGCCTTGTATTTTAAGACCCTGACCAGTTGAGCCGTTGAAAATCATCAGACCCGACTTGACTGCGCTGAAACTGAAGCCTAGAGCGTCCCCTTCGTCTCCGTAATACTTAGCTACATTTTGCAATTCTTCCAGACTCTCAGCTAGCAGCACAATATCGTCTGCATACATCAAACCGGGGAGGCGCTGCTCTACCGCCTTTCCACCTAATTTATATGACAGGTTAAAACCTAGGTTACTGTCTTGTATCCTCCGCTCCAGGTTTATCAAATAAAGCATGAACAGCACCGGTGAGAGAGGACAGCCTTGTCTTAATCCTTTGCATACTTTGACATCCTCCGTACTCTTATCCCTTCCCACGTAATTTCTACTTTGTTATCCCGGTATATTTCCTGTAGGAACTCTATTATCTCATAACCGATACCTTCGTCTTTTAATATGTTCCACAGGAGTTCCCTGCTTACGTTGTCGTACGCCCCGTTTATGTCCAGGAAGGCCAAATACAAAGGTCTATTTCCCACTCTAGATATTTCGATGCATTGGGTAAACACGAACAGGCTATCATCTAAGCGCCTACAATTTCTAAAGCCGTTCTGAAGTTCTCCGAGTATCTTGTTACTTTCAACGCATGCTTGCACCTTTAATTTCACCGCCTGCATGGCTAACCTGTACATAACAGATGTTATAGTAATCGGCTTGTAGGATTTTATGTGCATCCTGTCTCTTTTCCCTTTATAAATCAAATTCATTATACTCTGCCGCCAGCTGTCCGGAATTTGCTTATTCGTTATGACTGTTTCCGGAGCTTTTACCAACGTTTCCTTATTATTCAGCTTGATCGGAATTCCATCAATTCCTGTAGATGTGTTTTTAGGAATATTTTTTTCTGCCTTTTTCCAGTTTAGATTGGTCAGTTCTAAGCTGCTTTGTATTCTGCTACCTTGTGTTACTTCCTGATTTGCGGAGATTACCCTATCGTCGCTCTTAAATGACTCGGCTATAACTGATGTAATGTAGTTCACTGCGTTATCTCCCTTTAAACAATTTCCCTCGTTATCTTGAATCCGATCCTGCTTTCTTTGATTCTTCTTCCCTAGCCAGCTTATATGGTTCCGGAATTTTCTTGCTCCGCCTCTAGAGGCATCGTGTATATCAGCCATCCAGCGATCGGTGGACTGTCTTATTTTACTTTGGACGAGGGCCTGCACTTGAAGTTTCTTTGGTCGATATGATTCCCATTTTTGGTCGATTTCCTCCTGAGATACCAGTGCTTTCTTTGCCATTCGGTGTTCCCTTGAAGCAGCCCGTCGTTGTTCAATAGCTTTCCTGATTTCCTTATTCCACCAGTTCCGTGGCTTCCTCTTTCCATTCCAGCGGTTTGCTACTTTAACCTCCTGAATATTCCTCCTTATGAGTAGTTCTATCGGTTCATAATCCAAGTCTTCCATGGGGCTTTTCTCTATTGCTTCCTCTATGTCTGCTGCTATCTGCGCTATTTGATCGTCGTGTAATTTTGCCGTTACGTTTTGTTTAAGTTCAATTTCTCTTTTCACAAAGGGCCACACCTGCAGATTAATACGTTTATGATCACTTCCCAGACTACACTCCCCTCCTTCGTCTATTTCCATTTTTGTGACCTTGCTATAAATTTCCTGCGACATTAGACAATAGTCAATGGTCGTCTGCCTGTTGCGGAATTCCCACGTGATTTGGCCTTCACATTTTGTTACTCTGTCTACTATAACTAGATAGTGTCGCTCACAGAAATCTAGCATTAGCTTGCCGTTACAATCCGTGTATCCGTCAAGATCGTCGATGTGGCCGTTCATGTCCCCCAGTAGAATAATATTGGCCCCGTTTCCAAACTGGCTTATATCGTTACTGAGACATTCAACAAGATTCCTGTTTTCTTGCCTGCATTGATGTCCTGTTCCTAAATAAACTATCCCTAGCCATGTCCTTATGCCGGCAATTGTTCCTGAAACCCAGATATGTTCTTTACAAGATGATTTAATTATTTGCGAGTTTGTTCCCTGGTGTATCAACATACCTACCCGTCCACCCTTTTTTTCCGTTCTCGTTCTGTTCCACCCTTCCCAGACGTAGCCTTCTATAAACGGTGGATCTTCTAGATCCCTGAGATGAGTCTCGCAAAGAGCGTACACACCTATTTTGTCATCCTTCAACTGTGGTTCTATCTCCAGCCATTTCGCTCTTTTTCTACCTCCTTGCATGTTTATGTAGCTGATCCTAGTGTTAAATTTCGTTTTTGTACTTTTCTTTCTCGACCTACTCTTCTCCATTTTTGTGGGCTCAGCCTCCATTATTACACTTTCTTCTGCTTCACTTCTAACTACCTCTGTGCACGGAGTCCTCGTGGACCCCCTAAAACAGCTACAGCCCTGCCTGCCAGGCGCCAGCCGATCTCTGCTCCCACCCTTCTGTTAAAATGAATGCCATCTCGCTGAAAAGCCCTACCAAAACCTGCTTTATGTACCTCCCTGTTTACCTCAACCACTTCGAAACGCTTCTCCTGGCTTAACTTTCGTATGTCCTGATTAACTGTCACCACGTCCTTTTCCATCTTTCCGTTCAATCCAAGCACCTCTGGTACTGTGCATACGACTATCTGCGTCTGCTGTGATATCTCTCTGATCTCGTCAACTCCCACAAACGTCCCACACCAGCTCCACCTGGCTTACGAAAACCTGTGAAGACCCCGAACACTCCGTTCGATCAAGTAGGCATTGACCTCGTAGGCTCCTTTCCGAACTCCTTGGATGGAAGCCGCTGGATTGTAGTTTGCGCGGACTAACTCGCACGGTATTCGATCTACCACGGCGCATCAAGTGTCGTTTTTCCTGCTGAAATCATTCCGCCAGGAGTTGGCATCAGAGATTGAGGTCCTAGATTCACCGCTGATGTCGTTGAAGAGCTCATGCTTTTGTGTGCCGTAACTTTCCGACACTCAACGCCATACCATCCCCAGACAAGTTCCTTGACTGAGCGCATTATTAGAACGCTTACCATCATGCTAGCCATATATGTGGATGCGGGACACAAGAACTGGGACACCATACTATCCTTTATTACATACCCGTTTATTACATACATAGCGTCACTCATGAGACGACTGGGTGCAACCCATTCTTCCTGTTGTATGCCAGGTAACCACGTTATTCTCTGGATACTATACTGCCCTTCTCAAGCGGTGAAGATCCCTTCCTGGCTGAGACCCTCTTTCTCTCCGAAGAAGTTCGAAGAATCGCCCACTTACAGTCTGGTGCTTCACAGGAACGCTACAAAGCAAGATATGATGCCGGTCACCGGCGTGTAACATCCTGTATAGCTGATTTCGTCTGGCTGTGGCAACCAATTCGGTGCCGCGGCCTACATCAACAAGTCTTGGCCCACTATGACGGGCCATATGTGGTAGTTAAACGGAAAAGTGATTTACCTTATGAAATAGTCCGCCTGACCGCATCGGGTCGCCGGTCTGCGAAAACGGAAGTGTGCCACGCCGCCCATTTAAAGCCATATTAGCCTCGCACAACTTAAAAACACGCCCAGAAGGCGTCGGCTGAGTAGGGGCCAACTGTAGCGCTACTGACGAAAGCGAGCTGTTGTTTGACAGAACAGATGAAAGAATATAAGGAAGCGGTTCACCTTGTTCCTCCCATCTGGATTGTAAATAAACAGTCTTTTACTATTTCATCGTAACACATTATATATATGCATATATATATATATATATATATATATATATATATATATATATATATATATATATATATATATATATATATATATATTGTGCCTCAAGCCGACGTTTGCTCTCGCTGCCTTATAATCTTAGTCCACGCCGGCCTAATTCGTGGCCGCAGTTAGCACGTTAAACATACGGAGTGCTTTATTGAAGTCTGCCGATCCTGAGCTCATCATAGCGACTCACCACCCGCTACAAGCTGTTCTGAATTGTTACCCTAAACAACTTACCACCATGACATAGTTTTCCTGCGCCTGTCCTGTGTTCTCCTCTTAAGCGTTCGTCCCTTTTGCGCATCCCATTTCTTTGTTCCGTATGAAACAACTCGCCCAACAGCAAGTTCTATTTGATATTGTTTCCGTACGCTTAATGCGGCAACTCTTTTGCGTGGTTTTGCGGTAGTTTATAAATCCCACGGTTTGCAAACCGCAGTGGTGCGGTACTTGCTACCCCATGTCTAAGAAAATTTTGAATGTGAGGCGGTGTCGGTTATTTTCGCCTTTGAAAGTGTTCTCACTCCCGATTTACACGGTCCGAAAAAAAGCAAACTACATCTTTCTTATCGCCGACATACCATTACAATTACTTCCACGTTACAGCTGTTGACTCGTGGCCTATTTGTTTTTGATTTTCACCTGTATATACAATTCGTGCCACCTGCCTAGATTTTTAGAATATGACACATAAGACTCTAGGAGAATGCAACATCTGAGGAAAACAAGAGGGAAGAGACGCGAGCAAGACAAGCAGGGCTCATATCAAGTTTAGGCAGCCGATTCAAGCATCACAAAACTGCCCACCGACCAAGCCGCCGGGTACCTGGTTGCACCCACCGCGGTCGAGAGGAGACAAGCACATCGGGTTGAAGACGCACGCAGAGAGAAAGCGTGTGCAATCTGTGTGGCATGGTTAGTCACGGCGGCATACGGCGGCGCGCCAAATAAGCCCCACAGGCTTTCTTCGCTTTGGGAGGAGCGCGCGCTGCAGTTGTGCAGCCAAACATCAGGTTGGTTTCCCTATAGAGTCAGGTATGATGATCATTAAAGTGGTTTTGTAGAGGAAAGAAATCCCTTGTGGCTATCTATTCCCGCACCACTACGCATAATGCAAAGAACGTACATCGTCGTTAAAGCAACACCTCCTTTAAAAGGCGGTGCCGCGTTCATGTCTTCAATATTATTGCTTATACTAGCTTAGCATTAAAGAATTAGCTTTCACTCATAAATCTGCAAGATTATTTGCTCACCATACACAATGTGCCATTCGCGTGATGTCCGTATCCTCCGTCGCTATTTTGGCATGTGCAGTTGTACACGCGTTCACTCGGATTCATCTGAAATGCAAACCGAGAGTGACGCTGAGAGAGGCAAATATTCCCTCATACCTCACGGCAGCAACCCAGACAAATATACTTCCAGCAGGGCCACATGGCATTGAAGAAACACGTTTGTGCAAAACGAAAATGGTTAGGCAATGCGATATAAATAATATCGTGAATATCAGCAGTAACACGAGAGGAGCCCTCGATCAAGGTCAGCCATTAAAACGCACTTCACTGAGTCGTCATGCTGTGGAGTCTTCTCGCTTATCGCCACGCTTCAACGTCAAGTGGGCGGGCCCAGACTAACCGCTGTGGCTCACAGCGGAATGACTCCTTGTGACAAGGCAAGGCGCTCTGAATTCAGGGTCGCCGCCTGGCATTTCCAGAAGCCAGACCGAACAAGTTCAACTTGTGTTAAAGTGCTGTAATTAGCAGGCTTCGATACGCGGAAGATACTGACAAAGTTCCATAGCTACCCAGTCGGAAAACACTACAGAAAACTTTCTGTTGTTACGACAGAATTTCTTTGCGGTTTTTATGGAAAACCTGTTGTGACAACAGAACATTCTGTAGTTACATTAGAAATTTCTGTAGTTACAACAGAAAAGTACTACAGAGCTACAGACAACAGAAATATACTACAGAAAAACTACTGAACTACAGAAAAGTACTACAGAACTTCAGGAAAACCTGATGTTTGCGACAGAACTACAGAACATTTTGTCGTATTTTTGACACAGGTCTGCAGTCTTTTTTCGACTGGGTATATACTAATATGGCGTTCTTACGTGCTTAAAAGTTAAACACATTGAAGCTAGTTCTACAATCTGTCTTTGGGTCAGTTTCGTATTCCATATTGCTAGCACTCTATATAGCAGTAATGAGTTGACAAGTGACT
Source organism: Amblyomma maculatum (assembly GCF_055883805.1). Lineage (NCBI taxonomy): Eukaryota > Metazoa > Arthropoda > Arachnida > Ixodida > Ixodidae > Amblyomma > Amblyomma maculatum. The sequence goes on along the minus strand of NC_139347.1, from coordinate 148,195,491 downwards.
ATGTCCAATTTGTTCTGCATAAACGAATATGTAACTTTGCGTCTTATATTGCGCTTGTTTCTATTCATACCAATATTTCAGGCATAATTATATGTTCAGTAAGTGCACCATCGTTCAGTGTAATGTAAGAGGTCAAGCGATTCAGGTAAAAAACAATTGACATTTATGTCTTCAGATTCAGCTCAAATGCAATAAGGTAAAACACGGAAATAAATCCGCAGAGCAAATATTTAGTTGAGCAAGTTGTACGATTAACTCGCCGCCGCCGACATCATCATCAATCAACAGCCTGACTATCGCAACTGCAGGGGAAGGTCTCTTCCATATTCCTCCAAATAATTCGGTTCTGTGCTAGCTGCATCCGCTCCACCATTGCGAACTTCCTAACCTAATCCGTCCACCTATCATCTGCCGCCGCCGGCACGCCTTCCTTCCATTGGAATCCAGTTTGTCACCGTAAGCGACTATCGGTTATCCTGTCTTCGCACTACTTGTCCTGCCCATGCCCATTTATTTTTCTTGATTGCCATTAGAATGTCGGTAACTTGAGTTATTTCTGTGACCCACTCTACACGCTTCTTATATCTTAACATTACCCCTACCATTTTTCGTTCCATAGCCCTCTGCGATGTTCTCCACTTAAGTAAAACCCTCTTCGTTAGCCTCCACCTTTCAGCCGCACAGGTGAGTACAGCTAGATGCACCTGTTGTATAGTTTACTCTTGAGCGATACTGGTAAACTACTATCAATATTGGGCGAGTGCTTGCCAAATTCGCCCCATTCCACTCTTATTCTCCTTGTCATTTCTCTTTCATTGTCCGGACCTGCGGTTACTACCTTTCCTAAGCAGACACATTCGCCCACAACTTCCAGTGCTTCGCTACATAACGTAGACTGCTGTCCCTCCCCGAGGCAGTTGAACATTACCTTAGTCTTATGCATAGTGAGTTTCAAGCCTACCTTTCTAGTCTTCTTGTGTAGGTCTTCAATATTTTTTTACAGTTCATGAACTGGGTTACTTAGGAAAGCAACGTCATCAGCAAATCGCAGATTACTGACATATTCTCAATTTACCCATTTCCCTAACTGCTCCTGTTCTAAGTCTCTCTAAGCAAGCTGTGTACTATTCACAGCTTCCTCTAAGCAAGCTGTGAATAGTACTGGGGAGGTCGTGTCTCCTTGTCTAACACCTTTACAGAAATTTACTTGCTTTCTTTATGCAGAACTAGGATTGCTGTGCAGCCACTATATATATATATATCTGCTAGTGCTTTCACATACGGCTCGTCTACATTCTGGTTTCGCAATGCCTGCATGACCACCGAGGTTTCTACTGAGTCAAATGTTTTTGCATAATCAATGAATGCTATGTATAAGGGCTGGTTATGTTTCGAGCATTTTCCTGTCCCAAGGTTGATGGTATGGATATGATGGGTAGTAGAGTACCCTTTTTGAAAACCGTTTGATCTGTAGCTTGATTGCAATTTGAGAGTCGTGATTCTAATGGCGATTACTGTAGTAAACCTTATATGTAACAAACAGTAACCTGAATGGTCTGTACTTTTTAAGGTCCTTTTTAATGTACCCTTTCTCATGATATAAGATTTTTATGTTCTTCCATGTCTCCGGTACCGTCGATGACGCCAGGCACTGCGTATATAGGGTGGCAACTTTGCCTAGGACAATATCTGCCCGTCCTTCAACAAATATACAGTTACTTGAATCTCTCCAGCTGCTTTAGCCCTTATCATAGTTTCTAACACTTTTCTAACCTCGTACTTCGTCACCGGCAGAACGTCTGGCTGATTTTCCCTTGTTCCCATCTCAATATTGTCCTGACTACTTTAGCTACTATAGAGATTAGTATATAACTCCTCGGCTACTTTAACTATCTCTTCCATATCGGGGAGGACGTTGCCCGCCTTGTCCGTAGGGCATACATCTGATGTTTGCCTATGCCCAATTTCTTTTTCACCGCTTTAAGGCTTCCCCCGTTATTTTTAGCATGCTCACTTTTTTCCATGTTATACTTCCTTATATCGGCCACTTTGCACTTATTTATTAGTTTCTGTATATCTGCCAATTCCATTTCCTCTTTTGGACTGGGAGCTTGTATACTTTGGCATTTCTTAATGAAACCTTTCGTCTTATTAGACAGCTTACCGTTATCCTCTTTAACTCTCCATACAGCCTACGTCTACAGCGCACTCAGTAATGATATCTCTGAAATTATTGTCCATTGCTTCTAGGTTAATGTCTTCATCCTCGCTGACATACTCGACGCAAATATTTGAAGCTGACTGTGCAAAGCAGTATTCACTACTAGGAAACGCCCGCCTTCAAATCAGTGTCATTAGTGCTTACCAAATTTAGTTTATACGCTTTACCTTAGATAACCGCCAGACCTCTACGTCTTCTGTAGCTCTGGTTGTACAAAAGGACGCCACTCGCCACCATAAAATTCAGTTAATAAAGCTGCATAATGCATGCTGGAAGATCATTTGTTTCTAATGGGAGGGAACGTTATTGGGTGGGATTTTTGTTTCATTATGACTAACCAATATTATATCAGGTAAATACCCGTCGGAGCTTTTTGGCTTCTTGCCTTTAAGAAATAGCTGGAAGTTGGGATAAACAATTTCCTATCTTATTGGATACTAGTTAAGCAAATTTTGATTCCAACTTTAAAGGTCAAACAAGGCCCGCCCCTGAAAAGAGATTTTTTAAGTGATTGGAACATGTTTTCATATCAAAGACGGTCACACAAAAACGAACACACCTTTCGAAATGATGGTTTTCTTCCACCACTGGGGAAACTATACTCGTACATATGAAAGAAAATAATGGGGGGACATTTTAGCTCCGCTTTTAAGGCTATGACGAGACAGTGCAGGCGACCACACGAAAGCCTGCTCTAACGAAGCCGCAGGAACTTGACTGCGGGGCCTAGGATAACATATACTTGACTCGGCATTCAAGAGAAGTGGACGACAGACTGTTATTCACACTTCCAAACCTCAAAGGAACAACCCGAGCTGCCAGTTGGTCCCAACGTTTTGATTTCACTTCAGCTCGACACGTCCAATTAAGAACAAATTAGTATAGAATCAGTGCTTGCCAGTGTCAGCTGCCACCTACCACCCGCCAGCACCATCCCCGTGATGTTTCGCTTTCACCGCCGGCATCAATGGAGACGTCGATTTTCTCTGTCAGATGGACGATTTAACGACATTGCGTTAAAATGAGATATGTACGTTTCTTTTAACATCACTAGGGATGTCAGGGCTGCATTTATTGTCTTCATGCAGCAAACGTGCATTGAATGTTGTCGGTGTTTAGGCATTGCTTTTGGCTTAGTTTGAAGACGAATGTCTCGAAACTTATATATCACGTGCTCGCATGCATGGATAACAAGAGAAAGTAAGCATGCTCGCAAAGAACTTGGACAAGTTTAATATCCTCAAACCTGTGGCGACATTTGACGCCTTCAAATTTTAAGTACGAGTGTTTGGTGTTATAGCAGCTATTGGTATTATCTCCTGCATCTTTCGTTAGAATGTCGTCCGATACTCATGCGGTGCAAACAGATGGTGCCCAATAAAATACAGAAAAGCCCGTGTAAGTGGCTGTAAATCGCCATGAATCCCATTTGGAAATAAAGCGGATGTCGTATTTGCTGCAGCAACGGCTCGGCAGGCCGAGTGCCCACCGCGTACACATGAGCTTGAAGAGTGAAATGATTAGCCAATTGCTGTCTCTATAAAGTCGATGTCCAGGCACATCAGCAGGTCGGTTTATACGCAGGATCCTGCATTTACTTCTGAAAAAGAACGGTGGCTAAGAGTACATTCATGACCTTGCATAATTGTGTACCCATCACACGCACGTACAAAACAAATAAGTTTTCATAGGTTTCTCCTTAAGCTGCACTGTTCAGTCACTGCTAAAATTTCACAAGGTACAATTCTCTTTATTGTTTCATGCTAACAAACAAATGGAGTGTTTTGTTACGAACGATGAAATCGAAGACGTTTTATTAAAATCTTGCGGACGCCCAATACTGCTCCTTGTTAGCAAAAACAGTAGGTGATTTCCGTCTTCGTTTTAAATATTATCACATTTTAATTAGGCACGCCTAGTAGTAGTTCGGAGCTCTTTTTCGCAGCAATTAAGTACTTTGGTCGCTCTAGCTATAATATATTTGTCCAGTCCTTTTCGGTGAGAGCGATTCCTCAAATGGTAACGAATCAATGTTCAGGCTTTTTCCCGGGCGTTTGCGGCAAGAGAATAAATATATTTATCAGAGCGCCGCTCTTATGCCTGCCATTCGTCGGTTGAGCCACGTCGCTGCACCCGAGCGAAGGAGAGCATAGTCGAAGCTCATAAAACGAGCCCCGAGGTCTGCGCCTCTAACTCGCCGGACACCGACCATGGTCTGCTGGGCTACGTGCAGGCCACACTTAGGTCGACATCCTTGGCTCCGCTTTTACGCACACTCCTCTTGTGTTCCTTCCACTTCGTGAAGCATTTTTCAGTCATTTTCGATAGCTTCGGGAAACGAAGGTGAAAGCCGTTTCAGGCAGGGCTCTGCTTATTGGCCACACCACTCGCAACCCGTCTGTAAAATTATAGTATTAAGCAGTTTCAGCCAATTCTTTATGAAGATTGAGCAACGCCATTGGTGGAAATGCTCCGTCTGCTGCTACTAAACGAGTTGCACGAACAGAAGCGTTGGCGTGGCGTACAAGACGACCTTACTGTTCGCAAAGCCCAGATTTCGCTGTCGTTTGCGCATCAAAAGAGCCGAGTTTTGCTGAAATTTTGCTATTTGAAAACAATTTATTAGTTCTCCAAAAAAATCCACATAAGATTATTACAGTTTCAGTTCATTCAAGAAATAAGCATGGTCACATCGCTGTATCATCATCATCATCATCATCAGCAGCAGCCTGATTATACCCACTGCAGGGCGAAGGCCTCTCCCATATCTCTCCACTTAACCCGGTTCTGTGCTAGCTGCATCCACTTGACCCCTGCGAACTTCTTAATCTCATCCGCCCACCTAACTTTCTGCCGCCCCCTGCTACGCTTTCCTTCCCTTGGAATCCAGTTTGTTACCCTCAGCGACCATCGGTTATCCTCTCTTCGCACTACATGTCCTGCCCATGTCCATTTCTTCTTCTTAACATCGCTGTATACTTTTGTCCTTAGGCTTACTCCAGCTGCGAACGATATTTTACACCCAGAATAATTGGGCGTTGTGAAATAATATAGACATGATGATCCGGGGCAATGTATGAATTTATAGAGAACTGTACTTTACAATAGAAAACAGAACCATTACTTAAACAGGGAATACACACCCCTGCTGATGTGTGCAAGGATAATATTCTGTATGCCCGTCGATCATACACGCAAGGCAGTTTCGAGTGCTTACTTATTCACGGTGAAAAAACTTACCGCATTTCTGGCCTGGCCATATTTCTCACTTCGGCATTTCTCAATATCACTACCACATGTCATTCTGTTGACATCTGCATTGGAACAAAATGCAGACATATGTAGCATATTATTGTGGGCTAGAGATATGCCTTCTTATGTAAAAACCGCAGTAGCTTGTTTCATTGCCTGAAGGCTCTCACTTTTAACTGAGTAAACTAAATATGGCCGTAAATGTGCCAGCAGAATAGGTGTCTATTCCACAACAGCGCAAACATAAACTCTATTCCTAATTCTTCATGACAGCCTCATAGCACCAGCCCCACTGCTCACATCATGTGGTTAACACCACACTCTACCACCGTGCACTGCATGTCGCCATCTTCATCAGCATTTGTCTGTGGACAATGGATAAAACGTATACTGTTATTTCATTGTCATCTTAGGTTCAGTAAGCTGTTTCAAAATTTTATACTCCACTTCCATTGAAGTCTCGAGTCACTGAGTGTACAGAGTTTGCCGAATTAGCCTAAAACCTGCCCTTGAGCTCTTAACCTAGAAAAGAAAGAGATATGCGATTTGTGTGCTAGCAATTGTGTGTCACATTTAGCCGGTTAGAATAAGTAGGCTGTAACATTTACTATCAGCGTAGCGTGCGGGTGAGGTTTCAGTACCAGGCGCAAATTATCAGTGCTCGCGGACCCGTCGACTGCTGGTCCCAAGCGTGTTGACGCAGATAATACACTTATGACATTCATGTTTGTCGGTAATGCGCTACAAACTATCATGAGTAATTGTGTCATGCGCCTAGCTACTCTCACTTCTTCTTCACTAGAGTTTCCCTATTGAAGTCATTTGCTGCACGACAGCTTTGGGAATGGTATTCCCTTCGTCATGGCAGGTTTATAATAATCCAGTTCTGTGATAATATAATCGGCGTGAAGAAAAACGCGAGGATGTGTGGTGCCGCCCCCGCACCTCCCTCTAGAGTGAGGACAAGGCCGCATAGCGTGCTACATTCAAAGGCACTGATGTGGTAAAATAATGGAAGTAAAAAAAAAAAAACATCAACAGCGGTTCTTGCAACGCGGCAAGAATAAGACTGAGACCGGGTCATAGAAAAAAAGAAAAAAAAAAGGAGAGAAGAGGAGGGTGGGGAGAAAGGGGTAGAACGTAACATTCAGCGCAGCGCTTCATGCTGCTGGAAGCCGCCACCACCACGAAACAGGGCGTCACCAGGCGGCCCGTATCAAGTGCTTGAAGGCGCGCTCACAGGGAAGTGTAGATGCGACAAACGATTGCTACTTGTTAGAATCCGCAAGGGCCATGGCAACGGTGCAAATGTCTTCCAAACCATGCGGTGCCCTTTCTCCCATAAACCTCAAAGTGACGTTTAGAAGTGTTTCAAGTGGCGTTACAAGTTTGCGGGGGGCTGGGCTGCTGGGGTATGGTCACATCTCCTCATGTTTTCTTCAAACCAACGATTACAACACTGGACTACGAAGGCAATACCACTCCCGAAGCTATCGGCAAAATACTCAGATGTTACTAGCATCTTCCTTACTGGAAAAAATCTTGATCTCTTGGCAGTGAATGCAATCGCACCTTGAACGAATTACAGAAATGGGCAAAATCTATATGTATGCGTATAAATTGTAAGCACAGAACCGGGTTAAGTGGAGAAATATGGGAGAGGCATTCGCCCTGCAGTGGGTATAGTCAGGCTGATGATGATGATGATGATGATGATGATGAAATTGTAAGAAAACACAGGCTGTTATATTTCGTCCTAAGAATAAAGTGCTCACTTCGATTAAACGTAACTTACAATGTATAGATTTGGTTCAACAGTTTAGTTGCTTGGGTGTTGTTTTCTCCTCATGTATATCTTAGGAACAGCGCGTGGATCATATTTCAATATAATTGGCTCAAATAACTGGGGTTATGAGTAGACTACAATATATTATTCCGCGATCAATCAAGTTGCTTGTTTAACATTCTCTGTTCTATTTATAGTTACATTACGGGCACTTAGTGTGGGGCACAGCCACTGTTAACTGTCTAAGAAAGCGTTCCTTAGCCACGTTGAAAGTGTCCTATGGTGCACACCAAGCGCCGGTTTCTTTATACAGAATAGTGTGCTAAAAATCCAAAACCTGCGTAAACATCGCTTGAGTGTCGGTTTTAAACTAGAAACACGCAGAATTGCAAACTATATATGCAAGCTTGCAGAACTGCGTTCCCGAGAAAAAACTACACGATAGGCCACGCCTAGACGGGGGTGGTGCCAACCCCTCGAATAAATTTAGGTAGAGAATTCCTTCAATTCACTTTTCCTTGCTTTTTGAATGATTATGAATATAATAATTTCGATCTTGTCAGTGCGTCAAAGAAATATTTGCGTCCTATGTACATTAATATGTAAATTTTTTCTATCTCCTATTTCTTTTTCCTGCATCTGCTATTGCCCAGTATGATATTGTCTTAGTTTTGCGTAATGTTATTTCGTATTTCTCTGACACCTGCCCAATTTCACTTCTGTTTATTACGCGAAGCGATTGCCTTTGTTTTACATGCCTTTATGCAAGCCGCTGCCAACCGAAAGGAGCTGAGGCTTTGTCAAGCTGTATTTCACATCTTTTCTGCGCCTTCTCTGTCTGTAACTCTAAAAGGCAGAAAAATGAATTTGAATTTCAATAAAGGTGCAATAATATTAGTTTGACATCCTGATTCTTGCGAGAGTTTAGCAAAGGTAGTTACGAACATAAAAAGCTTCTCACAGATGCAATTTGTGTATGACACGCAACGCCTTTCTAATTTTATTTAACTAATACATTTACTTGTTTATAGTTTCTTCAAAGTTATTGCGGTCTTCTTAATAAATCCGGGCACGATATAAATGACCACAGTTAAAAACACGTGTTGTTTTTGTTTTGCACGAAAGGGTGGTACGGTTAAAGTTTGTGTTATGATTGTAGGGGGGATACCGAAATATGCAAAACCACGAAGCTGGCGTCACCAGTTTAGAAGGAATGAAGAGGTGCTCTAAATAAGACCCCGCCGGTCCAAAAGAAGCGCTTACGGAAAGGTTATATTTCCAGGCGTCTGCTAATGCTTCCAAAAAGCTACGTAGGGAACCAAATACAAACCATAAGCGGTTTAGTGTGTAGAAAACTACATAGTTTATTACCTCTTGCCGTATCAATTGGCTCTGGCTTAGCTAAGCTATGCTAGGATATACGTAACGACAGCTGCGGTACCCGGGCTGAACTCGTTGTGGTGATTTAATGTTTAGCAATAAGATACTTCCAGTGTACATACAATTTATTTATTTTGCTTGACAGAGACGAAGACTGCCTGATAATCTATTAAGTAAGATGCAGCGGTCTCAATGTTGTCTATGCAGTATTTCGATGGGGTAGTCAGTATGCTAAACAAGCTCTATAGTAACTGCTCCTCGTGTAGTCTGGACGTAAGGATCCGAAGCTAAATTAAAGTTCTCTCGTACACTAAGAGAGTCCTTTTTTTTTTTGTTGAAAACACCAAGAGTCACGCACAACTCTCAAATAGCGCCGTAGTCTGGTATACACGTAGGAACCACATCAATCGCCTGCTTGACAAATGTTCTCGGTGCCATGTAGACTCTTTGGATGACAATTCTGTTCTCCCGAAGCCGAAGAGAGCAGGCTTTACCATTATTCGCCGCAACAGAATGGAGATGTCTGATGCCTTGTTCGCACTTGAGTATTCAGCGGAAAAGGCGAATAAACATCGCTGCCGCAGCAGAGAATCCGCTGGAAATCCCGGCAGGAAAGCAATTTGGTCCGGCACCAAATTTGCCGCTGGATAATTTCCGCCGATTTCCACCTGTCAATAGGAAGCCGAGGAAGTTGAGTTGGCGCGGCCCGCGGCGACGATCGGTAGCATCCCTCAGGGGCCAACGCTCGGCAATAGCGTAGTCGTAATTGACCACCTGCTCGCAATACGTGCTGTACACAACTTAAGTGCTTATCGACGCCGTGAAGCTATAAGGTGTCCGACAGGACAAGCGTAACCCCGAACACAAAAACGGTGGGTTGAAGTATGACATTTCGAATAAGATCAACGCTGTCCTCGGTATTGTCGGCAAATATGCCCCTTTTATTTGCCATACCAGCAAATAGCACTTTGAAGCGCTTGTTGCCACAGTATGTCGGTCATATATGCCATGATTTAGTGAAGAATTGAATGATAATTCGTTTTCTCTTCGGCACAAAGCACAGCTGTATGCTTTTGATGGCGTGCGTAGTCGTAGGTAAACGAGCGGCCAATTTAAGGCTAACGCGAATAAAAGCGATGGCAGCGGTGATGTGTTGGCTCAGAAGTGTGAACGAAGGAGCATGTTGGCTGTAGCGGATCTCGCTCACTCGCGCCGTCGAATAATGAAGTGGAGCCGACGTTTTCATCTCCGTCTTTTATAGACCATATTTTTTACCCTCACACACAGAATGCTAGCGCGTTCCTATTGTCGACACAAGGTGCCATCTGTAGGATACCCGCGGCTAGGGGACTGCGGGTCGCACTGAGCTTCGCGTTGAATACGTTTTTGTGAGCTAACGTCCTTCAGTTATGTTTTAAGGCGTTCTAACACCTATGCATACAGGTGTGTGATGTGCACCGGTACTCACATTTTTCTCTGTTCCACACAGTGCCAGAGCCATTTGAACCGCACTGGTCCCTAAGTGATCCAATATACGAGGGTAGTCTGCCATGCATGGTTAATAACTGTAAATCGCCGTTTATGCACAGCAGTGGCATGTTTTTTATTTGTTTTGGTGGTGGAAGGGAGGGGGGAGAGGGGGAGCCCTTCCCAAGCGATAAATCCAAATGTTCTTTTTATACGTTTTGATATTGAGTATCATGATGCAGATCTTTTGACCCGGTTCCATGGTGTGAAATTTAACCGGATTGACGTCCGCGCTGAAGTTTGCTCAGACATAGTGTGTTCTTATTGCGAAAGCAATAATACGCCAGGTCTAACCGCTCGTCGAGTAGTCCGTGCCCGTGGACCCCCCTGCTTTTCGAGGATGAGAAGACGACGAAGAAAAAATCGAAGAAGGCGACGACGACGAGGAAGGACATTACGACGAAGAAGAAAAACACTCGGTCACCCGCACCTAATGCTTTCGCTCCATATTCGGTTCAGCAGCGTTGAACCCTTCTCATTTTTTCGGTGAACAGTTGCTTTCTTTGGAATTTCATTTTTGCTTGAAGGGAATCTAAGTATGACTAGGAGGGCTCCCAGTTGTTATCTCCCTAATTAATAGAAAAGTCGGCGTGCAAAACAGTTTAATGCACTAGCTTTTTGATGTTATTATCTACATCTAAAGCAAAAAACACGATTTCATTAGATGCCATGACCTGGCTCAAACGGGTAAGCAGCGGTTTCATACACACCGATCGCATCGAAATTAAATATACTTGTCTTGTGGCTGCAAAACTCCAGAGTTGGCTGCTGTGCTGACATTTGTTCACAGCCTAATAATTACAAATAGAAAAACAAGGCTGTGCCATCCAGTGATGGTTCTGGAGTTGGGGCTTTTGACTGCTATGCCCGAGGTCATAGGTTAGATCACAGAAGCAACGGCCGCGCTTCGATCAAGACGAAGCTGAAGCGCCTGTGTAGAGCGTGATGTTAGAGCGCGTTAAAGAGCCCCAAGCACTCGCTGAATTTCTTCAGCCCTCCACTACGGCCTATCGCATAGCCGATGCCAAGTTTTGACGCTAAACTGCAAATATAATATGAAAACTTAGTTGTTATGTTCCAGCTATCATTTATTTGCTGCTATGTATTTGGCATGTATGAGAATGCACGTGCGGGATATAAAAAGATGCATTATGCTTGACATACAAGCGCAACAGTTTGATAGCCTCTATAAAGTTCCAAGGATAAAAAGAAATGATCCTAGTGCAGGGATGTTCATAAATAAAGCGAAACGAAATTTGCCTGTTGCTAGCTTGACAACTCAGATGAATCCAGCGATAATTTTTTGATGTGAAAAAGAACGCTGCCTGATTAGTAAGGTTCGAAAGGGCTGGCAAGAAGGTAGAGCTCATTGGGAATGACATTAAATGCGAGCCATACACAAGACGAATATTTGTAATTGTTCACAGACGTTTTATCGTCAGTATGGTACCCAAACGGTAATATTAGCGCAGCTGCATGATTATCACCAACACAGGTAGCGTGAACGTCAAACTAAACTCCCATAAATAACAAGTCGATTTTAAGTCTACCCCAATGCAAATAAGCTCGCTTCAACACAACTGTTAAGTGGAAATATTTTGGCAATGGTTCTCTAGCGCCCGAACGCTAGCTAAACGCGGCTACTCTGCAGGCGCGGACGCGGCGATACCACGACCTCGCAGTCACCAAGGAAGCACCCGCGTGGCGGCGCGCTAAGTGGCAGAAAATGGCTGCGCTCATAAACGGCTAAAACCATCTGGTCTATAATTCTGCGCATGAGCCATCCGGTTCCGTTGACAGAGCGACGAGGCGACGACGAAGCGGGTGGCGCACCTCCGGTTGAGTAAAGCAGAAATTTGGCCGAGTTTTGTACATATTCATTACACTCACAGTGGGCCAAGAAAGGACTAAACAGATAATGAAACTCAAACAAGCACTGACGATCAACTGACGTTTAATGAAGAACGGAACACATAATACTTCATGAAACAACTTCTCACTGCAAACATGTCACGGCTTTCATCAGCAGCCCTCCCATTTCACTATTAAAAGAGGAAATGGCACATCTCTCATTCCACGTATTGTTAAGGTATTGTTTTTTTGCAGGAGAGTTGTTTCATGGACTATTTATGCGTTGCGCTCTTCATTAAACTTCAGTTCATAGTCAGTGCTTGTTTGTGTTTCATTATCCGTTTAGTCCTCTCTTGGCGCGCTGTAAGTAAAATGAATATGTACTTTTGGTTACCATGGAATTAGCGCATGCGTACAACTGCTCATTTACGGAAGGCAGAGCGGGCGCGCGGCCGCAAGGATGGCGAAGCCGACGTCGCTCCTGCTGCTGCTTTTCGGTTCCTATCGTAACGGCGCATGCACACACCTGGCCTCTCCTGGCTACCGCAAAATGCTGGACTGGTAGCATAGTGTAGCTCTCGCTACGAAACGCTCAGGCCTTCAAAAACTACATCTACAGCGGCAAACACACTGCCCATTTGGCAGTGTGTGCCCATTTTAGTGTTATATTCTCTGCCTGAGTATTGATGCAATACTCCGCGTACAAACCATCGTCCTCGACAAGCCGATAAAGATGCGACCATTCAGATACTCCGTTTTTAGGTAGCACACCCCGCCAAAAACCTTCGAAACGTCAGATCGTTTAACTTTGCTTGGCGTTGCAAGGAACAAACTAAAGCTTTTAGCTTGCAACGCTTAAGTGAATCGAGCTTTTTAGCGGATAGCATAGATATTCTCCCCAGAGTAAACGAGACCGCTATTGAGGTTCCGCCCTATTTGAGGTTTGTCAATTTGTTGAAAATCATTGCTTACGTCTAGACATCTTGGTATGCCAGCCAAGCCTAAGGCTCTTCTGTCTCAGTCTTTTCCTCTCACGACTCGGATCTAACACGTCGTCACCCACAGCGATGTGAAATGAAGTTCCGAGTCCCCATGGTTACGTATACAGGAACTTACTTTCGTGGTACAGAACCCAGATTTGCAGGGAGTAATAAAAAGGCGAATCTAAAAATGGGTTCCAAGGCGATAGCAGCGGTCTCATTTACTGGGAAAAAAAGCCAGGCGTTCGCATGCTGTGCGATGTCAGTGCACGAGTCAGGTTCAGCCCCAGGTGGCTGAACCTATTACTCAGCTCTCCAAACGGCACCGCTCGTCTTATTCGCTTCCCTAGCCGCTCGGTTCTTGTGCGCAGCTGGAATATAGGCATATACATCCTCTTTCCATTCCAATAAGCAAAGTTATAATTCGCAAACGGAAAAGACGAAAAATATCGACATTTATGTTTAACGCATCCTAACTGTTTTTCTATACCCCTTTACGTGACTTTTCGAAATAAGTTAAGACTTAATATTTGAAACTTAAAATAAAAAAAAACAATTATTCACACGGTATAGATGACCTTTTTCGTCTAAGCAGGAACGACAAATTCAAATACAAGGAAAGTTTTCATAGCATTGTAATACCAGCAACTCACTAAAATACACATATTTTTTGGAAAGTTTTGCATGCAGTTAAAAATAATTCAAATAAACTTCGTCAAAAATAATTGGCAGGAATTCATTTTGAGTGGGTAAAACTGTTTTTAACAGTATTTTTAAATTATCTCAGGTTGAAACATCCTCGTGTAGTAATTTTCATTCACAGATTGTTTTTGGGGAAAAAAAAGAGAACTGGTGGGAATTGCTTTTTTTTTTTAAATTGAGGATTCAAGCTGTAGTGGTGTTTGTATAGCGTTTTTCGACTAGAATATGGTGTAACATTAGGCGTCACCGACATGTCAAACTTCGCTGAAGGAAGAAGTGGAAAAATTTAACGTTACTGCCTTTCTTCTGATTAATAGAGGTTCTATTTGGCTTGCTTTCATAAGGAGATATGAACAATTTTAATTTCAATATTTATTGCAGATGAAGCGCACGGCACGTCTTTCAATTTTTCTGCCTGTGCAATGAACTTTATCATGTGAGGGTTCCCCACCAGGGCGGCGCACTCGAGTTTCGACCTAACAATGAATACACAAGCTAATTTTATTCACATTGTTGCCGCCCGCCTTAATTTGTGTCTAAAAAAACAGTAGCTTTTTCATAGCAGATGAAGATATGTGGAAAATGTGATCGCTCGGTGTGGGCTGATCATTAATATTTACGCCTAAATTTTTGTACTTGGTGAGCTGAGTTATAGGTACAGAGTTTAAATTGTAGTTAAACATTTGAGGTGCTTTTTGTTTTTGATACGCATAAAACTGTTTTATCAATGTTCAGTGGCATTCTCTATTTGTTTCACCAGATTAAACGTCATGTAAAGAAGTATTAAGCACGGTTTGATCTGAAACAGAACGTATTTCTTTGGATAACATGCAATTATAAACAAAAAGCTTAACCGTAACATTTTTATCAATGAAAGAGAGTATGCCATTTACACTTATGGAATTGAGCACTAGAAAATAAAAAAAAACATTGACAAACGTAAGCATTTAAGAATACTGATTTCATCAGACTTAAAATTGAACAGACGCCTGTCGTATAGAACATCGAAAGCACTCACTGCGCTTTATTCGTTAGTGTTCCCTAACATCCGCGTCACCTGACACAAAACTATTAGCTGAAATTTCATTTGTTCAATCAGTACTCAAATAAAGCATATTTTTTGGCTTCCGTCAGCTAAACACTGCATTGATCGACTAGAAAGTGTTCAGCGAACGGCCATTAGATTCATTTATAACAAGTACCGCCCTAGCTATTCCCAAACGAAACTTTTACGCCGAGCTTGTCTTTCAAAAATACAAAATGAGGCTAAATTCTTGCAGCAAGAGTTTCTTTTTCTACTTTTAAGCGGCTGCTTCCATGATAGATATAAATAAATATTTGATATCTTATAACTCGGAAATGGTGAGGACAAATCATACTAAGCGCTTTGGTGAGTGCAGATTTCATCACGACGTATTTAAATTTTTTTTTTCCTCAAGCTGTCAGATTGAAATAAGTTGCCAAATAAAGTTAGCACCAGCAATTCTGTGCATGATTTTTGAACGGCTCGTCAAATATTTAATGGGAATAAGTGTATTGGTTTGGAAATGTTGATTATTTAGGTTTCTCGGTGCGTGAATTATCTTATTGCATTGCATCCCCTTTTCCTTTTCACTACGTATATTACAACAAAGGCTCTTTTTTTGTTCTCGTGGCCGTTTTCTCAGTTACATGACTGTAGAAATAAGTATTTTTCTGTATATATATATATATATACATTGACCCTGTTGCAAAAGCCTCCAAGTGGAGGCTACCAGAATGTTTTAAATACATATACACCAACTACAATAGAGGACCCAACACACTCCCTAGCGGAACACCTGGGGCGACTTCATTTGCAGGGGATTTAAATCCCTCAGTCTCCATATACTCTGTATTGTGCGTACATATTAAGCTTGAGTAGCCACTTATTGCACTGAACCTTATCGAATGCTCAGGCGGCGTCGGGGATCGAAACTGGTAGTGGCAATACACTTAAGGCACCTTAAGTAGGAGAATCCCACAGTAAACAGCGATTATGAGTTATGACTAGAAATATTTCATCAGTAAGCTCAGTCTGTGCAGAAGATGTAAGCTTGCAACAGGATGCTAACAAAGTGAGGATTAATGCTACGTTAAATATGATAACAAATACCCTACGTAAAGAATGCTGTTTCAGCAATGATTAATCTTAGTGTCCTTTCAATGCGCTTCAACACTATACGCCGGCGCGGCGATGTCATGCCATGAACACAGCTGTCACTCGATCAATTGCCATGGCTGTGTCATCTCCCCCTGCCAAATGATAGACACATAATTGTGACAAAGACTGCGATGTATTCTGTCCGAGTAGGCAGGAGCAGCACAGACATGAAAGCTTGCTCCATCCAAGCCCTAACAATGAGCGTGCCTGGCGTACGAGTAGCATGTGAAACTCCAGATCCAGGGGCCCTCAAGAGCTTTACACTATTCTAAAACGTGCTGCCCAGAGTGGCATCTTCGGCAGATTCAGCAATGGTTGTACAAGCAGCCCACCAATCATAGCCCTACAATAGTGCCTGCCTACTAGCCCCTGATAGAGGCATCCCCGTGAGAAAGACCGGTCGCATGCTCAGACGTGCTATTATAGGCCTTCAAACCCGTTCCCAGGCCCCATATGAGCTTCTAGAGACATCTTCACACTCTTTAGGCGCTTTTTAGGTTTTTGTAAGTACTCACCATTGTTTTTATAGTTTGTCTAGCACTTAACTTGCATTAATATCTACACCACACCACCCACAGGTAACTTACAAATGTTCAAAAGCCCACTCAATCTATACTGAAAGATAAATGTGTTCCCAGAAGATTGCTTAAAATCTAATTTCGCACTCCCTTTCAATTCCTCCAACAATTGTGCACGGACAATATGTGTCGTCTACCCTTTCCTTAAGTCTGTATTTTTTAAAATAATTTTATTCCATGTCTAAATATCATCACTTATACTATTGCATAGAGAAACGGTAAATCGTTTGTAGTGGGGATGTTACTTTTGAGTAGAAGCTGAATATTTGTACTAAAGCGCTTCATGATGTTTTGATTTATAAATAACATGAAATGTAGTCCTACGACAATTCCATGGTGCTTTTATGCGCGCCTGGAACCACGGCACCGAATACATAAAATAACTGAGAGTGCCGAATTCATAGCCTCCAAATGTGATCTGGATAAAGACGGAAACTTTTTCAGGAAACTTTGCACCTTATTTAAATGTCCAAGACGGCTTACAAGGTTGCTTGCTCAAGATATTGCGACAATTGTAAGCTATAGGCTTCAAGGACTTACCTAGGATGAATAAAATAGCCACGTAGACTGCAACGTCCTTTGTTCCCATTATCTAACAGTATAAAATTGAATTCAGTTCAGTTCTCAGAAAGAGTCGGGTTCTGGGTAGCACTGCATTCAGGGTTCTCTTTAATGGCCGGTAAAGTCTTCTGCACTGCACCAATAAGAAGTCAGGAGAGAAATGCTTTTTCTCCTGCTCTTGTAGAATTTGAAAAAAAAAAATAAGATGTATACACCACTCATCAAATATATCTCGCTTTCTGTAGCGAACCAAATATAACTTCGTATCTTGGGTTAACCAATAAAAATAAAAGCACGTGGTAATCGCAATTGGCTCATTTTAGGCTTTTTGTTTAGAAATCGATGACGGCGACAACATGCAAAGCGCAGCGCATGATAATGGCTGTAAAAACGGAGTAGTGTTTTAACATACTTAAACTATTTAGGCTTACGAAAGCATGTGTTGCGCCTTGTCATCTTTAGGTATTAATTCGGTTTTGAAGATTAATAAGACGACAAACATCACATAAAAAAGGTAATTAACATTTACATTTACATTGTAATGAATACCATGTTTAAAAAATCACAGTAGCTGCCTACTTCGAAACTTGCTTCCTGCAAGAAATTTGGGAATCCGGTTTAGCTGCTATCGGAGGATTTGTTTCTAGTGTTTTAAATAAGGGTATTAGGCACAAAGCCATTGGACAATATTATTGGGCTCTTAAATGCCAGACTGGGGCTTTCGCACTCATCTCTACTTGTTGATTGGCTCTAGCGACAGCAGCGAGATTCCGTACACGCTTACCAAACAAAAATACCTATGGAAGTTATTCAAGCCCCAAGTATCTTTTTTTCTAGAATGACAGTTGCTATCCTAAGCTAACATAGTCTCTTCAAGGAAAAGCAAAATACAAACCAAAATTGATATTTTGCACGTCCTGTGATTGTACTTTCGCAGAATAATATCGTACAGCTGAATATCGAGGCAACAGACCAAACAGTCCGTTAACTAATATTCAATTTACTTTTTACCTTCAGTTTTCATTTACCTTTACGCAGTCCCCGGTTAAATGTATATAAAACGTTGTGCTTTTTTGAACTGACACATATTTCGTACATAAACTTTTGTACATAAATTTTTGCTGTTCTTTGATGTGGGCAAAAACATACTTTCCTGAAATCTACATGGGCACCCCTGTTCGGAGATGTACAAAAGTGCGAGAACTAAACAACAATAGCTGCGCATGGCTCTTATTTCTCGATCGCGATAATAGACATCTCAATTTTGACCATTTAAAGTGCTTCAAATGAAAAATACGTGCCCAGAAGGTACATATTGGAGCTATTACACGTATACGTGTCTATACAGGCTGGTGTGGAAGGGTTTATGATGCTTATCATAGCAAAAGTACGGAGGTTTTCAGTCTATGAGGGTCGAACGCGCGCGCGCGCGCTGACGCACACACGCTAGACTATGCAGCTAAAAGGCAGCGAAATGATATGACATGATCAGGAATTATGTGCGAAAAACGTTTTTTTCACACTTTTATATGAAAAAGCAAATCTAGCGCGAAGAGGATGTCTGGCGGTCATTCTTGGAGAGAAATAGGCGCGCTAGATTAGATACGCTGCGGGAGGGAGAGGCGGTGGAAGGAGGACTCCTCGCACAGAAGTATCTATTTCATATACCATTTTACCACTAACTACCTCGATGGCCCAAAAAATTGTAGCTAGGTTTTTGAGTAAGTGTTTGTGTGACCCTGGTCGGAATGGAACGCCACGAGTGAAATGCTAGGCAAAAACCTTGATGGTACCTTTAAGAGTATAGGTTACGTTCTAAACTCAATTTGAAGGCAGAACCTGAGAGGCATAGCCAGCATAGCACACTGACACTGATATTACAGATTATGCGTTCAATTAACTTGGCAATTGTGCCACAGTGCAGTGGGCGCATTTGAATAGCACTGTTTCATTTTTTCATATAGACTCTTGTCCTCATTTTTACTTTGGTTTATTGCTTTCTGATATAATATTCACCAAAATTGCAACTGTCCGGAATTGTTTTAAAGGTAAACGCAGACCCCATACAAATGCTTTCCGGTATAATATCCCCGCTAAGAGCATGCTTCATTAGTAAGAAGAAGAAATGGACATGGGCAGGACATGTGGTGCGAAGAGAGGATAACCGATGGTCGCTGAGGGTAACAAACTGGATTCCAAGTAAAGGAAAGCGCAGCAGGGGGCGGCAGAAAGTTAGGTGGGCGGATGAGATTAAGAAGTTCGCAGGGGTCAAGTGGATGCAGCTAGCACAGAACCGGGTTAAGTGGAGAAATATGGGAGTGGCCTTCGCCCTGCAGTGGGTATAATCAGGCTGATGATGATGATGATGATGATGAACAGTCACATTTGTAAACATCAGTGGTACGTGGTACGTGTGTACCATGTATCAGTTAGAAATATGGTATCGAATTCAAAACTGAACTCATCGAGAAAGAAGCACAGTTCTTCTTTATGTCTTGCAGGCCGAATGTTTAGATGAATAGAAGTGATGTCAGTGTAAGAGCGCTTTACACAATTTACGTCACCAGGGGAAAATGCCATGTTGAAACGAGGAAGCATCTGATGTTCTTACTTATGCAATTTTGGCCAGGTCCTGTTCATCTCAATTGCGCACTATAGACCATAATTCCTTCTTTCTTACCAGGATATTCCCGCCAATCATCCAAACAAACAAACCTCCAGCCGGCGCCAATCTTCTGTGCTACAGCTCTACTCAACAGGGCTTTGAGAGCAGGGCACAGGAGCTCAATTATGTTTACTGGTATTTTGGTTTATTGCCAGAAATCCTCCATTGTAATTCTCTTTTTTATTGTTTTCTGAAGCAATGTGTCGCGCTTTCAACGATTCCTAAACTGCATAATTATGCTAGTAACTGCATTTGAATCCTTTCCCGGTATCCGATGGCACATCTGGTTGTCTGTTTTGGTTTTCGGCTCGTATATCAGTTCGCCGATTACTTTCAGTGTCTTTGTAAGATCTTCATCGGTACGTTTTCTATGTCTTTTATCTCTGGATTGCATTTTCTTGAGTACTGCTCTAATACAGTCATACGGAGCTCATGTTCTGAAATTTTCTTTTTTAGCACGTGACGCTCTTTTAACAGTGCTCCATTAGCCTCTTTCATAGTTTTGTTATCACTTAGAAATTGGCCTGTACTTAGATACAGAGATACTTATAACAGGCCCGGTACTCAGTCTCAGTGGTCGAATAATTTGTCAGCTGCACCCTTAAACCGAGCTGCTTGGTTAGCCGTGCAGCGGCTATGGGTGATTACGGATTTGTAGAAGCTACTGCGCCGTTGTGTGAAGCGCAGGGTATTTATTATTCTCCGTTAAGTAGTTTATGCGGGTAACCATCGGGCGACAGGGCTGCAGTACTTTCAGCGATAACTACCAATCAGACCATGCTATATGGTTCCCCAAGCTACGAAGCTCAACTCTCGCATTGCTTCCATTGCTGCATATTTTACTACACCTCCTACACTGCGACTTCCATGCTGTCGATAGTATGCGCTTCTAAGCGGAAAGAAAGAAAGAAAGCGATGAACAGACAATGCTATGAGCATGCTTGCTGATTTAAACTTGTGTAACAGCACCTCACTAATTTTGGTGACCTTTATACTCTGGACGAACAAGAGAGGAGGTGATTCTGTTCATCTAAAATTACAGTGTCTACCTGTTGGAAAGGCACTTGTCTGGGGATTTTCTTTTTTCGTGTCAAACACCTTTCAAAAAAACAGTCGTTCAGCTTCACACATGTTTGACAACATTCGTTCGTTATTGCCTGCCATGTGTACTGAATACTTGAAAGTATAATTTGCTGGGCACGTAGGCGTCCCGGCCGAAGTGATGCATCGGCATACAAAACTCAGCGGATCAAAAACCAACCCCACAGCAGCGAGACGTTCACGCGTATTATGGCTGCGACGGTATGTTTCAAACACGTTATATGCTGTTTTGTTCACATGGCGTAGCGTTCAATAACATGAATTTAGACCTGTAGAAAGTAACGGAAAGCAGAAATAAAGGGACATGGTCAGCTCGAAAAGACCCATGTGGCTTATTCGTTACGCTTTGTGCAATGTAAAAAGCTTCTTTTATACACCCATTTATAATGTACCTGAAAATATATACAGCATACAAAGGGGTTTTATAATTGCTGTTCAAATAAAAAAGTTGGTCTACATCAAGGAATTATAGATTTCTTTTCGTAGGGAATGACCAGCACACACTATTTCTCTTATTTTTGTACAAGCAGATTCTATATCGACATGCCTAAATAGCGTTTTATGCTGCATGCAATCAGAAAACGATCACCTCGATTCGTTACTTGCGCTCATAAAATATCTGATTTCACACATCACCATTATGATGTATTGCGGGAATTCCTAAATTTCAAGTAAATGTAGGAACACATGGCAATACTTAAGTTTTCAAAGGTTAGGATATATAAGGATAATAGCTGCTACATAGGTTTCAATTCTAGTTTTCAAACAAATCTGTATGCAAAACCTTTAAAAGGGGAAACTCTAAGCAAAACAATAGCGCATCATTGTATAATATTCTTCATTACCGAGATAAAAAGGGACAGTCCTCAAAGCAGTTACAAAGTTAATACGGAAATCATTCAGAACCCGGCACAAAGATGGACTCACCTACTGCTGTGCCAAGAATTCAAAATGTCAGATTTTATAAAGCTGACACGTGTCGGTCGAAGAACTCAAAGTGGCTATCCTCCTATGAACTAGCTTAGGTCTGTTCCGGCTACCAGTGTGAGGTCAAAGAAAGTAATAGAAAATTCTGGCGACAAAGAAAAGCCGGCTTTCGAGAAGCCTGCTGCGAACACCACCACGCCAGGCTTTGTATTATACAAGATGTATGAAGTCAATGACATTCAATGACTCAACCCGAAAGACGAAAAGCAAAAGCCCCGTCTTAAGATATTCGGAAAAGTGAGAAGAAATCTGCTTGTACTCTGGAATTTGTGCTGAAAATATACTTGAACAATTTTATTGGAAAGTTCAACGCTAAAACCTGCGTCAAAGATTGCCATTAACATCCCCAAGCATAAGAAAAAATGTTTCTTTCAGGTTCCTGCCCTTGAAAAAATGCCGCCATCTACTTCAGTGGGCATAAACATGAGACACATACGCGGCAACTAATAGTGTTGCTGCAGATTTAAAAGCTGGCGTCAGGCTGACCTATTATAACGAAAACCTTTATAGGCTCATGAGCATGTCCGTCCATGTTTCCATGATCAGTAGGTATCTTATTTCTTCGCGAGGTTCCTTGGACTACAGCGAAATTCCGCGGGGTTCCGTTTACTTTAGAGCTGGCAGTCATGTACATTGGTTACTGATAGATAGTGACCGATAATGAAATTGCTAGTTTGTGACAGTAACAGTTAGCGATGATGATAACCACAGTGATAGTTTCGGATGATTTCAATGGCAGTTGATTATGATAGTGACTGTAACGTCAGAACACACTACAGATGGTGACATCTATAGCTGAGTTGCCAGGTTCTAACCCGACCACGGTGGCTGCGTTTCGATGGAGGCAAAATGAAGTGGCGTCCCTGTGCTGTGCGATGTTAGCGCACGTTAAAGGTCCCCAGGTGGTCGAAATTACTCTGTAGCCCTCCACTACGGCTCCCCTTTCTCTCTCTCCACTTTCACTCCCATCTTCCTCCCTTTCCTGACGGCGCGGTTCAAGTGTCCACAGATCAAGTGTGACAGATACTGCGCCGTTCTCTTCCTGTGAAGCAATGATTATTATTATTATTAGCGGCGTTTAAATAAGTTAAATTGGTTAAACTAAGTTAAACTAAGCGCTATACTGAACAACTTCTTTTCTCCTCAACAATGTATTAATTAGCAAATTTTGCTTCTATTATCATGTTATTCTCTTTATTTTTTATGGCCATACTCTCCGCCCATCAAAGTCTCTATACCTGCATAAACACCCGATAATTGCCTGCTTAGTGGTCAAAATTTCGAGTCTTTAATGAGTAGCACAACATTTGCACAGATTCAACATCTTTAGTGCACTATGCATAAGCAATGTCTAATCCAACCACGAATTCATTATTCTTGCCTCTTCCGAGCATGGAGTGAAAAAAGCCGTCGGCACCGAACGGATACGAAGCCAGGAATGTCTCGTGGGGAACGGGTACGAAACCTCGTTGCTATCATCCCGTGCGCAGAGTACAACCAATTCTGTTGCTCATCTTTGGACGTTGTCTCCATCAACTTTTAACTCTGGGGATAAATTTTTGCTTTTGTACTCGATCATTAAAACTAGTAAAAATCGTACCACCATTTGTTCTTTTGTTGGCTTCTCAAATTTCTGGAATTTAGGGGTTATAAATATGCTGAATGCACGGCAACTACGGCATCGCGGCCTATGAAGCTGTGTGGCATTATTCCTTGTTCACAATGGCACCGTACCAGAGCTTCCGTCTGAGCAAGCACAATTTAGGTTGCACATGATTTATCCAAAATTTTTGCTTGAAATGCTGACAGGCTGCAGTGCATAAACATTTTGGCTGCTGCATTTTTAAGACATTGACATGATAGCGCTTCGCCATATGATAACCGACGCATGTTATGGAGCCAGCGGTACTAGCCATGTTCAAACATTTTCTTAAAAAAGGAGACACTCTGAGCCCACATAATGCTCGAGTTTAATAAGAGGAAGTGCGGCTATGCACTAATCCTCAGAGGTGTGTAATATATGAGCAATATGCTCTGCAAAATAAAACAAACAAACATAAAACACCTAAGGCGTAAATCACTTGCAAAAGATCCGTTACTTCCACGCTCTCTTCTATCGATGGCTTTGGTTTTGTGTGATGCTACCCAGTCTACTCTAAAGGGCTCCTACAACACTCTAACTGGTCCTCGTAAAGTGAAGCAGGCTTAATAGGCGATCGCAGCGGCTCCTAGAGAATGCCCGTTGCCTATATCGCAAACATTGAGCAAGTCACAAGATCGTTAAGGCGAACGTTACCCCTTTGCTGTCGTCATTGAGCATTGGTTTACACAGGAGTGTCCTTTTAAACCTCAACATGCACTCATGTTGGAGAACATTACAACATAAATTATTGCGCATTTTTAGCAAACAAAAATGTAACATGGACTTTTGTGACGTTAGTAGTATGATTGACTCAAGTTCGCAAACATGCTTACACGATATGCTTCAGATAAATCAAACGATCTATTCTCGTATTCACTTAGAAGTTTAACATGCCAATGTACATACGCGGTCACTCCGAACTCTGAAAAAATGGCTAAACAACGTGAACAGTGTGAAATGTGTGAGAACACTTGGTATGTTATTACTAAAGGCTTATTGCACACCACAGCGTAATACGCTCTAATGTACGCCTAGATGAAGACAGATCTGTGCGCTTTCAATCCGTCTGCGGTCCCTGGTGCAAGGGGGCTTCGGCTCCACCAAGCACAAGTCTTACTAAGTTTTCTTAATGACTCGGGGTTTGCGACTCACTTGCGAAGAAAAGAGACCACGCGATGTGTATAATCATAGCGACTCTTGCGGTCTTCCTGCACGCTGCTGTGTTGAGGCGGGCAAGATGACATTTGGTCACACGACATAAAAACTGGGTAGATACTGATGGGGAGTAGTCGGCCATAGAGAAGAAGGAAGTGTGGATAATTTTAGTGGGAGGACGGCCATAAACGAGGAAAAATGGAGAGTAACCGCGGTAGTCCGCTGTACTGCTGTGTTATAGGCGAACGTGACGAATGGTAAAATAGTGTCCCAATTTCGATGATACGGTGTGATATACATGGTAATCATATCCGATAAGTTGCGATGAAATCGCTCAGTTAGACCGTTAGCTTGGGGATGGTAGCTTGAGGTTGTCTTATGAAGGAGCATCCGAGGAGCGCCATGACGCAATACAATTGATCGCAAAAAGGAATTTGCTACTTCTTGAACGGAACCAGTTTATACAGGTGTTTCTCAGCGTAGCGGTAAGGTGGTCGACAGCTGTTATACTCCAATGGTTACCCCATCGGAGAGAGGTAGGGGGCCATATAAGTGGATGCCGACTACGTTGAATGGCGTGGTGGGACAGGGAACAGGCTGTAGAAGGCCAGCGGGCGAAGGAGTGGGCCGTTTGCGACGTTGGCACACAGGGCAGGATGCGACGTATTTGGCAACGCTGGAAGTTAGGCCAGGCCAAAAGAATCGTTTTTTCACGCGGTCATAGACTTTGTCAAAACCAAGGTGCCCTGCAGTAGCGTCATCGTTGAGAGCAGCCAGTATACGTGGGCGAACACACGCGGAACGACTGGGATCGTGCGAGTTTGGTTTGGTTTGGTAAAACTTTATTTCCCACAGTAGGGGTCCTTGAAGACACTCGGCTAGGCGCCAGGTGTAGAAGGCAGCTCCCACGTCGGCACAGAGAGCCCGAAATCCTCCGCCGCCGCGCGGGCCTCTTGGACAGCCCGAAGCTGATCATGTAGTGAAGCAGTTTTTACCACTTTGTCCCAACTTTCCTTTTTCTTGGCGTAGGCGTCGCTCGATGCACAACCACACAGCATGTTGTTTAAGTCTACAC
Source organism: Amblyomma maculatum (assembly GCF_055883805.1). Taxonomy (NCBI): domain Eukaryota; kingdom Metazoa; phylum Arthropoda; class Arachnida; order Ixodida; family Ixodidae; genus Amblyomma; species Amblyomma maculatum. The sequence goes on along the minus strand of NC_139347.1, from coordinate 148,169,846 downwards.
GGTCACTGCACCGTTCACACACATGTTGTCCGTCGTAGTCTGGGTCGATGTGCTTCATGCGCCAGGGGTTGAGGTATGAGTTCGTTCGGAGCAAGCGTAACGTGACTGGCTGCGGGTTAATTTTCTTATCCGGGAGGGGAAATGCTCGTCTGCCTAGATAAAAGTGCCTAGTGAACTCGTTGTACGTGAATAATCGATCTCTGTACTCGATATGTGGAGTAGCAAATGAAACCACATGGACGCAGTCGATGAGTCCTCGCACCGCCTCGTGTGCGATCTCATTGAGACTCCGCAGGCCGCCCCCTAAGCTGCCCATATGTGCCGGGAACCACACGATGGAGTGATTGGTGCTGTTACTTCCGCCTAAGATCCGCAGCGTCGCCCTGTCTATCCCGCCCTTGGCGAAAGCTAGAGTGTCTGCTCTAGAGTCGTTGTATGCAGTTGTGAAGTTCGGGTCTTTTAGAGCTAGTGCTATCGCTGCTCGTTCAGCTACCTCTGGCTTCTTGGTGTAAAGTGTGAGTGAGTTGCGCGTACGCCTGCTTCCGTCGACTACTGCTACCGAGCAGGCATGCTTTCCCGGTATGTACGCTGCATCCACGAAAGCTGTCTGGTCGGGAAACTGCCGCGTCCGCAGCGAGGGCTTTGGCGCGGGCGAGCCTTCTTCCTTGCTTGTGGATCGGGTGTACGTTTCTTGGAAAGGGGGAACCTTTGATTGCTTCTCGCACGACTTTAGGTAACTGCAGAACGTTGTCCCTTTCTACTATGGTGTACAGGCCGAGCTTAACGAGAATCTCTCTGCCCGCTTTGGTGCTTCATATGCGTGCAATCTGGGCCGTGTGCTGTGCCTTGATGATTTCGGCAAGGGTATTGTGCACTCCTAGCTGTAAGAGTAGTTCAGTGGAGGCATTATTGGGGAGCCCCAACGCTGTCTTGAAAGTTCGGCTTATGTGTACTTCAAGCCTTCTCTGATGTTCCTTTTTCCAGTTGAGCATTGCAGCCACGTATGTGATGTGACAGAGTACAAAAGCATGGACCATTTGAATAGCGTTGTCCTCGCTGAGTCCCCTGCGCCTATTCATGATGCGCCGAAACATCCGGATCGCGTTTGCAATCTTTATCGTGATTCTGCCAAGCATCGCCCAGTTGGATCCGTTGCTTTGGATGAATAATCCTAGAATTCGTATTTTATCGACCGTAAGTATGCGATTTCTATCCCTGTCTGTAAATCTATGCATGGTGTGTGGTGTCGGCGCCAGTCGTTGGACGGGCGCCCTGGTCTTGGGGGGTGGTAGATGAGTAGCTCGGATTTTCTAGAAGAGCAGCGAAGTCCCACTGGGGCAAGATGGGCCTCGGTAACTGTGATGGCTTCTTGCATGCGCGCTTCCAATTCCGCATCGCAGCCACCGGTGCTCCAGATGGTAACATCGCTGCGTATATGGTGTGCTCCACATCACCAATTTCACCCAGTGCGCGAGAAAGCTGTCATCGCCAAGTTAAATAAGAATGGCGAAAGTACTGAGCCTTGTGGCGTTCCCTTATCGTCCACAATAAAGCTGTCCGAGACGTGTTCGCCTATCCGGAGAGTGGCCGTTCGATCCTCCAGGAACGCCTTGACGTAGTGGTAGAAGCGTGTTCCGAGACTGTGGTCAGATATGGCTTTGAGAATGGCTTGATGTCGGATTTTTCAAAAGCTTGCTCCACTTCGAGTCCCAGTAGCGCCTTGGTGTCTCGTGTGGGGCAATCCAACAGACTTTTCTTGATTCGTAGCATAGGGTCTTGTGTTGAGAGACCTGGCCAGAAGCCAATCATATTGTAAGGGAAGTACTCCTTTTCTTCTACGTATTCCGATAGTCTATTCAGAATGACGTGTTTTCTAGCTTTCCTAAGCAGGACGTCAGTGAGATCGGCCTCAGGTTGGGTAGGCCCAGCGGCTTGTCCGGTTTTGGAATGAGGACCGTATTGGCATGCTTCCACACTGCAGGTAGTTGGCGAGTTTTCCAGACTTCATTGATTCGTTGCGTTAAGAACGTGACCGAGTCATCCTCTAAGTTTCCGAGAGCCCGATTTGTGATACCATCGGGGCCGGCTGCAGAGTTACTATTGAGTTCGTGAATTGCGAAGCGCACTTCGCTTTCTGTGAAGTCCGTATCTAGCTTTGAGTCTGAGGCACCATCATAGCTTTTCCTTTGTAAGGTACTGGGTAGCCCCGATTTGAGCGGTAAGTACCGTTTGGCAAGGTCATCCAGAAGGGCTGCGGGGCTACTGATTTGCTTCTCGCGATGTACTAATTTACTTAGCCTGATCCGTTGCATAGTTTTGGACTTTCTTCCGTGTTCGTCGAGGAGGTGTTTTGTGAGTCCCCACCCACTTCCTCTGCGTATTTGTCCGTTGAGGAAGTTACAGACTAGGTCTCATTGTTGTCGGGAGAGAACCATGCAGTATTGCTCCATGGTCTTGTTGAGTTCGGCAAGTTTCCTTCGTAGTCTTCTGTTAAGACGTTGACCCTTCCACCTGGCTACAATGGAATGTTTGGCTTCTAGAAGATTCGCTAGCCGACTGTCCATCCTCTCTACCTTAACGTCCGTGGTAACTGTCCGTTTCGAGGCTGCGATGTCTGCTTCAAGCTGCTCGGCCCAGCTCGTTATCGTGTGCTTTGTGGTTGCTCCTGATGAGTTGGATGGCTGCATCCGTATTGCACAAAATTTGTCCCAATCGATAAGTTTGTACTCCCTTTGCCTCTTTCCCGGTATCTCTGCATCAATTCGGAGAATATAGTGGTCACTGCCAAGGTCTATTCCCGATCTGTGCCAGACACATTTTTCTACGCTCCGGACAAAAGTAAGGTCCGGTGTGGTGTCGCGACATGTGGAAGTGCCACATCTGGTTGGTGTCTCCGGGTCTGTAATCAGCGTGAAGTCGAGATCGAAGGCTGTCGTGAGAAGACGATTTTCCTTGCAAGAGAGATACGCGTAGCCCCAAGCCTGGTGTGGGGTGTTAAAATCTCCACCTATAATCAGCGGACTGTCTTTGGAGATGTGCGCAATCTTGGCCAGAATGCCTCTAAACCCTTGCCTCTTATCCTTGGGGCTGCTGTATAGATTGGTGAGGAAGATGCTTTGCTTGCTCCCTACGTGGTCGTTCGGAATGATCTCAATCGTGAGATGTACTAGATAGCAGGCAGTGTGGTGGATCTCATGCCGAATGTACGGGATATTCTTTCCAATCAGTAAAGCGACGCTTCTGCCCTGCTGGTTTCTGTGCGCTTCGGCCATATATCCCGTAATGGCCAGTTGGGTTGTGAGTATTTCTTATAGCATGATGACGTGTGGTTTCTCGGTTTCAGATTTGACCATCTGCAGGAGGACCGCCTTTTTTGAGGCGATCCCCCTGCAGTTCCATTGCCAGACGCGGCGACTGCGTGTCTTATTTGGCACTGTCATGTTGGCCGTTGTAGCCTCCTTCGTTCGCAGTGAGACCATCGCGAGGTGGGGCTTGCGCATCGATGTGTTGTGAACTCATCCTCGCCATTGCCGATACTACCGTATTGTTTTGATACACTTCCATTTTCTGCACTCGTGAGCTAAATATGTTCATTTTCTCGTTCAATCGCACCGTGCACTAGTGAATTAGCCTCATATTCTCGCTCATTTTGTCCATAGCGTCCTTCGTGTTTCGCGGTTGCGTTAAACGCGCTTCTTAGAAGGCGGGCATTCTTAGATTTGTTCTTCCTGTCTCTTCGTCTCAACGAGTTGGGGAATTTCGATAGCGGTTGATGGCTGAGGCGTGAGCGTTTGTTTACAGCTGTTCGCTTTGCCCATTGCAGTTAATTCTAGTGTTAGCGTAGTATAATCGGCTTTTAGCTTATTTAGTTCCTGTTCTAACATAGCTATTCGCTCTTTATCCTGACTGCGGGACTCACTTTTCTTTGGAGGCGTGATAGCGTCTCTGACCTTGTCTGCCCACAGGCCATCGCCTCCGTTGTCCTTTCCACCGAAGTGCACCTGAGAACGACTCCTGTTTGTCCTCGCATGTGTGCGGCTCTTCGATTGAGAGCGGGAGCGGCTGCGTGTCGGCGTCTTTAACCTAGATTGGCTTCGTGCCGCGTGCTGCTTGTCTTCTTCTACTAGCTGTACTTCCTCTTGTTGCTCCAGTCGCGCTCGTTGTCGTCGTGCGCGTACTACGTATGGAATTAGATAGCGTTTCCTATACACCTTGTCCGCCGTCACGTGCAAGCCCCCGCACAGCCTGTATTTTGGATCGCACACCTGGGACGAGGTGGAGTTAGGAAGTCCGCAACCCCTGCATTCGGTTGAGCTTGGCTCGGGGCAAACGTCCGCACGATGTCCGAGTTTACCGCATAGATAGCATATGTCTACTTGTCTGCGATATAAGTAGCAGGGTACCAGTGTGGATCCATACCTAATGAAGTTTGGGACGCGAAGACCATCGAACACAATGATTACTGATTCTGAGTCCTTGATTCTTTTCGCCGCTAGTGCCAAGGGGTTGCGGTCATTCACAATGTTTCTTTCAATCGTCCTGTGACCGTCGGCACTATCGATGTGTGTGATCACCCCTTTGCAGGTGTCGCTTGGGGCAGTTTCGTAAGCGCTGACTGCGTACTCTTTTCCGGCTATTCAGATAGCCCTTACTTGCGCATACATGTCTGCATTTTCTCGAAAGGGCGTGCTCGCCACCATGATGTTCTGCGTAATATCGGGACGTATTATGTCCTCCGTGCTATGCTGTGGATCAAGATTAATTGCTGCCATTATGGCTTTGCTCGCTAAGGTAGGTCCAATCTTTTGCAAGTTCAAGCCGCCCTTTGGGCGAAGCACTGTCTTCATGCTGTCTTGAGGCAGGGGTGGCATGCGTGAGGCTCTTATCACCCAGTTCTTAATGTTAGGAGGCTTGCGAGAAGAGCTCAGCTGCCCGTCGCTTGCATGTTGTGCTTGCTGTGAAAGTTGCGCAGTAGGTTGGGCGCGTTCCTTCTTCTTCGTTCTCCAGCTGCTCACCACTTTGCAACCCGAGTCTCCTTCTGTAGTCGACGCTTGTGGTAATTCCTCCGCAAAGCTATCTATTTCATCGGTTGCCATTCTCTTCGTGTTGCGACCAGCGTGAAGGACGGCTTGCCGCCTGCCGAGCTAGCGCGTTTTGGGCTAGCGTCTGGCGTGCACGCCTAGGCTTAGTTCGGCGGCGGCGTTGACCTGGTAGAAACGTACTTGTAGATTCTTGAAAAATGAAGACCCACCTCAAAATCGGGTATCCACGAATTCCCTGCAGCTTCACGAAACTTCTGGTGCCAGAACTTCGGTGAAAATCGACAGAAATCACTGCGGTATCATGTGAAGATGACGGAGCCGATGGGATCAGTTCAGTTCAGGCGTTCAGTCGTGTCCGACTCTTCGTGACCCTATGGACCATGTCACGCCACGCTTTCCGGTCTCTCACTATCTTCTTAACATCACATAGCTTCATCTGCAATGCCTCGAGAATGCCATCTAACCATCGCGTTCGCTGCCTACCCCTTCTCCGGCGACCCTCAACCTTTCCCGACATCAAATCTTTCTCCAGCGACTCCTCTCCTCATCAGATGACCAAAGTAGCTGAGCTTTAACTTTAGAATTTGACCCTCCAATGAGCAGTCAGGGTTTATGGTTGACAATATCGACTGATTTGATCTTATGGCAGTCCAAGGAACTCTTAAGGGTCTTCGCCAGCACCACAATTCAAACGCGTCAATTCTTAGGCGGTCAGCCTTTTTCACAGTCCAACTCTCGCATCCATACATCACAACTGGAAAGACCATAGCACGGGTTATACGGATCTTGGTTGGCAGACTAATGTCTCTGCTCTTTACTAGGCGGTCAAGGCTAACCATTGCTCTCTTTCCCAGAAGCAGGCGTCTCCTAATTTCATGGCTGCAGTCTCCTTCCGAGGTAATCTTGGCGCCCAAGAACAGAAAATCTGTCACAGCTTCCACTTCTTGTTCATTGATGCTCCAGGACTTGATAGGGCAAGACGCCATGATCTTCGTCTTTTTAATGTTCAGTTTAAGCCCAAACTTCTCACTCTCTTCTTGTACGCGCATCAGAAGTCTCTTGAGTTCCACTTCACTTTCTGCCATTAAAGTGGTATCGTCCGCATATCTAAGGTTGTTGATACGTTTTCCAGCAATCTTCACTCCAGCTGAAGACTCGTCTAGACCGGCCTTTCTCATGATGCACTCTGCATCTAGGTTAAATAGGCAGGGCGACAGTATGCAGCCTTGCCTCACCCCTTTCTCAATCGGAAACCAATCAGTAAGACCATGCCCAGTTCTGAATGTGGCCTCTTGCCCTTCATAAAGGTTCCTGAGGAGACAGATGAGGTGAATTGGAACTCCCATCTCTTGGAGAGCTTGCCACAATCTGATGTGATCTACGCAGTCAAACGCTTTCGCATAATCAATAAAGCAGAAGTAAATGGGTTTCTGGAACTCTCTTGCTTTTTCCATGATCCAGCGAAGGTTGGCAATTTGGTCTCTAGTTCCTCTGCCCTTGCGAAACCAAGCTTGCACGTCCAGAAGCTCCAGATCCACATACTGCTCCACATAGAATCCAGTGGCCAAGTCGGCCTGTCAAATTTTTGACATAAGACAACCAGCAAAGATCATGGTGATCAGACACCACTGTGAAGTGCCGACCGTATAGGTAAGGGTGAAATGTTTGGACAACCCAGACGACGGCAAAAACTACTGCTCCGTAATAGTGTAGTTTTTCTCAGCTGGAGTCATAGTCCGACAGGTGAAGGCAATCACATTATCACGCAAAGTTGTATCATGCTACAGAAGTACAGCGGCCAGACCGTGACCACTGACATCGGTGCGCAGGATAGTAGGAGCGCTACCACTGAAGTGGCCAAGAATAGGATGTGATGTGAGGGCGTACTTTAGGTCACTAAAAGCAGTTTCGAACTTTTCAGTCCACATGAAAAAGCTGCGTGCTTTAAGTAGTTCATGAAGTGAAGCAGCAATATTGCAAAATGTCTCATAAAACGCCGAAAATATGGCGCCAGGCCGAGAAAACTGCGCAAACCTGTAGTCCGTTGTGGACAAGCAAAGTTAAAGACCGGGATTATTTTTGAGGGTCTGGACGAATGCTATCATGGCTGACCAGATGTCCTAATATTTTATTTTCCTTCTGTGCAAAGTGGCACTTCTTGGTGTTGAGCTGAAGGCCCGCTGAAGCGAGACAGGAGAGGACTTCAGGCGCGTGAGATGGTCGTTAAAAGTTGACGAAAAGATAACAATGTCACGTACACAAGGACTTAAACATGTCTTCCTTCTGTGATTGTGTTTTTTTCGCTGCGGCTATGTCGAATGTAAGCTACCAACTCGCCCAAAAGCTTGTTTTACTGAAGGATAACAATGTCGTCCAAGTAACATAAACAGGTTCTCCATTTTAGGCCACGAAGTACAGTATCGATCATTTTTTCAAATGTCGTTGGTGCATTACAAAGTAAGAAAGGTTTAACATTAAATTCGTAAAGGCCATCGGGAGTTGCGTAAGCGGTTTTTTCTTTGTCGTCCTCGTGCATAGGTATTTGCCAATAACCTGAGCGGAGGTCCAAGGTCAAGAAATATTCGGCGCCTTGGAGAGAGTTAAGGGCGTCATCAATTCGCGGCATCGGATATACATCTTTGCGGGTAATTTTGTTGAGCGGTAGTGAACACAAAAGCGTACCGAGCCGTCCTTCTTTTTAACTATCACCACTGGGGAGGACCATGGGCTCCATTGAGGGACGAATAATATTGCAACGGAGCATGTCATTTACATTTCCTTCAATTACTTTCCGTTCAGAGAGGGAAACTCAATGAGGCCATCGGCGAACGATAGAGTTACATTCAGTAATGATGCGATAGGGCGCAACACTAGTCAGTCATAGCGGTGGGGAAATGGCATCAATAATGGCTTGATGGTGTTGATGCAATTTCAGAAGTTCTTAGCGTTGGTTCGGCGTGAGGTTAGGATTAATAGTCTTTGTGAGAACAGAGAGAGAGACGTCTGACGAAACACTTTGCTGCGGCAGAGAGGCGGTGAGCGCCATCAGGGAAAAACGTCGAAAATCCACCATGTAAGGAATACAAGTTCCTTTTGGGAGCGCGAGGGATTCACGTGGAGCGTTAGTGGCCGATACCGTCGCTGAGCCGTGGCGAAACCGGACGACTAGACGGGAGGGCGATGCCGCGTGCAAGATCACTATAAGATAGTGCTATGAGTACGTCCCTGTTTGTGATGTGGTCAGAAACAACAGTAAGTAGATTTTCGCACGAGGGAATGATGTTCAGAAAAATTAGATGAAAAGCACCGAGGAGGGAAATGACCTGTGCTGGCGCTGGGGTGGCGGCGTGACACTACGATCAGATGCAGGAGATGAATTCCGCAAACATGTCGAATGGTATGAGTCCCAAGTGGACATAGTCGGGGATTGCTGCTGTTCGGTGTGCAGCCGTCCGTGAGTGTTCGCGGGAGGACGGTAGTCTTGGACCTTCTTCCAAACTTAGTGGTCTACGATTCAGTTACGATTCAGTGCGTTTTCTGGCAGTTCGCTTCTCTCATGAGTACTTATTCTCTGTTTCACGGAAACATTTATACAAAGGGTTGATATCTATGTTGTTCCCGCCTCCCTTATATCGTTCACTCTTTTCTAATTATATGGGGCATGATGTGTTAAAAAGGGTGCGCAAAATGGTGATATCGCCTTCTACTAAAATGTTTTTCTTTAAACTTCATGACGAGGTTTTGCCTGTTAAAGTGTGGCTTCAGAAAAAAAAAAACATTTTCGTTTCTTTTGTGTTATTGTCGGGTATGTGGTACACCTGAAACCATCGAACACTGTTTTAATGTCTGCAAAGATGCAATATTATTTTGAAATGTTCTGCAAAGACCATTTACGAAAGACTTTATTTGGAAATCCTCCAGTGTGCGTTACTTGATAGCCACCGAACATGACCACGAACTTTTTTACATGATTTTCCTCCTTGGACTGCACAGCCTTATGAAAACGCGTATGTTGGATCGGAATGCTAAGCCTGTCGTCTCCCCCGCTTCTCATTTCGGCAAGATGGTGCGCCAGCTTGGAGACACTTACGAAGATAGTGATTATCAACCGGACTGGTTTGCATTGTTTATGTGTTGTCTTTCCTTGCCACCGTTTTAGTGAAGTCATGCTAAGTCATGTTCTAGTTGTGTTGTGCTGTGTTGTATGTTTCAATTGGACTTTTCGCCGACAGGCTGATTACTTTGTAAATAATGTATATAGCCCTACGCTGAATTTAAAAGTATGTAATAAATACCATGCTGCGAAACAAAAAGAAATCCCAGCGTGGCTTAGTGGTTAGCGTACATAGCTACAGAACATGTAGTACCTAGTTCAAACCCAGCCATGTGTCCACGTCGTAACGTTTTTTTTTTACTTTTTCGTCTTTTTTAAAGACCTTGACATCCTCTCTTTCATTCTAGATTTGCTTCTTCGCCAAGACTTTTTTTTTCTTCTTGAGACCTGTGCCACCACTGCGGAGCGTGCGAAAATGCCGTGTTCCAGGGTGCCCAGTCTCCACCGCCATATTGGACCCATAATCAGGTATGGCGCTGGATCGCTGGCTTCTGCAAGAGTAATGGCTGACTTTTAAGCGATAGAAGAGCAGTGCCCATCAATTTATGTTTTGACGCGAGTAAAAAAACATAATAACTGTAATCCTTAGATATATCGAGTCATGTGCTACACATGACGCGCAAACTAACGAATGATGATGAAAACGTTTATTGAAAGATTAAGGGAAGGCTGATTGGGTCCCTAGTCCGGGACACCATTGGAAAAGAAAACTAAAACATTTAAAATTGTTGCAAACGCACATTGAACTGATTCGCAATATCTCATATGATTTAAAGCAAGCAATTAAATGTGCAGGTCATAATATACTAGCATGGCCAAAAAAATAAAAATGCATAAAAAATAACAATTGAACAATAAGCGGTAATCTCATCAGTTGCAGCGTTGAACCGGAACAGTACAACCGGCTGGATGGCATCAGAGGTAATGTGCTCGTACGCAATGTGCATGGGAAGCATGTTGACGAGTGTCCATTGTGGGATCCGTCAAACCCTTCGTACTGCGATGATATGGTGTGAACGGTCAGAAATGCAACGCGCCCAACCTTATAAGCTGTTTTATAAAATTCACTGTAGGTTGGCAACCTCGGTAATTATGTTCACTCGCAGAAGTGCGTACATAGCGCGGGACGACTGAGCGGAGCAAGAAAATGGACACGTGGTAACCTGCAGAACGTAACGAATCGGCTAGCGTGCAGAAAGCAAAACACAAAAACTTTCGTTGGAGCAATTCGGGAAGGAACCCGTAAAGTCGATTCCAGCTTTCTCAATTTAACCACATTGTAGAGTCATAAGGTGTAGCATACCCTTTGACAAGTGTGTAGGGTGTTTGTGCTGGTCGTTAGTTGTGCAGCTCGCTGCATACCGAGCCATTATATGGCCTATCTTAAGCCAATAAAAACTGTGCTGTGTGATGGAGCGTTCGTGCGGACATCAGATGGACGGAAGTGGGGGCGTCATGTATGGCACGCAAGACGCACTAATTTTAACGCTCGGCTGCCCCATGTAGAAAGGGCGTGTCGATGTTTGAGTCCATCACGCAGTCATCACGTAGCAGTCCATCACGCAGCCAAACAGGCTAGTGGCTAAAACTCTGCGCAGCCGATAGGAGGGGACCGATGCAGTTGTCTCTCGTTTGCGCTGTCTGGCGAACCGAAAACAAGGGAAAGCCAAGAGCGACGGAGGCGACGTCCCCATCGAAGTCGGCACAGCCACAAACGGTTATGCCAAGGAGAAGGAAAAAAATAAAATCTGCATCATCGTGTTTGCGTTTACGTTTGTATGACACAGCGACTGTTACTGCTTTAGATGACTGGCTCATTCTGCCAGATGAAAAGATGAGTCACTCAAATTTGCGATCCACAAGAGGGGATGATGTTTGTGAAAACCGTAATACTGCATCCTAAGAGACAGCACGATAATCTCAGCACAGCGAAAACAGCCAGACGGTCTTGATATAATGCTATAATTACGCTAAGCTTTTGTGAGGAAACGGATGGAGCACTTAGCTACATGCTCACCGTTTTCTTAAGTTTGGACCATCAGGCGTTAGTGTGGAATGCTATTGGAGCGCAAGAGTTGAAGTTCCAGCTAAATCGGAGTCACTAACAATAAACTTGAGCAGATAGAACAACGCGCACAATGTCGTTCTAAGAACAATGTTATCTGATTAGTCGTAAGCAACATGGCTTCAGGCAAGGATTAGCAACTAGAACTATGATATTAGAGACAGTCCACAATATCTGGTGAGCTCTTGACAAGAGCAGCCAGTTACACATCGTATCCTTTGACTTATTCTTTGAAATGAACAACCAATGCACCATTATAGATCTCTCCCGAAATTGACTTTGCAGTTTGCATACCAACGCTCATCTAAAAAATCTTGATCATTCGGGCGTTCGCAGGGTAGATCACGATTTCTACGAATCAAAATAGAGCACCCATTTATCTTTGCAGATCATGCCTTTGTAACTCAGTCTTGAGGCTAACGATTTGATTCATATAAAAGCCTGGGCCTTAATAATTTAATTCGCACTGATTCCACCAGCTTTTCTAAAATCATGCCGCTGTTTCTTATTTTATGTCTTAAGAGAGGAAAGTTCGACATTCGCCTCACGTATTTCCTGCTTGTACATTTCCTAGGCGGTAAACAATGGTACCATTGCATAAAAACGAGTTCGGCAGCGGCGCGCATCAGAGGCTCGTTCAAGTATTATTTTCTCTCTTTTGCAGTCCTGTGAGTGGGTGGATTCCAACTTTCGAAGAGCAAAAAGTTATCAGCACCTCCCGTGCTGGGCTCGACCTCCTGCCGCACATGCTCGGCATGGAACAGCAGTGACCGACAAAGGCGGCGTCATCGACGTGTGAATACCACCTTATAAAGGATACGGCTGCAGACCTGAGCTTCAGTTCAGCAGCGGCGCGCATCATAGGCCCGTTCAAACCCTATTTTATCTCTGTTGGAAGCGCGACGTAACTGCTTTTGTACGAATAACATAAAACGAGCATGCGTCGCTGCCGAACACAACACTGAGTGTTGTACTGCTTGACCTGCCTTTATCGGGGAGTGTTTTTTCAAGCTGAACCATATCTTTGTCTCACACCAAATTCTTAGCCAGGGTCAAGGATATGGAAGATATGAGCAAGGCGCTTCACGATTTGAAGCGTGAACTGAGGGGTGATCTTAGAACATTTAAAAACAGTGTTAAGAGCTGCAATGACACCTGTGATGGTGTAAACGAAATCAAGGATAAAATAAAAGAACTAACAAAGAAAATTCAGGTGCTGACGCAAAAGAGCGATGCGCTGACAGTAGAAAATCGCAGTTTGAATGAAAGGATAGAAGAGCTAGGTCAATACCAAAGAGCTACCAAATTAGAAATAAAAAGAGCACCGGATGCTGGAGATCCTTGTGATGCGCTCAAAAGGATTGGTGCTTTTCTAGATGAACCAATCGATGACTCAGATATTGATGTGTGCCACCACGTGCCAACTTTTAGCAAAGCAGAAAAAACGCAGTTGTACGTTTTGTGCACCGCACTAGATGTGACAAGGTCTTGCAGAGGTTCAGAAAGAACAGTTTTACACCTTAAGATATTGACTTTGGCGGAGAAAGCAGCTCTGTGTTTGTAAATGAACATTTAACAGGGTCAAATACGAAGCTCTTAGGTGCTGCGGTTACTCGAAAGAAAGCAGAGGGATGGAAGTTTGTGTGGATCTCCCATGGAAAAATTTATGCGCGTAAGGAGGAGAATTCAGTTGTCATCAGAATAGGCAACGTGGCTGATCTGGACAAAATAAGAAGCTAACAGAAATCAAAGAAATCAGCAGGAACGCCTTGAACGCTCATCTAGCAGTTGCTATGAACATAGCCTAATAATGCATTTGAAGCAAAACAAAACAGCTTTAAACTACCCTTTTAAACATACACAGTTTAAAAAAAGTTGATGATTTAGTTCTATTCATCCAGTCTCTGAAAGTAAAGTTTAGGGTAATATTATTTGACAGAAACATGGTTAACAAAGGGCAACACTCCTCCTTACCTACCAGGCTATAGGTGTAAAAATGCATGAGAAGGAAAACAAGGAGGTTGAATAGCTGTATATATTTAGGACAATATACCCTAAGAAGTCATAAATAATTTAACGAGATGTGACCAACATACAGAAAGCCTGTTTGTTAATTTAGCTAGTATCACGACTAGAGCTGTATAGAGACCGCCATCTGGCAACGTGTCTAATTTTACGATTTCTTTGAAAATGCACTTGGCTTGGTTGGATCTATCACAAAATTGTTTGCGATTCTCGGAGATGTAAATATGGATACGATGTCGGACAGTCCACATGCAAATGAATTTCGTGGCATTGTCTACCTGTATGCTTGTACTATGTTGTTACAATCCCAACAAGAGTTACAATCAACAAAGCAACGTGTCTTGACATCTGTGTTACAAACATGACTTGAGGATATTGATGCGGGTGTTGTACTATGCGACTTCAGTGATCACCTTCTTGTTTTATGCTTGGGATCGCCTCTAACTAGCCAAAATAGATAAAACCAAGAAAACACTTGGTATCGCGTAATAAGTGATCACAACATGACAGATGTTTGTACACTCGTTTAAAACGGATGTTGGGACGACCTATATAAGGAGCGAAATGCCGCAATTGCCTACCAAAATGTTTCTCAAACAACTTTTACAGTGTTATGATGCAGCTTTTCTCTTGAGCTATCTTATAACGTGAAGCAGGAAAAAAATGCGAGAACCTTGGATGACACTGGAATTGTACAAACGAATCAGAGAGAAAAATATGAAATTTCATGCTTAAAACTCGTAATCCGAAATTGCATTCCGACTTCAAAACCTTCAGGAACAAACTGAATACAGTATAATGAAAGTAAATACCGAGTAATTTCAGGCTGAGATTCTTCTTGCTCGCAATGGCCATAAAAGACTATTGAAGATGGTAAATAATCTAATGAACCATAGACGCTCGTGTCATTGCGTACCAGATATTACAGTTGATGGTGAACGTCTCTCTGATGCACAGCTTGCAGAAGAAATGAACACTACCTTCAGTAGCTCGGGAAGGTACACAGGTTCTCTAGCTAGTTGATACAATTTTCACCATAAACACAGTCCAGTCAGTTCTATCTCATTTTTTCCAAGCACTCCATTTGAAATTAACAAAATAATTGGGAGTTTAAAAAGCGACGTATCACCTAGACATGATGGTATCAAGGTTTTGTCCATTAAGCTTGTCGCGCGCCATATCAGCCATCTTTTGTCATATATAATCAACTTAATGCTTTTAAATGAAGATTTTCTAGAACATCCAAAGATTGCATGAGTAGTTCCCGGATATGAAGATGGTGGTGCACCAAATATGAATAATTATAGGCCGATTTCTATCTTAACTATATTCTCTAAAATATTTCAGCGTGTTCTTAACGAGATAAATGCTGCTTTTTTTTTTTTCGGAAACATCGCATAGCCGCTGACGCCCAGCACGGCTTGCAAGAAACAAAGTCTGCATAACAGAAACTTCTACATATAAGAGATCACTTAATTATTGAAAAAATAGGGAAACGAAACTCCTAACTCTGGGTTTGTTTATAGACTTTAGGAAAGCATTTGATACTGTGCAACGTGATATATTGATAAAAAAGCTAGAGATGTGGGGCTAATTGAGACATACCTAAAGGGCAGATGCCAATATGTAATTATTATCAGTCATATATCGAGAAAATTGGAGATTGATCCCTTAGGGATCAATTTGGGCCCTCTACTATTTCTAGTATACGTCAACGACATGACTATGATACCAGGATCCCCTCATCTATTCATGTATAAAGATGACACTAACATATTGTTTTCTGGAGCAACTAATTATTATCTAGAAAAATGGTTAATGATTACTTATTAAAGCTCTCTACGTGGTTACAAGAAAATCGTATAGGCCTATATGTAGCAAAATCTAAATATGTAATTTTCAAACCCGTCAGTAGGCGCGGCCTCCCCTCTATTAGCATCAAATATGAAGGTACCCTGCTGGAGGAGGTTCCTGAGAAGAAATTTCTGGGGGTTTGTTTTAGCAGAGAATTTTTATGGAACACCCACATTGATAGCCTTAAATCCGATTTTTTACGCGTGGAGGTTGTCTTTGCAGAATTCAACACTTAATCCCATCTTGGTTGAAACAAGCCCCTGTATAGCCTCTTCTCTATTCAAGAATAACCTATTGTATATTGGTCTGGGGCACAAATACTGATCACAATTACCAAAAATTAATTACTTTACAGAAGCAGGTATTGCGTATATGTGAAAATTATTATGATGAGCAACATAAATTAAGAACTTATCCACTCTTTCTGAAATACAGTATACTGAAGGCGAACAAGGTTTACTACTTTAAGCTGCTGCACTGGATACATAAGAATCGTTTATACAACACTCCTACAGACAGATTAAGCTTGTAGGCAATCGACGATATTAAAAAAAAAAGATGCCTATAAGCGTAATAAGCTATGGTCGTCAAACACCGTCCTTCCCGGTTGAAAAAATGATCAATAGATGAGATATCCACATAAATTACTCTCAAGCCGTTTCTGCTTAACAAAGATTGTAAGAGAGTTATTTACGGAGTGATATTGCATACTCTCAGTATATGAATCAGCCCACGCATGGTTTTGATTATTTACTGGTCAAAGTTTCTTGGTTTCTTTGTTTGCTTACCAGTGTGTTATAGTACTTAAATGGTTTGTCCTGTGTAATCTGTAATTGATGGTGTATTTGTTTACCTGACCTATTGTTTCAAAAATAAATAAAAACTACCCTATTTTCTATAGGATTTTCTACTGTGTATATTTATTTTATTATAATTGTTTTTGTATTCCTGTGATACTCACCGTAAAACCGTACCTAGTACGTGTCTTTATTATATTCATATTGTTCCTACTTATATTTTTTGCACACACTGCGCACAAATGTCACTACTGTCCTGTTTCCTCCGTTTTATGTTCTGGTAAAGGATACTGTTCTATGCCAGGCTGCCGTAATATTGTAATTTCGATGCTTGCTGATTATGTCGCAGGGGGCTGAGGCCACGTCTGGCAGCCGCGCCGTTAGCCTCAGCCTCCTTTTAGGCAAATGTCTAAGCAACAAATTAATAAAGAAAGAAAGCAAATACGATTGTAGTTGTGGGAGACCTGGAGCGCGTTCTCCAGGAGCTGTACAATGCCGGAGCCTCTCTACTCTTGAAAACTTACAAGGTTGAAGACTCTAAGCCAGCTGCTTTCAGCATCCTCCACCAGCTGTATACCACTAAGGTGAAAGTGCTCCCTAACATTGCCTCCATTCTCAGATTGAATACTGTTCCACTCCTTCAGGATAAAAACCTTTGCCCGAAGTTAATTAGGCAAAAACTAAGCTGTCGTTGCTATTGATTCGTCGCTTCCTAACATGACGGTTCTGCACGTTCTAAGGTGTTACCATACCCTTACCATTGGAGCCACCATTTCCGGGCTGGCTGTAACATTTTCGATTTTTTCCTTAAGTATCCACCCAGCCTTTGTGACATGCTTTTGTGCGGCGACGGCAATACTTTTCAAGCAAGTATCTCTCCACACATGCCGATTACAGTTTGAAAGCACTGCACACATCGGTACAATTTCTCCAGTAACCGCAGAGAGCGCACGGTCCCCTCGAATTGACTGATCCAGAGGCCCAAGCCCGTGGTTGGTACGAGCTATGAAACTGGGTGTGTTCTGAAGGGGCCCCAGATTTGCCACACCCATGTTAGGTTTTCTCCTTACTTGCGTCGGTATCCGGGTGCGCCCGGTTGGTGAGTTGCATTCGCATGAGGCGGAACCTATTATTGGAAGAGTTGTCATGGTGCCCTCCCTGCCCTGGCCAGACAGGCCCGAATGGGAGCCAAGCCTATCAGGATCGCATATCAAAAAGTCGCTGTCCCCGTATCCTACCTAATTGGCCATAAGCCAGCCCTCAGTCTAAACTTCCCGCTTCATAGACCATTCCGCTCCGCTACTTCCCAGGAGAGATCAGGGGAGTCTCCCCTGGCCCGCTCCCTGGCTGTGGGTCGCATAGTAGCCTATCCCATTTATTTATATTTTCCTTACGAAAACAGTTTGGGTCCGGTTGGAACTGTTTGTTTATATCTATAATTGGGATATCTTCTACCCGCGATACAGCAGTGCTGCCGGAGTAGTCTGACTACAGACTCCAAACTACATTCTGTCCTCTTGATAGTCTGGTGTAATCTCCAACCCGGTTAATTTCCCCATCAAACGCTTGCAACGACTGCGCTTTCCGCGTCTCAGACATACTTCTTTCCGTGCTTGAGCGTTTTTAGTTATGAACATACACCACGGTACCTAATATTTTTGCTTTTCTGCGACACCTGCGCTTAAGTTGAATTTTCTATACCTGCGCAAGCTGACTTTCACGCCATGGCAGCGTTCTGCTATACGCTGTATCTTACTGTAATTCCCCACACCTCAGCAGTCTCATTTAGGGCGAAAGCCTTTCTCGGCTCATGGAACAAACTCTCATGCGCGAAAGTTGCGAGTGAGATTTGTGCGCGAGCATTGTCATATTGCGCGTGATGTGTTCTTGTCTAGCGTTCCTGCCATCTTCAATTCTGCACTGGAACACGCGCCTTGGAACGCCACGCGACAGCAGCAATGGTATACCACAAAAACGACCACTAGCAGGAGAAAGTGTGACAGATACTGTGCCGTTCCTTTCCTTTAAACCAATTATATGTGACACCGCAACGAAAACCGATAACAGGCAAACGATGAGAAGCAAATAATAGGATAGGAAGGGTAGCTTTCGATATTCTCCTTTTAAGAGGTATCTAAGAGACACTCTGATGTTTTTTTTTTGTTTAGCCTACCGGCTCTCTGCATTCAGTTGAGAATTCTTGAGCATCATTTAGTTCGTGCCAGAGCTTGAAAGACCGTAGCCATCAGGGGTTTTTCTTGTCAACGTTACGGTATGGTAGAGCTTGATTATTATGTTCTCCTTGTAGGTATGTTCTTTTATTACGGTATTTACTGGCTCTGTTAAGAAAAGCTCTAAACGTTTTAGCGTAATTTGTGGAATAAAAAGACTATCCGCATTTTCCCATCACAATAGCACGCACCAAAAGTACAGGATGGGTTTTGTCCACGAGGTGTTGTTTTCTGGTGCGGAACAAACATAGGGCTACTTTGCTGTAGCAATTGTCCAATTGTCATTCGTTCTTACTGTGCTTCCAAAATATGGCACACGCACACATTTGAAAGATATGCTTTAGCGACATCATTGTGGTTTTTTCTTTTTCCTTGTAGTAGGATGTGTGGGTGTGTGAAATATTGTTTTTCAAATTACGGGCCGAGTTTTGCCCTCATCATTCAGACTCCGTGCCAAAAAACAACGTCCGGCTCAGGCCGTTGAAAGTTTTTGTGTCCTGTCAGCTGCTTCTCTCGCAGTTTGTTGTAAACATACCGATTCCAAAAGTGCAAGCACAATGTAAACCTACAGTCCATTCTCTTATCCTCCTGTCACACAGACGCCGGCTTCGGAGGAGTCAGGAAAGTCGATCTGAATCTGCTCATCGCTGGGCCTTCAACGCCAAATGATTTGACACTAAACTTCATCACCTTTCGTGACCTATAGCACTTTACCACTTCTAATGCCTGGGCCAAAATGAATTATGTGTTCAGTAAATCCAACCCAGCAGACCTAGCTCCAGGCTGATCTGTAAACTAGATTCTGCTTCCGTTTCACATCGAGCATGCTCATTTTTAAGGCTGACAAAGATAACCTTGTGTGGACCAATGCACAAAGTTGCACTCTGCCCTCGCCAAGTCGCGAATAAAAGATTGGAGGAGGAAGTCACTATTCATGTATCGCTTTAAAAAGTATTTACACTGCATTGGGAATTGCCTCCATTATTAATCGCAGAAGGTCAGTCACTCTTGCCGCGTATGGAGGTTGTTTCTGCTGTTGACATTTGCCCTTGTGGGCAGCTGCGCAAAGCCATTTTAGGTGGAATTCAGGAGATAAATATTTTATGAAAGACCATAAAAAGGTCAGCTTATTCAGTTCTTCGACGCAGATGTTGAAGAGGCCTTTAAAAGAGCGACACATCTACATATCTTGTTTTTGCTACGGAATCACGGAATGCCCAATAGTGTAAAGGTGATAAATTAAGGACAGTATAATTTAATGGGAGCTGAAAATATAGCCGTTAAATGAATTTCTGCATTACTACATTCCATACAGCAGACTTACATGTAATCATAATGCTCAGTGGTCAAAACCCATCTCAAAACCATTTGTAAAAAAAGTCTGTATGAATGCGTCAACGTTCATGTAACGATCCTTGCTGGATTGATAATAAACTGGCATCCGATGAATATGCAGCAACAGTTGAACAATCAATTGATACTTTACCTTTAGCCTTGTATTTAATACCGAACAATTCTTTCGCGTCATTAACCCGAAAGATGATATTATAAACATGATCGACCGCGGTGAAAACGTTCTTCCAAAAAATGAATGTGCGCCTGTGTTTAACAAATATGTTATAGAAAACGTTTGTTTATACGCAATTACCTGCATCATTCCTACATCCACACGTGTCTACGCTTACCTATTGCTGTTTCGGTTAATTTTTGAACCAGGAATTGTCGAATAAATAATTTATTCTCTAATCATCTCTTCCGCTCCAGTATCTGATGTAATCAATGAGAAAGTTTTTAAGAGTGCGAGTAGTAATTCTTCCATTCGTCTAAACATGGTTTTTAGCAGTCGCTCGACTAATGTTCTCTGCCTGACGAATGAATGTAGAAAAGGTGAACCTAGCTCACATACCGGTGGACAACCATTCCCCATTTACCTACGGTTCTATTCTCTCTACTAGTATCTCGTACATAGTTGTAGATCATATACTTGCCTCATATCTGATTGTATTTTCGAAACTTGTTCTTTTTTTCAGGTTCGCATCATGACTTTGTTAGAATTTTCCTGTTAAACAAAACTAGCATTATTCATGCTTTAGGTAAGCTTCGTCCTTGACCGCTCCTCGTTCGCAGGTTGCATATAAATATAGTTTTTCTCAAACAGTTGATAAACGACATCATCATTTATTTATATTTGAATTTCAGTGATTGAACGTAGGTCCAAAACTGCTTGCATATCTCTAGCCCTTCCTTTTAACCGTTCATAATTTGTTAATGCTGACGTCTTGAACTTACAATCAAGTGAAGTTGAATCCGGGGGACCTCGATGGGCCGTGCTTGGTCTTTCCTTCTTTAATTTACAACAATGATACACACTTCGGCTTGTGCTCTAATATTCACTTGTTTGCCGATGAATATGTAATTTTCATCGAAATGATATTTATACCAACATATCTATCATCCTAACCGATATTAAAGCTACCCGGTAATAATTTCTACTTGGTTGCAAGCATGGCCCATATCAATAAACGTCAAATGAAAATTTGTGCTTGTGTCCAGAAATTCTAACCAACTGCCTTTTTACTATCTTAATGCTATCCCGCATTATCCCGCATCTCTGAAAAAATGTATTCGCATCCACATTACTACAATTATGAAAATGAGTAGCCAGGTGAAAACTCAAATACGTTGCAGCAGTTCAGGATCTCTTACAGCAAAACCTAACTGAATCGCTATAAGTGTTAGAGAACAACTCCATGCGTTTTATTCTTATGACTATGGGACCCTCGTCTGTATTTTTATGCATTTTGTAAATATGTTCAATCTAATAAACTTTCACTTTCACTTTAATTACAACCGAACTAATACCATAATATATTAAATGAGACCCTATCCGCACCTTTATTATCACAATTAAATCCTTGTAATTTCACGTTTTCACAAATAATTCAGCGTGCCTCTAATCGTGCAGACCTCATCTCTCCCCACCCGCAGTTCATATAATCGTGGTTAGACCACATCCTCAGTATTTCAGTCAGTATTTCGTTATGCCAAACTAAGGATTTATTTCAGTCGTTACTTCCTCTCAAATGTCTTGAGTGCAATCTCCTTTGCGCTAATAGCTACTATTGCTGATAATCAATGTTTCAAAATCGCATTCATTACATTGCGTAAGTGGGATTATTTTTTCGGTACCAATTAGTATGCTGTAATTGTTTCAATTTATGTATAGTGTCACACATTATAACTGCATATTCAAGTGTTGAGTATATAGTACTGTGTGGCCAGAAGCCATCTATTTTCGTCCCAACAATAATTTTGCTACACTTTAAACTTTTGTATTTCGCTCCGTACCCTCTCCTCTCTCTCATGCGTCTGCTCCTGATGGCATCCAAAAAAAAAAAATAATTGTGTCTTCATGCTGAGAAATAAAGTTCAAGTTTTATTGACTAATAACTAGTTATTTGTAATTACATAAAACCTGAATTTAGTCTAGTGCAATCGTACTTCGAGAAAGCTATTCGATGATTGGTGTCAAATTGTGGTAGTCGGTGGATTACGATACACAAATATAGTACAAATTACATAAAGATTGGAAGAAACACAAATGAAAGTGCTTGCTTTTGTCTAACTACATATGTCTTCGTGTCGATCGTTTGCATTCTATTCTCATTATAATAACCTATCCATGGACGCACAACTTAATTTACCATAAAGTAATATTTTATTATCAGTTAACTAATAAATATTTTATGACATGTGGTTGGTAAAGTAGTCATTAAGAAAGGTTTTAAGACTATTACTCTAATGCATACTATATTAGGCTAGATTCATCGCTAATAATTGGCTGAGAATTGCCAAGTATTCTCCGGAATTGTACACGGTGTAGCTGTCACTCTAAAACTGTGAGCTGCTTTAGGTGTTTTTAGTGAAAGCGACACCTCATTTTTATAAAATGCTGTAATGTGCACAGCTATAGAGGAAGAATATTTTTTCTTTGAGCATATCAGTTCAAAGCCAGAGATATACCTCTTTCTATCAAATCTTCAAATTGGGCTGTTGGCTCATAGTTTTAACACGATTGGGCAGCGCTACATGACGACACCGAGCGACTGAAGTACAGGTATAGCGCTATCCAGTGTTTCTCCACTCTATCGGACTGTAGCGCCGTAAACTCCTGTTAGACCTGTTGTGGCTATTGAGTACCTTACTATGATGTCGAATAATCATAATTCTTATTAAATATAATTAGTTTTCTTGCAGCAGATTTTTTTATTAAAGAGGTTATGGCAGCAATTTTGGTACATAAACTGTTTATAGCATCTTATTTCCGATGTGCCAAGCAACTAAACCCTGAAAGTTTCAGCTCAATGGAAGCTGCAGATTTATTTTTACCTGGTATTTTTATGTCTTCGTGTACAGCTTGATGATCGCGTGACGGGAGTTGGTTACGTCATAAAATGACGCCGCGTCGTCTGCTGCATGCTCTGTGCACGAGCAGCGCGTTCACCACGGTTACGCTATTCTACGCGCTGTATATAGTTTTTCCACGGCTATGTAGCGGATCAAACACAGTCATGCCGTTAACCGCGGTTACCGAAAACTGCTCTCCCATCTCTGTTAGCGCTTTAAATGTAGGCAATAGCGCCGTCTGTGAGCGGTATTCAGGAGGAAATCGTCGACCTAGTAAGAAAGCCGCATGATCTGGCCCGTTCGAACAATGTACACACTGTACACTGAAACACGCTTCGAAAGTAACACATAAATGCGCATAGAGTGACGTCCGAGGTCACTTTTGTACAGTCTTCGAGTACCACCGAACAGCGCGGCAGCGCACTTGTTTGTAAGGTGTGACGTGTTTAATCTCGGTGCCCAGTACCACATCCCGTACGTCGCATTGTTTACGCTGCTCGGTGTCAGGCCCAAGTCTGCTCCCAGCAGCATCATGAAAGTAGACGATAAGCTAAGCTCGTGGGGATTGCAGCTTAGGATTCCGCATAGAATTGGTGCGCCCGCGAGTGAGGCTGACGGCGTAAGGTGCCTGGACGTCGTATTTTCCTTGATCGTAGCTAGACCTACACAGCCTAGCATTGAAGCCACAGCGGACGGCACTTTGTAAGTAATCAGCAAGGCGTTTCAGTTAAAGGGTCACTCGAGCAAGAAGCTTCCTTTGAACCCTATTGTTTAGTAGTGAAAGAAATAATTATTTTCGGCTTCACCTCAGCAGCGAAGCTCGAGTAAAAGAACACGGGCACCACACCGGCTGAAGCTGCTATGCGTCTGTCAGAATTTCTCAGAGTATTTAGTTTTTAGATTAGCTTTCGCGGGCCCTAAAATTATTACGAAAAAAATAAATTTTAGCACGCTCTTCTGACATAGGCACAAGAGATCTGCCGTATCACCGGCGCGAACGCTTGTGGTAGGCTCGAAGGGCATGGCCGGCTAGGCGGTGTTTTCGGCGGTGAAGGCAGGGCTGCCACGGACGATGGCGGCAGTCGCGTTGAAAGTAGATATGTGGGCAAGAACTGAATCGCGCTTCACTGCAGTCTGTGTTCTGTTTTCAGAAACATGCTGATTACATTCCTTCGGAGTCATGCTGATCGTTGGGCAAGCGCGAACACAATATTGTCTCGGCAGCGTATCGACGCCGGCCAAGCAGCACTCGACGCATTCAGCCTGTGACGTCACCAATTGTTTCAACATGTCCATTGGTATCAGTGGGAGGAGCTCCGCGGTCTCAGCTTGAATCAAATATTTCTAAACAAAAAATGCATGTAGGGCACTCAAATGTCGTAAATAAAATAATAAGACCCAATATTACATACCAAACTACAGAACTGCAATATATTGGATGACCACGGCATGATCCCTTTAACTGTTTCCTCTTATAAATTGTATACAGCAGGGAGAACGTTCTGCGCGCCAGCGACCTCTAAGCTTCTTCAGAGTATATATATTTTTTGCTATCTGAGCGACAAAAACAAGCAGCAGTACCGTATACTACGCCTTTTCTTCTAAAATTCGTAACGCAAAACGTTTTCCCCCGTTGCTGCTGTTTTAATGTTGCGCTATCTGGATTAATATACATGGGTGCTCGACGGCGAAAGAGCTGCTGATCACCATGGACGTCGTCAACAGCCTTGATCAACAAATGCAACGTGCGGGGCGAAATGGGGCTTACTTTTGATAAATTTTAGTCAACGACACAAGGGCATTGGTAAAATGATATTAATTTTACCCGACGCCACAGATACTTATTTCATTTACATTTTAAATAGTGTTCATGATCTTTATTCGGTTAAAAAATTAGACCGCTATTGAATTCAAGCTAGCCACTTTAGGACCTTCAATTGTGCGTAGGATAAGAGTAAAATGAATAAAGGCAAGCCTACAAGGGTTGAGATGTAGCCTCGTACCGCTAACCGTTTGGAGATGGTAATTGTTCAGAAAAACTTGTCTACCAGCAAAGTGGCCGCAAGCTTCTGCTTGCTTGATCCCTAACTTGAAGCAGGGAATCTTGAACGAAAAAAATAACGCGCCAGTTGCGCAAGGTTTGCATTAGTAATGAAGGAATATATTTACAGGCTACATTTTGAACATCTTTTTACAGTTCGTCCGTCTGTTTTCAACGCAAAGTTACAGCTATGTCACGAAAACAGGTGGTAATGAACCAGAAAATATCTATCTTTGCAAACTCACTTCAGAACTCATTTTTTTGAGCTTGGCACATTTGTATGTCACTTGTATGCCTCCGAATGTTGCGTCCAGTGCTCTTCCATCTCAGCTACATCGACGGCTGCCCTACCTTCCGCCTGCTTGGCTATATGTATTTACTAACCGGTTGAAACATGTGAGCGTGCAACGTGCATCATTGTAAGAGGGCTCTAGCCCAGCTGCCGTCCTCCCTAACGATCACGTGCTACGTGACGCTCGCGGTATAACAGGATGTTTCACATCCGCACTAGGGATGAGGATGGTGCTGGTGCACGCTGACATGTTTATAACGGTTAGTAAACATATATAGCCAAGCAAGGGGAAGGCGGGGCAGCAGTCGATGTAGCTCAGGTGGAAGAGCACTGGACGCCACATTCGGAGGTCGTGGGTTCGATTGCCGCTATCGGCGCGTTGTTTTTCCTTCCGCTTAGCATGTAATGTTCTTTATCCCAATAATCTCCATTAAACATATGCCTGTAAATGCGAACAGTATAAAAAAAACAACGTTTGCCTTGCACTCGTTGACTGCTCGCTGCTTTAAATTGTTTAATAACGAGCCCCTCATTTCACTCTTAAATTTTGCTTAAAAGCCAGAATTCTGCACCCCTACTGTTCGCACGGAGTCCGCCAAGAAGCTAGAAGCCCGACTTCAGCAGTCCAGTGAGACCTGTACCTCTTGTATAGAAGACGTTCTTGCACTTTGCCGGTGCATAAATGACACCATGCCAGAGGCCGAGCGGGTTCGGCACGTCCTTAAAGGTGTTGGGCCACTCGCCTTTAACGACCTGGCTGTGCAGAACCCTACCACTATCGACGCCATCATATCGACTTTTCAACGCCTTGACGAACTACAGTCAATACGCCTGCCGCCTGACCCCACTACCTTTGGTTTCACTGCTGACGTTGACCTCCGTACGCTTATTTGCGGATTATTTCGTGAAGAGCTCTCGGCTCAAGGTAATTTGGGCCGCCCTGCATCTGAGCCACATCTTTCAAGTGCCGGCCTGCGTAGCATTGTCAAAGAAGATCGTGCCTCAAAGACCTCTTCCCCCCCCCCCCAACACCGGTCGCTCCTACCATCTGTTATGTGCCAATGTACGCCCAGGTCACGTCCTTGCCGCCTGCATTTCTAGCGCCTACGCCACCAGCGCCTACCACTGCTTATGTCGCCGCATTGGCACCACCTGCCGCGGCGCCGACATACCACCCCACCTGGCGCTCAGCCCGCCCTGTTTGTTATTACTGTGGGTACCGAGGCCATATTTCCCGTTTCTGTCGTAACAGGCTGCAATATTAACGCCGCGGCTACGACTCATTTGAAGCAGACTACCCTCCTCACTTCTCCGGCTCTAACCACCGTTCATTCCCTGATTATCCCTGACGCTCATCACCCCCGCCAGAAAATCCCGCTCCGCCTGGTGGTTACAGGCCTTCAAGACGCCGTTCTCCTTCGCCTTTTCGCTGCTCAACCTCGCCTCTCCGCCAAGCTTCTCTGACGACCCCCCTCCTATCGGAAAACTCACCACTGCAGTTTTAGGAGGGAAAATTGCACTCTTCGGCCATGTTAAAAATCCTCCGGAACGTCCCTCGAATATTATTTTAGTTTGGGTTGAAGGGTTATCTGTTGAGGCTTTGGTTGACACGGGCTCCGCTGTTTCTGTGATACACACTGACTTGCGCTCCCGCTTGCGAAAAGTGAAAACGCCTTATGATGGACCTGAACTTCGTGGAGCTATTGGTGCAATAATTCGGCCTTTTGCTACGTGTACTGTGCGAGTTTTGGTTGACGGTGTCCGCCACCATGTACAATTTGCCGTGATGTCACCGTGCGCTCACCCAATTATTTCAGGCTGGGATTTTCTGTCTGCGGCATCAGCCAGCATTTCGTGTCGTGACGGTCATTTACATGAACAAGAGCGATCCGTTTCTGAACCTCCCGAGGCCGTCATCGCCTGCTTGCCGCTACTGGCTCAGTGTTGCCCCCTGGATGCGAACAACTTGTCGCGCTTACATCTATTGCCATTGATAACGGAGATGTGCTAATCGTGCCTTCTGATCGCCATCTAACCCGTGGAATCGCGTTACCACCAAGTCTTGTTCTGTTTGAGCATGGCACAGCGCTTGTCGCTGCCTCGTACACTTCCCCAGAGCCCTTTGTGCTGACTAAAGGGACATGTTTTCCTTGCGCCCTGGACGTTCACTCGGTGTCCCTCACCACCCTTCCGCCATCTCTTCCTTACCAGCAGCTTTTTCCGATGCCTCTCTCTGTGTTCTCTTTAGCCCCACCAATTCTGACCTTCCTGCGACTCAGCGTCAAGCATTGCAGGAATTACATCGAAAACACCAAGCCTCCTATGATGTCACTTCTCCGACCTTGGTCCGAACTTTTTCTGCACAGCACCGCATTATTACAGAAGGTACTTCTATTGTTAGCCGCCGCCCTTACCGTGTTTCCTTATCAAAACGTATAATTATATACGATAATGTTGATGATATGCTCCGACGAGACATCCCAGCTAGCACATAATGTGAGGCCCCAGTACGTCCGATGTAGGCAAGTGGGAGTGGGGCAACCATCAAAAACCTGCATCTGTCCCCGATGGGGCATATGTGGGCAAGCCCCATTTGGGCTTGCCCCTGCTTTTTCTGCAAGGGCCCCATAGCGGCGTTGCTCGGGCTAGTGCAGAGCACATTCGTACATCCAGACCGCAAGATGATATGCATCAAGACCTTTGTCGGATATTTAAGGGCAATCCAACCTAAATGTGGGCTCTTTATGGGACAGCCCTCATAGATCCGAAATGAGGCCACCCCCGTAAAATCTTTGTGGGACCTACATCCGCCGTAGTCGGGTAAAAAAAATGGACATGCCCACATGCTGCCCCAATCGGCTCCTTGTAGGTTACTTGAGGGCAGGTGAAATATGAATGAGCTCAATTTGGGCAAGGCCTCGTGAAGCCCAAATGAGGCAGCCTTAGCTAAACCGCTTTAGGTCCCACATAGGTTGTTGTGGGGCTGGAAGGCGGGCGTGCCCGCATGGTACCAAAAATTGGTCCCTTGTGCAAAATTTGAAGGCACGTGCAACCACAGGTGGGCTTTAGGATCAAAAACAACACCCAGCCCAATCTCGCACTAAACTGCTTTATATCCCACATGGGCCGTAATGGGCTGGAAGGCGGGCAGCCCTGCATGATACCAAAATCGGTCCCTTGTGGGGAGTTGGAAGGCACGTGCAACAGCAAGTGGGCTTTAGGTTCAAAAACAACAGCCAGCCCAATTGGGGAGCCGACACAAAACCGCTGTAGTTCCCACATTGGCCGCAATGCGGCTAGAAGGCGTGCGTGCAATTGTGCAAAGATTCTTTCCAACCTTTATTTGTATTACATGCTGCCCTATATTACTTTTATAGATGATTTGTATAACAGTTGTTGTCAAGTTTAGTCGGTTAGAAATATTACGTGGCTTTTGTTTTCGCGCTCATGCAAATTGCGCTAAACGTACTAAAACATACTGATTGCTAACTGTTGCTTCTAATGTGGTTGCTGTGGATAGCCTGCAACAATCAGCACAAAATTACTGTTCAGAACACACACCTTCATAGCCTGATTAAGATGTACACGAAGTCATTTAGGGTAGAGTAATGTTAAGAGTTTTTGTAAAATTTAATATTGTGGCTGTTTAGAAAGTTCAGACGTGCATAAAATAATAACTTAATTATGTGCACAAATAATGATTGGGAATACTTGGACAAGGACTTCTCATCAATTTCCTGCGTCGGGCCCCATGATAATAATGTGGGCAAGCCCAAGTGCGGCTTGCGCTATAGAGCCCGCATCGGTCCTATGTCATTATATGAGGGGCTAACCGAAATAAAAAAATTAATGTTCATCCATAGCGGCTGCCCAAATCTGTCCAAAGTAAGACCATCGTGGGAAGTTGGCGGGATGCGCCCTTTTGGCAATGCGGAAAATATGTGGGCAGCCCCGCAAGGGCTGCCTGCATCGGTCCCTAGTGGGGCCCATCGGGGCTTTGTCGACAGCCCCCTTCAGGCCTACGTCGGCTCCTCTTGCAGCACTCACATTGAGCCCACCGGGGCTGTCCTGCATTGCCTACACGGACCCACCTGGGGGCCCCCTTAATAGCCCACTTTGTGCACCCTCTGATTATTCGGCCCTCAGCTAGCCCCTGGTCATCTCCAGTGGTCTTGGTCAAAAAAAGGATGGGTCCTTGCGTTTTTGCATTGATTACCGCGCACTTAACAAAGTCACTCGCAAAGATGTTTATTTTATGCCTCGAATTGACAACTCCCTCGACTGTCTTCAGGGCGCCGAATATTTCACCACTTCGGATTTCCGTACCGTTTACTGGCAGATTCCGATGAACGAAGCCGACAAAGAAAAAACCGCATTCTCTACTCCCGATGGGGTTTAATAATTCAATGTCATGCCTTTTGGAATTTGTAATGCCCCCCCCCCCCCCTACATTTGAGCGCATGATTGACACTGTTCTTAGAAGACCTAAGTGGAAAGCATGCTTGTGCTACCTGGACGACATAGTTATTTTCTCTGCGACTTTTACTGATCATTTATGCCGCCTTGATCAAGCATTAACGTGCCTGTCATCCGCCGGTCTCCAGCTGAACACAAAAAAGTGTAATTTCGCCAAGAAAGAAATAAAGATCCTGGACCACCTTTTCAGCCGCGATGGCATTCGACCCTACCCTGATAAGCTTGCTGCAATTTTGAACTTTGCACGCCCTCAGCGGACTAAAGATCTACGCAGTTTCCTCGGCCTATCTTCATACTTTCGCCGATTCATTCGCGATTTCGCTACCATTGCTGCACCGCTTCACCACCTTCTTACCGTCCGTACTACATTTAACTGGTCAGAAGAATGCAAAAAGCTTTTCAAACCCTGAAGAAAGCCCTCACTTCGGACCCTGTTCTCGCTCAATTCGATGACACTGCTGCCACCATTCTTCACACCGATGCCAGCAGCCTCGCTAATGGCGCCGTACTTCGGCAACGTGATATCGCTTCTCGGGAAGAGGGAATCGCGTTTGCCAGTTGAAATATATCACCAGAGGAACGTAACTACACCATCACTGAGCAAGAGTACCTCGCCGTCGTTTGGGAAGTTTAGAAAATCCGTCCCTACCTCGATGGCCGCCATTTCACGATCGTCACTGATCACCACACTCTGTGTTGGTTATCAACCCTCAAAAATTCCACTGGACGCCTTAGCCGTTGGATTCTGCGTTTGCAGGAATACCACTTCGATGGCACATACAAATCGGGTCGCAAACATCGAGGTGCCGATGCTCTTTCCCTTTGCCCACTCCCAGAATCACCATCTAGTGCTTCTTCGCGCCTTCCTGCGTGCACCCTCGACGTCACAATGTCGTCCAGAGCTCCGAACATCACCTGTGCTACTCCTGCCGCTGCTCCAGATCATTACGCCATTATGTCACACCAGCGAGGAGATCCCTACTGCCTTTCACTAATCGACCTTCTCACCGGTGCTGCTCACCCTCCTACCGCTAGGATGCGCAGGCAACTCAAAAAGTTCAAACTTGAACCGCGTGCTCTGTCGTTATAGTTATTTCTCTGAAGGCACCGGTTGGGTCCCCGTTATTCCGAGAGCACTTCGCACCCGTATCCTGGCGGCCTTCCACGATGATGCTACAGCCGGTCACTTAGGCTTTCATAAAACTTACCACCGCGTGAGAACCCGTTTCTTCTGGCCAGTACTCGCTTCAAGCGTGCCAAAATACGCCGCCTCTTGTCTGCCATGCCAGCGCCGCAAATGGCCGACTTCTCCTCCTGCTGGCCTACTACAGCCGCTACCTTGCCCTGCTACTCCTTTCGCCGTTGTTGGTACAGACTTATACGGGCCACTTCCATTGTCCGCACGAGGTAATCGCTGGATCGTCACCGCAGTCGACCACCTAACACGCTACGCTGAGACCTGCTGCCCTGCCTAATGGCTCAGCACATGAGGTCGCGACCTTCGTTTTGGAATCACTCGTACTGCGCCATGGGGCCCGTCAAGTGCTTCTCAGCGATCGTGGTAGGACATTTCTGTCGACGATTGTGGCCAAAGTTCTTGAGGCCTCAACCACACATCACAAACTGACCTCCAGCTATCCTCCGAAGACCAATGGGTTGGCTGAGCGGTTCCACCGCAGGCTTTCTGACATGCTGCCTATGTAAATCGACCAGGACCACCGAAAGTGGTACGTAATACTTCCTTTTGTTATGTTTGCCTACAATACGGCTGTAAAGCGGACCACAGGCTACACCCCGTTTTTCCTCGTTTACGGCCGTTCTCCCGCTACCCTTCTTGATGCCTCTTTCCTTTCTACACATGTCAGTTCCTTATCCTCTCTTCCTGACCAGTTCCTTTTCCGAGTGGCCAAATCTCGCCGGCTTGCTCGCGTTAACACGGGAGGTAGCCAGGAAGACCACAAGTGCCGCTATGATGCAACCCATCGCCTAGTTCCGTTCCGTCCCGGCGACGAGGTGTTACCTTGGACCCCTTTACGCACTCCTGGTCTTCGTGACAAGTGCGTGACCGTTACATTGGTCATTACACAATTCTTGCAAAATCCTCCCCGGTCAACTGTCGCGTCTCCCCTGTTTACCCTCCTCCGGACAGTCGTTACCGCGGCACTGAAGTTTCCACGTTTCACGCATAAAGCCTTTTATTCGGAGCAATCCTGCGGACTAATTGTGACTAGGCAGGCCTCTTCAACTGCGCAGGCGAAATAGTGTGAGCCCTTAGTGGCGCTTCATCTTCCCCACGGCTGAACGTGCTGCTTCATCTTCATCCTGCTCCCTCTTGTAGATACCCATCGCCAACGCGGAGTGTGGTTGGCTGCCGTGGGTGAACAAGGCTTCAGGCGTCCAATAAAATCTGAACCACCAAATCCGACCTTCGCGTTACCTTACAATATTGTTACTGAGCGGTATTCGCTGGTCGTGCTGGCGAAAAAGAAGTGCGACAGACTCCCAGAAGAAGACGCAGACGAGCGCTGTGCTGTGAGTATCCTCTGTGGTGTGGACAGCTGCCGTACTGTGAATATTTTCAGTAACAGCTCTTGGTGGAGGTCAATCTTTCGATCCCCATCACAAGCTGGATCTCCGCAGCGGCCGATGCATCGCTACCACCACTATGACTACTGTCGCCGCTACATCTACTGCCGATGCACCTGCTGTCATCATGGCCCGTCCCCGTGACCCCGGAACCTTCTGTGGGACCGACGACGTTGATGTCGACTGGCTGGCCCTATACGAACGAGTCAGCAAGCACAACAGGTGGGATCCCACACTTGTGCTCGCTGATATCATTTTTTACTTGACTGGAACAGCGCGGGTGTGGTTGGAAACCCATGAAGAGGGCCTCACATCTTGGGACATCTGTAAGCAGAAGCTGCACGACCTCTTCGGAAGCTCGTCACCTTGCCGCCAAAAAGGCGCTCGCTTCTCGCGCACAAACTCAACAGTCTTACATCACTTCTATACAGGACGTCCTATCCCTGTGCCGCAAAGTCGACCACGTCATGCCTGAGGAAGATAAAGTCGGCCACATAGTAAAAGGCATTGCCGACGAAGCTTTCAACCTCCTTTTATTCAGGGTTTGTTCCAACATGGACTCTCTGCTACAAGTGCGCCTACGCTTCGAACAAGCGAGACAGAGGCGCATATCTCATCGTTTCGACCGGCTACCGAACACGGCTGCCAGCTCATCTTGTGTCGATCTTCCGACTCCTCGACCGCCAACTAATGACACTACTTTGACTAGCATCGTCCGCCAAGAGCTCGAGGCAATGACTCCTGCAGCTTCACTCTCGCATACCCCCGGCAACACATTGGCTACAATATCACTCATTCAGGTAGTTGTTCGCCAAGAGGTACGAATATGGGTCTCCCTTCTACCTTCCGCACCGACACCATGGGTTCAGGACCTGTCCCTCCAGTGATTGCAGCTGCCTCACCCACCGCCGGTTTCACGCCCCGATATCGGTACCGCAATCCGAATGAGTGGCATACCCATGACAATCGCCCCATCTGCTTTGCTTGTTCCCGCGTTGGCCATATTTCCCGTCACTGCCGCAGCTTTGGTACATGCCATCTAGTCAATTAACCTACGTCGACCGCCGCGGAGACTATGCCCCTCGCTATTCCTCACCTCGCCCCGACCAGACCAGTGTTGACCCCGGTGTCCCCGTTCGTGCTGCCAACCGTTCACCATCCCAGCATACCCGACGCTCGCGTTCTCCTCTTCCTCTCTTATTCCTCTCCGCAATTTGTTCCCGTCCTATTCCAGCCACATACCGGAAAACTAGCCAATGCAGCTCCCGGAGGTGACGCTGCATTTGTGACCCGGCCTGAAAAACCTCTGCTGACCCCTGCCCTACAAAATAATCGCATCGACGTCCTTGTGGATGGTGTTCCCGTTTCTGCTCTCATTAATAACGGCGCCTAACTCTCCGTTCTCAGCTCCTCATTTAGCCGTCGCCTCAAAAAAGTCCTTACTCCAGCCGTCTCGCCCACAGTTCGCGTCGCCAATGGAAGCCCTGCTGCCGTGGTTGGAATGTCCACAGCGCGAGTTACCATTGGTGGTCGTCATGCTCCAGTGTTGTTCACCGTCCTCCAAGAATGCCCCCACGACATTATCCTTGGCATTGACTCTTTAACAGCCCACTCTGCCCTCATTGACTGCTCTACCGGCCTACTTCGCTTGGACCTTCCGCTCTGCTCTGAAGACCCCTCCTCCTCACCCCGCCTTCTTTCAGCATAGTTCTACCGCCTTCCTACTGAAGCTGCCATCTATATCCCTACGTCGCCATTCCCACCCGTCGCAGACGGCGGCTATTTCGCGTGTCCCATTACTGAGGTCATCTTGCATCGGCACGTCACCCTTCCTCATCTGATTGTGCATATCTCCCAGAACCGTACCACTTACCGGTCCTTAATTTCAGCTTCTCAGCTCAAGTTCTGCCCGAAGGAATTTCACTAGCAGAGCTGTCGCCGAAGACCGATTGTGCCATTTCAGCTCTGACTACCGATAATCCAAATGCCGTCCCTGCAACCCTTTCATCGTCCTCCACATTGCGCCTGATCCTGTTAAAAGCATGATTGCGGCTGATCTCCAGCCTGAATTCGCCACAGACTTAAAAGAGCTTTTGCTCACCTACAGTGACATTTTTTACTTCGGTACCCGCCCATTGGGTCAAACCACAGTTGTCAGTCACCGCATCGACACCGGTGACTCAGTCCGATTCACAGGCGACTCTATCGTGTTTCGCTTGCCGAGCGACGCGTCATCCAAACAGAGGTCGACAAAATGTTGGCGAACGACATGATTGAGCCTTCCAGTAGTCCCTGGGCATCCCCTTTGTGTTGGTCAAAAGGTAAGATAAAAGTTGGAGATTCTGTGTTGACTATCATCATTTAAATAAGATAACCAG
This sequence comes from Amblyomma maculatum, assembly GCF_055883805.1. Lineage (NCBI taxonomy): Eukaryota > Metazoa > Arthropoda > Arachnida > Ixodida > Ixodidae > Amblyomma > Amblyomma maculatum. The sequence goes on along the minus strand of NC_139347.1, from coordinate 148,135,538 downwards.
ACAAGATGTGCATCCTCTTCCGCGTATTGACGACGAACTTGATACTTTGCACGGAGACAGCTACGTTTTGTCCATCGACCTTCGTTCCGGCTACTGGCAGACCTCTGTCGACGAGATAGACTGTGAAAAAACAGCGTTCGTCACCCCTGACGGCCTTTATTAATTCACAGTCATGCCCTTTGGCCTTTGTAATGCACCAGCAACCTTCGAACGATGCACTCTTTGCTCCGAGGCTTCAAGTGGACCACTTGTTTGTGCTATCTTGACGATGTAATAGTTTTCTCGTCTACATTTGAAAGCCATCTCCGTCGGCTTTCTACAATCCTAGCGCTTTTTCGCCGCGCCGGACTGCAACTGAACTGCAAAAAGTGCAGCTTTGGTCACTGTCACAGAATAGGCGGCATCCATTAATTTGCCCATTTTGCATTTATACACACGCGGAATTGTTGTTTTGCAATCCCATATGTTCAAGGGACCTGTATATGTGACCATCGGACGGGCGCGCAAGAACGCGTACGTGCACGTTGCCTCGGAACAGTATAGCTTTTCCTGTGTTAGCTACAACTCTCTCCATGTACGAGCAGAAGAGTACGTGCTGCCTGTGTCGTACGTTCCCCACTCAATGTCCCCCCCTACTACGTCCAAATATAGAGCTTCCTTTGTATATCCGTATATTCTTTTTTACCTAGCAATGTGACCCCCAGAAGAACCGAAGTTAGGGGCGTACGTGACTGTTGTTCTTGTTGTGCATTATGTTTTTCAAACCTAAGATGGCGGCCATGCAGTGCTGAAGTGTGGTGTGTCTACGTGCGCCTTCCGCTGTGAGTGAACTACTTTGTGAGCTCTATGTGTGTGTTTTGTGTCGGACCCCGACCCTGCGCACAAGGCATTGTCGACAAGGGTTTAAAAAGGAGCCGCCGAGGCCCCAAAATCAGTACGCCCTGTTCGCTCCCGAAGAAGGAAACCCGAGCTGCCGCGTGCTCCCGGGGGGTACCGAGCGCCGCCGCCGGCACCGCATTCTCAGGCCGCAAGCTGCACCGGAAAGACCATCGCCTTCGAGTGCCGCCCGTCTGCCTCGTCTCAGTGATGGACTGCCGCCGGGCTCCCCGGTCGATTGTATGTTCGAAACCGCTATGAACTTACTTTGTCTTACTGTTGCTTGAATTGTTACTTCCATCCCCGAAAAGCATGACCCTGTGTACGTAATTCGCTGTATTTAATTCGATTGTTTCTTCACTCGTGGTGTTGCCTTTTATAAAGGTAATTGCTCCCCTCTGAATGTTTGTTTATTCCTTGTTCTGAGCTTATAAATGTCTTCTTATTGTTGCTTCAAGTCAACGCGTCTTCTTCTCATTCTCCACCTTTGCTTACCGGCTACGCCGGGCATCGAACGACCACCCCCCTCTTTTGTCATGTCTCGGTGATGACCTCCGGTGATTACCGAGCGCGTGACAATTAAACTGGAGTCCGCGAACAGGATGTTCAATGCAAAGGGAATGTGGCAAACGGAGAGAGTGACGTGTTGATTCTTGAGGTGTGCCTCCGTAGACTGGAAGAGTGTTGTGCGTGAACAGGATTTTTTGTGGCGGGTTCCTATTTGAATTGCTGAACGTGTTCCCGTAGATAGAAGCATAGATTTTGAAAATTTGATCGCGACGGGTAGCCAGCTTGGCTTGAGTGGCACTGAGCTTAGGAAATGGATAGAGGATAAGCACCGTGAGGAGCGAGCGTTTGCTAGACACGCAGCGGAGGAAGAGCGTTCGGCCGCAAAGGAAGCTGATAAACGTCAGATTGAGCTGCTGCGCTTGAGAATACAGTGCCAGCAACTGGAGAAGGAGACTAGAGAAAAGGAAGGAAGAGGAGAAACGGGTGAACTAAAGCTAAACGCACGTAAACTCCTTATCCCATTTGATGATAAAAAGGATGATTTAGACGCGTACATGAGACGTTTTGAAAGTCTTGCGAAAATCCATAAGTGGCCGGAAAGCCAGTGGTCGACGGTTCTGGCTACTTGTTTGAATGGGGAAGCACTCAGCGTTTAGGGGCGTTTGCCACCGGGGGATGCAGCTGACTACACCACAGTTAAAACAGCCTTTTTGAAGAGATTTCTTTTCACGGCGGACGGCTTCAGAGACAAATTCAATTCCGGAAAACCGGCAGATGGAGAAACCGCAGCTCAGTTCTCAGCGCGTCTCAGCCACTATTTTAATCGCTGGATCGAGCTGTCAGGTACGAAAACGGAATTCAAAGACCTTCGAGACCTCCTGATTAGGGAAAAGTTTCTGCATGGATGTCATTCCCATATGGCGCTGTACCTGAATGAAAGAAAGGCGAATACGCTGGAAGAGATGTTGGATTCAGCTAAGCAGTTTTTAGACGCTCGGGGAAGTCTAAATCTCGCTAAATCAAAGAAAGACAGCCGAGACGATACCGGGAGGCCCGAGGCAGACGATAAAAGAGGAAGTCCAAGGACAGCTCCCCGATGTTATCTTTGCAACCGCACTGGACAGCAGGCTTCACAATGCCGGACTCACGCCACTAACTATAGCCCCACCAGCTTCAAGTGCGGGCGAAAGGGTCACAAGGCGGACGCGTGCCGTGCAGGGCCAAACGATAGGACACAGGCGTCATGTGTTTACTTGCCCACCCAGGAAGTAAATTGGGAACGCATTCGGGATGGCTATGTGGAGCTCAAAAACGTGGAAGAAATCCCAGTCGTGAATGCAGTGATGATGACGCGACCAAATTTTCTGGACGAAGGACTGCCGGTGGTGGCGGGTGCGTATGAAGGTAAATAAATTTCCGTATTACGGGATACCGGATGCAATACAGCCATCATGAGGAAAGAGCTCGTCCACGATGATCAGCTGACTGGAAAGAGCAGGGCTGTTTGCTTAATCGACGGAACAGCGAAAATGCTGCCCGAGGCGCGGGTTGAGGTTGACACCCCGTATTTTTCGGGGATCATCACCGCTATCTGCATGGAGGAATCTCTTTACGACTTAATTCTGGGAAATATAGAAAGTGCAGGGACACTTGATGACCCGAAGGAGGTGGTTGAAGAACCTGTTTGGAGCGAGCCCGTCGACGGGGAAGCTGTAGCAGCAGTTGTAACTCGCGCACAAACCAGGAAGTAACCAAGAGAGTTCCAGGCGCTCAAAACGCCCGAAGTCGCGGAGGAGCCGAAAGGAAAGGGTTACGCGGATCAACAAGCAGAGGGCAAGTCACTCGAGCCTTGTTTTTAGCAAATTGTCAAGAAGCTCACGTGCCGGGACGCCGTGCGCAAAATAAAATTCAGGCGGGAAGATGGGCTAATATACAGAAGCTACACAGAGAAAACTGGGCAGGTATTGCGTCCCAAAATTCCACCGCGAGGCCGTATTGAAAACCGCACACGAGGGAATAATGGCCGTTCATTTGGGCGTGCTAAAGACCAAGGACCGGCTAGGAAAGACACCACTAATTGAAACCACCTTCAAAAGAGTGGCCACAGACATCGTGGGTCCAATTCAGCCCCCTTCCAAGCACGGCAATCGGCATATCCTGACCCTAATGAATTATGCAACCCGATGCCCAGAAGCCGTAGCGCTGACGAGCGTGGAAACTGATAGAGTCGCTGAGGCGCTGGTAGAGATGTTCTCTCGATTAGGAGTCCCTAACGAAGTTCTAAATGACCGGGGCACCAATTTCACTTCCGACTTGATGAAGGAGGTGGCCGGGCTTCTCTCAACACGCCAGCTTCACACGACGCCGTACCACCCGATGGCGAACGGGATGGTGGAGAAATTTAACGGTACCCTGAAATTAATGTTGAAGAGAATGTGCGCCGAAAAGCCTAGAGATTGAGACCGCTACGTAGCGCCGTTGCTCTTCGCATGCAGGGCAGTGCCGTAAGCAAGTCTCGGTTTTTCACCCTTTGAGTTCCTGCATGGACTAAAGGTGAGAGGACCCCTGGCGATTTTGAAGGAGTTGTGGACTAACCGCCAGCTCGACGAGGAGGCGAAGACAACATATCAACATATTTTCGGCCTCCGGAATCGTCTAGAAGAAGATTGTACTCTAGCGCACAAGGAGCTCGGAAAGACCGGAGCACGCTACGCGAAAACATACAACCGAAAAACCAAAGAAAGGTAGTTCGATCCTGGAGACAAGGTCCTCATTTTGCTGCCTACCGACAACAACAAGCTACTACTTCAGTGGAAGGGGCCCTTCGCGATCAAGGAAAAGAAACGTGAAGCAGACTACGTAATCGGGACAGCAGGAGAGAGGAAGATACTTAACGTCAACCTGCTTAAGAGATCCGAGGAGCGAGAAAGCCAGCCAAGAGAAAGGGTATGCCACGCGGTCTGCGGCATCATTGAATCGGACAGCGATGGGGCTATTCCTATTCCTTCTTGTCAGAAGACAGATGGCGAACAAGACGTGAAGCTTTCTGATAGCTTGGCGGTGGATCAACGACAGCAGCTTCGAGGTGTAATTTCTGAAAACGTTCAGTTGTTCAGTCGTGTCCGACTCTTCGTGACCCTATAGACCATGTCAAGCCTTGCTTTCCGGTCTCTCACTATCTTCCTAACATCCCATAACTTCATCTGCAGCGCCTCGAGGATGCCATCTAACCATCGCGTTGGCTGCCTGCCCCTTCTCCGGCGACCCTCCACCTTTCCCAGCATCAAATATTTCTCCAGCGACTCCTCTCTACTCATCAGATGACCAAAGTAGCTGAGCTTTAACTTTAGAATTTGACCCTCCACTGAGCAGTCAGGGTTTATGGTCGACAGTATCGACTTATTAGATCTTCTAGCAGTCCAAGGAACTCACAAGAGTCTCCGCCAGCACCACAATTCAAACGCGTCAATTCTTCGGTCGTCATCCTTCTTCATAGTCCACGTCTCGCATCCATACATCACAACTAGAAAGACCATAGCACAAGTTATACGGATCTTGGTTGACAGACTAATGTCTCTGCTCTTAACTAGGCGGTCAAGGCTAAACATGGCTCTCTTTCCCAGAAGCAGGTGTCTCCTAATTTCAAGGCTAATTTCAAGGTAATTTCCGAACACGCTCGCATTTTCTCCGACGTTCCGGGAAAAACGGACTGGGCTGAATGTCGGTTAGAGCTCACCACCAGCACCCCGGTGCACTTAAGGCAATATCCCCAGGGAAGCAGCATACAGTACAATCGAGAGAGAATGCTTGGCATTGGTTCGGGGGATTCAGAAGTTTTCCGCCTACCTGTACGGGTGCCCTTCCTTGTTCAAACAGACCACCAACCGCTGAGCTACATGCAACGGGCCAAGCAACTAAACAGCAGGGTCCTGCGCTGGAGCTTGCTGCTCCAAGAATATGGGTTCAGAAACGAGAATATAAAGGGCAAGAAAAACGTGGGAGCCGAATATCTTAGCAGGTTATAGATTATTTCGCATGATATTCACTGTGTTGACATTCAAATGCTGTACCATACGTGTAGGTTGACTTATGTGCTAATTTCATATAACGGTTATGATTGTCCCGCAAGCTTACTTGTGTATAGTATAGGCCCGCGTGCCGCCTGCTCTGTTTCTAGACTATTATGCGATAATATGTAAAGTGAGGGGCCGTGTCACAGAATAGGCGGCATCCATTACTGTGCCAATGTTTCATTTATACACACGCGGAATTGTTGTTTGTAAACCCCATATGTTCACGGGACCTACATATGTGACCATCGGTCGGGCGCGCAAGAACGCGTACGTGCACGTTGCCTCGGAACAGTGCAGCTTTCCCTGTGTTAGCTACAACTCTCTCCATGCACGAGCAGAAGAGTACGTGCTGCCTGATTCGTACGTTCCCCACTCAAAGCCACCCCTACTACGTCCTTCTTTAAAGAATAGAGCATCCTTTGTATATCCGTATATTCTTTTTTCCCTGGCAATGTGACCCCCAGAAGAACCAAAGTTAGGGGCGTACGTGACTGCTGTTTTTGTTGTGCGTTATGTTTTTCAAACCTAAGATGGTGGCCATGCAGTGCTGATGTGTGGCGTGTCTACGTGCGACTTCCTCTGTGAGAGAACTACTTTGTGCGCTCTATGTGTGTGTTTTCTGTCGAACCCCGACCCTGCGCACAAGGCATCGTCGACAAGGATTTAAAAAGGAGCGGCCGAGGCCTCAAAGTCAGTCCACCCAGTTCGCTCTCGAAGATGAAAACCCGAGCTGCTCGTTCTCCCGGGGGGTACGGAGCGCCGCCGCCGGCACCGCGCGCTCCCCGGTCAATTGTACGTTCTAAACTGCCATGAACTTTCCTTCCCTTACTGTTGCTTGAAGTGTTACTTCCATCCAGGAAAAGCATGACCCCGTGTACGTAATTCGCAGTATTTAATTCGATTGTTTCTTCACACGTGTCGCTGCCTTTTATTATGTTAAGTGCTGCCCTCTAAATGTTTGTGTATTCCTTGTTCTGAGCTTATAAACGTCTTCTTGTTGTTTTTTAAAGTCAACGCGTCTTCGTCTCATTCTCCACGTTTGCTTACCGGCTACGCCGGGCATCGAACGACTACCCCCTTCATTTGTCATGTCTCAGTGATGACCTCCGGTGATTACCGAGCGCGTGACAGTCACCGAAAAATCAAAGTCATTGGTCATTTGGTTAATGCTGCCAGCGTTCAGCCTGACCACGACAAGGTTCGGGCCGTCAGAGATTTTCCCACTACACCTTCATCCAGCGATGTGACAACTGATTCTTTGCGGAGGCGAGCGAGGAATCTGCGGCAGTAAGGGTCAGTCAGCTGCAGGGACTAGAAATCAGCGTTGATCTCGAGTGGAGCTATAGCGATGTGCGCAACATGCAGGTTGCCAGCAGACGGCTTACTCGGATGGCAGGATGGAGAGGAGGCCGTAGGTGGAGCCGCGTCAGTAAGCAATGGGCTGTGAGCGAGGATGTCAATGTAGAGGTGTTTTCGCCCAGATTTATAGGTAATGTTAAAGGTTTACTCTTGAAGACGTAGTACCCAGCGACCCAATCGACCCGATAAGTTCTTCAGCGATGACAGCCAGCTGAGTGCGTGATGGTCTTCTACAATGGTGAAGTGGCAGTCACACAAATAAGGTCGAAAGTTTTCAATCCACCAAACAACGGCAAAAACCTCTCGCTCCGTAATAGTATAGTTGCGCTCAACTGCTGTAAACATACGAATGGCGTATGCAGCAACGTGCTCTTCAGACACTGTGCTGCGTTGCAAGAGAACCGCGCCAATACCGTGGCCACTGGCATCGGTGTGAATTATGGTGGGCGCGTCCGCGTCAAAATGACAAAGCACATGTGGAAGCGAGTGCCTGCTTGCGAGCTTTGAAGGCGTTTTCCCATTTAGTGCACCAGGTGTAAAGAACATAGGAAGACGCGAGCTTGTGTAACGGGGCCACAAAGACGGCAAAGTTCAGAATAAAACAGCGGAACTAGGACGCTTAGCCAAGGAAGCTGCGAAGATCTTTCTGACGTTGGGGCCGAGAAAAATTGACGACAGCCGTAATTTTTTCGGGATCAGGCTAGATTCCAGCCTTACTGACGACAAAGCCGAGTACTTTGATGGTCTTACAGGCAAAGTGGCATTTCTTGGTATTAAGCTTAAGCCCCACCTGGGCAAGGGACGTGAGGACTTCAGTGAGAGGCTGTAACTGCTCAGCGAAACTCGATGAGAAGACAATGATGTCATGTAGATAACATAGTATGTTTTTCATTTCATGCCGCGATGCACAGTATCAATCATGTGCTCAAAGGTGGCCGGAGCATTGCAGAGTCCGAAAGGCATCATGGTAAATTCGTAGATATTATTGATGGTAGAAAAGGCAGTCTTGTCCTTGTCTGGATCGTGCATAGGAATATGTCAGTATCCCGAAGGTCGAGACTGGAGAAATATTCAGCGCCTCAGAGATGGTATAATGCGTCATCAATAGGAGGCAAAGGGTATAAAATCTTGCGCGTCATCTTGTTAAGTGCCCGGTAATCCACGCAGAAACGAACTGAGCCATCTCTTTCTCCAACGAGAACCACAGGCGAGGACGAAGACCTCGTGGATAACCGGATGGCATTTCGAGCAAGCATGTCGGGAACATGCTCCTCAGTAATTTTTTGTTCTGCTGCCGAAACGCGATACGGCCGCCATTGAACAATAGCAGAACCGTCCGTCTCTATGCGATGAGAGGTGACGGAGGTCTTCCGTAATGCTGAGGTGCACATATCAAAAGGTTATAGGTGCCGCTAGAGGACGTCTAGCAGAGCTATTGACCACTGAGATGTGAGCTAGGTCAAGGCTAATAACGGCTGCGAGCTGAGAGGGTGTCGGAATAGAGGTTTACCAGCAGGCGGTGGCGCATAGGAAAGTCTGTTGAGTGGAACAGGTTTGCCGTCAAAAATAAACCCGACAGTGGCGCCTCTGCGCAGTGAGAAGGGCTGGAAAGCTGTATTCAGGGCCGCAACTACCGCGTTACCGCGGGTGAAGGAGGTGAGGCGCGAGGCAAGAGCTAGGCCGGCGGAGGTCCACCGAGGAGCGGGCATAACGAAGGCCTCGCCATCGGGCATCGAAGGCCTCGCCAAGTCCAATTCCACGATGATCAGCTGCTCGCATGCTGCGGACAGAACAAAAGCAACTGCTGCGAACACGTGTGGTGGTAAAAATCAGAAGTCGGTAACATATACAAATCCGCGAAATGAATGAGGTGCTCACGGCAATAACTGAGGGCGGACGCCGAAATCCCATCCCAAGATCATGAGATGAACGCATGGGGAGCTGAATAAATTCGATATGATGCCACTGGTTACCGATGAGGACACGTGCTGTGCATTGGCCGGCGGGTTTCATAAGAGTGCTATTAGCTCCACGAAGTGGCGGACCGATGTATGGCGTTAGAACTTTGCACAGGTGAGAACAGAAAGAGAAATGCACGACGGAATAAGCGGCGTCGGTGTCGATGAGAGCCTCAACTTGCAGTCCTTCAACACTTACTGTTAACATAATCGACGGTCGCCTGGGAGGAATTGTAGAGTTCGAACTCGAAGCATTTTTCTCTCCAAAACTGCTTCAGTTAGTTTTCCGTTCTAGGTGCGAAGGGTTGCGAGGCAGGACGAAGCGGTGACGTGGGGCTAGGAGGAGAGGGGGATCGGCGTCGATAAACACGCGAGGGCCGTGAAATATCGATGGAATCCGGAGGAAAGGAAGAATGCCGGAAAATCGTGAGTAGGGCAAAGTAGAAACAAAAATCTGGGTTACACGGGCACATTCAAAGGGAGCATAACCCGTTGATCGTCTTGCTGGCGGTGGTGACAGTCACGCGCAATGTGGCCCTATATACCGTAATAGTAGCACACAGGGCGTGAGGGGCGCCAGGCTGGAATAGAACGTGGCACTGTAGGCTATGGTGCCATGGCTGCGACGTGACTGCACATGGGGGCCGAACAAGTCGGGGACGGTAGGGCGGATGGGAGTGAAGTAATATCGGCATACGTTGGCCAGCGAGGTTGGGAGGCGATGGGAGGCGGAGCAGGTGCCGCAGTGCAGACTGGTCAATTCATCTTTGATAATACTGCGCAAATTGACGGTTGCTAGCGGAAGAGTTGGAGTTTCATCAGTTGGGCAGGGGAGGCCTTAGAGCTCCTCACGGATTATAGTGCGCATTGGGGAACGGAAATTTCCATCTATGAGGGAGCCGCCATCCCTGGGGTCTTGTATGAGGCGGCACGACTGTAGCTGGTCCAAGCGTTGACAGGTATATGTGATGTCAGACACGGACACTGGATTCTGAATCACGAAGGCGTTAAAAGAGACAGTGTTGATGCCCCTAATAATGTGATGAACATGCTCAGATTCAGACATAGCAGCGTTGATACGGCGGCAAAGCGCCAGAACGTCCTCTATATACGACCTATAGGACTTGCCGGGCTGCTGGAGTCGAGATTCGAGTTTTTTCTTGGCCTGTTCTGAGCGACCAGCCGGAGTGTCTTAAATTTTGTTTAGCGTGAATGTAGGCCAGTCACCGATGTCGTCCACATGATTGAAAAATCAGGTTTTGGCGACGTCGTCCAAGTAAACGACGATGTTTAGCAGTTTGTGAGCATCATCCCAGCGGTTAAATACACTGACCCTTTTTTTTTATCCTAACATCTTGTTTGATGTATTGTATTCCGCCGCCGTCAATGCTGCTCTGTAAGAGGAAGCCAGGACCTCTAAAGCTGTCTATACAGCTTTTTCCCTGGCTGTCCTCGCAACACCAGTTGTGGAAATAAACCTTCAACCTTCAACCCTGTTATAGTTCTCGAGCCAGTCGTCGAGATCTTCACCGCGAAGGCCGGCAAAGATCTGGGGATCGCGCTGGTGGCTGGTGACCGTCCGAACAGGAGCAGCCGCAGTAAAAGCAGAAGACGCCAGGGGTGAGCGCGCACCGTTGCCCTCATCCACAGCGCAGAGCCGTTGAAGCAAGTGGAGGCTTAAACGCAGCTCCATTGTGAACGGTAGGTGTTTCTAAAGGGAGAAGTGGGGAATACGAATCGCACCTCCGCCACTTGTAAGGTAGCACTCGAACAAACGTCTTTTTTTTCAGAATCAGCTGGCACACAGCGCGCGACGCTACGAGCAGCGGTGAGTGGTGATGTATCTATACAGATGAAAGAGCTTAATGTTTTCGCACTGCGCTCACAATATATATATATATATATATAGAAGTTCCGATTAGGTGGGCAGATCGCCGAGAAAGAGGAAAAGGAAGTGATTTTGCGGATCAGCTGACTGCAATCTAGGCCACCACCGCTCCGGTCCTACTCGCTACCAGTGCCCGCTCCCAGTGCCTGGATCCCCGCTTAACACTTGGTGGAGGTCGCAGGATTTCTCTTCCATTTCCTCGCCCTGGAGCTCCGCAGCCGCTGAATTCCTACCTTAATGACTGACTCCAGCACTAACACCACCGGCCGCACTGTATCGGTCCCTTCTATTCCATGCTCTGGAGTGCTTCGACAGCGGGACCCGCCGGTCTTCAGCGGTACCGACGATCAGGACGTGGAGGACTGACTTTCGTCGTATGAACGCGTAAACATCTACAATAAGTGGGATGACATCTTGAAGCTTAACAACATGATATTCCACCTCACACAAGTGGCGAAGTTGTGGTTCACAAATCACGAGGCTGACATTCCAACTTGGGCCACGTTCAAATATCGCTTTGTGGATGTCTTGGGTCACCCTGCGGTCCGCAAGCTTCGTGCCGAACACCGTTTCACGAGCGGTTGCAGCAGACAGTCGAAACCTTCACAAGCTACATTGAAGACGTTTTAGATTTGTGCCATTGTGTAAATAAATTGATGACTGAAGCTTAGAAGATTCGCCACATCATGATGGGCATCCATGAAGGCGTATTCAATACTCTCATGGCCAAACAGCCCCGCACTGTAGGTGATGTTGTCACGATGTGTCAAAGCTACGACGAACTTCGTCGCCAACGCATCGTCCCTCGACAACCGGAAGGCACGATCGCGGCTATGTCTGATGGCACTGTCAGCTCCGCACTTATACAAGAAATCAGACTTCGTACCAGAAGACGTTGCCCGGCAATTATCATTAATTTCAAACGTTCCGCACTCCAGCTCACACCTCACTTCAAACATACGCCAGGTTATTCAGGAACAAGTTGCCGAAGCACTTCCGCCCCCTCGACAACCACCTCTTCATGCCGCTCCACTCACAGCTCCGCTCATTCATGTCGACACTGTCCCGACGCCCGGACCCAGTCCACTGTCTTATGCTGAGGTTGCCGCAAGACCACCCCCTCCTACGACTTTTCCATCGTACGGTTCGCCTCAGCGGGCATTTTTCACTCAGCCTCGTGCGCCATTTTGTTTTACGCCCTTGGCGCACATCTGACAATCGGCCGATTTGCTTTGCATGTTGTCTACCTGGCCATGTTGCACGCCTGTGCCGCCGTCGCCCGGCACCGTACGCTTTCGATCAGAGCCCGGTCAACTATGCGCAGCCGCCATCCCCTCTTCATGCGCCCCCTCAGCCCTCGTCCCACTTTGACCACTTCTCGCATGACAACCGCTCAACTTCTCCGCTTCGCCGTTCTATATCGCCAATGCTGGAAAACCACTAGACGCAGTTCCGCAGGCAAGAACTGCGCTTTCATCGAACAATGAAAGTCCTGCTTCGCCACTAAACAATTTAATGGAAGTTACCATTGAAAATGTGTGTACTCTTGCGCTTGTAGATACTGGTGCTGCTGTGTCGGTTATTGACGTTACACTGTACCGCTTGTTACGAACAGTTGTTCTGCCATATTCTGGGGTTTGTTTGCGCACCGCCACTGCTGAGCACATCAAACCGCTAGGTACCTGCACGGCTCGAGTCACCCTTCAGGACGTTCTCTACGTCATCAGTTTTATCGTTCTTCGTGACTGCTCTCATGACATTATTTTAGGGTGGGACTTCTTGTGTCGCAACCGCGTCGTAATTTATTGTGCTCGAGCCGAAGTAGAGCTTTCTCCGCTGTGCACCGCACCGACCACCGTTAAGGTTCTTGGGGAAGCCGAATGCCACGTTGCGGATGCTACTGATATCCCACCTTTATCTGCCGCTGTTGTGCCTGTAAACTGTACCTCTCTTCATGACTGTACAGTGCTCTTCTCCCCATCTTCCCTTTTCGTCTCACGACGCTGTCTTCCCCTACCCTTCGCCGTCCTTAGTGTATGAAGCGGCCGCACCGAACTAGCCATTACTATAGATTAGTTCTATCCACTCACGTTGCAATGTGGCGAGTGCGTTGAGCATGCCGACCCTGTTCGATCAGAAAATTCTGTTACCGTCCCACCGATTCTCTCCGCCTGTGCCGACACAATTTCCGACAGCATAAGTGTCCTTAGCCCACCTCGTTCCTCGTCTCCTTCATCGTCTCTTGCTGCCTTTGACAAAGCCATCGACAGTGCTCTCGCTCCAGATCAACGCGCCAAGATCTTCGACTTGCTGAACCGATTCCGAACTTCCTCTGACATCCAGCGGCCAACCTTGGGTCGAACATCAAATGTTGCCCGCCACATCTATACTGGTACGCACGTCCCGTTACCCCAACGTCCTTATCGTGGATCAGCCTCAGAGCGCCGCATTATTGATGAGCAAGTCGATGAGATGCTCCGTAGATGTGTTATTCGGCCTTCCAGTAGCCCTTGGGCGTCACCGGCCGTTTTAGTCAAGAAGAAAGACGAATCTGTATGATTCTGTGTGGACTACCGCCGACTTAATGCGATCACACGAAAGGACGTCTATCCGCTGCCATGCATAGACGACGCGCTGGACACTTTGCATGGAGCGGACTTTTTCTCTTCAATCGATTTACGATCTGGCTACTGGCAGGTTCCTATAGCTGAAGACGATCGTCCCAAGATAGCTTTTGTCACTCCCGAGGGGCTCTATGAGTTCAACGTCATGCCGTTTGGCCTGTGTAACGCGCCCGTCACCTTTGAACGCATGATGGACACTGCTCTCCGCGGTTTGAAGTGGCACACATGTCTCTGCTACTTGGAAGACATTGTCGTATTTTCACCCGACTTCGCGACCCACCTAACTCGCCTTGAAACTGTCTTGCAATGTCTTAGCGACGCTGGTCTGCAGCTATATCTGAAAAAGTGCCATTTCGCCGCTCACCAACTTACTATTTTAGGGCATTCAGTGTCCAAGGATGGCATCCTTCCTGATCCATCTAAACTCCGCGCTGTCGCTGAGTTCCCGAAGCCAACATCTATCAAGCAACTGCGCAGCTTCATAGGATTATGCTCCTATTTTAGGCGTTTCGTTCTGAACTTTGCGACCTTCATTGCTCCTCTGACGCGACTTCTCAACGCCCACAAAGATATTTCTACCTGGTCGCCGGCTTTCACGAAATTGCGCACAATACTTACCTCACCCTCCGTATTGCGCCATTTTGATCTGGCTGCTCCTACCGAAGTGCACACCAATGCCAGCGACGCCGGCCTCGGCGAGGTTCTTGCCCAACGAAAACCCGGTGTTGATGAACACGTTGTGGCGTACACAAGTCGAACGCTGACCAAGGCCGAGACCAACTACTCGGTGACAGAAAAGGAATGCTTGGCAATTGTTTGGACGCTTCAGAAATTTCGGCCATACTTTTATGGGCGCGCATTTGATGTTGTTACGGACCACCACGCTTTATGTTGGTTGTCTTCACTAAAAATCCCACCGGCCGTCTCGCCCGCTGGTCGCGTAGGCTACAAGAGTATGATATCCGAGTCATCTATCGTACAGGGCGTGAGCACTCCGACGCAGATGCTTTATCTCGCTCGCCAGTGTCGCCTGACGCTGCCTCCAGCTCCGCCTTGTCTTCCTTGTCCATCGACGACATGCCATCAGAACAGCGCAAGGATTTGTGGCTTACATCCCTAATCGATCTTCTTATGAACTCGTCACTTTCACCGGCTCCTCGCGCCCTTCGTCGTCAAGCGCAGCATTTCGCCCTTCGTGACCGTCTTCTCTATCGACGCAACTCTATGCCAGATGGCCGTAAGTGGCTGCTCGTCGTACCTCGCCACCTCCGAAGTGATATCTGCGCATCTTACCATAACGATCCGCAGTGTGGCCACGTGGGTGTATTTAAGACTTATGAACGGTTGCGACAGCGCCTTTACTGGCGCGGTATGTATACCTTCGTCAGTAAGTATGTGCGCTCGTGCATCGATTGCCAACGTCTCAAGCCGCCTCCTCTCCATCAGCCGGCTCCACTACAGCACCTTCTATGCCCATACCGACCAATCGATTGTGTTGGCATCAATTTGTATGAACCTCTGCCGTAAACACCTGCAGAAAATCGTTAGATAATCGTGGCCGTCGATCACCCCACTCGCTATGCGGAAACAGCAGCACTTCAGGATGCCACCGGACCCACTATCGCGTCCTTTCTTCTTCATAATTTCATCCTGCGGCACGGGGCTCCCCGTGAACTTCTAAGTGATCAAGGCAAATCTTTCCTATCTGAGGTTGTCGAAGCGCTCCTACGCGAATGTCAAGCCATCCACCGAACAGCCAGCGCGTACCACCCTCAAACCAACGGACTGACAGAGCGCTTCAATCGTACACTAAGTTACATGATGTCCAAGTACATCGCCTCCGATCACTCCAATTGGGGCAAGATTCTCCCATTTATAACCTACGCCTACAACACCGCCGTTCAAGCAACTACCGGATTCTCGCCATTTTTTCTGCTGTACGGGCGTGAACCTTCGTCTCTACTCGATACCATTCTTCCCTACCATCCTGATATCTCAAAGTATACATCGCTTTCAGCAGCTGCCAAGCACGCTGAAGAACGTCGCAAACTGGCTCGCTCACTCACTTCGGACGAGCAAGCCCAGAAACAAGCGCATAGCGACAGCAGCCACTCTGTCCACCAATTTTGTCCCGGTGCTCACGTGTGGCTCTGGGTCCCATCGACACCACCTGGTCTGACTAGCAAGTTTATTTCCAAGTACCACTGACCCTATCTAGTGCTCCAAAAGTCTTCTCCCGTCAATTACCTAGTTGAACCGCTAGCCGCTTCCACCGACCTTCGCCGCCGTGGGCGTGAGATTGTTCACGTCGACCGTTTGAAGCCTTACTACGATGCCGCATTCCTTTCGTCTCCTTGAGTCGTCAGGATGTCTCCTCTTTTCTGCGGGGCCAGATTGTAAAGAAGAAGTTCCTATTAGGTGGGTAGATCGCCGAGAAAGAGGAAGAGGAAGCGATTTTGCGGACCAGCTGACTGCACGCTAGGCCACCCCCGCTCCAGTCTACTCGCTACCAGTGCCCTCTACCAGTGCCTGGATCCCCGCTTAACAATATATATATATATATATATATATATACATATATATATATATATGTATATGCATATATATATATATGAAGGAAAGAAGCCAACAGTCGGCGAGGCCAAGGAAAGCGTTGGGAATGTTACTTTTTTTTAAATATTTACTTGGATAATGACAGAAATTAGTAATGTAATCTGTTTAGGGGAAAGAATTAAACACAAAGTAGAAGAAAAAACAACGTGCCGATGGTGGGAACCGAACCCACGACCTCCGAATATCGCGTCCGGTGCTCTTCGAACTGAGCTACATCGGCCGCTGTTCCA
This sequence comes from Amblyomma maculatum, assembly GCF_055883805.1. Taxonomy (NCBI): domain Eukaryota; kingdom Metazoa; phylum Arthropoda; class Arachnida; order Ixodida; family Ixodidae; genus Amblyomma; species Amblyomma maculatum. Next base: position 148,119,407 of record NC_139347.1, on the reverse strand, counting down.
CCTGCTACTTTCTTGGGTATTAATGTTGTCTGTATACGAACCTTGAGAGTGTTCACCAGCGCCACCCTCAACCATAGCGGCGGACGTGAAACGTCCTGTGTTACCGCCAGCGTCACGTAGAACGTGATGAAGGGCGAGGGCGAAAGCTGTGCTAGAACCCTCTTACGCTACCTATGGCTTCAAGACTGCCAGAACCGAGACCCCCGTAAGCTACAAGCAGATCAATTAAGGGGAAATGAGGGTGCTCGTTATAATACATCAAGGAAAGAAGCCAACAGTCGGCGAGGCCAAGGAAAGCGTTGGGAATGTTACTTTTTTAAATATTTACTTGGATAATGACAGAAATTAGTAATGTAATCTGTTTAGGGGAAAGTTAATTAAACACAAAGTAGAAGAAAAAACAACGTGCCGATGGTGGGAACCGAACCCACGACCTCCGAATATCGCGTCCGGTGCTCTTCCAACTGAGCTACATCGGCCGCTGTTCCACCTGCTACTTTCTTGGGTATTAATGTTGCCTGTATACGAACCTTGAGAGTGTTCACCAGCGCCACCCTCAACCATAGCGGCGGACGTGAAACGTCCTGTGTTACCGCCAGCGTCACGTAGAACGTGATCAAGGGCGAGGGCGAAAGCTGTGCTAGAACCCTCCTACGCTACCTATGGCGTCAAGACTGCCAGAACCGAGACCCCCGTAAGCTACAAGCAGATCAATTAAGGGGAAATGAGGGTGCTCGTTATAATACTTGAAGGAAAGAAGCCAACAGTCGGCGAGGCCAAGGAAAGCGTTGGGAATGTTACTTTTTTTTTAAATATTTACTTGGATAATGACAGAAATTAGTAATGTAATCTGTTTAGGGGAAAGATAATTAAACGCAAAGTAGAAGAAAAAACAACGTGCCGATGGTGGGAACCGAACCCATGACCTCCGAGGTTCGTATACAGACAACATTAATACCCAAGAAAGTAGCAGGTGGAACAGCGGCCGATGTAGCTCAGTTGGAAGAGCACCGGACGCGATATTCGGAGGTCGTGGGTTCGGTTCCCACCATCGGCACGTTGTTTTTTCTTCTACTTTGTGTTTAATTATCTTTCCCCTAAACAGATTACATTACTAATTTCTGTCAATATCGAAGTAAATATTTAAAAAAAAGTAACATTCCCAACGCTTTCCTTGGCCTCGCCGACTGTTGGCTTCTTTCCTTCATGTATTATAACGAGCACCCTCATTTCCCCTTAATTGATCTGCTTGTAGCTTACGGGGTCTCGGTTCTGGCAGTCTTGAAGCCATAGGTAGCGTAAGAGGGTTCTAGCACAGCTTTCGCCCTCGCCCTTGATCACGTTCTACGTGACGCTGGCGGTAACACAGGACGTTTCACGTCCGCCGCTATGGTTGAGGGTGGCGCTGGTGAACGCTCTCAAGGTTCGTATACAGACAACATTAATACCCAAGAAAGTAGCAGAGGAACAGCGGCCGATGTAGCTCAGTTGGAACAGCAACGGAAGCGACATTCGGAGGTCGTGGGTTCGGTTCCCACCATCGGCACGTTGTTTTTTCTTCTACTTTGTGTTTAATTATCTTTCCCGTAAACAGATTACATTACTAATTTCTGTCATTATCCAAGTAAATATTTAAAAAAAAAGTAACATTCCCAACGCTTTCCTTAGCCTCGCCGACTGTTGGCTTCTTTCCTTCATGTGTTATAACGAGCACCCTCATTTCCCCTTAATTGATCTGCTTGTAGCTTACGGGGGTCTCGGTTCTGGCAGTCTTGAAGCCATAGGTAGCGTAAGAGGGTTCTAGCACAGCTTTCGCCCTCGCCCTTCATCACGTTCTACGTGACGCTGGCGGTAACACAGGACGTTTCACGTCCGCCGCTATGGTTGAGGGTGGCGCTGGTGAACACTCTCATGGTTCGTATACAGACAACATTAATACCCAAGAAAGTAGCAGGTGGAACAGCGGCCGATGTAGCTCAGTTGGAAGAGCACCGGACGCGATATTCGGAGGTCGTGGGTTCGGTTCCCACCATCGGCACGTTGTTTTTTCTTCTACTTTGTGTTTAATTATCTTTCCCCTAAACAGATTACATTACTAATTTCTGTCATTATCCAAGTAAATATTTAAAAAAAAGTAACATACATTCCCAACGCTTTCCTTGGCCTCGCCGACTGTTGGCTTCTTTCTTTCATGTATTATAACGAGCACCCTCATTTCCCCTTAATTGATCTGCTTATATATATATATATATATATATATATATATATATATATACAGTGTCAAAGGAGCCTTGCACTGTAGTGAAGAGATTTTCTTGCTTCTGTTCTTGCTTTAAAAAAGCAGGACCTCGATGTAATATTCAGAAACGAAAAACAATATACTTTTCTGCTTAACCATTTATAGCTCCTAAGCAATATATATACATTGTATATATATATATTGTATATATTGTATATATATATATATATACAATATATATATATATATATATAAACATTAAAAAAAAGACAAAAATACCATCCCCAACGCTTTCTTTGGCCTCGCCGACTGTTGGCTTCTTTCCTTCACATATATATATATATATATATATATATATATATATATATATGCTTAGGAGCTATAAATGCACATGCTAACTGTGGAGAAATTACTTTGAGAAGGAGTAGTATATATATATATATATATATATATATATATATATATATATATATATATATACTCATCATCATCATCAGCCTAATTGTACCCACTGCAGGGCGAAGGCCTCTCCCATATTTCTCCACTTAACCCGGTTCTGTGCAAGCTGCATCCACTTGACCCCTGCGAACTTCTTAATCTCATCCGCCCACCTAACTTTCTGCCGCCCCCTGCTACGCTTTCCTTCCCTTGGAATCCAGTTTGTTACCCTCAGCGACCATCGGTTATCCTCTCTTCGTACTACATGTCCTGCCCATGTCCATTTCTTCTTCTTAATTTCTACTAGAATGTCGGTAACTTGAGTTATTTCTCTGACCCACTCTGCACGCTTTCTATCTCTTAATGTTACCCCTACCATTTTTCGTTCCATAGCCCTCTGGGTTGTTCTCAACTTAAGTAGAACTCTCTTGGTTAGCCTCCACGTTTCAGCCCCATAGGTGAGTACAGGCAAGAAGCAACTGCTGTATACTTTCCTCTTGAGCGATACCGGTAAGCTGCTAGTCATAATCTGCGAGTGCTTGCCAAATGCTCTCCATACTACTACTCCTTCTCAAAGTAATTCTTATATATATATATATATATATATATATATATATATATATATATATATATATATATATATATATATATATATATATATATATATATATATATATATATATTATAGTAATCCTTCTCAAAGCAATTTCTCCACAGATAGCATGTGCGTTCATATCCATGGCGGTAGTAAAGCTGAATAAATTCGCCGCTGTTTCGTTTGAGTTGACAGTGAGCTTGTTTGCATTTTGTGTTTTTTACTGTATTTTACTTCTACCTGCGTGTCATGTCGGTATGAGCTGCTCCCTGACCACAGCACGCGTCGTTTACTAACAGCGGTGGATATGTTATCTTCTCAATTGTTTGTGTCGTCTCGGCATTCGATGAAGGCTGCGGGGAGTACGTTGGCTGCTAAGCTTTTCATCACTTCTCTAGGCTCCCAACCAGTGCTTAGGAGCTATAAATGGTTAAGCAGAAAAGTATATTGTTTTTCATTTCTGAATATTTCATCGAGATACTGCTTTTTTAAAGCAAAAACAGAAGCAAGAACGTCTCTTCACCACAGTGCAAGGCTCCCTCGACACTGTTACCTTTGTTACCAGACCCCCTTCTTTCTCCCCTCCCCACTTCTCATGCCAGCGAGGCGCCCTCCGCGCTAGCGGGCCGCGCTCACCGCCAGCGCGTCTCGCCTTACTCACCGCAAGCTGTGTGCGCTTCGCATCATCGCGTGCGCTGCTCTCCGACATCTTATTCGGATAAAAAGAAAGCACTGTTGTGTTGTTTGCTGGTACTTGTCCGGCCCTAAGTGTGCCATGCCGGCTGCTTTGTTCTGCGGTAGAGTTGCGGTAAAAGACGACGCAACTTGCAAACGGTGAGCTCACCCTATTGCAAAAACCAGTGCCACTGGGTGCCAGCGCCCGAGCGCCCCAGCCATACTTGATTATGGTCCCAATATGACGCTGGAAACTGGGCGCAGTGGAACGCGGCATACTGGGTCGCTTCGCACTGGCGGCACTGTTCGCCCGGAGAAAAAAAGGCATGGGATAAAAATTAAAAAGTAAAAAGTAACGAAACAAGTTAGGTACATAAAAAAACGAAAAAAGGAACAAAGAAGTGCACCAAGCGCGCATCGAACTAAGACCCTAGGCACATATCAATCACAAGCTCAGCACGCTAACCATTCGGCCGCGCCAAGAACTGGTTGTGCCATAAACATTTTTGCATTTTATGTCATGACCCGCATTTATAAGGTTGGGACTTCATGTTTCGCAGTGTACAGCTAGGCCATTTCTACCGTTCTAACAATTGCAACTTCTTGATCATTTTAGCTGGCTGTCTGCTCTCACGACTTGCAATTAATGTTTTGGGTACCTATGCGCGCTATTTTGTGCACTGGAATCATTTTAATATGTGGAGTTTGACATCGCTGGCAAATTTACCTACGCCGGCTCTTGGATGGTGCTCTGGTAACGTGGGCGTAATTGTCGTTGAACACGGAGCTTTAGTAGAAGCCTTCAAGGAAAAAAGTGCGACCAAGCTTCAATACCGGCAAGCGCCGCAGCGATGACCCTAATTGCGTGTAACTAAACCTTATTTGTATGTAAACATTGCGCCAAGCGTTGCGATGACCGAGGGCTCGGCTGCTTGATAAGCAGAGTAAAATGAGCGCAGAAGCTTGAAAAACACGCCAAATATTGTGTATTACATGCGCTGCATGTTGTTGCTTATTCCCTCATGGGCCCATCGCTCGGTAAATTACTGTCTACCTGGTTTTAGTTTTTCTTTCTGCTATTGATACTGGGCCGTGGTGCAGGCTGCGCTCGCCTGCGATTGAGCCCGCATTGAACATTTTGGCAGTAATCATTGTGCTGGAGTGCCCTTAAAATCAGCTGTGAATTTGGTTATGCATGGTAGCCCACATTATTCAATTCGAGCTTTAGTTGTGCGTTAATCGTCAGTGTGTCATGAGATCGAGGCACGGCCGTCGTTGTCTCTCTCGAAACGCTCGAAACGACCTATCGAAACATGGAAACTAGAAAAAAGATACTGTCTTTGTTTTCTTGCAAATGCACAACGACTTCGCAGCAAAAAGCGCTTGCTTGAACCACATTTTTCCTATGCCCCCCGATGGTCGATTGAAAGTACGCTGTTGCCCTGTTGGCCCCTGAGGGATGCTACTCCGGCTGACGCCGCAGGCCGCACCGGCTATACTGGGGCACTGGGACCAGTGCGGCCCAGCGCACATACAGCGCTTCTCCCAGTGCATGGCGGATGCCAGCGACACACCCAGCGTCAAAAGTCTAATCCCAGCGTTTTTCTCCCATCGCACCAGTGCAGCCAGTGTCTTCCCGTTACTGCTCCAGTGAATATCGCAGACCTCCAGCGTGCCCAGCAGATCCAGTGCAAAACCAGAGCGTAAATCTTACTGGATTCGCACTGGAGACGCTGGTTTTTGCAATAGGGCAAATTCAAAATTATTTTGTCTCTTGAAGCAGCAGTTTACTCGATGAAAAAAAATGTATGTTGTGTAGTATGCCTTGTTCACCACCAGGTGAACAAGGCATACTACTTAACATACAATTGCTCGGATTTTTGCAAAACAAATTTCTATAAGAACAAGTTTTTCTCCAAAACAGTGAAATAATGGAACGAATTGCTACTGACAGTATTTCAATCAAACAGCATCCTAACAGAACTGAAATCATTTTTTGCATGCGCGAAATTGCTTAGCACTGCAGTCTCGAATTCTCAACGTTTTCTTTTCGTTTTTGCAATATCATAACTAGACAGGAATTCCCAATCTTCCTGTTTGTTTTCGATATAGCCTATTTATATTTCTGTACTTTTGTGTTTTTTACGGATTCTTTTTGTGTCAAGGATTTTTGCCCATTACCTCGCTGAGATGACGCGAGTTAAATTTGTGATCTCAAGATTTATTTTTGTTGTTGTTGTGCAGCCTCATTTTCAGTCTTATTGTAGTAATACCCCTCTTGCTATGGGAAAAGCGTTGGTCTGCAGCATTGTTAAATAAATAAATAAATATCTGCCTTCGCATTACTTGGTTTCAAGATGAGTGCAAGTACAAATGGAGCTGCTTTTTTGTCAGGTGCTATGGTTTGGTCTATTTGGTCACCTGAAAGATGTGAATTTTGTTTAGAGTGTGGGGCCTTTTATTAACGAGGTGACCTGCATGGTAAACAGAATTCGTATATATTTAGAAGCTCAATGGAGCATTATGCTAACATACTTGAGCGAAACTAAACGGCTTTGGTCACTGACTTTGCGCTCTTCATTGAAGCCTCGCACGCGTGTCCTTTTTCCCGAGATTGTTTTTGTTCCTTGCCAGGAACTAATGCTTTGCAGCCGGGCGTAGAAATGTATCTCGCAACTACAGTTTCAAAACAAGCCCAAGAAACGCTTTGAGTAAAGTGCGGTTCAAAGGCAGATGCAGAATTATAATATCCAGCTGTTACACAAGTATTGCGAAATGTGGCAGCCTTGAAAAATACCACTACCTTATAAAGCTCAATTACAAAAATGTTTACTGAAGAGACATGCTTTATTCACCAAAATAAGTTTGTTGCCATGACAACATGTCGTTCCACTGAGAGACACCCGTCTAGCAAGCGGGTAAAACTGGAGGGTTTACACGACATACTGTCTGGCCATTAAATCCAGCTTGTTTGCAACTCGTTCTAATTAGCTTTGAATCTTTGTAATGCTGAAACAAAAAAAAATCTGTTACTAAACATAAAAAATAATGCATGCATTTTTTTTTATGCAATATTTATATATAATTTAGAGGTTCTGACTACAGGGCTACGCTATAATAAAATACAATGGGCGTTTTTTTAAACGAAGATTACATGCTGTTCTTTTTATTTTGATTAGCAATGGTAAACGGTTGTTATGTTCCCTTTTGGTTTGCTTATGCGGAGGAGGCTCGGTCTGTATCCTCTTGGAATGTAGTCCGAGTAAAATTTGTATTCACTATATATAGTCCGACTAAAACACTTTGTGGTGGGGTATTTAGTAATATTATTTGTCTTTTCATGCCTCCTAAGCCGTTTAACGGGAAAGAAGCTCTGTGAAAGTATATAAACTGTCAACACCACCGGGTTCTTGCTCAATCTTTGCCCTATGTTTTCTGCCACGCTCCATTTGATATTCGAGCTAATTTCGAAATAAACTACTTTAGTCCTTTTTGTGTGGTCACTTATTTTCTAAGAGAACCGTAACTAAGCTTCTAGTGTCCTGAGCTCACATCAATGTCAGGCTGGCATGCGGAGGGCTCTTCATTTGACATATTGTCATTTGACATTTGACATTTGACATATTGACATTTACATCTGTGTAAATAAACGTCGTAACAATATCTAAGATCCCTCTCTCCGCGAGATTTAAAGTCGGCCTGGCGAGCGAAAAATCCCGGCGTGCCGCTTGCAGTGGTCGTCGGGTTCTCCTGCTTTGAGGTGGCAATGAAATACTCTAAAAAGCTCAGATTCAGAGGCACGTAGGCTACCCAATACCTCGCCGGCACCGTCGCACGCGCTCGTACGGTTTTTTACAGTGTATATTCCAGTGGACTGCCTTTAATGTAATGTAGCTGGCGACGTCGTGCTGATCAGTATATATTAAATAATAGGCCCACAAGCTCAAGCTTTAAAAATAGGCGAGACGGGAGCTGATGTTGAATTATCAGGCTTCATAAAGCTCAGGCGACCTTTCTTTCGGGAGCCATTAGCGATCCTGCATCATAATATTACGACTGATATAAGCAGTTCCGACACTTTTTTTCTAATTAGGCGCCTTACATCCAGAAATTTATTACCAAGTGTGTTTTGTTTTAACATGCAACACAAATTCTAAAGATTAGAAATATATGCGGTAATATCATTCTTTTGCTTCCTGTAGGAGTCCTTCTGGTCTTTATTTTGCTAGCCGCATGTGCCTACCTTGACATGCCTCCCATAGCAGAGAGTTTAGGCAGTTTCATGCTATAGAATGCATAAGGGCGCATCATAATCGATCAAATATTATGGGTCACTGACGTTACTAGACGACGACGACTGTTGCGTTTGGCGAGGTGGCGTTGTGGTTTACTAAGAAACAAAACTGGCAGCAAGATAACACCCAGAGTATTACAAATCGCCATCCACCGCTTTATCTCGGTTGCTAGAGCAACGCCCAAAAATCAGAACGCCGTAGGTTTTATTGCACTAGCAGGGTATATAAGTTTTTTTCGCACACTGGTGGTATATTATTTTTTTTATCAGAAATTACAGATCAGAGATTCTCTCCTGAGTACTACCATTGGTAAGAGAAAAAAAAGAGAGCCCGTCTTCGTTTACTTGACTTCAGTATCTCTTGACTGCGACTTATCTGCGGTAAATTTTATTGCCATCGCTTGTGATTTAATCTTTTGCGTTGTTCATAGTAACTGTTTTAATTTGTCTTTATTTTTCAAAAATTTGTGAAAACATGTTTTTCTCCCTGAATGCTCTATTGTTTTCACATTTTGCGAAGAATATTCATTGCTTTAACTAAGCAGATTTCCTGTAAAATATTTATGTACAACATACGATAATTTTTACTTAAGTGCTGCTTTTCTGCGCACAACAAAAAGAAGAAAAATGTATAGACTCTGAAAGAAAATTGTTGAGGGAAGGTGAAAGCAACAATTTTTACGAAAAGTATCAGGACATCACGTTTACCTGGCAGGTAGTGTTAACAGGGAGGAAGTTGTACTCTTTATCACCTTTGTTGTTGTAGCAAGTAAAGGTGCATCCAATTTGAGGCGGTTCCTTCTGCAAGTAAAATATATTGAAGGGATAAAATTTTCAAAGATGTATTTCATGCTCCAAAACAAAATATCTGTCTTTAATAACGCTGAAACCTAACGTCTGGCATATTTATTCTATTGCGAAGCCCAAATCGTTTTTACTGGGATAATACGTTTACTAATTATAGTTTGAGGTTAGTAGCTAATCATCCTGCAGCGCTTTTCTTATTCGTGCCTAAGTTGAAAGCGAGTTCATATTGTTTTGAAAGAAAAGGTGAACAATAAATGTTTCGCAGTGTTTCACACAAACGTAATGCCTGCTTTGCTGACAACAAAATTCTCAGCATAGCAGAAAGACGTTACATTAATTGTATTGTCCAGAAATGAACAAAGTGAATTGTGGAAGCGTGGAATGAGGATGGAATCGGAAAATATGCTGCCAGAAGTATAAGAATATGCTTTGGTTTGGTTTATAGATTTTAACGTTCTAAAGAAACTCAGGCTATCAGAGGAGCCGTAGTAGAAGCATCCTTAATTTGTATCCCCTCGGGTTCTTAACGTGCACTGACATCGTGCAACACACGGGCGCCTTCCGTTTGACCTCCACGGTAAAGCGGCCGTCACTGGAGGAGTTCGCAGGATAACTTTGTAGACTTTTGTGTTGGCGTCGTCAGAGTGCCATTATTAGAATGTTGCGACTGCACGCTGCTTTAATATTCTAATACGTGAACATGGAAGAGATAGAGTGACTAGGTCACACAGAAAGAACCTTTTCAAGGCATTGCGCAGACTGTTTTTTGAATTGAATTACTATTCGGCCGGTATAAAGATGAGGTCTTGATGATTATTTCTCAGGATTACAATATATGAAGGTCAGGGGACACCTGCTTTATTAGCTAATTGATAAATTTGTTTAGAAATGAAGATGCGTAATTTAGCTATTGACGTTTCTTGATTTCCGTCGCGTTGAGCGGTTTCGCAGCCTCCTTTCTTTTTTACTTATGCCCTTTTTTATATGCTGCATAAGCTGTAATGCTAAATCTTTGATTTTCGAGTCATCGCATGTGTTCGCCCTTTCCGCTCTCGTCTTTATTAGAACAGGTTTTTTTATTTACAGAGCAGCACTTAATTGCCCTCTTAGGTAAAAATCATGCCACGGATAGTTACTTTCGTAAGCCAGATAGTTCCGCAGTCTTAATCAAAAGAGATAAGAAGCCTGATATAATTTTTTAAAATTTGGATACGATGCCTGGCATTCTTCGGCAATCTTGCGAGAATAATGATTGCTAGTAATCGTAATTGATGCCTTGTAGAACATGAGTACGATTTGGCATTACATTTTACGCGGTTTTGCGGAACAAACAATAAGCAGTACGAGAAGACGGTTAACACTAGTCACTTAAGAGAACTTCTTTTTGGGCTAGTTGATGCCTATTTATTATATGTTAAAGGCTCCAAAACAACACGCACACACACAAGAACAGAAGAACGGGACAGAGCGCCAGTGTCCCGTTCTTCTTTTCTTGTGTGTGCGTGTTGTTTTGGCACCTTTAACTTATAATGAATACCACTAGTGAGCTTGCCTGACAAAGAGAAAAAAATTTGCAAAACAATTGTCGGCAACATCTCAATGTACAAAAACATCTAAAAGAAAGCCTTTTGGCTTATTTATCACTGTTATGATTAACAGTGTTTGCCATCATCAACCAAGTCTTCACTTAACCTAACATCTTTCGCTGAACAGCAGTAGGTCAACTATTTGAATTTTTTCCTCGGCATTATTCACTCGACGTGCCGCCTCTCCAATAACAAATATATCACTTTTGCCAAATTATCGGTTAATAGAAGGCATCAGGCAAGTAACGTTACATCTTTTTTTGCGCGAGCAAAAATTTAAACTACAATTTTTTTTTCACGAATACTTCAATTCGGTATTCAGTACCAGGTGTCGATCGCTCCGTCCCATTAAAGCAATTTTTATCTGGGCATCAAGGTTATCATTCCTAACACTTTTGCTGTTTCTTTATTAATGCGAAAACATTACTTCGCTGTGTTCATGGATTTCTGTGTGCTACCGCGTCCTTAGGCTGCGTTGGCAAGCCGCGTCAGCAAAATTGTGTCCGCAGCAGTTTTGAGTAATTGATAGGGGATAGAGGTTAATGAGGGGTGTCAATCGGTACAGGGTGATGTAATGTTGTGTTCAAAAAATAATTAGGCTCATAAGTTGATTAGTTAATTATTTATAGGCAACTAATGTCAAAGCTGTCTGGAGCAGATGTGAGTAATTGAGAAGCGGTAGAGGTTAATTAGTGGTGTTCTTCGATAGGGGAGGACGTGATGTTGTGCCCAAAAATAATTAGGCCAATAGATTAATAAGTAAATAATCATTCACAAAAAAAGTAAAAGTAAAGGCGAAAACGGTCTCATTAGCCATTAGATTGGCGCCCCATTTGATTTTATCAAATACTAAAATAGATAAATAAATCAGGCAGTTAAACTGACGTCAAGGATGTGACATCACGCAACCAGAAGTCTAGTCTAAAAGGGCATAGGAAGGAACTGGCACGCAATATGGAATGTACGAACTCTAAAATGGCTAAACAAGACGTGAATTATTGTAACATAAGGTTGTTACGTCAACCAACCGGAAGTAGAGCCGAAAAAGGTCATAGGAAGGAATTAGCGCGCAACTTTACAGTACCAAAGACCGAAATTGGTAAACAAGAAGTGAATTAGGAAACTCTCAGCAACCAAAAGCAACCAACAGCAGCATCCGTGCTTTCGAATTACTCCAATGCAGATTAGGCAGTGCTCTTTAATTTTTACTTTATTCATTTATAGTCTCAAATTGTCCCAGTACTTTTATGACCCCACTGGAGCTACAATTAGCGAAAATAAAGATACATAAAATGCACTAATGAATATGTTAATCTTGCAGCATGCTTTGTTATCATAGTTTCGGTGACTCCGAAATGTTGGTAGTCTTCTACCTCGGGAACCACCCAGTAACTGGCTCAGTGCAGCGAAACCTCACCAACACTTGAAGCAAAATGCTTAATGCTTAAAGAAATGGCTTTAAATTGTAACAGGCGCCCAATAAGGTGCAAAGTTCTAAGGAGTACATTGGCTATACAGGCATGTCATTCGATTGAAGGATGCTAAAGCTGACAGTTTGGTTCTTCAACTGCAAGGCAATAATAGAGAACTGAAACATAAAACGTCTTCTTTCTCCCGTAAAAAGAATACAAATAGATGCTTTGTGAGGCCAAAAAAATATATTTTTAACCTTTCCGATGATTCAGATTTCAGAAGAGAAAAATGGAGTAAATTTCCACGCTTGTATGTGGGACATGCATCCTATCGAAATTGCTTCAAAAAAAAAAAAAAAACTTTATGTCCTACTCTTGATAATTCTATCTGCCAGTCTGGTCTGTAACAGAATTCCCTAAGAATTAATTCTCGCTCTGAGTTGGTCTTTAGAAAAGCGACAGTATATTAATTGAAAAAAAAGACACTGATTAAAGAAACACAGATTGTGGCCATGTCTATATAGCATTGTTTTCCGATGCAACACTTTCAATACATGCGTTTTAAAGAAATGATGAAATTTTTGGGGGTGAGCGAAGACTCTGACAACTGGAGCTTTTCAACAATTGACTGCATGAATGTCGGGGAGAATTGTTGCGTAATTACTGCCCCTTCTCTGTGCTTGCTTGTGCCGATCGTCTCGTCTTTGCACAGCTTTATTCTTTCGCATATTATAGGCAACAAGGGCTATAGGTAGCCCAGCTAATTTAGTTTTTAAATATAATGAATATGGTATGGTGCACTTTTCACATCTCAGTGTAGCACTTGTTTCATTGTAATATGTATGCCAGGCTTCCAAAATCTCCAGGCAATAGTTCGGCGGATAAACGCAAATCTGATTACCATAGACCCTGTAAAATGTTCCTTTATTTAAAAAGCTGCTATATCTAGACGACGGTTTAAAATTATTGTCGTTTATTTTTCAAATAGTGTTGTACTGGTTGCGTAGACTCAGCTGTGCGCATATTTGCTATTTACTATACGGCAAAACTCCAAAGAGCCCGCCATATGAATTCATAGCAAATAATGGTATTTAAAAAGCCCCAAAATCTCACGTTTGGTAGTCCTAAAATGATACCTATTGTAGCTATAATGTGCTGCGATGTGGCGATATTACAAGCGACACTGTCAATAAGAGGGATGCTAACGAATCCATTAAGTTCCTTCGCCATGAGTGGCGTCATGAATGGTGCGACACCACGAGGTGTTCGCGGTGGGATAATTGTCAGCTTGCCACAGCGAAGTGATATTTCTTCTAATTCAGTTGAAGTCTAGCTGCAGTGAGAAGTATCAAATGGTGATTCTAGCTAAAGAGGTCCATGTGGGAATCCCGAGAGAAAAGAAGATCCACGCCGCAAAACGTTTCTTGATGAAGTTTCGCAATATGTATTACGTTATGCGTTAAGACGTTACATTCTTTAAGCGATTCCCAGTGCCTGACGCTAATTCCTACGAACTCCTATGGCAAAACAAAGCGCCCTATGGCAAAAATCTAAAGGTGAGAATTGGCAAAATGTTAATAGCAAGCTGGTTATCTCGCCCACAAACGTGTAACAGAGCACACGCTAGACACCAGAGGGTTTAGGAAAAGAGGAGATGTGAGTGCTTTGAACAGTTCAGTCGGCCATACTCGGCAGTACTGTAAAGTAGAGGAGGCGTGTTAAACACTACGAATGTTTTATGAATGCAGTAGTGCTCAAAATTGTGTGCTGCAGAGTTAGATAATGCACAGTAATTCTGGCAGTGCACTGGGTCAAGTATGCAGCGAATAGCTTATTGGGCACAGAGCGAAACATTGTGTGGTCTACGCCTCTAGCGACACAGCTTTCTGCTCGAGACGGAACGTCGACATCGGTTTCATTGAGGGCGAGACATCTGGTACGTTAAAGCAAGCCTGGATCTGATTATATGAAGAAGGACCATTTCCTGGATACCCATATATTGCATACTGCGAATGCGGATATGCACACAGCTCTTGCCTACGGAGCTGCGATCACTAGATTTTGTGTGGTGATGTTACAGGACGGAGAATAAGTGAAACCGATTGGCGGCGTAAAATATAGAAGTGACAATAACGAGACGGCGGCAATCGCCGTCCAAGGATTGGGAAGCGAAGATAAGGGGAAAGGCTAAGGAGATGTGTAGGTATATAATAAATGGTCACCTTCTTCACCTTCGAACCAGATGTGGCACAGTAGCGATGTATTACATTGCCTGCTCTGCTGCTGCAGCCTTGCAAAAGGGTAGACTCTGACGTGTTCGCAATATCCAAAAACGATAGGGAGGTACTGATGCTGTAGCGGTTTGCCTGGATTGATTGGATTATAGGTATGGAAGAAACGGGGCTGGAGATTATATGGCAGGTATGGCGCAGGAAAGTGGAGAAGAATAGGGAGGCGTGTGGTACATCGATGGTACGGCCTTGGATCAGCGCTTCCGGATTATGTGCTGCAATATTGGCGCTAGGCTATTAGACGATCTGGGAATAAAATGAAAGAGCGACAGGTACCGAGCGCCCTCTCATGTATAAACTTTATGTGTTCAGAGAACTGGCTATCTTTCAAGTGAAGGCAAGAAAGGCCTCGGCCTAACAATAAGAATGCCTTGGCAGGCCCGCGCATTTTTTTATGAGCGGTACTCCCCTGATGGGGCTGGGACACGTTGGCCAACGCCGCTTGCGGCGGGTTGTAGCCTGCCACCGAATTGTTATCTGTTGTAGGCCGTCATTGCATCCGCCACCGCTTCGCTGGTGGACGACGGCTGTTGTTGCGGCGCGCGTCTTTCTCTCCTTCTTCTTTTCCTTTCTTCTTATTTTCTCTTCTGTCTGCACGAGGCAGTGGAAGTGGCTCAGCTACAGAGCCAGTAGCAGGCCCGTGCGTTTTTTTCCCTTCTTCCTGCAGCCACAACAACAACGCGCATATTACGTGTAACTTGATTTAACTCTACTGAGGAGAGATTCTCCCAAGAAGTATGTGAGAATGATCGTCCTGGAGGAGCTTGAGCAGAAGCGTTATGCTGTCAGCATCTGTCATATGCAGAGTGACGAGCTTCCAGAGGTGGATTACATTTCTTATATATTGGATGAAGATTCCAACAATGTGCTGTCTCGATTACGGGCGTTTCTTAGCTTTGGGGGCCGAATATCTAAAAAAAGCTGGGCTTCAAATTGGGTTCGCGGGTTGACACCGAATACAGGTTTCTTATCCAGTGGTTTTGAAAGTCACTGAAGTAAATTACTATGCATCCAAGCTTCGTGCTGTCATCCCACCGTTTATGAGCGATACCTTCTCGGAGCATAACAGGCATTCGAAGTAGGAGAGCGTTGGTACCACTGAAGGTAGCAGGCTCCCATTTACGAAGATCACGAGGGCAGTATAGTGCGAGGTGAAAAGCCGACAACGTGGGTAGTGACGGACTGCATCGTGCTAGCACGCCAGTGATAGTGCAGCTCCGGGGTCGCGCACTATCCATCAAAATGTAGCCGTTTTATTCAAGAGCGAGATCAGTTTCTAGGGTAAGCAGATAAAGAAACCTGAAAATTCCAGAACACCAATTTGAAGGTCCTGCCTTGCACCAGTGCACTGAGAACCTGTGTTTTTCTTTGCATTATTGAATTTATCAAGGCGAAATACTTTCTAGGCGAGGGATGAAAATTTCGCATAAGCGAGATTTGTTTGCGAAATGTGTCACCGAGGTTTGCCGAGAGATACTGCACCTTTATTTTCGGCTAAACCAATTTTAAGACGCCTTTGATATTTGATTAGTTCAACGAAATGGTCGTTTTGTTGGATAAAGTATGCGGGATGCACCATGATCCGTGTGCAAAGCAACGCTCAATGATTCGTATTTATCAACTGTGGAGTCTGCAGGGCTCTAAGAACGTTTTTCCTTTCCAGTAAATAAACAAAATTTACATAATGAGGTCGTACTCTTTTAGAAATCCTCAGGCACAGTCGCATGTGGAAGCCTCGTAGCAGACATTAAAGGCTGCACCTTGACACGCATGATGTTGGCTTTGCGGACACAAGCTTTAAAAGTGCTATTGTTAGCTTGTTTTTAATATAAAGTTTCTTGTTCGAAATATTTTGATAGGCGTTTTTGTTTGACTTAATAATAACCTAGCACTAATAATTTGGATTTAAAATTATACACTAATGTCAGTTTATTTTTCAGATCATCTAAGAGTTAAATGACATCTGGAAATAGTATTGTTGGGGTCTTGTCTTTGCATCCACGTGGAATGTCTGTAACTTTGCATATGCCATTAGAGCACTTTCCATGTTTCTGCGTCAGCTCTTGATCCCGTGTCGAACTGGTCACCTGTCACAAACAACCAAAATGTCTGCCACGGTAAGAAATAAATATTGTTTTCCAACTTGCGAAATCTATTCAAAATTTCAGATACCAGTTATTGCACTCTCGGTCTGGAAAGGGCATACATTGGTAGTTTAAAAACTGCAGTTGTTGTTTCAGAGAGCAACAGGTTTGAGTGTGTGTCAGTCTCTTTATATCCACATATATTCCTGAGTGCAAAGGACATGCTTTTATTTACATCAAGGCCAGTGGTTTCTGAAACGGAGGTTTTGATCAACACTAATGCGAGTTTTATTTCTTTTTCTACTTTAAATGGGATGTTCTCGGTACTTTGAATGCAAAGCGTGTTCTCTATATAATTTTAGATTTAAAATTTTGTAATTGCCGAGTTCTTCAGAAGGTTGCAATGTATTCTCATTGAAAATAAAAGTTTGCGACGACTTGTAATTATTGACTTGAAAACAAGTTCCTCAGCATTTCGTGCTCACAAATCAGGCATACTTCATATAACTGTCAGTATTTAGCGGAATCATATGAAAACCTTCAAACCTTTTAATTGCCCATACCGGAGCTCTCATTACATTTAAAAAATAAGGCGCCGATTTGTTTGATACTCAGAGGGCGAACTTAAAGGTTATGCGAAAAACCAGAGAGGCAGCTCTTGCGCTCTAAGAATTGAGGTGGCCGCTATATTGTGCAAAATACTCAGTGCATCAAGCATTACCCCTGGTGTGTACATTAAGTACTTTTTTAGTCCCAAACGTTTGTTAGCGGGCGGTGCTCTCTAACAAAGATTAATAAATGACCAAGCAGACATTTCAGGATTTTTCCTACGCCGTGCAGAAAACTGGAGTCATTCAGTTTCAATACATAATAGCTGATTAGAAAAGTTTATTGGATACTGTGCAAGTCAAAGCAGCCTGCCATAGTCGCCTATTCACTTCTCGAGCGATGAATGACAAATAGAACGGCACAGCAAAGCCTCTGGTGTCATCTGATCCGAAGAAATTCCTCTATGTTCAGAATGTTCGGCTTGGCTGCCTGAAAGCTGGGGCTTATTGTCGCACTCACGCCACCAAATAACACCTTGGGGTTCACCTGAACCTTCGCTGGGATATAATGCTTGCTTGCATTCTAAATTAGAAACATCTAGTTGTGTAAATATTATACCCAAAATATTATATGCAATCGTTTAGCTAATAAGAAAGAAGAGAATGAGTTGTCGCTAAAATGCAACATGTGTGCACTGTTTCCCTTCAAGTATGGATGAAAAGAAAATGATCGAAATAGGTTAAAGTCACTGCTAGCCTGAAACAGGCGTGTCAAGCGTCTGCCCATGAATCCGTTCCCAAAAACGGCATCAGTCCTGATTATAGGGCGATATTAGTCAGATTTCTATTTTTTTCAGGGCATAGTTGGTTTGTTATTTCTATATATGATCTTGAATTAGTGTTGACAATACGTTTAAAACAAGTTTTATCGTGACTGAAAGGGCTTATTTTAGCCTTCAGAGTCTATGCATACCTAATACTGCTAAGCCAACCATTTACCCAGAAATACCAGAAACACTATTTTGCTATTTTTGCCATTTTTTCCTGTACAGGTTATAAGATTTGGCTCGTAATTTGGTTACAGAGCTCATCGCGCCGTCTTTATAAAAATGTTAGTTATGTTAGTGTGAGCCATGCAGTTGCTTTTAGCTAAATTATATGCAAACAATTCAATAAACCGGCTAGAATCAGCTGGTGAAGGTTTCAGACTGCCTAATTATCTTATACTCTTTTCTTTTCCACTGCCCACATAGTATCCTTATAAAATGATATTTAGAGGCAATCTCGTAGGGGCACATCACACTGAAAAATCTAGCAGACTTTTACCTTGATCCTTTAAACGGTCTGGTTGCCTCGCTGTTTGATAGATTCGTAACGTCACTGTAAAAGCACCGCTAACAAAATCAGAAGCGGGGCTGACGTAGCACGAGCTGTTAATTTCATACTTCAACGCCATGCTCACCAGACATGCCAAAGCGAATGACTTCAAAGGCCCATTGATTCGGCAGTTACGTACCTGTGCACTATATAGCACTACACATAGCGAAACTCTATTCTGTCAACCAGGCGGAAAGAATGTGAGCACGTAATAAACATGTTTTAATTTAATAATTGCAGCTACCTGAAAATTGTTAGACATGTACTCCACTGCATACGTTTAGAATCGTTTCTTTCATGATGTGTCCTTATTTTGGAAAAACTGCCCACGTTTTTTTTGAAAATTTTCACGTTCAGCGATAACGTATTGGACTCTCTGGGTCGAACAGCCGCCGCCGTAAACTTGTTTGAGCGACAGGTTTTGAGAATGTCATAAACGGGTCGCGAACTATGCGCTGGTGATTCCATATCATATTCTGTAAAGCAACCGGTGTTTTTGTGTAGCGTTAGATGTAGTTTCATACCGATTCGATCGCCATCTAACCCCTGTCATTATCAAGTTGCAGGTTATTTTGAGGTAGTGATTCGAACAGATCAGATGCGCACCTCCATTTGTGTGCCTTCAGTTTTCAGTGCTAATGGTAAGCAATAAATAGACATATATACAGCGCCTTCTTTTCTTAAAACCAACGAAAGCAAATATGTTTGAAGGAAATTGTATATTGAACACATGGTGTTGCAGGTGTTATCGCCACTAGTCTTAGGGAGAAGCTGGAGCGTTCTCCTAATTTTTGTCTTTTTCTTGTTTTGTACCCTTAATTCCTGGCTTTTTACAGCATAGAGTAGAATGCTATCACATACAAGTTTTTTATATATAAAACAAATATCATAAGTTTCGCACATTCCTTTCGCAGACAAATAACATATAAGCCCGAAAGGTTACCAGCGCGACACAAGGCAAACGTCCAATGTAAGATAATATAAATTGAAGTGCTTTGTACATTCACTTGTGAGAGGCCTTTGTGGGTGCAAAGAAAGCGAGGAAACTGATTTATCACCTTGTATTTTTACTGTTCTTACATTTACTTTGATTATTTGATTAAAATGCTTTTATTTATGGTCCTGAGTGTGCAATTTAATCTCGGAGTCTGTGCGGGCGTCAGGCTCCACTCAAGTCGCGGAGTATTGGAAGCTGATTTTGCCATTCAAATATACGCTGCAAAAAAAAACTGCCGCCAGCCAGTGTATAAAGAAATGCTTCGAACGTGCGAATGAGTTCTGTTAATTTGGCATTTGGTTCTCCATAGACTATACAACAGATAGGAAAGAACAGTCTTTTGATCGCCTAGCAGGAGCTCGATGAGCAGGGAAGGCCTTTTTGCATGTTTTAAAGCCTTTTGAGAGGGCAAATGAGAAACGCGAAGCCTCTTTGCTCGCCACGCCTTGATACTACTGAGATGCAGTGGAAGACAGAAAGGAATAGTTTTTTTATATGGATGCAACCTTACTTCAAGGACCTTAAGAGAGTGCTTGCTCAAAGGGAAGTTGTGGAAGCGCCTGTTACATCGATGAATATCATCCCACATTGAAGAGCATACGGCCACTGAATGCTATATATATATATAATACATTTCTCTCCTTGAAAAGATCGTAGAGAATTTCTTGCATACTGAGGGTGATTCAGTCAGGGAGGCTCAACCTGCTTCCTCTCGTGAACAATATATTAGACCTAGACTATAGGGACGTAATTGTCTCCACAAACATTGAGTATAATTGAGAATACTCAGTTATCAATTGCTGCTCTCACCAGTAGAGAATGTAACGAAAATATTTGTGAGGTTACAGTTCCTCTTATAAAATGCAAAGGCTTTTCATTTGCAGTCTACAAGAGTAATTACTGACTGACCTTCTAGGATATACAAGAAAAAAGCTATGAAATGTTTATAATTTTAAACCCGCGCCTGTAACATCAGTTTATTTTGATCACTTGTTTTCATCCTACCCCGCTTGTTCTAATTAATTGGGGAAACTTCGAGGTTATTAGCTTCAGCTGGTGCTTACGCGTTCATGCTTTTATATATATTGTGGGCCTGAAGCGGATCTGCTTAGGGCCGCACGGGACAAATTATTCCTACAGACATATAAATTGTTAGCAACATCTGTGAGGCAAAAATTTCCACGTCATTTAATTCAGGTGTCCGACTCTTTTAATTTCAAGCCCATTTATTAGGTGACCTGTAATAAAACGCTTGGCGCCACCAACTATAAAACACTATTTACATAAACGGCAACGCACTTTAATATTATTGAAGCATCGTGTATGTCCACAATAATTACGTTTAATGTATGTATGTGCAAAAAATTTGAGCTCGTATTCAGAAAACTTAAATCGGCTTTGTTTGCGTTTTCTCTAAATACACGATCTCTTGTTTACGCTTTCATTGCTGGTTTTTACTTTTGTAGCAAGAAAAGCAAATTTTAGCATAAACGATTAACATCTCGATTTCTTAAGAAGTGTCCTGGGGGTTTTCAGCAATTTTGTTTGCATCTTGTCGTTTCTTTGCAGGTGCATCAAACTTGTGCTGAGGGGTTGGTAACACTATTTCAAATAGGTTTCTCGGCAGGAAGCGGCCTGCTGTCTTTTTCCACTGTTGAAGCTATTAATTGTATGGTATGCTGCAGGAAAGCTTTCAACAAAAACTTCTGAGATCGCACCACTCTTAAAAATTCAAATCATCTCCACTGTTTTTTTTTTTTTTTTTGGGGGGGGGGGGGCGAGATTGTGCCCAGATCTTCAGATCTTAAACAACTTGCATTCTTCATGAAGTTCGTATGGTGTCCTTTTCTTTGTTTGGTGCATAAAAGATAATTTCACTAGCTACATTTAGCGCCTAAAAATCTGCCCGGTAGTCATGATATATCATTTCTGTGTTTTGCTCTGACAACAACAAGCGGCCCTGACACGGTGCATGTCTAGCTCACCTATGCTTGACAAAATAAAACCGCACGCACAGGTTTTCATATGTGGCTTTAGCAAGGCATTTTTTTCTGCAGCTGCTTTTAAGGTTTCCGCTCTACTCTCGGTAATTTACAGCCATCGGGCAATATTGAAAAAAGGCTGGTACAAATCTGTACAGCCACTACGTCTCGTATTTTGCCTCTCGGCTGCTGATATTTCTCATCAGTGATTTATATGACATACAAAATTTTGTTATTTTGTCACGCGATGGTGACTAAGTTGCCCTATGCAAAGGACCGGAGAAGGAAAGTAAATCTGACTATAAATAGGCATCTTTACTTTCTAGCAGCGACGAAATATTTGAGAACGTTGCAGAAGCTGTACTGCAGAAATCCAAAAGCATTAGTGTTCGTGCTGGTGTTGCGGCAATAGGCGGATCCGTATCAAGCGCTTCTTTTTGCTTACATGCCGCCCGTTCGATTCGCCCTAGTTTTTCTGACCCCTTATCTCACTGTGGAAACATGGATGGCGTAGGATTTGTTACCGTGACGAAAAATTACCACCCTTAGTGCCGAAACAGCTTCGAACCTTTTACTCCTTACAGAAACTCAAATCACTCGGAAAGTATGAATTTAGCCTTATTACTCTCTATGGAATGCAGTTGTATGGACAGTAGGGGCAAAGCATGCCCCTCAAAGCACAAAGCATATGAACGCTGTGATGATGATAAGCCTGAAGCTGTTTTCAAAGCTAACGACGAAATTGTATAGCCAACTACTTCATTTTCTATCAAGGTTCATTTAGGAACGGGGATGATTTGCTTTCATGGTAAAAGATCGTATGACCTCTGACGCAGCTTTGTGAATCCAGTACTTAATTGGCGCCCCACGGTGTCAGCGAAGAAAAGCACACATGAGCAGCCAATCATTCATCTTTTACCAGTCCAAAGCATCAATGTGCCTTATGTTTCTGTCATGGGAACATATGGCCGCTTGGGATTTCGGTACTCGTTCGATTATCTTGCTTATTTTCACCGTACGTTGTCTGCCCCCTATGACTGCTGGCGCTGTGAGCGTTTCAGGTCTCTGCCAGGTGATATGATTTGCCACAATGGGCATGTTTTCCATTCATTGCAGCCTCTTCGCAACCCTCGGGATGAGTGTTTTGCCTACCAGGTGTGGAAATGCAACTACATCCCTTCAACACGGCAGCAAGCGAACAACGGCTTCAAGCTGCAGCCTATCCAGCAGGTATTTAATAAGAATTAATAAGAGATAAGAATTAATAAGAATTTAATAGGAGATATGAATTTAATGCAAACTAATATATGCGGATCAATAAAATAATATTTAAACCTACATCTAGAATAATTTCCACGATAGCAATAATGAAATATATTTTTGGAACGCACTGAAGTACAATGCAGTTGTATGCTGGTCTGACAGCAATCTCTGCGTGTAAGGAACAGCGTTAGTTCAGTTTTCAATTTTCCGGACAACAAATAGGTATAACATATATAAGACGGAAGTAAAATATTTGCATATACCTGAACAAACCGATGTAAAATGCATTTCAAGTCTTATGAAATGTTTTTGATGAACCGCGCGCATAGCCTTTTCTATCTCGTGCAGAGTGACATAAAAGTAAAGGTAAAATACAGCATTTCTTCAGTGGTGACAAGAAGCTGGCACGAGTGTGCCTTACACGACTGTTGAAGGAAGCAAGAGAGTATCGGTGTTGCACTGGCATATTTTATACACTGTCACTGAAAATTTTGCAATGCATAATATGGTACCCAAATGCATCCCGTTTTAAAAGGCGCGCTAAAATACATACCATGCAGTCGGTGTCATCTGGGTACTTGAGCTGCTCTCCGCTGTCTGTACAAGTGCACTTAGTGACCGTGTTTTGAAGGGTAATCTAGAATTTAGAACGCGAAAAATAGATATGTAATTGTTCTCAGGGCATTGAAATCAAATACAGTAGTATGTGACGTTTACAAACCGTGAAATTTATAATAAAATCTAGCACTCAATTACCGAATTACCAAGAATATTCGTTCTCAATAATGAACCAGCTTGAGGCGCCCATCATGTTATGAGATATTATATCGACAACGTCACGCAACTAAAAGTTTGGTTAAGTGCTTCCCTTGAACTTGCACAGGAGGTAACGTTATTAAACTGGAAAGAATAGACAGTGTACTTTAGTGTTCCAGAAATGGACACCATCCTTAACGCCAAGATCTAAAGGCTGAAAAAATCGGGATAGTGACCTGCATTTAAATATGGCGTTTTAACTCGCAGGTATAGCGTCATGTACGCAAGCGTCTGTCCAAGGTTAGGCTTTGAAGAAAACGAGAATACTTTTGCACTGCACGTGCTTGAAATTACACCGCAGTTCAAGACTGGTAACTGTTTACGGTTTCTGCCGTTCGCACTATTTCTGTAGAGAAAATCTGGATACCATTCAAGCCCCAACATTCAAGGTACTGTCTGGCAGCACAGAATACTTGGAGCCTATTTATTATATTTTTTGTGGCGCAAGAAAGGTTCTGTTTCAAAATTTGTAGTGAGGAGTGGCAAAATACAAGACGTAATTGCATTTTTCGTTATCAACATAGTACCAACCCTTTTTACTTATATGTCAAGAGCAAGGATCTCAATTAAATGTTTTTTGACTTTCTAGAGACATTGAGACAGCTCATAAATTTAAAGCCAGGCTCATTTAAGCAAACATCAGCGTGCTGACAGGCCGATTTTTTTTGTTAATAAATTATGGGAAAGCAGTCGTTTTGTGTTGTGCCAACCGAGATTTGGGTGGCGTGTCTATGAACGTGCACGAAGCTACACTATAAAATATTTAAGGTCTATTTAAATGGTACATAGTTATTTTAGGAACAATTGTGCGGTCATCGAAGTTCAAATTGTTCAAGTCGGTCTTAGAGAGATGTTTTATGACGTTTTTAGTGCGTTGTAGAATGCAGCCACCGCCATGATGTAGTGTGACATGGATAGTTTCAAGTTTTCGTCTTGAGGGCGATGACTATTTTCATAAAACATTATTTACAGCCTGATGGAGTCCAATATGTATATTAATGATGTCGAGCTAGCACTCAGACAGACCGCGGGGTGGGAATAGTTCTAGCAGATCATAGACGAGCTTAGGGACGTTATCTTGGATCAGCGCAGGCGGCTGTCTTTTCACATTTATAGAGCGATTTTGAGTACCGTGATCCATCACCCTCAACAGCCACAACGCCTCGCCTGTGCCTACGCACTGATTCTTTTTCTTCTTCTTCTGCCTTGATATATGGCACATACCCACAAAGGGAAATTGACCAGGGTTTAGTGTGGACTGCCAAATGTCCTACACAATCTGAATTAGTGCAATAAAGTAATTATCAGCTAACGCGCTGCTGGATCCCGACGCAGCGGTATTTGTGCCCAGTTGGAGCATGTGGAGCGATCTGGCGCCATAAAGTTGATCCGACCATGTACAGCGGGCCGCACTATGGCTGATCACAGTATGGAGAATCGCGCTATAATAAACCCTCTATCTTTCACCGTTGATTTTATTTCGGCCACCGTTGGACAGCCAGAGAATTTGGTGGTAGGAACGATATTACACTGTTTTATTCTGGGCGGTTTTGATATCAGCAATTGATATCAGAAGATGATGTCATGTGCTGATGATGACCTGGACAATAAACACTTTCTGCAAATGACCTAGCGTAGGCATAATTTTGATTGGGGTAGGTCGTTTGCGCGCCATTACTATTTGCTCTTGTCGCTTTGTATCCTTCCTTGGAGTGTTCAAACGTATACTTGAATTTTTGAGCGAAAAGCATTACTACTCCAAGTCAGCCCTGGTCAAATTTGGCAAGTGTTTGACCTCTAAACGGGAAGAACGAAGATGTGAGTGTGACCTTATGCCATGTGACTGGCTATGGAGAGGCACCGCTGCGCACTTCGCCGGGCTCCGTCGCAGTGATAAACATGGACATGGAGAGGGAATGCCAGTTTCTTCACATAGCATTTGACTGCTCCGTCATTGCAATACCACGTGATTAGGAGAGGATAGTGTAACAATTGTTACACAGAAAACCTGCTGTAGTCGCTTAAAGAAGGCACCAGAAATGGACTTAAATTACTACGTCCCCTACTTTTGTATATTGAGGGATTTCTTCGACCTTTACGCACGTGTCTCCCACTAACCCCTTCTCTGAGCTTCGCCCGATTCGGTGTTACGTCAGATAGAAGGGCGGAAAGCAAAACATTCAGAAGTTACCCCACGAATCTCACATCAAGTAATAGAAATAGACTGCATGCATCCTAAAGGTCAGTAGGGGTCGCTCGTAGCACGGCTTCATTCTCAACACGTGCACAAACGCCGCTGAGTGTGTTGTGCGATGGGCGAGCTGATGAGGCAGGTGCGAGGCGGCCACTACAAAGAAAACGCCGTAGTAGCGGCGTAGTAATCTTTTTTACAGCCCGCGGCGACGAATGGGCTAGAATAGCAGCTTGGGCATGTTGGTTATGCATCTTGAGGATAACAGCGCGGAACACAGGACGGGAGCACAAGATTAGAGGACGACACAACGAGCGCTGACTTTCAACAACGTTTATTTTGGAACACCCTCAACTTCTTATACCCTAACGCCACAGACGCGTACAAATGACTTGCACATATTAGCAAAGTTAAAAAACCAAACAAAAACATAATATTAGATAATTAAATACACGTGCCGCATAACCTTTTCTTGCACACAGCGTGGTGCACTCTCTAAACACTCATGGAGAACATTGCACATTCAGCAGTTCGATTTCTTTTTGTGTTAACAGCAGGGACGGTTTGCTTACACATCGTTCCTGCAGTCTAGCTATCTCAGCGGCTTCAATTATCTCACGAACCAGCGCCTCATTATGTTTTGCTAGAACTTTACATTGTGTGAATTGCACGCAGCAAGTTTTTGACGCGCAGTCTCTTACATGGATCCCCAAATGCCTGCTTTTTTGTTCGACGTTGTTTTTGTGTTCTTTCAGCCTGTCATTTGTGCACCTTCCAGTCTGTCCTACGTATTCCTTCCCACACTTCAAGGGTATGGAACAAACAACGCCTTCCGCGCACTCCACAAATCGACTCTGGTGGTTTGTTACTATTTCTACTATTTTTATTATTTTTTTACTATTTTGTTGTGAGATTTCTAGATCTCAGACTTGATTTCGGGCAAGGGAAGGTCTGCTGGGCTTATGAACCCAGAGGTGACAAGGCGCCACTCCCTTTCTACTCGGCTCATTCCAAACTTGTGAAAAGAGCAGTTGCAAACCTTTGTTTGTCAAATGCTCTCAAGAAGTCATGCACTCACACCATGGAGGCCAGTTTTCTTCGCCAGGTTGACCGCCTTAAATTAGCTGGGTACCCATCACATTTGCTTGTTTCTGTTGCGGAACGTTTGAACAAGAAGTTGAGACTCGAGCGTGTCGGTGTTCAACAAGGTGACGAGAACAGGGAGACAACAAACAAGCGCAGGATTGTGGCCATACCGTATGTGCACAACATTTCCCATCGCTTAAAAAAGATCGGTCGTAGAGCAGGCGTTAATGTCGTGCTTACTGCTCCTGAAAAATTGAAAAGCCTCTGCCGACGGGTAAATGCTGATGGATCGCAAATGCAGAGGGGGTGCGTAACAAACCACCAGAGTCGATTTGTGGAGTGCGCGGAAGGCGTTGTTTATTCCATACCCTTGAAGTGTGGGAAGGAATACGTAGGACAGACTGGAAGGTGCACAAATGACAGGCTGAAAGAACACAAAAACAACGTCGAACAAAAAAGCAGGCATTTGGGGATCCATGTAAGAGACTGCGCGTCAAAAACTTGCTGCGTGCAATTCACACAATGTAAAGTTCTAGCAAAACATAATGAGGCGCTGGTTCGTGAGATAATTGAAGCCGCTGAGATAGCTAGACTGCAGGAACGATGTGTAAGCAAACCGTCCCTGCTGTTAACACAAAAAGAAATCGAACTGCTGAATGTGCAATCGTCTCCATGAGTGTTTAGAGAGTGCACCACGCTGTGTGCAAGAAAAGGTTATGCGGCACGTGTATTTATTTATCTAATATTATGTTTTTGTTTGGTTTTTTAGCTTTGCTAATATGTGCAAGTCATTTGTACGCGTCTGTGGCGTTAGGGTATAAGAAGTTGAGGGTGTTCCAAAATAAACGTTGTTGAAAGTCAGCGCTCGTTGTGTCGTCCTCTAATCTTGTGCTCCCGTCCTGTGTTCCGCGCTGTTATCCTCAAGACGAATGGGCGTCGCGACCTACACATAGTCGCTTGGGTTGTATGTAACCTAGCAGCATCCAAAGTTGCAGCGCTGAGCACCGACCCGCCGCTCACTGTAAATACACTGCCTTGCCAGTTGCCTCGCTTTTTCCGCACGTTGACTAAGTCAAAATAGCCGAGGAATTCTATACAGATCCCTACAGTAGCCAATGTAGTCAGGGCCGTAATGAGATTGCCGGAGGGAAAAACAGTCAGACGTTCCACCAGTGACGAAGGACGAGGTCAAGAAAGCATTAGAAACTGTGAAAAGGGGGAAATCAGCTGGAGAGGATGAAATAACTACAGATTTGCTGAAGGACGGGGGGGATATCGTGCTAGAAAAACTGGCCACCCTGTATACGAAGTGCCTGGTGTCATCGACGGTACCGGAACCATGGAATAATGCAAACATTATTGTCATTCATAAGAAAGGGGACTCTAAGGACCTTAAAAATTACAGATCAATCAGCTTACTCTCTGTTATGTATAAGGTATTTACTAAGGTAATCGCTAATAGAATCAGGGCAACCTTAGACTGCAATCAATCAAAGGATCAAGCAAGTTTTCGGAAACGGTACTCTACTATCGATCATATCCATATCATCAATCAGGTGATAGAAAAATGCTCGGAATATAAACAGCCCTTATACACAGTATTCATTGATTACGAAAAGCATTTGACTCAGTTGAAACCTCGGCGGTGATGCAGGCATTGCGAAATCAGGGGGTACACGAGCCGTACGTGAAAGTTCTGGAAGATATATATAGTGGCTGCACAGCAACCATAGTTCTGCACAAAGAAAGTAAAAAAATTCCCATAATGAAAGGTATTCAACAGCCTCGGAAAGGAACAGCAGTTTACATTAGGTAGCGAAGTACTGGAAGTAGTAGGCGAATATGTATACTTAAGACAGGTAGTAATCGCAGATCCGGACCATGAAAAGGAAACAAGAAGAAGAATAAGATTGGGATGGAGCGCATTTGGCAAGCACTCACAGATTATGACTAGCAGCTTACCGGTATCGCTAAAGAGGAAAGTATATAACAGTTGCATCTTACCTGTACTCACCTATGGGGCTGAAACGTGGAGGCTAACGAAGAGAGTTCTACATAAGCTGAGGACAACCCAGAGGGCTACGGAACGAAAAATGGTAGGGGTAACATTAAGAGATAGGAAACGTGCAGAGTGGGTCAGAGAAATAACTCAGGTTACTGACATTCTAGTGGAAATTAAGAAGAAGAAATGGACATGGGCAGGACATGTGGTGCGAAGAGATGATAACCGATGGTCGCTTAGGGTAACAAACTGGATTCCAAGGGAAGGAAAGCGTAGCAGGGGGTGGCAGAAAGTTATGTGGGCGGATGAGGTTAAGAAGTTCGCAGGGGTCAAGTGGATGCAGCTAGCACAGAACCGGGCTAAGTGGAGAAATATGGGAGAGGCCTTCGCCCTGCAGTAGGTATAGTAAGGCTGATGATGATGATGATGATCCGCGCGTTGAACATACGTGACGACATGGAGGTCAAGTTCAGTCTCACTGTTATGCTCAACGGGGGACATAACGTCTAGCGGAGTGGTAACCTAGCGTCCGAAGACTAATACGAACTGAGTGGGCCGCATCGTCTCTTGCTGCGCTACACTATAAGCGGGTGTTGCGGATGGAAGAATTTGATCCCATTTTAGCGCTCGACCTCAACATACATGTAAAGCGTATAGATCAAGGTTGTGTTGAGGCGCTCCCCTATTGCAAAAACCAGTGCCACTGGGAGCCAGCGCCCCAGCGCCATACCTGATTATGGTCCCAGTATGACGCTGGACACTGGGCGCACTGGGACGCGGCATACTGGGACGCTCCGCGCTGGCGGCACTGTTCGTCCGGAAAAAAAAGGCGTGGGATAAAGATTAAAAAGTAAAAAGTAACGAAATAAGTTAGGTACACAAAAAAACCTAAAAAAAGTAAAAAAAAAAGCAAAAAAAATAGTGCCCCAAGCGTGCTTCGAACTCAATCCCTAGGTACATACCAATCACCAATACCATACATACCATTAAAATGTGCCAGAACGTGCGGGTTGGTGAGGGCTGCAATGAGCGCAGAAAAGGCTTGGGATTGTTCTTCGTCCCATCAAAATGGAGCGTCGTTCTTCAAAATATTGGTGAGTCTACGAGCCGTGTCGGCAAAGTTGGGTACAAACCGCCGAAAATAGGAGCAAAGCCCAAGAAAACTACGCACGTCACTGGTACAACGGGGTGTAGGAAATGCACTTACAGCACGTATTTTGTCTGGATCGCATTGAACGCCACGGGCGTCGACCACGTGACCAACCCCTTGAGGTCACGTCGGCCGAAGCGAAGTTCACAATATCATTACTGAGTGCGTTGTAGAATTACACGGTGGGATAGTTTTAAAGGCTACGGTAAGCTGTCTAAGGAGAGGAATGATTAATTTAATAAATGGCAAAATATGAAAGCTTCTAACCAAAGACTAGATAGAACTGGCAGAAATATCAAAGCCAATGAACAAGCGTAAACTAGCCTATATAAGAAAGTATAACACAGAGAAAATTGAGCATCCTGTAAAGAACTGTGAAAGCCTTAGAGCGGTGAAGAAGAAATTGGGCATAGGCCAGAATCAGATGCATACGCTGAGGGAGAAGGCGGGCAATGTCAGCACGAATAAGGACAAGATAGTCGAAGCAGCCAAAAGTTCGATGTTGATCTCAACAGCAGCCAATGTAGTCAGGACAATGTTGAGATTAGCCCTAAGGAAAAGCCGTCAGACGTTCTGCCAGTGACGAAGGAAGAGGCTAGAAATGTTACAAACTTTGAAAAATTGGAAAGCAGCTGAAGAAGACTAGGCAACTGCAGGTTTGTTTACGAACATAGGGGGGGGGGATGGGGGAAAGACATCGTGCTAGGAAAACTGGCCACCCGGCATACGCAATGCTTGGTGCCATCTACGGTACTTGAACGACGGAAGAACACAAACGTTATCTAATTTCAAAAGAAAGGGTTCGCTAAGGACTAAACAATTACAGATCAATTAGCTTACTATCTGTGGCATGTAAAGTATTTACCAAGGTAATCGCTAGAAGAATCAGTGCAATCTCATACTTCAATCAAGCAAAATATCAAGCAAGTTTTCGGAAAAGGTATTCTACTATCGGTCATATCCATACCATTACCCAGGTTTTAGAAAATGCTAGGAATATAACCAGCCTCATACATAGCAATATTTGATCACAAAGAAGTATTTGACTCAGTAGAAACCTCGGCGGTCATGCAGGCATTGCGGAATCAGGGTGTACAAGAGCCTTATGTAGAAGTACAGGGAGACATATAGTGGCTGCACAGCAACTATTGTTGCCATAACGAAAGTAACAAAACTCCTATAATGAAAGGTGTTAGACAAGGTGACACAATCTGCCCACTGTACTTTCTTGCTTTGAGAAAGTTTTCAAAGACTTGGAATGTGAGTTGTTAATGATTAGGGTAGAGGGAGAGTACATCAATAGTCTGCGATTCGCTGATGGCATAGCCTTGCTAAGTACGTCAGGGGACGAAAGGCAGATTGGTTGATGACCTAGAGAGGAAAAGCAGAAAGGTAGGCTTGAAAATTAATATGAAGAAGACTAAGGTAATGTTCAACAGCCTAGGGAAGGAACAGCAATTTACGTTAGGTAGCGAAGCACTGGAAGTAGTAGGCGAATACGTCTACTTAGGACAGGTAGTAACTGCAGATCCGGGCCATGAGAGGGAAATGACACAGCGGTATAAGATTGGGATGAAGCGCATTTGGAGCGTACTCCAAGATTATTACTTGCAGCTTACAAGTATCGCTCAAGATCAAAGTATACAGCAGTTTCATCTTACTTGTACCCACCTATGGGGCTGAAACATGGAGGATAACAAAAATGGCTCTATTAAGTTGAGCGCAACGCAGGGAGCTATGGAACAAATAATGCAAGGGATACAGATGAGAGATAGGAAGCGTACAGAGCTGGTCATAGAAATAACTCAAGGTATTGACGTTTAGTTGAAATCAATACGAAATGGGCATGGGCAGGACCTATAGTGCGTAGAAAGAATAACGGAAGGAGAGCGCAGGAGGCGGCGACAGAAAGTTAGGTGGGTGAACAAGGTTAAGAAGTTAGTATATTTGTGTTCGTCAATGCTTTTGTGCATGAAGCTGCAATACCTTGTAATCAGTGCCTGGTAAGCCTGCCGTCCTATTTCGAGCTAGATTAGCCACGTGAGGACAGGCCACATAGCCCTATATTTGGTCGACCTGCCAAAAAAAAGTTTCTCTGGATCTGCAAGAAAATGAATGGAATAACGATAGGTGCCCGTCCATGTGCATTATTATTTTAGCTAGTGTTTAGATATATTGTCTCTGAGTAGCCTTTTTTCAACCATGGACCAATAAGGCGTTACACACAGCCACGTAATTAACCCGCGTTTCAGCGATTTTGGAGAACTAGGTTTTTCAGCTTCATGAATTTCGCTGCAAATTAGAAGGAACAAGAGCTTATATAGATAAAAATAAATCAAACAGGAAGGACAATATATGGCGAGCCACGGCGTCCTTATGGGGCACTCAAGCACGGACTCCGCGGCTGGTGGAACGAATGAAAACAGAAGTGAGCATTAAGAGGAAATAAAAAGGAGTGGTAGGTCGAAGGTGCAGGATACAGACATAGAAAAATTAGTGATGTAGTTTGTATATGAACTCGAGAACAGCGACCCAAGATTGTCAGCTATTGTTGTACCCCTTGTCGTGAATTTAGCCCTAAACCGCAATCAATAGCCAAAAGCGCGGTTCCAGCTCGAATGAGAGGAGGGGAGGAAGGAGAAAGTGCACACGACGCACAAAGGTTTGCCACTGACTTAACAATCCTGCAAATGCCACCTCCAACACTTCCTTCCCTATCGACCCCTTTTCCTGCAGATTTCTATGCGCTGTGTGAGGCGTAATATTTGCTTAGATGTTTACACACTGACCTCCTCGAACCTGCTTTCTCTCTTGTCCGACGGCACGCCGCTCCGCCCAGTCGTCCTCCGTCTAATCACTCTATGTTGTGCATTCTTTTTATTGAGGAGGTAGAGTAGGGCTGTGTGAATTCTCGGTCTGCGTGGTTCTTCTCTGTTTGCTCCCTTCCCGTCCCTCCCCTGCCCATTCCTACGCTGATGGTTCTCAGCACATGTGCGCGGCGTGGGGAGTTCTCTGGAAGCTGACCGGCGCGTCGGGATTCGTTCGTCTGCTAGGCACTGCTCGCTGTTGTTGAAGCAGGATCCAGTTTCTTCGTTAGTGCCTGCGGAGCTAGCGAGAAGGTGAAATGTACTTTCCCGCCAAAACACGGAGGTCCTTTCAACTCCAAACACTTTAAAATTGCCTTTTCAACAAGAAAGAAGACATTCGTGTCGTGTCTCTCGCCAACGGAACTTTTGTATTTTAAAAGTTGTTTTTCATTTTTTGCGTTAAGGAACGCATCCTTGTGTCCGCACTGTATATTTCGCGAGATTCAACCTTGCACGAATCAGCTCAGAATATTTGTAGCTGTTGGTAGACTGCGAAAACGGAAAGCCACATCTGACACTTTGTGCGAGCGCCAGCTCACCTCTGAAGCGCTATCTGGAAGACCATATTTGTGAATAACCCCGTTCTTTCATCTCTTGATACGTGCGGAAAATACTGTAGTAAATGTTAAACGTTCCATTTTCTTTTTCGGCCGGCATAGAGAATGTGAATGCTGGCACGAGTTCTCGATACAGAAGGGTAGATACTTGGGCTTGTTGGTACATGATCGAAGGGAACAAAATGTAGCGCACCAAGACACACACACAGCGCTGTGTGTGTATTCTTTCTCTTCCTTGTCTTGGTGCGCTACATTTTGTTCCCTTCGTTTTTGATACAACTCTTTATAACAATTTCAAGCTTGACATTGTTCAAAAAGCAACGCTTAATGAGTGGTGAGAATTTCAATTTTCGTCGTTTGCAATGTTGGTCCTCCGAACATGGACCATATTTGTCAGGTCGTCTGTCATGTGTTACGTTAGGGAGGAGGTTGGTCATCCACTGTTCATTAGAAATCAGAAGCGCTTCCTCTTCCAACGCCGCATGTAAGTTAAGGCTATTTCACATGAGAATGATATAAATATTTCGCCATGCGCGATGGCATTGAAGCGAAATATTTTAAACTTGTTGGAACCTCGTCGTTCTTCCTAGATTTGCCGCCGCAACCGCTCGGAATACTTTTTTGCGATTTAGCGGCAAAAATGTTGATCGTTTTTATTACCATCTATTATCTCGAAAGAAGGGCGTAATGCTTACGTACAGTTCCTTTTTTTCCATCTCCAATTTGAAACGCACATTAATTGCTCCAGGTGTGCAATTGCTACTTTCTGCTTATTCTGCCGAAGATTTCTTCAATGAGATACCCACAGCTCTCCTTTTGTGTCGGGTTTTACATGCGATTTTTCCATTTTTAATGTTATACTATAAATATAATATTTATAGAACAACGCTGCTCTGAAATTCACGAGTTCCGCACATTTAGCAACCTGTGCGAGCTTCTTGCATGAAATTACAAAAAGGAACTGCTCAAAGAAGCTAGAAAATTATCTCCCCTTCTCTCCCTCTCTCGACATACATACATACATACATACATACATACATACATACATACATACATACATACATACATACATACATACATACATACATACATACATACATACATACATACATACATACATACACACATACATACATACATACATACACACACATACATACATACATACATACATACATACATACATACATACATACATACATACATACATACATACATACATACATACATACATACATACATACATACATACATACATACATACATACATACATAC
Organism: Amblyomma maculatum; assembly: GCF_055883805.1. Lineage (NCBI taxonomy): Eukaryota > Metazoa > Arthropoda > Arachnida > Ixodida > Ixodidae > Amblyomma > Amblyomma maculatum. Next base: position 148,084,874 of record NC_139347.1, on the reverse strand, counting down.
ATACATACATACATACATACATACATACATACATATGTACATACATACACACACACATACACATACATACATACATACATACATACATACATACATACATACATACATACATACATACATACATACATACATACATACATACATACATACATACATACATACATACATACATACATACATACATACATACATACATACATACATACATACATACATACATACATACATACATACATACATACATACATACATACATACATACATACATACATACATACATACGGGTATATACCGCCATTCTGTAGAAAAATGTATTTCGTAATTTCGACCAAATGTCACAAAGAAAATGGCAATCTTTGGTCAAGCTACCCCAACAGGACTACGGGCGCTCGTGATAAACAGTACGACTCTTAGTGGTGCCGGCTCGACTTGTAAACGACCGTCACGTGGTACACCTGCAACCGGAGCCTTCATATGGACAACCGGCCAAAGGTGGTGGAGATCGCTGATAACACGAAGGGGTCGCCCGTATATGTATTGTCGTAGCTTACTCAGAGCCCAAATGACGGTAGGACATTATTCTCAGTCTTCGAATAGTTCTTTTTCGGCCGAGAAAGTGTGTGGCACGGGTAGGCGATGACTCGTTCTGCATCGCCCTGACACTGCACACTATGAGGATCGTCCCAGGATGGCGTTGCTGGCAAAAGTATGAAAATCAATGTATACCTTTTCGTGATAATGAGCTAGTATTGGTGGGCTTTAAAGAAGACGGCGGAGCTCCGCGAAGGATTCGTCTTGGGCACTCCCCATAAAAGTTTGTGTCATCTTGAGCTAAGGCTGTCAATGACTCAGTTAGGCAGTAGTCCACAATATATCGGAAGAACTTCTTGTCTGTTGGGCGTGCAAAACTGGAGATGGTGGAAACTCTTCGTGGTCTGGGAAAATGCCTTCGGTGCTGACGTTCCCTAAGAAGCGCAGCTCCTTATAGACATTGCTCTGGCTTAATGATTGGTTGCGCAGATTGGAAAGCTGGAAGGACATTGCGCAATTGCCAAAGTGTTGATTGAAGCTAGACAAAAAAAATGACCGTGTCTTTCACGTACACAAGGCACGGCTGCCTTTCAGACTCGCCTTAAAAAATGGAGGGTCTCTTAAATGTCTCTAAAACGTTGCCATTGCGTTTAAACGTGCCGAAGTGGACCAAAGCCCAAACGGGAGCACGCTAAATTCGTACACACCGTCGGGCGTCATGAAGGCCGTTGTTCCCGGTCTCGCTCGTCCACCTCTATATGCAATCATGCGCTTTCGAGATATAAGAGAAGAACCTGGCTTAGCGGGGTCCGTCAAGCGCATCATCCATCCTGAGTAGTGGGCATACGTCCTTTTACTTAACAATATTCAGTTTCCGGTAATTAACAAGAACCGCAACGTGTTGTCTTTTTTTCAGGACCACGAGCGACCCTCACGGGTTTGTTGACGGCAGTATAACATCGTCTGCAAGCATTTCATCGACTTGGATTTCAGGTGAAACACGATTTAGGACGGTGGCAAACTGGTGGTGTTGCCGAATCGATGACAATTCGAAGCTTGGCTACAAACTGTACGTCCTACGCTGGAGCTCGTCACGAAGGAATCTTTAAATTCAGCTAGCAGAGAAGCGAGAACATTCTTCTGGTGAGATTAAAACACCAGGTTGATGTTAACCTTCTCAAAAGAGTTGTATGGTGCGGCATCGTCGCGTAGCACAGATTCAGAAGCCTATCAACGTCGTTGAGGAAGTCGACAGCCGGTCTATAGGCGAGGTGACAAATCTCGTTGGTGAAATTAATCAGGAACACTCTCGCACAGACGTCATTCAGTTCGAGAAGACTGCGTGCGATAGCCACTCCCTTCTCGAGCAACGGCGAATGGTGGCTGTCCGCAATACCTGCTGGTCGTGGAAAGAGTCCTTCCTCACTATGACCAGCACAGTGGACCATGGTGGAAGCATAAACGGCTTCGACACTACACAGAGGCTTGACTCCTGGATTGTCTGTGTCACTGTGCGCCAAGGCTTGCTTCGCCCGAAATGAGACTCGATCGCGCTTGATGTAGGTCGATGATAGCACCGTTCGCCTGCAGAAAGTACATGCCCAGGATCAAATCCATCGAAAATGTGCATAAGATGACGAATTCACCAATGTTGACAAAATCGCGGGTACAGATTCGGACTGTGCACCTTCCGTCCGGGGGCATGAAGTGACCTACAGCCATGCGAATGCTTTAGCTGAAAAATGGTGTCAAAATTTTGCTCAAATCCTGGGCAAGTGCGTAGCTCATCACTGACTTTTATGCACTAGTATAAAAGTAAAGCGATCGCGTCAGTTCTGTCAGTTGGCACACACATATATGAGGTACCGCGTCGGATGCTGTCGCTACATTGCCCCTTTGAGAAATCAGCGTATCGGCGTATCGATGCAGGAGGATCGCCCGTTTTCCCTACGGAAGCGGCCTTCCCTCCAGGGAGCAGTAGAATTAGCTTCACCGACGTGGACTGCCAGGCCACTTCTCAGGACATCTGGCTTCTCGCCACAACCGGAGGTACGCCACGCCCTGTATTATCACCCGCCTCACCACAGTGGTAGCTGAGGGGCCGACGGTCGGAAGCACACCACACTTCGCATTTTCGTGGTCGCTGATACACTGGCCGAGCAGGCACATAGGAAAAACTAGGCTGCTGCACTGCTTGAGTTGCAGTATTCGTATCCTGGTGCTGGTGCCTGACACAGGCCAGATGCGCCGGTAGGTCTTACGTCAAGCTCATAGGCTTGCTGCTGGTGCGCTGGCTGGCGCACCTCGTCCCGGACGACTTCAGATAGCGATGTAATAGAAGGTGGCGCACTGGAAAGCAGCTGGAAGGCTTGTAATTCCTCCCTAACAATCACCCACATCGTGTCACGTAAAATGATCACATCGCTTCTTAGCGGTAACAAAGAAGTTGCGGGCCCAAGCTTGTATTCATCCCGATTGTATTTCTCCGCTTTTGCAGAAGCGTCGTCGCCATGATGGTCCCTTCAGTGAGGATTCCGCTACAGTGCGAGGAGGACAGCACACAAGGCCGGCGAACAACTCCCGCTTGACCTCGCACATGAGATGGCGAAGCTTCTCCTCCGCCATCGAGAGGTCGCCACGCTTGAAGAGGCGAGTCATATCTTCCACACGCATGCGGACACTATCTTTGGTACGTTGCTTACGGGAGTGAAGCAGAGATAAGCTTTCTCCTGGCGCTCTGCGCGGTGAAAGTAGCAAGGAGGTTTCGGTGAAATATTTTTCAGGTGGACAGGGTGTCTTCATGGTTCTCCAACCAAGTCCTAGTGGATATCCTCGAGCCCAAAGTAGATATTATGGAGCTTAGGATCGTTGCTCCAACCGTGGTAGCGAGCACCCCACTTGAAGGTGGCGAGCCTGTCTTCCGCATATTGTCGCCGGGGAAAGATGGCGGTGTTCGCGGTGTCTGATTGAGGACAGGCGCGGGCGACCTATTATCTGCGTCCATTTCCGATTTTGACCGTTAATCGAGGGTGCATAGTCCTGGTCGGTGTGTTAAGTGGAAAGAATTCACTTCACTCACAGAGGAGCTTGTGAGATCCGTGTTTTATCTCTTAGGCATATGCAGGTCTGACAGCATACCTCGCATCTCCAACTGTAACACCTATTACACAGAAGAACTACTGTAGTGGCTGAACGCGGGCACCACGAGTGGGCCTACACTTCTACATTCTCTATTTCTACCGATATAAGTCTTTCTTCTACCTCTAACACATTTGTCAATATACTACACTTTCCTCCGCGGGTAGTTCATTCTCGACGTTTGGCATGGATAACGGTCGTTCCAGGCCAATTGATTAATTTTACGGCAACGTCGTGATGTCGTGTCCGATCATCCAACCGATATAACTTGAGGGAACAGGTATCGCGGACGAAGAGTTCTAAACTATGATGTTTATCATAGTTTTATCATGGGTGGCTTTTTTTGGGCACCCCAAGTCTTGACTACAAAGAGGTGTCATTGAGATTGCACCTGCCCTCAAATAATTTGAAATTGGCCGCACACCCAGCATGCGGAAACGCCCGTTGTTTTTGTATTACCGCCGATGTAGATTTAAGTTTCCATATCAATTTGTCTTGACGAAGGCATTCTCACATGGAGTCCACACTTAGGTTTGATTTATCCGCAAATACCTGAGAACTCCTGCAGTCTGGTTGTGAGACTGTTCTGCGGTAGATCAAGCAATGCTGATATGGGAATAATGTAAGCATTAACAGGTGAGCGCTAATAGGACTTGCCGACTTTAACGCTACTGGGGACCGATGCGGGTATCATAATGGTTGTGCCAGACCCAATTGGCCGTATGTGACTCGCTGGGCCTTACATTCCCTGCTGCTTAGTTTTTTAATAAAATGCTCACCGCACGCTAATACTCACTACCATAAATAAACAAAAAGAACACAGGAAACGAGTCGCAAGTGCGGCGTCCCCCAGTGGCTTCCGCTGCGGCCATTGCTCGTTTGATTAAGGCCTTTTGGGCCTTCAGGTCGGAGCAGGCGAGTAGGGTTGCCTCCCAGTCCTCCCGGATGGTGTTTGGGTTAGATGCAAAAGCAGGGTTGGAGGGGCACGGATTGGGGCGTAGACATATTTTTCCACTTTGACGGAGGAGGCGACGAATGAAGAAAGTAGGCTCGCCAGCGGTTCAACTTGACCCGGAACGGCAGGTATCATCGAGGCCCAGAAAAGAACGCCCAATACAGCGCATGTATTTTTCTGTTTTGGATGGATTGGGCAGACCACGCAGCCCTTCTGTTGTGACGCGTGCAAGCGTATGTACCACAACACGAGTCGTATTGTGCTTGGTGCTCCAGTTGCACCAAGCCCAGTGAGAGCTTGCGGAATCCGCGACTACAGAACCTATGGGTGCAGTGACATCCCGATTTAGAACCTTTGGTCTTAGTAAAGGAGCATATTTTTATGCCGCCTTGTACCGGAGAGACTTTCTTGGACAAAATCACTCACAGGGACGTGTATCTCATACATTCTATAGACGAATCCGACTCCCCACAGGAGTGGAATGTTTTTCCAAGGTATCGTCCAGATTGATGGCAGTTTACCATGCACAAAAACCGAGGAGCACCTTCAGTAATTCTGGCAGGTTTATGCATTCAGTATTGCGCCTTCTACCTCTCGAATGCTAGAACATCGTTTGAATGCATGGTGAATAGAGCACTCCGAGGGCTTCAACGAGAGACTTGATTTTGCTACTTGGAGTACAACGCTGCTTTCTTATCAACATTTCAGAGCTTCTCCTTTTGGTCCGTTTCCAACACAGAAGGAATTATAGTAAGAATTAAATAAAATGTTGAGCCACCACAATAGCGACGCATAACAGAACTCAAAACGTTATCACAGTTCTGTAGTGCGCGTTTGCCAGTGGAGTACAGGTAAGAGTAGCTTCATTGGCTCAAAACCTGTTTCACACTTTTATCAGAAGTGTGGCTGTTTCCTCCTCAATTACATTAGGCACATCGGAATTTCAAATATATTAATTTGGTGGGAGCGATGTAAAAATGCCTTTTTTACCCAATTAGTGCGTTAACTTCATACTCAAATTTAAACCAAAGTCATTAACACTAACCGTCGTGTCCACCGCCAATAGATATTACAGACTTTTTGCGCACTCCCCTTATGAAGCATAATACATTTCTCACTTAGTCGCATTGCAAATGCACTGAACTCTTACTGACTAGGAGTGTCTAAGGCAATTCAACAGTTCGAAAATTCTGGCACTACCCTTATAACCACCAAGTCTACGACACATATAGATCAATAATCATGCGTCTGCTTGGCAACTAATCAAGGATTATATTCTGGCTTCCTTTACGTCGATACCGCTAAAACCAAGGTCGCCATAAATTTTTTGTACCGAACTTCAGGTCTCTTTTGGGAGTTCCTTGGCACCTCAGGTCTCCTGCAACAGATATACAGCCATGGCTGTTCCTTACATCACTGCCGTGCCGCATACAGCCTGTGACAATAATCATCATCATCAGGCAAATTATACACATTCCAGAGCGAAGGCCTCTCCTATATTACTCCAACTAACCAGGTCCTGCGTTACCTACATACACTTGACCCCGGCTAACTTAACCTCATCCACCCAATTTATTATCTACTTCCCCTCCGCCTGCTATGCTTTCCTTTTCTTAGAATCCAATTCGTTACCCTTCAGGGCCATCGGTTATACTCTTTTTGCACTAATGCCCTCTTCATCACGCTCTACTGTCACAATAAAAAATTGTTGCATATTGTTGGGGCTTAATTGAGCATTATTCAATCTCTTCAGAACTTCGCGCTAGGATGCGAAAATGGCTTCGGCATCGAAATTTGAGCGTGCTATTGGTTCGCATTGCATTTCTTTCTCTGATGATTCAATCCTGCCTTATTCAGTTATGGATGTCTCTAGATGCTTCCTGCTAAGCACCCAAGTTCCTCAGGGATGCCTTTGTGGTTATTCATTGAGCTTTTCACACTGGCAACCGGACTCAGAGGCGTCATTATGGTCTTGGCATAGTTGAAGCTTATCTAAATACGTCGCATGCCTTTAGTTGCGGCAGCATGTTAACCGCCAACTTTGCATCATGTTTCACGATTGTATCTTGTTCTGCGCCTCGGCTCCCAGCCCTACATTTTCGCGGTTTCACATTAACATCTTTCATTTTTCGGCGCACTATAAAAAGTGTAAAGTCACCGCCGTATGCCTATCATTCTCACTACATTAAGAAATAAGTCTTGACTGATGCTCGGCACGCGAAGAAGCTTGTTTTTACAGCGTATACTATTATAATATTGCGTCACGGCAGCGTTTATGGCTGACCACAGGGTTTCGATACTGCTAATAAGCATTGCACTAAAGATCTCCTGCCAGCACCGGCCTGAGATGGTCGGACGTTGTGGGTCCAGGTGAACATCATACATGTGAGCTCAATACAACCAACTAACGCATGGATACTTCTCCTGACGTTCCCTATTGCCACATTCGCTTCTACCATCGCTTCTTAGCCGGTCAGAAGTCAATTCGCTCCTTTAAAGACGCTTTTTCAATGCCCTTGCCCCCACATTTTTGACCTCGACGAAGTAGAGCAAGAATCAGGCATGCCCCTTAATGCTGGTTTTGTTCACACAGATGGCATGACACGTACTCATGTTAGTGTGAGGGGTTGGCGTCGAATCCTATTTTTATTATTGTGCAACATCTGCATCCTGCAAAAGCGGTGCATTTGTCGACATTGGGTCATTTCTAAGCGCTCTGTGAGGGGCTCTCTCTACAGGATTCCATCAGTACAGCAGGAGCCGGGTTTTTACTCTAACAATTGAATGGACGCTGAAATAAGTTCCAGAATAAGGTCAAATTCGGGCAAGATATAAGTTATGGCGGTGTGCCAGGACTGAAGTCAAGGCAGTAAGCGCCCCTGGGTTTTCAGACGCTGAAGCCAGATGTCTTATGTCTTAGCAGGCGTTCGCGCAATGCGTGCAACCTTTGTTGACTGCATTTCCTTTAAAAGGTTGCTTAAGTACAATTGCGCATTTGACAGTCGGCTCACCCGATCGTATCTTGGATGTTGACAGAAAGGTATGCACGTTGGGGTGCATAACATTGAGGAGTGCGATGTGTAACTCAAACACGAGTAGGTGCTTGGTCTGCTGATGACAAACCAGTTACTAATGTCGTTAAAGCCTTATACGTTCTTTTCTCACAGTGTCTAAGTAATAAATATGTGTATGCCGACACTGCATATTAATAGCTACTCTCTGCTTATCTGCCCTGACAATAAAATCTTGGGTGTAATATCCGCTCATATGCACATGGAGATTTTGCCCCTAAAATTCTATATCTTCCTTTTGCGCTTTCCTTCCTTCACATGCATGTACTAATATCGTGCTTGTTCTTCCTTCCCCTGTTTAAACTCAGATTTTACGACATGCCTCTGCACTCCTCCCTGGACTCATCGTGCGGACAGTTACTGTAGGGCCCCGCTCGAGGATAATCACTTGCAGGTGTGCTTCTCTGCACGCTGCCGCCACCCGCCTGTTTGCTTCTTGTATTGTGGACGCGGTACCCCTTCAACAAGCGTACCGCTTGTGGGGAACGCCGACCGGAACGTCGGCGCCGGATTTGTAGGGCCGTTTTAGCCCGAAGGTCATTCATAGGGAGAGGGGCAGAGGAACGTACTGCTGGGAGCTCGCATGTATGGCACCCTTCGTACTGGCCGGTAGCGAGCACCCAAATGACCCTTAAGCCTTCTTTTTACACTGCGTTTTGAGCAGTGCGAAAGGCAGTGTCCTTTATTCTGTCTGTAGATGCGACAAAGAGCGTCCGAAGAAGCACTAAGAATTTTACTCCGGCATTGTTCTCAGAGCGGGCAAGCCAGAAGCTCAACTTTAATCCGGCGACGGGCCTTCAGCATGGCGGTTGGTTACTTTTTCCCTGTCTGTGTCGTTCCTCGCAGTGGTAAACACAGGTGGCGCGGAGCAATGCACTGTGGAAAGAATTTAGCCTGCAGCGGCAGCGTGGACGGGGCGGCGGTGTGGTGGAGACAAGGGAAGAAAGTCTCCTGAGAGGAGAGTGTTTGATACCCTCTCCGGAGAAAGAGCTTCGCCGTGCTCTTTGTTTGATGTAATTTGTATTCCTAGTGGGGCCCTGGGTTAAGGGTTAAGACCAACCTACGGGGATGTGGCCATCAAGCATATTTCCTTATTGGACAGTTGATGTGCGCGGCTGGCCTCTGAAAATGACCGCCCCTATTTCTTTGGTTTGTGAACATGTAAAACGGGACGTGATCCAAGAGAGTTCAGTGGAGTCGGAGCTGGGGATCCATGCTTAGGCATGTAACGCAGCTGTTCTGCTTAGGCTCTAACCAGTTAGGTTGAAGAGTAAAGTAGCGCAGAGTGTCATTTTTGTAAATTCATTTAAACTCCTAGTTTTTACTGTCTGTATATATGTCATGCTGTAAATATATGCTCTACCATCACCTTTCGCCTCCTGGTCTACTCCACACCGAACTACAATGACAGAAAGGGTTTAGAGAACCTTCCGAAGAGGAACGAAGAACATAAATTCTACTGTTACTTTAAGGATAGTCCATTGATGGCAAAATGAATGAGTGTTGGGGTAGGGTGCCCTTAATTGTGCCCGAAAGCAGCACGAAAACCGCAATGCCAAAAGAAGTACAGCACCGAACTTAGACTTCAAAGGACTTCAATGAATAAGGCTTAAGAAAGAGGCTAAAGCACATGCAAAGCAATAAAAGAAGCAGTTTCTAGCGTTGCTATTTCATATACCCTCAGTAGTATACCCAGTGCTATGTTTGTCGCATCTTTGTTCCTACTCGTTTCTTTTTTTGCTTGCTCGCCTAATTGAATTGTATCCGCTTAACTAGCGTTCCTAGTGCTTTATTATATAACTATTTCTTCGAAAGTATTTCTTTTCTTGAAATTTTTTGCATGCCACAGCATTTTCCACTGAGTTTGATTTTTTGCTCTAGAGATACGGATGTTTTGACCAACGACTACAGAACTCTCTCGAAGGCTTTGCTTTTCCCTTGCTCAGTCTCATGGTGAAAATCTTCTAAACTCTGACACTTATTGTATAACAATCTTTAAGCGCACGCCAGGCATTAATATATACCTTCCTTTTTGTTCCTGTCTAATTTGATACTGATGAGAACAAGTGGAGGTGAGGAGACTGAAATATGAAAACTCCTAGACATGAAAGCGTCCATATCAACTCATTTCCCTCTGCTTTGCACTATTGATTGCTTACTTGCTGCCACGTGTTCGAAAGTAATTGTGGTGTTTTGTAGTTATATAACACTGCTGTGGTTTGCGCAGGTTACAGAAATATTGCGAGCGAAAAAATGATGTTTTAAAGGAGAAAAGGTGGCTTACGTTTAGCGTGCACATGAAGAATCGCTGGGCGTCTCAAATTTTCAGGAATGTCATGCGCGGATTAATGCATTGCCTGAGAGACCACAAAGTAAACTCCTTTATGGTAATGTCATAGAAATAATGTGTAGAGTGGTTTATCAGACATTTATCTTTAAGATAACAATCTCAAAAGTCAGTTCGGGCAAGTACCCTCAAGCAATCGCATAATCTTCACCAGGCCGATAGTCCGCCTAAAGCGAAACGTTTCTTCTTTTTAACTTAGTTGCCTCACAAAACAAGTTTACTATACCAGCTTTACCTGGTACATATATGCTACAAAATTTGAAACACAGAAAATATAAATAAAACACTAAACTTACCATTTCGATGCCATCCTAAAAATAAAGAAAGAGCAGGTCAGTTTAGTATAGATAATTGCACATGAATATCATAGAGGACTCGTTTTAGGATCGCAATATAATACTGGCTGCCTTTTTTTTTACCATTCTTACAAAATTTCGTACTCCATGATGCAGCTCATTTATGCTTGTGTGTCTTTTAACGTGAATAGGCATTTAAATAGCTGACGAATTCTCATAGTTATTCTTATTTCGACAGGAGCGTCGTCGTTATATTTGAAGAAATGGACATCTTTCCTTCTTCCATATGCGTGTTTCTGGTCGATATTCTTATTTTCGGGTATACACCTCAAGGTTTCGTCATTTTGAAGTTTAGTTTAAGGAAGGGTACTTTTCTTAGTTGCACGGTGCACGCTTCCTTGCGCATTTTGTAGAATTCTTGGACATGTTTTCCACTGCACCTTACGTTTTATTGCCACAAACGAAGTTGAGCAGAGCGGCCTCTGCCTCCATGTGTATTTTCGTCTGGGGGCGGGAGGGGGGAGGTATTGTTAAATTATGCATGTTTTAGAGGTTCCTCAATTTCGTGCCATTGGTAGTCATTTCAATCCAAACCAGAGCTACTGCGCCAACACTTTTTTCTTCGGCCACCAAAAGCTGCCGAATATTTGGGTCTGATTCCAAACTTTGGACTTCAGATGGGGAAGGCTGATATGTATAGTTACTCATCGCAGCGTAGGAATATAATATCACTGCACTCGACTTACACTATTTCATCAGTGATCCTAAACCAGCCTTAAGAAATCTTCTTTAGACACAGGGTTCAAGTTAGATTAATAGATCTTAGTTATTATAAAGCATACAACAAAAGATATATAGAATTTGGTCAACTTAACAGCCTTGGTGCACAACAGCAAAATGATATCCTCAGTGACACCACGAAAGAACGAGTATAAAGAAGAATAATTTCTGCGCTTAAAATTTATGTAATCTCTCGAGGCAAGGTAAGATGAATTGCAAATGCACGCAGTGTATTGAAAAACACGTGCAAAGTAGCCATCCAAAGCTGCCTTTTTTCTCGCGACCGAGCGAAGTATTACTCTAAATGATGAAAAACAATAGAAGAATAGCTGAGTCTAAAATTGCCCTTTTGTGTCTCACTGTTACTGGCACTTGTGCCCAGCACAGTAATTTGTGTTGTCTAGCTCATTTACAATATTGAAATTCGGCGAATATTCTTTGCGAGACATGCAATACAAGCATTCATTCTAAAACTTTCCTAAATTTCTATCGCATTCGCTGAACCGCTTGTAACACATCTCCCAGTTTAGCCGACAAAGTCTTTACTGCAGGGCACAGATACTTTGCACATTATTCCTTACGGGAACCCAAGAAATAGCTTTAAATGCTTTTTGCGATGTACATGGCTACCATGTGAGGTCAAAGATTAGTGGGCTTCATTGTGGTCCCCCACCCCTTTCCAAGAAACCAACTGTAGCCCTAGGCGGTGTGCAAACGTCTTCAAAAGAAGAGAAACTTTTTCTTTTGGGAACAGCTTCTGGGGTCAAGATTATCTTACTTTTCGATATCTGACTGGTTCCTTTCTGCCTTTTTTCCTGTGCTGCCTCCACTGCAGGATTCATGACATTGGCATGGCAATCCAGAGTCGATGCTCTTGCTGCTAGGCTTTTAAAGATTACCTTCGTTTTATGTACGCAGGATATCTCAAAGGCTGATAATAAGCAAAAATTCGCTATGTTTATTTTTATGCCTTCAGAATGTGCATTTTCATTCGGTAAGAGCTGTTTCTACACAGGTGATCGTAGGCCTAACAAACGATCCGGTCACCTACCTTCAGACGTATATCTAAAAGAGGAAGCTCGTTATCACCCAGTGATTAAAGTGTTGAGTTCAGACCTTTCACTATGCTTTTGAAACCACCCCAATTATAATTTAGAAGCGCATTGATGACAAAATGGTTTGTCTAATATGCTAAATATAATTAGCATAATGGTACATTTTCATGATATCTTCATGGATCTCTGCCTTGTCGTGGCGGAGGGGCTTGCGAAACTCGATGAAGTCGTGCGCTCTGCTGTGTAGGGCCTCCCAACATAGACAGGTCACGGCAGAGAGTTCTGACAAAATGTGATTCACTGAGAAGGTAATGGCAACCTACTCCGGTATTTCCTGCCAAGAAAACCCTATGGCCAGTCACATTAGCATTAACGAAAGGGCGCCGGAAGAGGAGCCCCCCAGGTTGGTAGGTGTCCCACATGTTACTGGGGATGAACAAAGGGCGATTCCTATTAGCTACAGGACGAATGAAGCGGCTGGGCTAAAGCCAAAAGGACGCTCAGTTGTGGAGGTGTCGGGAAACGACCGGGAAGTCCGATGTTGCAAGGAGATATATTACATAGCAACATGGAATGTAGGATCTATGAGGCAAGGTAAATTGAATGTCGTGAATCGAGAAATGGACAGATTGAACATCTTGGGTATCAGCTAGCTCAAGTGGACCGGAATGGGAGAATTTAATTCCGGCGACGATTATGTTGGGCACGAATTCAAGAGAGGAAATGGGGTCGCTCTCATAGTAAACAGAAGAATAGGCAAAGCAGTGCTAGGGTACAACCCCAAAAACTACCGAATGATTTCACTTTGAATCCAAGGTCACCCTTTCAACATAACAGTTATCCAAGTCTATGCATCAACCACTACTGCTGAAGTAACTGACGTTGAGAGATTTTATGCTGACCTGCAATGCCTTTAGGCCGCACTCCATCATCAGACATCATATTTCTCATACGAGACTGGAATGCTAAGGTGAGGAGTAAAGCAATATCCGGAATTACAGGCAAGTTCGGTCTTGGTGAACCAAATGAAGCTGGGCAGAGGCTTGTAGAGTTTTGTCAAGAAAACAGCCTAGCCATAGCGAATACTCATTTCTAACAGCACTAGAGGCGCCTCTACACACGGATGTCACCGGAGTGTCCGTACAGTAATCAGATTGATTACATTCTTTGCCTCAAGATATGGAGAAGCGCTATACAAGCAGTAAAAAGAAGGCCTGGGACCGATTGTGGCACTGATCTTCAACTTCTTGTTGCCAAATTTAAGCTGATTGAAGAAAATGCAAAAAAAATACATGGCCTTCAGATATTATCTGGATCAAATTCCATCAGAATAGGCTGCCGAAGTGAGGAATCGATTTCATGAGTTCGATGTAGAAGACAGAGAGCATGAATTATTGTGGACTAATGATCGTGATATAATACAAGAAGTTGCTACTAAGGTATTCCAAAGCAAAAGAAAGGCAAGAAAGCAAACTGGTTATCTGAAGAGGCTTTGCAAATAGCTTAGAAAAGGAGGATGGCAAAAGTTATGATGGAAAGAGAAAGATACAAGGTTCTCAATGCGAATTTTCAGAAAATAGCAAGGAGAGAAAAGAATGCCTCCCTGAACATGCAGTGCCAAGCAGTTGAGGACAACAGCCAATTGAGGAACACAAGAGCTCGGTATAAGGAAATCAAAGATATCAAAGGAAGATAGATAGATGGATTTATTGGAAGGAAAAGGCAGAGAGTTTGGCCCGAATAATTCAAATCTGGCCTGCTAATCTGCACTGGGGAAGGGGAAGGAAAGAAGTAAGACGGTCATGATGGGTTACGATACGGGAAAAGGCATATGAAATATATATATACAGACACAGCAGCTTGCTTTACAAGCGCGAATCAAGTCCGCTGGCGCTCAAATAACGGCAAAGAGCACGCACTGCCTGGACGCCCTGCCCCTTGTCCTGCCAAGCGCCCAGCAGCAGTTCCTCCGACAGAGGCCTCTTGTCCAAACGCTTCAAGTAAGCAGCTAGCACATTTCTTTCGTTCGCATACGCTGGGCGCACCAATAATACATGGTCCACAGTCTCTGGGATGCCACAAGTTGAACATTCCGGTGAGTCCGTCTGTCCAATTAAATGTAAGTACTTGCGCTTGAAAGCCACCTTTACACGAAGTATATGTATCAAGCATGCCTGATGACGCTAAATATCACGCGGAACATTAAATTTAAATTTTCGATCGAGCCTTCTTAGACGGATGTGTCGGGTGTCTGGTTGAGCCCAGTAAGCTGCTGTAGCAATATTCATACAGCTCTATAGAAGATACGTCGTATCCGCTCTTGAAAAAGGCAAAGCTGTTTGGAAGCCATTGATGGGCGCGCTTTTCGCTTCAACATCGGCCTGCTCATTCCCATGGAGGCCGCAGTGGGCAGGGATCAATTGAAACAATATCATGTGGCCTTGCAGCTGGGCAGATGTGATGAGCTCCATAATATGTAGTGCCAGGAACTGATAGGCAGTGTGGCGTAAGAAGTTTTCCAAAATTTGTAATGCAGTCTTCGAGTCCGTGAATATACACCATTTTTGAGGTGGTTCCCCACATATGTAGCGAATAGATTCCCGAATGGCTACAAGTTCGGCAGCGGTTGATGTAGAGGTATGTCCCAAAAGGAAATGCAGAGCCGTTTTCTGAGCTGGTATGACCACAGCTGCAGCGGATGCCTGTGCTAACACAGATCCATCCACGGTGTATACGTGAATATAATTGGGATATTCTGACCAGATGTGTGCCAGAGTAAGTTGTTTGAGTCCACTAATTGGCACCATTGATTTCTTTAGTATTCCGGGAACACGAAGGTGCACCAAAGGTTTATCCATCGTCCATGGTGGTTGTGTGGGACAATATGGGAGGGCATATCCTGTCGGTACTTGCGACTGATGGCAGCGGAGTGCACTTGTAAAACTGCAGTCCGGCCTCTCATCCAGAATCTTGCTGAGTGAGTGAAAACGGTGTCTTGTAAGTGCTCGTAAATATACACGAAGTGGTTCTTGTTACAAGTATATGGACATTGGGCGAGCATGTGCCTCTTCAATTGTGCCTTTGTTAGAGGTGCATCTGGGCAGTCCAAGACATATTTTCAGTGCCTGCGCTTCCACGCTCTCTAAAGTCCGCAAGCAGGAAATGCTCATACTAGAGAGTACTGGGAGACTGCACCGGATGTAGCCAACAAACAGAGCCTCGTAAAGCCGTATTAAGGAGCGCTCAGTTGGACCCCATTTGATGCCAGCTATGTAACGAAGTACATGGCAAAAATTATTAATCCTTTTCGTCACCATAGCAATATATTTCGACCAAGATAGTCGGTGGTCAATAATTACTGCCAAGAATCTGGGCCTGGAGACGTATGGTATTACGACTCCATGAAGGGTAATCGGGTAGCGGCTGACACATTTTCCCGTAAACGCGATCACTGCACACTTTTCTGCCGCTAAAAACAAACGTTGACGCCGTAAGTACATCGATTTTGATGACACAGCTCGTTGCAGTCTCGCACGTAGTTGTGGGCGCGTCGAACCAGAAGCCCAGATGCAGATGTCGTCAGCATATGCACTTATGTGGATGTTAGTTGGCAGTTCACTCACCAGGCCAATTAGCGCTACGTTATAAAAAGTTGGGCTGAGAACTCCTCCCTGTGGAAATCCATGACCGACATGAAACCGGGTAGTATCTCCTTCAGGCGTAGTCATGTAAACAGAGCGGCCGCTGAGATAGCTTACAATCCACAAGTACAGCCGGCCACCAACTCCCACGTCGTCAAGTCTATCAAGAATAGCTTCATGGAGGACGTTGTCGTAAGCTCCCTTTATATCTAAAAATGCAGCAGCTACTAGCCGACGGTGACGCTATTTATGTTCTACTGCCGCCACAAGGTCGATGACGCTGTCAATGGAAGAGCGTCCGCGGCGAAATCCAGTCATCACATTCGGATAAAGATCATTACTGTCTAGATACCACTCAAGTCTTGCCAGCACCATGCGCTCCATAACGTTTCCAAAACAGCTTGCTAGGGCAACTGGCCGGTATGAGGTAAGTTCGAGAGGAGGCTTTCCAGGCTTCAAAAGAGCAACCAGGCGGCTAATTTTTCAGTCTTCAGGAGCAGCACTAGAAGCCCATATATCATTGAAATAATTAAGTAGTGCAGCTCTACCATCCTTGCCTAGGTTTGATAAGGTTGAATAAGTAATTCCGTCAGGACCAGTTGCAGATGAATGCCGACAAGAAGCAAGAGCGGCGTCTAATTCAGCTATTGTAAAGGGCACGTCGTATTGATCATTCGGCGAAAATGGGGCAAAAACCTCTGAAATGGGTAACTGTGCTTGGTTTGTGCCCACAACCATTTTACAAAAATCTTCAGCTACGTCAACTTCATTGCGGCGTTGATAAAGGGCCAGGGCACGAAAAGGGTGCCTTTCTCGCGGAGGTGTTCGCAAGCTTCTCGCAACATGCCAGATAAGCGACAGGAGCTTACGGGGATCCAGTGATGAGCAGAACTGTCTCCAAACTTTGTCGTCCTAACCTCTCCAGGTGGCGCAAAACTTGTCGTTTAGCTCGGCGAGAAAGTGCGAGATCTTGCGCGGATTTCGTTCTTTTGTACTTCCTTTCAGCCCGCCGACAGATCGCGCAAAGCCGTTCGAATTCCACGTCGATGCTGGACACTGACACCGGCACACAAACATAGCGGGTGTTCTCACTGAGGGAGGAAGTAATGAGTCCCTCTATTTGAGATGGTGACTGGAGGTCCACGCTGGAAGTCTCCACCGCTGCCCTAAAGGTGGGCCAGTCTGTGTAATGCACACGAGGTGAAGTGGCAGGTGCAAACCACTTGATGCATATGTACGTTGGTATGTGATCACTCCCATGTGTTTCCACATCACTACACCAAGAAACGGAGGAATGGTGGCTTCTGGAAACAAAAGCCACATCCTTGCATCTGCTGTAGGCTGTTCCGCGTAGAAACGTCGGTGAGCCGTCGTTTATATTGACGAGACCTTGCGTATGCATAAAGTCTGCCAGGTCTCTTCCTCTATTGCTCATTATGGCACAACTCCACTGAGGGTGGTGAGCATTAAACTCCACCACAATAATACGAGGAGCTGCATAACACTGGATTGTTAAAAATAGATATGATTTGTCCAAGCCATCCCTCGGTGGAATATGAGCGCCAATTACAGAACATACTCGTCCTTTCAGGGTTAACGTCAAACAAATGTAGTGATTCGTGTTGTGGGGCTGCAGAGCATGGCGGAAGTGCGCAATGTCTTGGCATACACATACCAGCACTTTGCCTGTTTCGTCTGCTTCTCTAGACCATAGCAGAACATATCCAGAAAGGCGAAAAGCAGCCGGGATGTTGGGCTCACAGATCACAATCACAGGGGAGCGGTACTTTTGTACCCGCTGTAAGAAGTCACGCAGCCGACCACGCAGGCCTCGGGCATTCCATTGCATCACTACACTGCGGCGCAAGTGCATCGTCACAGAGGTGGGGTTAGTTTGTTGCGCCATTGTGAATTATTGCAATGCCGCCAAGAGCGGCTCAAATGCGTCCAAAAACTGAACAGCAAACTTTGCTGTTTGCGTGTTGATGCTGGAGAGCATCACCCGCATTGAACGAACCAGCTGTTTCAGCATTTCTTTCACCTGATGGCTGTCGGGGTTGACGGAATTTTCAGTACGTGTGGCAACCAAACTGGGATGAGGCCTGGCGTTGGCCTTTGATGGTCGAGCAGGCCACTCAACAGCAGGACAATCAACTCAATATCAAAGAAAGCTTCTGTGCTAAGCTGGGCATGATAAAGGACAAACGATGCAGGGACCTCAGTGAAGCTTCAGAGATAAACTAAAGGTGGCAGGAATACACAGAACTGTACAAGAGGGACCCGAATGTGCAAACCCAACATAAGATGGTTGTGATGACTGATCTCGAGCCGGGCATCCTGAAGAGTGAAGTTTTGGCCAGCCTTGCTAAGAAAAAAGCTAGCGGAATTGATGGCATTCTAGCTGAGTGGCTTCAAAACCTCAACCATGACGCTGTTAACGTTCTGTATACATTATGTCAGCAAATTGGGACAACCCTGCAGTGGCCACAGGATTGGAAGATGTCAGTTTACACCCACAGTCCAAAGAAAGGCAGTGTCAAAGATTGTACCAACTACCGCACGATCGCTCTTATTTCACATGCTAGCAATGCTGAATATCCTCCAAGGTAGGCTGCAGCAGTATGTGGATCGGGAGCTACCGGACGTGCAAGCTGGGTTTCGCAAGGGCAGAGGAACTAGAGCCCAGATTGCCAACCTTCGCTGGATCATGGAAAAAGCAAGAGAGTTCCAGAGACCCACAGCAGTTGTGGAAAGCTCTCCAAGAGATGGGAGTTCCAACTCACCTCATCTGTCTCCTCAAGAACCTGTATGAAGGGCAAGAGGCCACAGTCAGAACTGGGCATCGTCTTACTAATTTTTTTCCGATTGAGAAAGGAGTGAGACAAGGCTGCATACTGTCGCCCTGCCTATTTAACCTATACGCTCAGTGCATCATGAGCAAAGCCAGTCTGAACGAGTCTTCAGCTGGAGTGAGGATTGCGGGAAAACGTATCAACTACATTAGATATGCGGATGATACCACTTTAATAGCAGGAAGTGAAGTGGAACTCAAGAGACTTCTGATGCACGTAAAAGAAGAGAGTGAGAAGTTTGGGCTTAAACTGAACATTGAAAAGACAATGTTCATGGCGTCTTGCCCTATCAAGTCCTGGAGCATCAAGGGTCAAGAAGTGGAATCTGTGACACATTTTCTCTTCTTGGGCTCCAAGGTTGTCCCGGAAGGAGTCTGCAGCCATGAAATTAGGAGACGCCTGCTTCTGGAAAAGAGATCCATGGCTAGCCTTGACCGCATAATAAAGGGCAGATACCATAGACCGCCAACCAAGATCCGTATAACTCGTGCTATGGCCTTTGTAGTTGTGATGTATGGATGCGAGAGTTGGACTGTGAAGAAGGCTGACCACCGAAGAATTGACGCGTTTGAATTGTGGTGCTGGCGGAGACTCTTGAGAGTTCCTTGGACTGCCAGAAGATCAAATCAGGCAATATTGTCGACCATAAACCCTGACTGCTCGTTGTAGGGTCAAATTCTAAAGTTAAAGCTCAGCTACTTTTGTTATCTGATGAAAAGAGAGGAGTCGCTGGAGAAAGAGTTGATGTTGGGAAAGGTTGAGGGTCACCGAAGACGGGGTAGGCAGCGAAAGCGATGGTTAGATAGCATCCTCGAGGCGCTGTAGATATTATGAAGACAGTGAGCGACCGGAAAGCGTGGCGTGATATGGTCCATAGGGTCACGAAGAGTTGGACACCACTGAATGGCTAAACTGAAATTGAAACATTTTCATGAGCGCATACTGGTTAAAAAATAGAGTAATTTTTTTACTTCAGCAATACTAAGAAAGCAATATCGTTAAAATGATTATGGCACAAGAGTAAACCTAATTCTATTAGTTTGCAAATATGCTGCTTATTAAAAGCGATGAAAAGGGCTTGGAGGCAAAGTTTTGAAGAAATAAAATCCTTGACCGAATAGCAGTACAAAATAATCTAGAGTAGATGACGGCCATCTTGTCAATGCCAGGTTCAGTGATGGGAAGCACACTTAGTAAGGTACCCTAATGAAGAGACGCCCCACATCTACAGAGAAGGCGAAACCGGGGTTGAGGCAGCAGTTAGTAAACATGTGATGTCTTAGAATTCTTCCCTACAAGTGGTAGCGAATGTCTTTATGAGATCTTCATAGGAATTAACTTACAAACATTTGCCATGAGCTATTTTCTCTGGCTACAGTCCAAAACAGTGAGCTGGGTGCTCTTTCCACTAAAAACGCTTTAAACGCTTTGCCTTCACATTTTCTCGTCTGTTGCACCTTTTTAAACGATAATTTTAAGGAGTATTCGTGAGAGAAAATCCGATTCCTTAATCAGGACGAAGTGCAGACGCGCACCGACGGTTTCATAATTTCTTTTTTTGTCATTCGGCAAGCATAGCCCTCTGCTTTGTGGTGCCATTAACTGTTAGCACAATTGCACTCAGTTTCATAACTGAATAAAAGGCCTTTACGCTAAAAGCCCAGATTAGAGTCTTTTCAAAATGGCTTCATTGCGTCTATTTAACATTCATTTCCCAAATTACCGATTCCATGTCTAAAATAAAACACGGTGCGCTTATTTCAAACTAAATTTGCCGGTTTCGTAGTCATATTTGTCTCAATGGCAGATGGCGTCTGCAAGCTCTAACATAATGGACATGATATAGAATTAGCACAGCAGCTATATGCAACACTATGGATACGAATACTGCCACCTCGTTTAGGTGGCTTGCATAAGCCACATTGATGATATAATCAACGAATATGCAAAAATTTTGCTTAAATTGTAACTAAGGTTGATACATTAGAAGAAAATAATGAAGAAATTGAATAAATAAAGCTATAATATACAGCGAAGATATTCTCGTCTTGTTGTTTTCCTTCGTCCCTGTCGTTTTTTCGCGCTGTTCTACACAATGGATTACCAACGTGCCCAAGCTTCTGTTTTAATGTACAGAGGATAGATCTTGCCTGCAGCGGCGCTGCCCACTGCAGCGCCGCAACAATTTTAATTGCGGTGTGGATTGCGTCATTTTCCAAAAAAGGCCTAAAATTGAAAGTAGCTGCACTCCACTGGAAGAAAAAACGTATGCTCCCTTAAGTTGATATTAGGAAAAACTTCCTTTAGGGCTCTCTGAATTGGCCAAGAATTTTAGTCAATTCGGGCGGTGTGGAAAGGATTGTTAGCCATATATAGAGGACTAAGCGATGCGGTGCCATCTGTTCACACCTATCTTTTTTTATCAATTTATAATATCAGCTCTTACCTAAACCAAGATTTCTGCCCTCATCACTGCCGCAGATTGATCAGATGTAACAAATAATACCAGTGTTTTATAGACAATAGAATGTCTCGTTAATAATTGAGGCTCTCAGTAACTTGGAGTTTTGATATTCAGATAGTATACGTATATACGAAGGTAGGTGAGACTGGCTTGCATTGGGACTATTAAACGCGCATGCATAAAACGATCTTTGATATGATTGTCCACATTAAAGGCTTATAAAAACAAGGTCATTAAACCTGTGTTTAGAAACTGCGCATGAAACATCATGAATGGATGAAATGTAAGACTGCATTATTAAACAGTAGTCGGGAGTTTGGCGTCGGGCCGGACGTTTTCCTATTTTTATAGTGCGGGAAAAACAAGGGCTAACACCAGTTGTCCATAAAGCCGTTTCACTTGCCCTCCAGAAAAATAGGAGCAGCAAGGAGTTGAAAAGAGCGTAACATCAGAACCTGTCCTCTAGGTGCAGAAAAAATATTTAAAGTTCTAGATATTTCGAGCAGGTTTGGGTACCTCTAATTTTTTGTGACTCGGTAAAGCTTCCTACTATTTATTCTCTTATTTTCTGCAAGAAGACCACAGAATGTCGACGAAGGAAGAGCGTTTGAACCTTACACGCAGTGCTAATCAAACATACTGAATGATGTAGAATTGTCGTGCGCAAAAAACAGTTAATCAAATTGGTAAATCTGAACACGATTTTTTATGGAGGGCAATCAAAAGTTTGAGGACGACGAATACGTGGGTTCGAATGAGCAACGCAAGTGCTGCAAGTAATGTCTGCTGAATTCTGAGCGTGCGAAGACTAAAACAAAGATCAAGCTTTACGCTAACATCTGAAAGTAGACCAAATAAACGAAGTGGTGAGACCTGCAATAGCAATACGTCAATATCCTTCTATAGTTGTAAATAGACGTTTTGTTTTGACAAAACGTAAGATATACTTTCAATGCGTCATTGGAACGTGTCTCGTTTTAGGTGTCTCTTTAGGTTCTGCCTTGGGAGAAATAATTAGGGAGCACGGCGATTGTCAACGTCTGTAGGCTTTCCTCAGTTTTTTGGCCAGGATCCTTGCGCTGCACTTTGCACTTACGTGTCGAGAACTGTTCAACTCCACTTTTGTCATCTAGTTTGCTTCGATTTCGCTAATATTTTTTTTAACTAATTGAAAACGAAACTGCCTTTGAAATACAACAAACTTCAAACTTCAAACTTCCAACATTTCTTCTGCATGTAATAGGACTCAATTTTTTGGCGTGCAAAACATATTTAATTGTGCATAAATATATATTATAGGAGATACTTTACTTATAATCTATGACGGACATTTCATCACATCTATGCACCAGCCTCTCGCTCACTGCTAATGTAAAGATGTTACATCCACCTTTTTGATGCTCATCTTCCTGTTCTCTGCCTCTAATGCGATGTCAATAAACAAGTCTGAGGCAATATAAGTGGGGTCGATTAATTATGAATTTTTTTTTACTAAGAGGAGAAACACGCCCACGCAAGGCATAACCCTTCCCGCTGGCATTTGAAGAATGTGAATATCCTACACATAAGAACCACTATTGGATGCTTCTAAACGAGCTGAACACAGTGACACGCTCAACAGGGCACGTAAGTATGGCAGCAGTCGAAACAATAATATTAAGTGTAATACGAGACCCCGACCGCTTGCTGTGTCAACAATGATACTTTTCTTTTTTCCCCCTTCTGTTATCCCGGGCGGTTCTGTTCAAAGGCAACTTCTGAAATACTAAAAAGGCTTCAGATACTTACTTCCGCTTTGATGACAGTTGGCGCAGGAGGAGGGCATGTTCGAGCTTCACTTTCATCTTTTCGTTGTTCGATGACGCCAGCATGAGCAATGCCTTCAATAGAAAGCCCAGAACGTCTACAGATTAGACGCCACACTTTTATTCTTTTTAGCGTTGACTCTTCTCACACAAATGTTTGCGCAGCTAAATTACAACCAAGCTCTAAATATTGTATTGTGAGCTAGTAAAGTTTAAATAATAATGAGAATCCCCTAAGGTGTTGAAGGTGTTTATAAAGGGAGTAGTTATTGATTAACAAATAAAAGAAAGGGGCCACACAGCCACAAAAAAGCTAAAGAGACTTTTTGAAAAACTTGGCGGTTAAAACGTTTTCCCAATAAGGAGTTCAAACCCAGCACCACAGCGCAACCTAGTCAGTCGCTCTACCAACTTAACTACCAGCACGGCTGGCAAACAGATGGTAGGACGAAAGCGAATATTTCTCGCTTTATGTTTCAAATTGCCGCCCCCTCTATCATTCTTCGTCACACCAGTTTAGTGCTTTATACGCTTGTTCACCTCGCAGTACTAATTTATCTTATCTATCCGCTCCAACTGACCAGGCTCTTGAAAAACTGTGGGAATTTCTTAAGAAATTTAAGAATGCATTGAATTTCCTCAATGCTTAGTTTACGGTAAATTAGAGGTATAGCATCTCCAGAAGGTAGACAGATAGCTGAGGTCCTTACCGAGCCTCACCTATCTATACCATACATCGCATTCATTGTCTGCTGTTCGTCGAAACTAGCGTTTAAAATGCTTTAAGCGCATGTGCATTCAACCTGTTGCAAAAGAATTTGTTATTTGCACACATCAACGACTTTTGCAAAGACATGACTTCAATTTTTGCTAAGATTTATACCATGGCAGGTGAATTGCCGTCTGTAGAGTACCCTAGAGATCATTGATCATTGTTTTTTCCCGTCCTGTGATACAAAGGAGATATTGAAGGAAACTCATAAGACATTGCAATAACACCATAGAATTCGTTTTTTACCTTTTGAGAAAAACTGGTCTGGGGCTTCTGATGTATGCATGTCGATGGTAATGTCGACGTTGTGAAAGAGCATTATGATGCTGAAATTCCGCCTTGCCGAATCACCGGAATCAACGAAGTCTCTATTTCGAGAGCAGTTCGCTTTAATGCGGTTATTATATGCTTTTCAGGAAGAGGTGTGTAGCTGACTTACGTATTTCAATACACAAGTATCTTTTGCAATCTTGACATTTGCAATGATAGAGAATTGCTGGAGTGTGGTAGGCGCTTAGTGTAGACTACTGATTGAAGGCATTCTCTATTGGTATTCTCCATATTGAAGCTTTTTCCATGCAATAATAAACTTCAGTGATGGCATAGTGCTCTCGCGCCTGTGCCAAGACGTTCGACTCACATATTTGACAAAGACGTTCGCGGTCGGATGATAATGGCTCATGCGCAGTACCTAGCTTGCGCAGGGGAATGGCCTGGGATGATGCAGGCGACGATGTTTGCGGTACAGCTGAACAGCGCCAGAAATCAAGGTGAAAAGTTCTGAGCTAGATGGTCTTGAGATTAGGAGCTGGAGATACAGAGCTTATCCTCTTTATCTTAGAACAAGATGTGACTATAAGTATTAAAATAATGCAGAGCGTTTTGAATATCAAACGAACATTAAAAGGATCTTGGCTTAATCCGGTCTGTTCACCTAACTTCTAGAAAAGCCCCGTCCTTCCAACATATTTTAAATTTATGGAGGTGTAAGTTTGAAAAATTTAAGAGCTCTGGTGATTAACCGACTTCGTCCGTGTGTCCTTAAGAATAATAGAGACCACGGTTGACGGATTGTTTAGATTGTACTACCAGCACTAAGTATCGCCCTTTGGTTTGGTTCGGTTCGGTTTGTTGGGTTTAACGTCCCATAGCGACTCAGGCTATGAGAGACGCCGTAGCGGAGGACGCCGGAAATTTCGGCCCTCAGGGGTTCTTTAACGTGCATTGGGATCGCAAAGCACACGGACGCCTTGCTTTTGCCTGCAGGGAAAAGCGGCCGCAGGGGCAGGGATTTTATCCCGCACCCTTATATCACTGCATATCACCCGCAGTAATATAAGGGTGATATTACTACATATCACTGCATACCACCAGTATATAACTGCATATCACCCGCACTGCATATCACCCGCACTGCGGGTGATATGCAGTGATATACTGGTGGCTTCACGGAGAGACTCAACAAAACCATCGCCGACATGATCGCAATGTACATAGACTCGCAGCACAAAAACTGGGATGAGATCCTCCGCTACATCACATATGCCTACAACATGGCCACCCAAGATACCACGTGTTTTAGACCATTTCGCCTAGTCTACGGACGTGACGCTCAACGATGTTGGATGCCATGCTTCCGAGCTGCACAGATCATCACCCACTCACGCCAGACACCAAGCATTTTGCTCAGTATGCTGAGGAAGCGCGTCAAATTGCCCGTATTCACATTCAGCAACCGCAGGGCACGAATGCAGGCCGCTACAACCTCCTCACGTCGCATACCATCCTGGAGAAAAAGTGTGGGTGTGGACCGCGCTGCGTCGGCCCGGCTTGTGTGACAAACTGATTTCTCGTTACTTCGGACCTTACGAGGTTCTGCGCCGTATCACGGAAGTGACATACGAAGTCGTTCCAGCGGGTACTGTGCAGCCCTCCCGTCAGTAAATACGCTCCGAGGTCGTACACGTTGTCCGCATGAAGCCCTATATCACGCTATAGTACGCTATGCGCTTGTTCCGTTGTCGCGTAGGACACCTTAACCCGCCTCCGTTATCTATTCTGTCCATGTGCTGATCTTTGTTTTCGCTTACAATGCCAATCGCTCACGCTCCGTCTCTGATATTTTTTTTTTAAGAGGGGGAGCAATGCCACCTGGTGTCCCTATGTTCTTGCTGCGCCTGGAAGAAGAGGACACTGAAGTCGGCTCGCGCGCTGTGTCCGGAACGCTGCCTGCTCCAACAGCTTAGCCCGGTCGTTCACATGTTGCCCTGTTATCCGCGATATGTATATAACACATATCGCCTCATTATGATGCAATTAATTAATTTAGTTCTTAATTAAGTAATGATGGTAATTTAGTTCTTACCTACTTTGACGCTTATGAGAATATGATGTCCAAATTTTGAATTTCTAGCATCCTTTGAAAACTCAAAACACAGAAGAAATAGGACGCTGTTTTTCACGATAGAAGCAATACAGAAATGGCGCCCGAGCTAAGCGATAAAAGCAGTTAAAAAGTAAACATACGCCAAGCATTTGTGCAGGTGGGTAAGAAGAAAGCGAAAAACCTGAAGATCACAAATGTAATATCCACGATGTTTTATGATCCTTGCAATAAGTTTTCAAATGTTGTTACACGAGCTGAAATCGAAGGGGCAAGGATATTGCATTGCTAGCCGCATTAAGCAATAAAGCGTCTTTTTTTTTTGCTCGTGCACTGAAACTCTGTGCCACACTGCGATGACATAATAATTGATGTCGCAAGATATAGACGCAATCATTCGCGGATGTAAATGTGCCACAGATTTGGGAATATTCGTGTCAAAACAGTGACACAGGTATTCTTTCTGCAATGTCTCAGGCGCAGCCGTACTATTTATCTTTAAAATACCATCTATTTCATAGTCATGTTACGGGCTAACTGGTAAGAGAGAGTACAACTGAAACATATGAGTTATCCCGTCAAGCTAGGCCCATTTGTTTGCTTCTCTGTTGATTAGCGGTGTTCTCAGTATATGCGGCCGTCCAGTACATCACCAGATAGAGGACACTAATTGGCTATATTATTGCGAGATTATAGTTGCTGAAGATAGAAAACGTGTAACGCTGAGTTACTCATAAACATACCCTTTCGGCGGTACACTACTGACGTTGTGTGTAAATCCAAACGTTAATATCTGAAGCATTTTCCCAGGTTCGGATCAAGACCGGTGGCAGCAGCTTTTCTCATAGAGCTTTACATGTGGTGCAACACGATTTCGCTTGCACATAGTACGCGTCTGTAAGTCAGCTTCCCGGAGAACAAAATTCTTGAAGAACAAAATTGAAAGAAGCACGTGGCCACACAAATAATAAATGTCTCCATATTCCTACACGCAACCTAGCATAATTCTGTAACCGATTTGTTTTTGTTTTTGTTTGTAATTCTGACCTTGTATCTTATCCAGCTAGACTGGATATGTGGCGCGCCTAATGAAGAAAGTAGTACTTTATACCTCCAACGCGGAGGCAGTAGAGAATTATTTATCTTGTTAAGATGAAAAGGCATAAAAATAGATCCATATAACCATATGACTATCAAAAGGCATTACAGTGATCAGTGGCTTATTATTTTATTGTTTATGTCTGGCTGAGTGGAGCCTGGTTTCAGGGTGCTGGCGTTTTGCATGGCGGACGTTGTGATGAACGAAAGGACAAGAAAGATAGAAAGTTTGGCTTGTTTTCACCGAATTTTTATTTTAGGCGCTAGGATTCTATGACAGCATGAAATGTAATTTTTTTCTCTTTGAGTGCTAAAATTGTATTGAGGTTACAATGTATTTTAGGCCTGATTCCCGGCATTGCGGAGAGCCTACATTAGTTTGTAGCTCATTGTTTTTCTGGTAGGAGAAAAAAAAAGGTATACCGAGAAAACCCTCAGAAACTGTGCCGTTCTTTTTTGTAAGAGCTATGTAAAATCTAGGCTAAAAATTTTGATCAATGCATCAACGTAGGTACCGCACCGTTTAGAAGCCGTGAGTGTGTACCTCTTATATATTCTGTACACACCACGTACTTGGTTTTTACAGTACAGTAATTTGGGCTAGTATAAAACAGCCATGATATAAATATAAAGGCTAATGCGTGTACAGTATGCAAAAAAGAAGGGTTGTTTAGCAGTTTCACTTAGCCGCGGCAAGAAGCATGCTGCAAAAAATTATTGACTCGAAAAGTTTGAGCAAACGCATTCTAAATCGGTTCTGTAAGACCACAGTGCTGAAAGACAATGAAGGCAACATAAGGCACTAAGGCTTGTGGCCAAACTTCTACAGGTAGCCTATAAGTATTCCGGCGAATATATGTCACATTATTACAGTATAATCTGACTAACAACATAGAGAATGTAGTTTTTTGTCTAGCAAGCCATTACTCTAGGGCTGTTCTCATATCCGTACATAAACTAGCCTTTGTCCAGAGACGCACAACGCTTGCCTGAATGCGAGTGAATGTATTTTCGAATTAAGTTTAATATTCGAACGAGTGAGCGCATATTTGCATTATTTTGCTATTGTGGAATGCAAAACATTGAATAACACATGTAGCCGACAGTTTCAGAAACAAAGCTTTTTTTCTTATTGAAGTGCGCGAGAAACCCTTTGACACTCATATGCTATGCTGGCATCTTGTCTATTTGAAATTTTTCACAACGTGCTGCGGTGTCGCATGATTATACATACTCAGGCCGGCATTCAGGACAAAATTTTTAAGTACTTCAACTTGTGGCACCTGAAAGCCAGACCAAGAGAAGAGCATTTCTTTTAACCATGGGCCGCTCTTAACTGGCTCTGGGGATGGTTGTATGCACCTTCAGCACAAATGAATGAGGCTGAAATGACAGTGATACTGTGGGCGTCTTTGTACCGAGGGCGTTAAGAAAAAAATCACATCCTTCGGGAGACTTGAATACGTCAGACTAGTTCTACTTGTAAGTACTATATAAACGAGCCGTACTGAGAAACGAAAAAATGTTGGGCCGTAACTTTAAAAATAAGGTAGCCTTAAAGCAGAAAGAGGTTTCATAAGCTGGTACGACTAAGAGGCCGGATATCTGCAATGTCAAAGAAGGCGGAATGAAGGTTAAATATTGAAATTTTCACTAGGCATATTAGCTACAATTCTGCGAGAAAAGTAAGTAGTCGCACGCGTCCTATTCCTTTGCTCGCAGTTTCTCGATAGTCTGCTCCCATCAGAATTCGTGCACGCGCATCGACCGGTCCCACTATCGAACACCTGCACACCGGGTGTTTCGAACATCGTACTAACCTATTTTCATACCACCCACTCTAGTTTAAAGCCATAGCGCTAAAGGCACCATTGCGATGCCGGTATGTGTCAGAGAATAATGATTAGAAAGCCCCTGGCAGGTACTAATTTGCCAGTTACATATGGGTGCAAAAACTTGCCATGTTCTGTGCCGCCGCGATTTGAACATTATACGTCCGACCCAGATTTCGCTTTTGAGGTTGGACGATGAACTTAGATTTTAGTTTTCATAAACTGCCTGCATAGGCGCGCTGCTCGTTGCGCACGCAGCCGCACTTGTACGGGTTGGATAAAATAACGCTATATATCCACTTCCGTTGGCATGCGTTAAAAACTGTTAGATTAAGATTGTAATAATTAGTGCAAATGTTGTTATACTTTTAAAAAGTAATTAAATGTTTATTGATATACGAGTTGCAGCGTA
Organism: Amblyomma maculatum; assembly: GCF_055883805.1. Taxonomy (NCBI): domain Eukaryota; kingdom Metazoa; phylum Arthropoda; class Arachnida; order Ixodida; family Ixodidae; genus Amblyomma; species Amblyomma maculatum. Next base: position 148,055,442 of record NC_139347.1, on the reverse strand, counting down.
CTGGTAAGTGAACCGAAATATCGAGGAGAGCAAGAAAACGGGAGGTAGGTAGGTAGCAACTTTAATGATTCAAAAAAGAACCAGGTGAGGGGGGGTAAAGGGAAGTGAGGGAGCAGGACGACGATGGGCCCTCAGGCCGCTCTAGATGGCCGGGCACTTTTGGGCTTCGGCGACCCCTCGGGCCCAGCTCACTGTCACAAGCTGTACCTCCGGCAGCGAGCTGCGCAGAGCAGCCTCCCATCGCTCCTGATGTCTTAGCCCTTGCCACGGGGGCTTGGGTTTGTTCGGGCAGTTCAGGAAGACGTGAGTAAAGTCGGCTCTGGTGCTAGGACACAAGTGGCAGTGAGGAGAGGTTTCGCCACGGTTTATAATAGAGAGAAGGAAAGGGGTCATGACTATGGCCGCCTGAAGTCTGCGCCAGAAAGCCTGGTCGCTTTTGGGAAGAGATTTATGCGGAGGGGGGTACAGAAGGCGGGAATTTCTATAAAATACGGTGAGGTCGTGGTAGTTAAGAAGCCGATCTCTGGCACTGCGAGACGAAGGCACCAGGTCGCTCTCAGCCCGGTTAACGAGTGCTCGGGCTTGGGAGTGAGCGGCCGTGTTGCCTGGGTGTTCGCTGTGCGCAGGGACCCAGAGGAGGGTGATGAGGTGATTCGGTGGAGGGGATTATGCTAGAATGTTTGCGGCCGGGGAGTGGATTTTGCGATGGGCATAATTTATAATTGCCGTTTTGGAGTCTGAGAAGATATACTCAGCGGAGGAGTTTGTGATTGCTAGGGTAATTGCTGCTTCTTCAGCTTGCAGGGAATCCTGCAAATTTGGAATGGACGCACTGACTATTGTGTTATGGAATCCATCCACGACGGCTAATGCGAAAGCTGATCGGTTTGAATATTCGGCCGCGTCTACGTAAACTGCCGGAGCGCCAGGAGGGTAGTGCTTGTGCAAAGTCTTGGCTCTAGCTTTCCGTCTCTCACGATTATGCGCCGGGTGGGTATTCTTGGGAAGAGGCGGAATGTAAAGATTGTTGCTAACAGCGATGGGAGGATTGAGCGTGGCCGAGGTATGACCGGGTAGGTTTATCCCGATTCGGCGCAGAAGAATTTGGCCGGTTTCGGTATGTGAGAGTCTGTGGTACTGACTAATGAGGTGAGCTTCTACCAGCTCTCCCAAGGTGTTGTGAACCCCTAGTTGAAGTAGTTTTTCAGTAGGCGTTCATTTAGAGAGGAGGAGAGCGCTTTTGTAAGCTGTGCGGATAGGTCTGTTGAGTTGCTCGGTCTCCGTGGGTGTGAGGTAGAGGTAAGGGATGGAGTAGGCGATCCTGCATAGGCAAAATGCTTGAATGAGGCGACGTGTGTCTGCTTCCCTCATGCCGCGATGGCGATTAGCGATACGCTTAATTAGTCAGGCTGTATTCAAAATGGCAGCACGAATTATTTTATGGTCTCGGCGTTGGAGCCGTTGTCAGAAATACTGAGACCTAAAATTTTGATTCTATTGATCCTGCGGATAAGGGTGTCGTTTATTGTAACTTGAATATTAGGGGGGTTTCGTTCTTTTAGGTCCATGACTATGAGCTCAGAATTAGCTGCCGAGCAGCTTAGACCAATGCTGCTTGCATGCGTAGCAGCAGTGTCAGCGGCCAGCTGAAATTTGGATTCTATTTCGCCATGGTTGCCGGTATTGACCCAGATGGTGATGTCATCCGCATACAAGGAGTGGTAGAAGGAAGGAATTTTGTCAAGATCCCTCGCTAACTGGATAAGAGTAATGTTAAATAGAAATGGGGACAAAACTGCTCCCTGGGGCGTTCCCTTACTGCCTAGCGTAAAAGGGCAAGTTTTTACTGTGCCTAATTGTAGGCAGACGGATCGGTTGCTGAGAAAGGCAGCAATATAGTCATGCGTGCGAGAGCCCACGTTTAGGTCGCTCAGTGATTGTAAAATAGAGGAGTGGGCAACATTATCAAAGGCCTTCGTCAGGTCCAATGCAAGGATAGCTCTGGTGATGTGAGGGAAAACAGGATTGAGCACATCCTCCTTAAGTTGTAACATGACGTCTTGAGTTGACAGGCCCGCGCGGAAGCCAAGCATGGTGGTGGGGAAGAGCTGGTTTTGCTCCATGTATCGGTTAAGTCGATTTAGGATTACGTGCTCCATGACTTTACCTGTGCAGGAGGTGAGAGAGATTGGTCTCAGATTGGTAAGGTCTAAATGTTTGTTAGGTTTTGGTATGAAAGTTACCTTGGCTGATTTTCATTCCGGGGGCAGCGTGCCCTGGTCCCAGTGTTGATTCATGTACCTAGTGAGAGAGGCTAATGATTTGGGGTCTAAATTTCGTAGCGCTTTGTTAGTTACTCATTAACGCTGTCGCACACATAGTTAAAGCCCGAAACTTAGGTGTCCCTCCTTAATTTTTTCTTAACAAGATAGAATTCGCGCTCTGATGCGCTTTGCTCAATAAGTGACACTGCACTGCCTTCCGCCTTCATCCCCAGCTATTGCTCTGTCTATTTTGATCCTTTCATTCTTTCCTCATATGCCCAGCCTGCAGTTCATATTTCCTCACAATTACTCCACCTACCGTTGAGCAAAGTCACCATGGACCCATTCGCTCCAGAATAGCAAAAGCCATGTCTAAATGGCGTCGACCAGCGTTCAACAATATATTTTTTCGGCGGCAGACGTTGCCATCGCAGTAAAGAAAGGAAGAAGCACTAGTGGCAGGTGCCGCGTCGTCGCGATCAAGGTAAGGCAGGAAGAAAAAGAAGAGTGCGCAGAGTAACAACCCAGCGGGAACTGTCCGAACCAGTGAGTAGTCAAACCGTATTGAAGAGACAAGGCAGTGGACTGCCAAGAAGGCAGAAAAAAACTTCCACCTCGAACTACAGGAAAGAAAAGCAGCTACCCGAAGCCTGCTTTGGCTGTGTCAAATTTTGATGAGGAGCGGGTAAATGACATATACGGTAGTTCTCGCGATGCGGACTCAGTATGCTGTGGCAGCCAATGTTGTCGCTGCCATAAATCCCAACAAACCGCAACCTGCTAGGCGAATGCTTGAATTCAGTGCTTCAGTGCTGAGTGAACACAAGTAGAGGGAGAGATGGAAACAGTTTGATTCTGCATAAATTTGCTCAGAGTACAGTTACACTGTGCGCTTAAAGGCATGATGCAACATATCTTTGACCCGCATGTGGTTGTGCAATTGCGGTTTCCCGCTTGGTTACAAAATTATGCCCACATAATTAGCAATCGTATAACTTGTATCCGAATTTCTCAAATATTCTTATAAGCATGCAGCCCATATATATTACTTTCTACAAGTGCCTGTTATACGCGACCGTTAAACATACATAAAACGCCTGCTGTAATCAAGAGTTAGGAAAATGTATACATTATCTAGGGGTGGCAGTTTTTACTCAGCGTCCAAAATTACTCCGTAAACATCCACTATGGCTCCTCGCTCTATCATTTCACCTTCACTTCCACCTTCCACCCTACCTATATTGTGTGTCAGGTATTCAAAGTGGGCCAGATTTTAGGCCTTTCCTTTTCTGTGAACCAATTATTATCATTTTTATCAAATAGCTTAGTAAGTTTCATTCGTATCCCAACTTACCACATTAAATCTGCTACGCATGTTGGCAAATGTGTATCGTTGTGTGCTGTAGACGAGGCAGCTGCTTCGAGCCAGGTTGGAAGATATGCCCCAAGTTTATTTTGTGACCGCGCATTTATACAGTCAAGCGGGAGAGGGTGTATTGCCTCTCCTCAAGTCCCATCTGCGATACAGATATCGGCTGCGTCACCAGCGCCGCACTAGATACGATACATCCCCTCTTCTTTCAAAGGAACATCAAACAACTGACAAACAAAATAAAAAAGCAGAACTTAGGAACGCCTTAGAGAGTTAACTGCTGAGATTGTTGTATGGCACCCTTAATTACATCGAATAGAACAAAACACAAATACACACAAAAATGAGGATACAAAAGGCACTTCAACTCTTTAATCAGGTAAAAACATCTCACATATATAGCCCTCTCAGCTAATGCGCACTGGTAAAAGGTATAAAATAGAAGGCATCAATCTTATCAAAGCAGGCGTGAAAGAAATGTTTACTCAGCTTTACAAAAGACAACAGCTGTGCCACTGACACAGTTTGAACCTTATTTTTATATTGAAGGATTCTAGAGTTTCACGGGCCGTTAGATGTCCGCCTCAACCCAGAATTCTCGCGTCGCGGAAACGTGATACAAAATTGGTGCAAAGCCCACACCAAGTCACTCAACCTGCTTGTTTTTAATGTCTTTACATGTTCGCTAAGTCGGTCATTTACCTAACGTCCCGTGTATCAAATATTGGAGTTTCCTCAAGAGTGGGCATGGAAGCAGCACGATAGAGCACATGGCTAACGATCGTCGTCTTCACGTTATCCAGGTTTTGGCTTGGCTTCTACCATGCCTGGCCAGAAGTGCACCGGACCCGTACGTCGCTACCTGCCTGCAGCCATGCCGTGTTCAGGTGTGCGACCTTCCTTCGAACCCAGGCGCTGCCTTCGTTGGATCGGAATCCTTGTTCATCGGCTCAGCCGCATCAACCGGAACATCATCCACGCCTGCCTTAAAAGCCAACAGCCAGCCGCGACACGTCAGTGGGCATGGAAGCAGCACGATAGAGCACATGGCTAACGATCGTCGTCTTCACGTTATCCAGGTTTTGGCTTGGCTTCTACCATGCCTGGCCAGAAGTGCACCGGACCCGTACGTCGCTACCTGCCTGCAGCCATGCCGTGTTCAGGTGTGCGACCTTTCTTCAAACCCAGGCGCTGCCTTCGTTGGATCGGAATCCTTGTTCATCGGTTCAGCCGCATCAACAGGAACATCATCCACGCCTGCCTTAAAAGCCAACAGCCAGCCGCGACACGTCAGTGGGCATGGAAGCAGCACGATAGAGCACATGGCTAACGATCGTCGTCTTCACGTTATCCAGGTTGGTCAATCGTGTTCTCTACATGCTAGGAAAGCATCAAATCGTTTTTTACTGCTGCTTCCGTGCCCACAAGTGCTCTATGACGTGTGTTGTGACTGCAAGGAGGTGTTGCTTATGTTGTTGCTATGTTCGGGTGACGTTGAGCTAAACCCCGGGCCTAATCGCAAGCAAACTACAGAGCGGCAGACCCAAGTAGCTGATGAAGACGGCACGTCGTGCGCCCATCGTCATAATGAAGGCATGGCTGCGTTGTCCTTTATTAAAACCGCCTGTGAGGCGTCAGCGGAGGCCCAAGCCATGTTGACGCAGGCTGTTAATGACGTAAAAGCCAATCAGGAATGTTTAGCAAAGCGGCTGTCTAATATTGATACTCGACTCGCTTCTGTTGAAACAAAAGTCAGCATTGTTAGTAGTCTCGAAGGAGAACTTCTGTTAACAAACGACACCATTAATGACTTGACGCAACAGAATAATGAGCTTTCCCGCATCAATGATCTGGAAGACAGATCTCGCAGAAATAATTTAATATTTTATGGCGTCCCCGATAGCAATGAAACGTGGAATGACACAGAAAAAAACGTTATTAGTTTGCTTTCATCCAGTTTTGGGTCAGAATTTAAACCAGACAAAATAGAACGAGCCCACCGCCTTGGTGGCCCTTTTGTTCAAGAAAAATTCCGACCAGTGATAATAAAATTTTCGCACTTTAAAGCGAAAGAAGAAGTGATGTCACATCGTGATGAGCTGAAAACAAATGACATTTCAGTTTCTGAAGACTACTGCGCAGCAACTAGGCTCGCTCGCCAAAGGTTAACTGCTTTCGCAAAATCTTTGCCTGGTTCACCATCCTTTAGGCTTCGCTACGACAAACTAACTGTAAATAAAAGGCAATATGTTTATGACCCTAGAACAGACAGTGTCATTGAGGTGCCCCGGCTGCGTTATCATTCTCCTTCTCGTAGCAGCCCATCCGATGATTCATCTGCACGCGCTCGACCCTCTACATCCAATGCTGCTCGCGCATGCGCGATGGGAGACATTTCGAATTCAAGTCCCACGCGTAATGTTTCATAACACTTAGCCAGGGGTAGTGGTCATCGGCGCCCTATATCAGTCCTTTATACTAATATCCGGAGCATTTTAGGCAAAAGAGATGATATCAGCGCAGCTATCAATTCGTGCGATGCCGACCTGGTGGCGCTCACTGAAACTTGGTTAAGTGCTCGTGTAAGCGACAGCGAAATTTTTACTCACACCAAGCCTTTCAATGTCTATCGTTGTGACAGAGATGGAAGACAAGGGGGTGGAACCCTGCTCGCAGTTTCTACTAACCTAACATCGTTCAGAATTAATGTTTCATGCAACATAGAATCTGTCTGGTGCGGCGTCATTTTAAACAACAGAGTACACATCATTGGCGTCTGTTATCGTCCACCTAATGCAGACATCACATTCGTGAATGAATTGCATGACGCGGTTAACACCGTCGTCCTTCGTTATCCAGCATCCCCGGTATTTCTTCTAGGCGATTTCAATTATCCATCAATAAACTGGACATCGACACCGCCTACCTGCACACCATATTCTTCGAATTGTCAAGCTTTTCTCGATATGTGCTCCCTTTTCAATTTTGATCAGGTTGTTGATGGCCCAACGCGTGTTATCGGCAGTTCTGCTAACATTCTTGACCTGATCCTCACCACTAACCTTGATATGATAGGCCCAATAATTTTCATGTCGGGACTCAGTGATCATTCTTTACTTCATTTCGACCTAAACTTTACCGCGTCTTCAGCTACGAAAAAACGCAAGATTATATTTGATTACAAAAATGCAAACTTTGAAGAGATAAATAGAGAACTTTCGCTCTTCCTTGACAACTATCTTAGTGGTTTTGAACATCGTTCTGTCCAAGAGAACTGGGACCTGTTCGTCAATAAAATTTCATATCTAACGGAGGCTTACATTCCCAAGAAAATACTAACAGTACATAGACATTCGCCATGGTATAATCCGTACTTAAATCGACTTTCGAACAGAAAAAAACGCTTATTTCGGGCAGCAAAACTGCAGCAGACTGCGTCACGCTGGCAAGCATACACTAATGCATCTCACACCTACTCTCAAGCTGTCGCTTCTGCAAAATCTACTTTTTTGAAATACACTCTACCATCCTTGCTCACTAATAACCCTAGCAAATTTTGGAACATCATAACTAACTCCCAGAGCAACTCAGAGATTTCTTTACTTGACCAGAACGACTTACCTGTGCCTAGCAAGGAGTGCGCATCGATTTTAAACAATATGCTCACACTGAACTTTTCATCTGCAACTAATCTTCAATTGCCTACACATTCGTTTTCGGGCTATACGATTATGCATCCAATATCAATAGATGCCGACGGGATTGCAAAGCTAATTGAAACACTAAAACCTTCATGTTCCTCTGGTGTTGACAATATAAATGCAAGATTCCTTAAAGAAACAAACATGTACTCCTCTGTCCTTTTGGCAAAAATATTTCAACAATCTTTAGATACTGGCGCTATTCCTGTACATTGGAAGCAGGCGAAGGTGATTCCACTTCATAAATCCGGTAACAAGCAATCTCCCCTTAATTATCGCCCCATATCTCTTACTAGCATACCATGTAAAATTCTTGGACATGTCATTTGCTCACACCTAGCTAGTTTTCTTGACTCGAACCTTTTTTTCAATCCAGCGCAAAATGGCTTCAGGAAATCATACTCATGCGAGACACAGCTACTTTGTTTCACAAACTCCATGCTAACCCTTATTGACAACCGTTCCTTGGCTGATTGTATCTTCTTGGATTTTTCTAAGGCCTTTGACAAAATAAACCACCATCTTTTACTACTTAAACTCAAGTGTCTTAATATTGACAGACATCTTCTTACCTGGGCCGAAGTTTTCCTCATCGGTCGATCACAGCATGTCTTTGCTAACAACAATAATTCACCGTCAACACCTGTTACGTCAGGTGTACCACAAGGGTCCGTTTTGGGCCCTCTTCTTTTTTTAGTTTATATTAATGACCTTCCTAACTGTGTGACTTCCCCTATTCACTTATTTGCCGATGACTGTGTTATTTATCGCGAGATTGCTGAACCAGCCGATGTTTCTGCTTTACAATCTGACCTCAATAATATAAATAAATGGTGCAGCACATGGTGTATGGACCTAAATGTTAAAAAATGTAAAGCTATGCGAGTGTCGCGCAGTAATTTCCCCCCTGCTTGCTATGTATTGAATAACACTCCTTTAGATACTATAACTTCGTACAAATATTTGGGTGTGCATATTACTAATGACCTCAGCTGGAAGCAACATATTGATTACATTATTAACAACAGTAACCGCATGCTTGGGTATTTGCGCCGTAACTTTTCGAAGGCACCTGTTTCGACTAAAATGACTATGTACAAAGCATTGGTACGTTCAAAGATTGAATATGCTTCTGCAATCTGGGATCCCGGTTTCACGAACTTGAAATCCTCACTTGAGATGGTTCAAAATAATTTAGCGCGTTTCATTCTTTCCAATTACAGTCGCACTAGCAGCATAACTTCAATGAAACTAACGTTATCTTTGCCATCTCTCGAGCTTAGAAGGAAAATTTCACGTCTTAGCCTTTTTCACAAAATTTATCATCATAACGAATTGAGGCATACTTTCATTTCGCAGCCATCGTATCGCTCCTCCCGCGTTGATCATGCTTACAAAGTAAATGTCCTAACTTGCAATACTAATGCCCTTTTTCATTCCTTTCTACCTCGTACGTCAGTAGAGTGGAATCGCCTTCCGCCCGATATCGCATTAATCCAAGATCACGATTCATTTCACTCATCACTGATGCAATATCTTGAAGCTGATCCGTGACACTTTTTCCCCCCCCGACTATTATCTTATTTCCGTTTTTGGTTTTTCATGCTTGTTTGCTCCCAGTGCTGTTGTTCTTTTCGCTGTATAATGCTGTTCTCTCACCGCTTATGATTGTTTTCAATTTATTCCGCTTGTATAACTTTCTTTATTGTAAGATTGTTTTCGTTGTTCTGTATTCCCCTGTTCGTTTAGCCTTTGTTATGTTTTGTTCATTTAGTGTTCTATGCTTTCTATCATATATGATGTACCACTCCCCTCTGTAATGCGTATGCGCTTGAGGGTAATAAAATGAAAAAAAAAAATGAAATGAAATGGTATTGCACAGACGATACTGGGGGCCCACTTAGCGAGCTGCAGGTAATGCTCTTCTGACAGCCGACCTTTTCGCTTTCACACGTTATCCGACAGCTAAGCTGGGTAAGTTTGGGGGTGCAGAAATTGCCACTAGTACATCAAACTGGCTTGCCACTTTTAAAGACCTTGACAAACTTTGTGGACGTATGAAACCACAGCAGGCCTTTCGTTTTCCACAAGTTGATTTATGCTTGCGCCAGCCTTCATCTTCTTTAGAAGTATTTCCGCCACTGGAACTAAGTCCTACTCAGGGAAGCCGGCTTCAACAAGCCAGTGCAATTGGTCCAATGATTTTGGACAACTTGGAAAAGGGCTAGATTTATCATTTAAACTACCAGATAATGACACAATGATGTTCGGTTAAAGGGGATGGTTGGGCACATATGGTGGGCTCCTACCCATTCTGTCTTATATAATTCTGCCCATTCAAATTTAATGAAAAGGGGCACCCCAATCCACTGGGCTGAGTCGTCACTCCGGAAGTCGTGCGTACATGAGAAGCAAGCCCACTTTAATAACCAATTGGACAGGCTCGTTGAAGCCGCCTTCCTTGAGGTGGTTTTAGTGCAAGTGGCAGAAACACCTCTGAAGAAGATGATGCCTGGCGCGAGAGGGAATCAACTGACAGGAAAAGAAAGGCCGGGTTTGGTTCCATACGTCCACAAAGTTTTTGAAGATCTGGAAATGTGAGAAACCTGCCTAATGTACCGGCTAAATTTTCTGCCCCTCGCAAACACTCCCAGCTAAGCCCTCAGAAAACTTGCAAAAGGCAAAAGGTCGGGTGTAAGAAGAACCATTATCCGCAGTTCGCTAAGTGGGCCACCATTGATGTCTGTGAAATATTATTGTCTTGTGAAAAATTCTATATTGGCCAAACGGGATGTTCTTCAAATAAGCGACTAAGGAAGCATGCTAAAGACCTTGAAAGCATTGAGGGTAAACGATGTGTTTGGCACTTTTAGAGCTTCCCCCTATTGTGCATCGCGGTTCCGTGAAGTGAGAATTCTAGGTAGAGGCAGACAGCAGACGTATCGTGAAACTCTAGAAGCCTTTTATATAAAAAGTAGGGGTCGAATTGTTTCAGTGACATGTAGGTTTTTATTTATGAGGCTAAGCAAACCTTTCTGTCACTCCTGCTTTGATAAGATTGATGCCTTCTCTTTGATACCTTTAAACGAGCGCATTAGCCGAAAAGGCTATATAGGTGAGCTGTTTTCACGTGATTAAACAGTTCAAAGTAAGCGCTCGTGCTTTCCTCTTTCTTTGTATGTTGTGTTGCGCTGAAGTCTCTGTAATTATGGCTTAAGAAATCTGAAAATTTTTGATATATGTATTACTTCGTGGTGTCTTCGGTTCTCAGGAAGACCTTCAGAATGCTGATTCTTGGTGCTGCTGCACGCTTGCATTAGCGTTGGCGGAGGCTAGAACGATGCAAGTTGTAGCCGTTAACTCTGCAGCGCTTTTTTTGCCGGATGCTAAAGAGAAGGTTTGATCTGCTACTTGGCTGAGGTTCTCTTCATGCCGATGAAAGCTGTTCTGACGGAAGGCCTTTCTTGTTGGCAGAAGAAGCCGCAGATTGCTTCGAAGTATTCTACCGTCTTCGGTGATTATGCTATACGACCTGAGATATTGTAAAGCCTGAACGACCAACGTTTTGGTGGCGCAATCCCAATTTTTGATGCGAAATATGTCTCCAGGGCTTAGCGGGCGTAGCTTTTTGGTTGAATGGTTGGTATGACAGCGCTTCCGTAACTGAAGGTGTTCGTACGGCGGGTATTGCTGTCCGCAGTCTTCTAGGAATCACCTCATGAGGTGAAGGTCCGGCTTCCATTGGCGTAGGTTTGGTTTAGTTTGTGGGGTTTAACGTCCCAAAGCAACTCAGACTAAGAGAGACGCCGTAGTGGAGGACTTCGAAAATTTCGACCACCTGTGGTTCTTTAACGTGCACTGACATCGCACAGCACACGGGCGCCTTGCTTTTTGCCTCCATCGAAGAGCTGCCACCGAGGCCGTGATTCGATCCCGCGTCCTTGGGAACAGTAGTCGAGCGCCGTAACCACTGCTTGCAGGAAGAAAACCAAAACAAAAATCTCGATTCATATCAGTGCTTTCCTTCAAAAGTATTTTAAACCCTTTTATTCCCCTTTCAGCCAGACAGTTTGACTCTGAGTAACTTGGGCTTGAAGTGATGTGGGTGAAGTCGGAAGTGCGAGCGAATCCAGCAAAAACAAAGGTAGAACATTGTGGGCCATTGTCTTAGCCAATTGTTACTGGTATGCTGTATCTTTTAAAACAGTGCTTGTTGTTTCAGTGACAGGCTCTGAGAAAGCGTCCTTGAGCAGCTCCACTTCAAGAAAATTTCATGATGTGTTGTAAACGCCCAAATATGGCTCTATAACATACTAACAATATCGCTGCAACATGATGCTACAGTTTATCAGGCGCTGGATGCCTCTTTGATGGCTGTTGTGGCTATCTGTAGGCACAAGTCTGCATGCTTGACAAGCTTCTTGAATTGTTTCTATGTCAGAATTGATTCGTGTCCAGAAGACAAGATACCTTGCTCTTGATTCGCATTTTATAATGCCATAAAAAAATTAAGTGTTACAACAAATGTTCTAATCCAAGCAGGTATTAAAATTTACATTTTAACTAACAAGCCCGCAGTCCAACTGTGAAGCATTGCCATTTGCATGCCCGCAGGCCTAGCACTCTTGAAGTTAGCACTCGGAAGATTCTAATTTTAGATTGCTACAAACGAGGACGCACTATAAAGTTTTGCTCATCAATGTCATTTATTTTAAACCTTTACTCATAGTGCATGCATTTTGATATAATATCTATACACATAAAACATCACTATAGTTCAATACATTATGTTATGCGAGACAATAGCGGCTTTCCAATATTGTCTTTTCTTGATAAATGACCGGTGCGGGTCCTTCTCCTCGCCCTCCTCCCTGCCCCGAGAAAATATAGAACGGACACCCTTTCTCATGCATTATTGCGTTTGCACCTACAAAGTATGTAGAAAAGATGCATATATGGTATCCTTGTATCATTTTCACTGAAGGGATAATACCTGGCTACAGGTATGTTCCCACGTTTAGAAGAAAATCAGTACTATTTAGAAAATATTATTACAAAAAGAATGTCCCTAATATATTCAGGTATTTAGATATTTTCCCAATCGCATTCTACAACAAATTCGCTTAATAATAAACTAAATATCTAATATAAAGTCTCCGCTCTGTGCTAGGAATGAAGTCAAATTCATGTTTTTGCATTCGAGTAAGTATTTGGATACGCATGAGCAATGGAAGAAACTACTGTTGATTGTTGGATGCAGGCTCACTGAGTTTGCATAGAGCCATGAATGCCAAATCTAAGGTGGCAATATGGCAGCCACCGGGGGCAGAAATCAAGGCGCCCATATACTGTGCGTTGTCAGTACGAAATAAAGAACCCCAGGGGTGTTGAATCATTCAGATCTCCGCTCTATGGCATAAGTGATTGTTTGTGTCGCTTTGGGATATTAAACACTACAATCCATACCTGAGCACAACATTCGAGCCGTAACACTTTCTGGTTTGGGAAATTCGATCCAAATGTTTAGCGAAATACTCGTACATAACAAAGAAAAAGTAATAGTGCGTGATTACAGTTTTTGCGCCATTGGTGAGACCTTTTTCGCAGCCTAATGACGCGTGGTTTTATAGCTGGTAGATGAAGCGCGCATTTTGTACCCCATGTTCTACCCACCGACGCAGAAATAACAGATAATCATATTGCGCTGTTGCTATCTCATTAAACTGCCAGATGTTCCAACGCACAAAACCGAACAAAACGCCCCTAGGGGAATATTGTGAGCATGTCACATTTAGTGCTATGACATACGTATGAAGCGAGCATGTAGATAACAATAATGCTTGGTTCGCTTGTTTTTTATGGACATTTTTTTACCTTGATCAGCGATATATTTTGTGAAATATGTAAATTATTTGCCACTCTAATCTTCGGGCTTCTAGTAGAACGCCGCATCAGCATTGAATCCGCTACTGGAGGTGCACATTTGAGCTGCCGTACATATTGGAGTTTTCTCGAACTCGACACATTTTCCGTACGCATTCTTTAAACACATGGGTTTATTACGCGCCATATGGAACAGATTAATGCCATAAATTGGGCTTAGACTTCCATTGCGGAAGCTGAGAAACCTTTGTGAGAAAATTCTTAGAAGGTTGCCTAAAGCGGAGCCTCTCGTTTCAAAGAGAACATCCCGCCACTAGTATGTGCAGAGCTTTTGGTTTGTGCAGTCTCCGCTAGCTTGTAGATTTCAAGCGAAGAATACATTTCGGCACAAATTACCTTGCTTAAGTAAAATACTTTGATGCGCTATATATATATATATATATATATATATATATATATATATATATATATATATATATTGTAGTGTGGTAATCTTCATCGATATAACCACTGACATGCGTCGCGTGCTGCCGCTCTCAAGGACGAAGAAGTTGTTCGCTGCCTTGCTCTTTCGCCACGCCTGACGCTTCGCTGCGAGTCTCCCCTGAGCGGCTGGAATCACCTGGGTTCACCGAATAAACACACCCCTACAATTGGTGCAGGTGCTGCTGGGTACGTTCCCATCCACCCTGGAACTTAGAAGCCGCACGTTGACCACTGCTTCCACCATGCCAGACGAGACCACCTCGACATCGGCGCCCCTACCAACCACGGTACTGTGTTCTGGCGTTCTACGGCAGCGTGATCCATGCCTCTTCAGTGGCACGGCTGACCAAGACGTCGACGACTGGTTGTCGGCGTATGAACGTGTCAGCAGTTATAACAGATGGGACGACACTATTAAGCTAGGTAACGTAATCTTTTACCTGACCGACGTGGCGAACCTCTGGTTTCGCAACCATGAGGCAGACCTGCCATCTTGGTCTGCATTTAAGAAGAATTTTTCGGAAGTGTTTGGCCGTCCTGCAGTTCGCAAACTCCGAGCAGAACAACGCTTGCGTGAGCGCACACAGCATGCCGAAGAGTCATTCACAAGTTACATAGAGGACATCGTTGACCTGTGCAAACGTGTCGACCCAGTAATGTCCGAAGCGGCTAAGATCGGACACATCTTGAAAGGTATCTCCGAGGACGCGTGTCAGATGCTCTGGCTGAAAAATCCTGCCTCCGTCAGTGAAGTGATTAAACTTTGCCAGAGCTACGACGAGCTTCGAAAGCAGCGCGCTTCTACCCGGCGGTCCGGTTTTAGAGACGACACCATTTCTACACTAGCACTGGGTGGTTCTACTTCATCTGAGGACAGCCCTTTGATTCAACAGATAAAAGCCTTCGTTCGCGAAGAGGTCGCCCGCCAGCTATCCCTGGTCCCTCAATTACAAGACACTGGTCGCCTTGTTCCTGACATGGCTCCGTCTTTGGCCCCTACCATACGGCGTGCCATGCAAGACCATATCGCTGATGACCTTTCGCCCAGTTCCGTGCTCTCGCCCAGCCCAGTGCTTCCGACCAGCCCCGTGCCACCGCAAGTAACGGCACCACTAACGTACGCCCAAGTTGCGGCCAGGCCGCTAATGCCAACCGCACCTGTTTCCTACCAGGCCGCCCCTTCCAACCATCCTTCACCATCGCCTGGGTCGGCGTTCCATGTCCGTATTCCAAGGGTACGCCAACGCCCTACGAACCCTTGGCGCACCGCAGACAACCGGCCAATTTGCTACTCTTGTGGGCTGCCGGGCCATGTAGCCCGTCTTTGCCGCCAACGCCTTCCACCTTCTTGCCCTGACCCCTGGAACTACACGTACGACGCCGACCAGCCCTCGCCGAGAACTCAACCCGGTTCCGAGTTCGTTCCTCGGGACAATCAAACGTATACCTCTCGCCGATCATCTTCCCCTCGTCGCCGTTCACCATCACCGCTTCCCCGACGTTCTACCGGCGCTGTTGAGGGAAACTAACAGTCGCAGTTCCCGGGGCAAGAACTGCGCTTGGTTCGAACTCTTCAAGTCCTCCTTCTTCTCCCGCAAACGTAATACAAGTGTTCGTCGACGGTGTCGCAATACTCGCTCTTGTTGACACGGGCGCTGCCGTATCCGTCATCAGTGAATCTCTTTGCCGTCGTCTTCGCAAGGTGACCACCGCACTACCCGACTTTTCGCTTCGCACCGCTTCATCCCAGCGCATTCATCCCTCAGCAGCGTGCACGGTCCGTGTTCTCATCGAAGACGTCTTATACACCATCGAGTTTATTGTACTGGCTCACTGCTCACACGACATCATCCTGGGCTACGATTTCCTTTCCGCTCATCATGCCGTTATTGACTGCGCCCGCGCGGAAGTTTCCTTTTTACCTCTTTGTGATACCGTCTTGTGTGACGTCCCTACCCGGCCTGCAAAACTCCTCGTCGCCAGTGACACAGACATTCCTCCATTTTCTGCTGCCCTCATTCCACTCTCCTGTGAAAGCGTTATTAGTTCGACTGTCTTCTTCACACCTTCCGACGCCGCTTCACGCCATCCCTGCCTCCTGCTTCCATTTGCTGTCCTCAAGTTCGAAGATGGCCTTAGTGCAATGTACGTCTCAAATCCATCTTCGTGCCCGTCCGTCCTGCTACGCGGCGAGTGTCTCGGTCGTATTGAAGAACTTGATCCCGAGCTTGTAAATACTCTTCCTGCAACGCCTACTTCATTAGACGTTAATGTGCTCAGCTCTTGCGATACAGCGACCGCTTCGACACCACCCGATGTTCTTCAACAAGCTATTGACGCAGATCTCCCACCCGCACAACGCGATCAACTCGCTGCTCTTCTGCAGAACTTCACTTCTGCCTTCGACCTTCCTCACACTGCTCTGGGTCGCACGTCTGTCGTTACGCACGCAATCGACACTGGTACAAACGCACCTTTACGACAACGTCCTTATCGCGTGTCGGCCTCTGAGCGCCAAGTCATTGCTGACAACGTGGACGACATGCTTCGCCGGGGCGTCATACAGCCATCTAACAGTCCATGGGCTTCTCCGGTTGTTTTGGTCACCAAGAAAGATGGTTCCATCCGGTTTTGCGTCGATTACCGTAGGCTTAACAAAATCACGCGCAAAGATGTCTATCCTTTGCCGCGAATCGACGACGCCTTGGACTGTTTACAGGGAGCCGAGTATTTCTCCTCTTTGGATTTGCGCTCCGGCTACTGGCAAGTACCGATGGCTGATAATGACCGCTCGAAAACTGCCTTTATAACACCGGATGGATTATACGAGTTCAACGTTATGCCCTTTGGCCTCTGCAATGCCCCGGCTACTTTCGAGCGCCTGATGGACACTGTTCTTCGTGGACTCAAGTGGCAGACCTGTCTTTGTTATCTGGACGACATCGTAGTTTTTTCTGCCGACTTTTCTTCTCACCTTCTCCGCCTAAAGGATGTCCTCACGTGTCTCGCCGGCGCTGGGCTTCAGTTGAATTTGAAGAAGTGCCACTTTGCCGCCCGAAAACTCACAATTTTAGGCCACGTAGTTTCTAAGGACGGCATTCTTCCCGACCCCACCAAACTTCGCGCAGTTGCAGAGTTCCCGAAGCCAACCTCCCTGAAGCAGCTTCGGAGCTTTATCGGCCTCTGCTCCTACTTTCGACGTTTCATCTTGAACTTCGCCTCTATCATCGCTCCTCTGACCCAGCTCCTTGCCGGCAGCTCCGGCCTTTCCGCCTGGACTCCAGCCTGCGATAAAGCCTTCGACACTTTACGCCGCCTTTTGGTTTCGCCGCCCATTCTACGCCACTTTGATCCGGCTGCGCCTACGGAGATCCACACTGATGCCAGCGGTATTGGGCTTGGTGCCGTCCTTACCCAACGTAAGCCTGGTTACAGCGAGTATGTTGTGGCATACGCCAGCCGAACATTGACAAAGGCAGAATCTAATTATTCAGTCACAGAAAGGGAATGTTTGGCCATTATTTGGGCTATCGGAAAATTTCGTCCTTATGTGTATGGTCGACCGTTTTACGTTGTGACCGATCACCACGCTTTGTGCTGGCTTGCCTCTCTGAAAGACCCATCCGGTCGCCTTGCTCGCTGGGCTCTTCGTCTCCAGGAGTTTGACATTCATGTCATTTATCGATCAGGCCTAAAGCATACGGACGCGGATGCTCTTTCCCGCTCGCCATTGCCTAGAGATAATTCGTCTGACCACGTCTGTGCCTACGATTTGTCGACTCTTACAACTATCGACATGGCTACCGAGCAGCGGAATGACCCTTGGATCAATGCACTTTTGGATTTTCTCTCAAGTCCTACTCCCGGTCATTCATCCAAAGCGCTCGTCCGCCAAGCCCACCACTTCTCCATTCGTGACGGTCTTCTCTATCGCCGCAATTATTTGCTTGATGGACGGAAGTGGCTTCTAGTCATCCCGCGTCATCTCCGTGCCGACATTTGTGCTGCGTACCATGGTGACCCACAATGTGCTCACGGTGGCGTATTGAAAACCTACACGCGCCTACGTCTGCGATTTTACTGGCGTGGAATGTACCGCTTCGTAAGACATTTCGTGCGCGCTTGCGAATCTTGTCAACGCCGAAAAACTCCTCAGAAGTCCTCTGTTTCGTTGCAGCCGTTACCCTGCCCTGCTCGTCCGTTTGACCGCGTTGGCATAGATCTCTATGGCCCTCTTCCGACTACTCCTGCTGGAAACCGGTGGATTATTGTGGCAGTAGACCATCTGACTCGCTACACTGAAACATCACCGTTACCCTCTGCCTCTGCAAGAGACGTTGCTTTGTTCATTCTCCACAACTTGATTCTTCGCCACGGGACTCCGAAGGAACTGCTCAGTGACCGCGGACGCGTTTTCTTGTGCGACGCTCTCGAGGCCCTACTGAAAGAATGTCGCATCATTCATCGCACCGCTACTTCTTACCACCCTCAGACGAATGGCCTGACAGAACGCTTCAACCGTACTCTGAGTGACATGCTGGCCATGTACGTCAACGACGCTCATTCCAACTGGGACCATGTTCTTCCCTTCGTAACCTACGCGTACAACACTGCGATACAGACCACCACCGGATTTTCTCCCTTTTTTCTTCTTTACGGGCGCGAGCCAACCTGCACAATGGACGCGCTTTTTCCCTACCGCCCTGATGTTTCTGAATCGACGCCACTCTCGGACGCCGCCCAGTACGCAGAAGAATGCCGTCAGCTCGCTCGTTCGCTTACAAAGGAAAATCAGTGGCAACAAAAACACCATCGTGACACTGGTGAGGCGCCTTCATATGCGCCCAACTCCCTGGTGTGGCTCTGGGTTCCTGCCACAACCGCCGGCCTGTCAAAGAAGCTTCTTGCTCGGTATCACGGTCCATACCGAGTCCTTCAAAAAACATCTCCTGTGAACTACGTAGTTGAGCCGGTTACGCCATCTGCGGAATTGCGTCGCCGTGGACGCGAAATAGTTCATGTGGACCGAATCAAGCCTTACTACGATCCGTCTGTCCTTTCGGCACCATGAGTCGCCAGGATGGCTCCTTCTCTGCCCGGGGGGAAACTGTAGTGTGGTAATCTTCATCGATATAACCACTGACATGCGTCGCGTGCTGCCGCTCTCAAGGACGAAGAAGTTGTTCGCTGCCTTGCTCTTTCGCCACGCCTGACGCTTCGCTGCGAGTCTCCCCTGAGCGGCTGGAATCACCTGGGTTCACCGAATAAACACACCCCTACAATATATATATATATATATATATATATATATATATATATATATATATATATATATATATATATATATATATTCAATTGCAGCTATCGTGGTGCACATCCATTGCGTAAGTTTCAATAAATGCAATGCGACATGAGGTGTTACAGCCCGCGAAATGCTGCTTTTCCGAGCACAGAATGTTCACGCGCTATAATAAAAATATCTATTTGCTCTTACAGCATGAGCCATAAAAAATGTGATTAGTGAATTGCATAATGAGTTCTCTCGTAATGTACCTAAACAACATTTGTAGGCTCCACTAATGCTTGCTAAATGACAGAGCATGCATTCTAGAAGGTGATCTTTCAGTTGTTCGCGCTTTCTTGGTCTGTGGTTGCGTTGATATCGACATGAAAGGTTGTCATACATAAAACTACTCTACCCACAACATAATTGGTGTTTTCGTTTTTAAAATGGTGCTTGCGTATTATCACCCATAGACACTCACCACCCCCCAAATACAATGCAACTCCCTTAAGACAGAACTACACCCACATGCTCATACATTCTGAGGATCCAATCACTCCCGGACTACATCTGTTGCCGAAAATAGACCGTTCACATGCTAAAACTAATTAATAAAAGCCTAAAACAATTAGACTACTTCTCCCATTTCAAAAAATACCCACAACTTCATGTATAGACGTATGAACCTCAAGTCATATTGCCCACAATCATGAACATATTGCACCTTGGTACACCTTCCCCTCTATATGAAACCTGACACTAATACAAATTGAAATAACAAAGAAGTACAGCAGAACGCATACAAGAGTTTAAAGTAAATGTGAAAATAACATTCCATTCTATACCGATGATTCTAAAATGGCTACATATGTAATTAGCGCTGTAGTGGGAAACATGCACGAACGAAGAAACAGGTTACCTCACTCTGCATCTGATTTTACTGCCGAATGCAACACCCTCTTCTTAGTTGTAGAAAAGAAGTAAACAACAACGAGGGAAAGCGTATATTCTGCAGCGAATCTTTCATTTTAGTTACAGTTGCACTCACAAATGGAACAGAACCATTAGTCGGAACAATAATACATTGGTAACTGCAGCCTAAACACAAAGTCATGAAATTAAATACCGTAGGGTACAATTGTAATCAGTCCTAGACATCTGATCAATACTCTGCAGCGGCACTCTATGCTGAAGAAAAAAGTAATCACGCTGACTAAAGATATGTATGTATGTATGTATGTATGTATGTATGTATGTATGTATGTATGTATGTATGTATGTATGTATGTATGTATGTATGTATGTATGTATGTATGTATGTATGTATGTATGTATGTATGTATGTATGTATGTATGTATGTATGTATGTATGTATGTATGTATGTATGTATGTATGTATGTATGTATGTATGTATGTATGTATGTATGACTTTACTAGGGAGCCGGCAAACGACGGGTTAAAGCGTCGTGACGCTGGCCAAGCGTCTACCCGGGGTTGAGCCCTACTCTGCACTACCTCATTTGGCCCGTTTTTGGTGGGTTGTGAGGCTTGTGCTTTTCGAGCGCACCCCGGGCCTGCTGGACTGCCCATAGTAGATATGTATAGATTTGTCAATGAAATTCAGAGAAAAATAGCAAACGTTTCAGGAGAATTGAATGAACAGCAAACGATTTTTTGTGAAGCCAATCATCAATTATGCAAATCCTGCAGTCATCAGAAACGAGCCATCGAAGCAATTTTGGGTCGCAACTGCATCCGACACGCAACTTCATTTTAAAGAAAGAGTAACACCAACATGTGCAGGCAGTGGACGTGAGCCCAAGATAAGCCACATTTTATTCTCCTACCATATCTTGAAGAACAAAGGAAGAAAAACATATCTTATTCATTCCCACATTGCTTCTTGGGTAGAATGCTTGGCTATCATGCTTGGCCAATCCTAGCCTGAGCTGCTTATGCGCCATAAATCACAACACAAAATTAGATAAAGGCGCGTGGCTTTGCACTGAGTACGGTCATGTGTTTGTCGTATGCTTGAACAGCCTGTTTAATTTTTTTGGCAGGCTTTCCAGAGAATTCGCGCTTTTAAACGCAAGAAAAAATATTAACAAGTGACTGAAGCTCTGGGTCTCGTGGTTCTCTCTGTGCCAGAATTAAGGTATGCATATTGTAATTTACAGCACTTAGAATGTGAAAACATAATTTTCGTAGGTATGATACAAGCACAAGCTAAAAGCTAGATAGATATTGTTAGTTCCACCAGAAAGCGCGTGTCTTGCACTAGAGCAGTTACGTGATGAGGTTACGCCTCAGAATTTTCTGGCAGCGTCAAATACCCAAAAACTTTTCACCGTATTCAACCGGTGAATATCTGTCCGCCTAGGATCCAAATAGCCAGTCATGAGAGTGATGCACTGGCGATCACATTTTTTCGCATGTAAATATAATGCACGTAGTGTTTCGCATATTGATTAAGCCGCTGATTTTAAAGTTGATGCTCACATCGCATGTCAAAGCGTTTATTTTGAGAAGGAAGAGTTCTGTAAATATTTTCGTCTCCTGTAAAAACTTTGCCTTTCTACTGAAATATGGGAAAGAGCGTGTCGAGGGGATCTAGCTGCTTTCTAATTAAGATACTTTTGCACTAGTGCGCTACAATTACGCTACGTCAAAAATGAACTTTATTCAGCTACGCTCCTTTTACATAAATTATGGACTGCCTCTGCTTTATTTCAATGTAGCAATTTAGAAACAATGGCTGTAAAAACCTTCTTTTCATAAGCATAATCGCCCAGAGACTGTATTAAGCGCCGGGAACACTTTACTATGTTTATATTAATGTGAAAGCGTTGTTACTTTTCTGGAGAAGTTTCTCTCCAGAAGTTTCTCCGGGCCTCTTCATGGCATTTATAACATATCGAATAGCTTTGAATACCGAACCTGGCGAACAGCGAAGAGGAGAATGCGATGTACTTGCGCACGTATAGATTGCACACGCATACTTCTCACTGCGATCACATGCCTTGGTTTGGTGCCGCGATTCTCAAGTACGCTCATATTCTGCGTCATGGACTCCAGTCTCTCACAATGAAGGAGCAGGAAGCAAGCTGTTTTGCTTCATCAGCATTCGGCCGCAGTGCTAGCTTTTAACCTTGTCTTCACTTTCATCCTCATGAGCCTGACTATACCCACTGCAGGGTGAAGGCCTCTCCCATATTTCTCCACTTAATCCGGTTCTATGCAAGCTGCATCCACTTGACCCCTGCGAACTTCTTAACCTCATCCGCCTACCTAACTTTCTGCCGCCCCCTGCTACGCTTTCCTTCCCTTGGAATCCCTACTGAAAATATTGTGCGAGGCTCTGCGTGATTATCTGTGCGTGGTTATTGACCCGCACAGCGCGAGTTTGTGCGTGCGAGGATGTGCGATTCGAGAATTTGCGATTCGAGGATGTGCGAGCGAGAATGTGCGAGCGAGAATGTGCGAGCGAGGATGTGCGACGTGTGCACGGTGGGAGAACGTGCAACGTGTTCACGGCGCGAAGGCGTGCACACTGTGAAGATTTTTGTACCCGTGTGTGTGTGGCAAAATTTGTGCATAGCTATCAACATTCAGAGTGCATGGATGTGGGCACTCACTTAAGGCCCCAATATAGTCCGACGTAACGCGCGCGCGCACGTCGCCCTCCGCGACGTTACGTCGGCGAAAAACCGAGGTCTATAGTCCAACGTCACGGCGTGATGGACGTAGCGAGCGCGAGCCGACGCGGCCCAACGTCGCTGACGCGCAAACAGAATCTCGCCTATTTCTCGCCGACCGCCTCAGCCGCGTCGGCCATCCATCCCAGCATTCCTCACGTGCAGTGAAGATGGCGGCTTGCATGTAGACAGAGACTGCGCTATAACCACGCGCGCATTTCAGACACTGTTGCGGAAAAGCTGCTAGAAGGAATTCGAGGGCAGCCCTGCGTTAATGATACCAAGCGGATTGACTATACACAGACGTTCAAAGGAAAGAAAAATGCCTGGGATGCAAACTGTCAGTAGTGCGGCTGGGCACAGCTGTGAGTTCTTCGCTGCGGTGTGTGTATCATGCTCGTTTTAATGCATTGCTCTAGAAGGTGTAACGATGGTGTTGTTTCACTTATCTGCAGTACATTCATTGGAAGAATACCAAAAACTGCGGAAGCGGCTTCGCATAGAGTTGTGACCGGTACACGCCGGAATCGAAGGCCGTACTCGATTTGGCCTCACGGAACGTCAGCGGCTCAACAACCAGGGAATTCGCGAAATTTATGGAATTCTACAGGAGCTGCAGCCAGCCGAGGATGTGATCCTCATTACTGTGTAATCTCTAACTCCTCTGTAATCGTACATACACTTAAATTTTGATTAGTTTTCAGTAAAACACGCACGTACACAATCATCGTTCCGTCTGTAGCCGTCGTCGACGCGGGCTCAGGCCGTTGCTGGGCTGGACGTCTCCACGGCTGCCTGTAAATGCTTTGTGCCATTTGAACATTCGCAGTAAACACATCGCGTCATTGCCTTCATCACAATAGTAATTAGTGCCTTGATAGGCTGCAGCCAGGCCCCTGTAGGTGCCCTATCATCTGCTCGAAAATGCACCCCAAAAATGTACCAGCCCTCGAGGGCGTCTTGTGCGCATGCGCGCCGCGGCATCGGGCACGCCAGCCGCGCCATCCTGTATAAGCGGCAGTTTTTTGACGCGCCCGTCATGGCCGACGTGCCGTGGCTGACGTCGCAGACTTAGCCAGTTGCGTCGAAAACGTCGGACTATATTAGGGCCTTTAGTGCAAGGAATGAGTGCACTCTGAAGGTGCAAGACATTAGTCTGATCTCAAACGATGAGACATTCGGCATGGGAATGCTACCATGCTATGGTGATACTCTGCATGGTTGCAAGGCTCCTACATCACACCTCATGTTTGTGTTGTGCATAATACTAATATGCCAGCTTTAGGCCTTGTGCAAGGCCTCAATCAGTTTCTGCTACAGTTATGACACAAAATGTTTTGCAGAAATGATGCTCTCCATGAGATGAGTCTCAAGTGCAAAGAATGCAAGCTTCCAAAAGATACATGTGGTCACCTGGATTGGCTTTATTGGCTGATACAGTGTGGTCACAAAACATCTGCTTTCGGTCCACCAGGTTCGAGCTTGGATGCAGGTTTCCTTCTTCAGCTGCTCTTGGCCTGTTGGATTCGAGCTTGGATACAGGTTTTCGCTGTGCGACATCTGCAAAATGCAAAAAAAAAGCAGGACTATATTCCAAAATCCGAAAATTCAGCTGTCTTTACAAAACATTCTGAGAAAGGGGTAATTAGGTGCTCTATTTTTAATTGATAACAATTAAAAAAGTTTCGATCCTGAACTACAGAAATATGACGAACTGACACAAGAATACAGGCGTTCAGCATCAGTCCATCACAAAATCTAATACCTTAGTCGAACAGATATTTCAAGGGTCTTTGAACCATATCCTATCAATCAAAGACATCTGAGCACTGCTTCATGGAAAGCTACAATAACTAGAGTGAACAGAGCAGTCCAGAACTGGAGACTGGACTTTGAGAAATAAAAGTGTGCATTCTAGATATGGCTTAGCACACAGAGCTAGGAATAAAACCAAACCTGAAATGAAAGATTATGCAATTCTACATATATGGTCATAGAAGAAAAACAAAATTGCACACAGAACAGTACGGAAAGTATATCATCATTGCAACTTGTACAAAAACAGTTGATAACACATCTTCAAAAGTGCACGAGTATTACTTGAGCCCAGCAGCGAATTATCAATGGCAATAGCGGGGTACAAGAGCTTAGTGAGATGATGGAATCTTTGAATGGTGATCGAGAATGCCATGTAGAAGTGGCACAACTCTCCCCAAGTTTACTAAAAGCTTGGTTAGGATTCATGACGGCCGCTCAGCCTTCCTTCCAATAAGGTCGAGAAATACCCTAACCACCCGAGGCAGTGGAAACAGTGCATAGGGATCAGGTTAACTGATATTCACAAACATGCCTTGACTAACACCTTTACTCCAAGCGGTCCTCGAGGCCCTTTTTTTTTTTTTGAAATGAAGCTCCACTTGAATTGCTCCTCGAGTGCATGAGAAAACAGAGCATCTATAAGTGGCAATGACACTACTATGGGGACACCTAGACTTCCACTTGCAAACATGGGGCATCGCAGCTTTCACACACTGTGCAGACTTCGTTCTACTGCATACCAAGCCTTTCATGAAAGTGGATAAAATAAGGATTCACAGACCCACTCTCTGAAGCATTGGCTCCGAGAACCTCAATCTGACGCGAAAATACTGAAACATCGTTTCAAGTATGACCAAGAAAAGCCTCCTAAGTTTCTGCGGCTGACGTTGAGCATGGATAACTATCGTCAGTTGCAGATTTCAATGCTGTAGTTGATCATCGCATTATGCTACTGTGGTGTAAACACATTTCAAGTCATCACCAGATACCTTAGCAACATTTCAGAGCACGCCGAGTGCCAAGTTGCAGAAAGCATTTGATGGCTAACAGCAAATGAAACATGTGCAGTGGTTTCTGTGAACCACTGTGGACAGTGGTGCAATCGTGGGGAATGTCATATTGTAAATAGGAAGACAGCGAGGTACCGGAGGTGCAGTTGTGCCATGGAACACCTCTGCTGCACACATCAATGGATTTCTGATTGCCTCAAATATACTTGTATGTCTAGATGCAGTACTGAAGGGGGGGGGGGGGTCAATTCTGTCTTTTTAGCTGTGGAGAGATATTTGCAGTTGGTGGAAGGCATGGCTTTTCAAGTGCGCTTAAAATTAAAGCTCCTAGCTTGCTTGGAAACAGAAGCGGCATTTGCTTCTGGAAAGACAAATTTGTTGGCTTGGGTGCATGCGCTATAACATGCTTCTTTGAACCTCACATGTGCGCAACGCTCGCCGCTGAGCACTCAGAGGGCAAATATGCAACTAGGTCACTAGAGTTCACAGCCGTTCGAGCAGTTCTCAATGCCTAAATCCTGTTCTACATCAGCCATATGTCACTGGCAGTGAATGTTGATAGATGTGAATTGTTTTCAGCCATTTTTCACAGCTGACTTGTTCATGCAGTCTGCAAAACATATTTTACTAGGCTGTGACTTTTTTTTTTAACGTCCAAAAGCGACTCAGGCTATGAGAAATGCTGTAGTGGAGGACTGCAGAAATTTCAACCACCTGGAGTTCTTTAACGTGCACTGATGTCGCACCGCACATGGGCGCCTTGCTTTTAGTCTCCATCGAAAAGCGGCCGCCACAGCCTACTAGCCTGTGACTCTTGAGGCAGCTTGTGGATGCTGTTCACAAGGACTTGGCATTAGAAAATGAGCATGTTACACGTAGTGGCATGCACTTTCCAGGCCAAATTTTGGCCTTATGGCCCATTCGGTTGAGGGGACGAGAGCAGAGGTGCAGTACAGAGAAGTACAGGAGCACGCCGAGCGAGGGTGTAATTTTCCTCCCACGGGAACGCTCTCTGCGTGTCGAGAGCAGTACGCCACGACCATTGTGACCGCACTTCCCTCCCCAGCATTCTCCGCCTACCCGCAGTAGCAGCAGTTGCAACCCGAGGAGAAGCAAACACTCCATGTAGAACTGCTTTGCATGCCTTTGTTCTCACAGCGCGGCGATCTACCTCCTTTGGCCCTTTCGATGCCAGCAGTGACTCTCAAACCTGAGCAATGCTTTGCAGCCACCATTTAGAGCGTCACCGACTTGAGAAAAGAAAAAAGATGGTGCGGATACACCGCTTTATGTCATGTGACTTCCTCTACACTCGCTTTAGATGAGGGAGCAGCCGGGAGTGCATTCAGGTGCTCTCAGCAAAGGAAAAGACCTCCTCTTCTACCATTGGAAGCCAGCGATTCTACTCCTGCTCTACCACTGGAGGGCACCCACTTGTCTGAGAGCACTTTCGATGTGCTCTCGAGGGCGCCTGCTCTCCCGCTCGAATTCGCCATTAGTCTTGCCCCGTATGCCACTTGTGCTGTCTGGAGTGGAGAAATATTTCTGAAGGGTAAGTCGGAAGAAATGCTGAAAAGCATTCAAGAATCTGAACTGAACCTTAAGTAGAGAAAAGACTGTTTTCTGCACTTTATGGAGCTGAGGTAGCGTCGAGTGGAGACATGTTTTTGAATTTGGCCACAAGGGTAAAATTTGAATTAACTATTCCACACGCAAAACACTCATGTCCTAATGTCAAGTCCTCTGAACATTCAGAAGCAAACTCGATATTCACAGGCTAACAGAACGTTTCCCAGGCTGCATGAAAAGGCAGCTGTGAAAAACAGCTGAAAACGCTTAATGTTAGGCAAAATGTCGCTGCTGCTGTGATATTGTTCATGTAGAACATGACATATGCATTGAGAAATGCTGTGAAATTCAGTGACCAAATTTGTTTATTAAGATTTGATTTGAAGTTGCTGCTACACTTGATCTTTAAGCTTGCAGGGCTCAGGGGAGAGGGAAGAAAATATGCGTGCTTCTTCGCTACATATACACCCAAACCAACAAATTCAACTCGCTGATTTCAGTTTCCAAACAAAGCTTGGAGCCACAATGGTCACTGCACTTGAAAAGCCATGCCTTCTGCCTACCGTGAATATGTCTCTACAGAACAAGTGAACCAACCGCTTTGACAGCACCGTGTGTCCGTAGAGTACATAGTACCCTGATGTGACAAGCAAGCCATTGATGCCTGTAGCACAGATGTTGACATTGTTCACAAGGCTCAATCGCGCTACTAGTGGCCCCAGCTTCCTTTACACGTACTTCTTCATCATCATCATCAGCCTGATTATATCCACTGCAGGGCGAAGGCCTCTCCCATATTTCTCCACTTAACCCGTGTCTGTGCTAGCTGCGTCCACTTGACCCCTGCGAACTTCTTAATCTCATCCGCCCACCTAACTTTCTGCCGCCCCCTGCTACGCTTTCCTTCCCTTGGAATCCAGTTTGTTACCCTCAGCGACCATCAGTTATCCTCTCTTCGCACTACATGTCCTGCCCATGTCAATTTCTTCTTCTTAATTTCTACTAGAATGTCGGTAACTTGAGTTATTTCTCTGACCCACTCTGCACGCTTTCTATCTCTTAATGTTACCCCTACCATTTTTCGTTCCATAGCCCTCTGGGTTGTCCTCAACTTAAGTAGAACTCTCTTGGTTAGCCTCCACATTTCAGCCCCATAGGTGAGTACAGGCAAGATGCAACTGTAGTATACTTTCCTCTTGAGCGATACCGGTAAGCTGCTAGTCATAATCTGAGAGTGCTTGTCAAATGCGCTCCATCCCAATCTTATTCTTCTTATTATTTCCTTTTCGTGGTCCGGATCTGCGGTTACTACCTGTCCTAAGTAGACATATTCGCCTACTACTTCCAGTATTTCGCTACCTAATGTAAACTGCTGTTCCTTCCCGAGGCTGTTGAACATTACCTTAGTCTTCTGCATACTGATTTTCAACACATACTTGCTAAGGCCAAAAATGGGAAGACTGCAAAAATGGGGGGGGGGGGGGGGGAGGAGGCAGCATTTGTGTACAAAACGGGGAGGCGGCTGCTACTTTCAGGCAGTGTCTGATGCGTCCTAATCTGAACATCCTAAGCATAAAAACATGCAGCAGCAAGCATGCAATGCATGTCTAAAGGTGTGCGTCCGTCGAGATATCTGCAGGCCGCCACCAAATGTTCTCACTACGTCTCTATAGCCAGCGCAAAACTGATCTGCATGCCCACCACCAGTTTTCTCTCAGTACCATCGGGGCGCTGTTTAAATTTTTTAATGCAAAACCATAACTAGCCCATTTACACGTAATTTCATCCGTGACCGTCGTTGGCAGCGTTGGTTCCGAAAAAAAAGAGCAATCACGCCATTGCTGAGCATAGAGCAGCTTAGTAACATAAGGCATGCGGCTGAGCTCAATCAGAAGGATCAGATAACATGACATTTGGGCAAAGCCTTTAAACTCAAGTACACTGAGTGGCTGCCCTTAGCTGAGATCGAAAGCAAAGCCAGCACAGCATCTATATCTACTGTGGCTGCATTAGCTGTGCATCACTGCCTACAAGAAGCGCAGTACACCAACTGTTTTCGCAGCCAGCGACACCTACTCTTGCTCGGCTAAAGTCTGTTTTGATTGATTTCCTGCTTAGCCAATGATGCCGATGGTGCTAGTGTGGCCTCTGATGGAGATGCTTGAAATTATAATGCGGCTGCTGATTCCTCTGTGCTGGTTCCGCAAAAGCCATTCTTTGCAGGCAGAAGCCCCTTATCGGAAGATTTAGGGCAGTGATCGTGCAATCAGAAAGTTTGGTCAAACATCTGAAGTCTTCTAAAAAGTCGGAAGGGTTGGCTGCAGGTATGTATGCAACATGCCTTCCCCACAAGTGTGTCCTTGTCTGTGGAAGCCACCAAGCAGAGCAAACTTACTATTAGTCCTCAAATTTGTACCGTAGCTCTGCACTAAGTAGGTTCTGAAACACTGCTCATATACAGCGACAACTTAAAATGTGCAGCACCGCAGAAGTATGTGATGATCAACTACAGCACTGGAGTTAGTGATAGACAATGATTATGCCTACTAGGTGTCAGAAGCTGGGATGTCAGGAGGAATACCAAAGCCATACCCAGAAAAAATAATGTGCTAGAAGTTCTAAGTTAACCAGGTTTGACCTGGGCTGTCACTCAGCCAATGCTTCAGAGAACCGATCTGTGCATACTCACTGTATCCACTTTAGTAAAAAGCTTGTAAACCCGCAGAACAAAGCCCACAGAGAGAACAAATGATAAGATGTCAAGTGTTTACAAGTTGAGTGCCAGTCTATGAACCCTCAAGGTCACATAACTGCCAATAAATGAAAAGCAGGCATTCAGGGCTACGTGGAGTTGAAGTCAATGTATTCTTATGAAGTCAAGATTTCCTGTCACTATACTCAATCTCACAAGCTGTCTGCTGCACCTGGCCCATTCGAGATCATATAGATTATAGTAGGTAATTGTGCTCTTAGGTGCCTCTCACCCCTTGAATTGGCCAGGGAGAAAGTAGGAGCACAATGACCTACTTGGACCCTTTGCAAAACTCAATGCGTCACCTATATTATATAGCAAAATCCTTGTGGGAGAATATTTTTGCACATCTTGGGTGCACAGTCACGTGATACATGGGTGATGTAGCCTATATGTCACATACACATATCTCCTAGATTTTTTTTTTTTACAGAGGCATGCTGCTTAGTCAAAAGACGCGATGCGCAGGAGTGTAGTGCGCACCGATTCTGTGCGTTTGCAATTTTTTGTTTTCGTTCTGTTTCTTCCGATAGTTTGGTGGAACAGCTGGTATGCAATGCGATGCGGGATTCTGGAGTCGTGAGTCTGTTTTTTCACAGCATGTCACCGGGATGGTGCGTTTGTGTTCTGCAGTCTAAAAAAAATGTGCAAGAGTACTTGCCGTGTGCGGGGCTGCATATATATTGAGTACCAGAGTGAGAGTTATTTGCACACACGCATGCCCATACGTGCCCATACACATGCAGTTTTGTAGTGGCGCAAAAAAAAAGTAATTCTGTCAAGACAGAGCATCTTCTAAAGGGCACGTAAACTTTGACGTTTGGATTAAGCAATGGAATTATACAAGATGTTTCACATAAGGTTTGCTTTATGGGGTTTAACGCCCCAAAGCGACTCAGGCTTGTATCACATGGGGGGCTTAACTCAAGGTACAAAACCAGCCCATGTGCGGACACAGAAGCAGTCAAACCTTCGGTGCTACAAAAAAAAAAGCAAGCATGCACACTGCTCTGTGCTTTGCCGAGGCAGCTCCAAGCCATCACTCACTTGAAACCGTGCTGCCTGCGTTGGCCAGCCTGCCCCCCCCCCCCTCGATTCATTCATTTTTTCCGCACTGCTAAATAAAAAAAAAGAAAGCATGCATACTGCTGTGCGTTTAGCTCGCAGGACAGCTAGACTCCCCTCCCATTACCTCCACTCCCCCTTCCCACCCGCCACTCATTTTAAAGGACCAACATCCCAGCACCCTTGCGTCCTTCACGCACAGACCAGGCAACCCTTTTCTCACTCTCTCCCAGTAGAATGAAAAAAAAAGCCCATGCAGGACATGCAGGAGTGACATAGCCACGTCACTTTTGTTTCAATGAGGTTTGGGTTGCTTTGACCTGAGCAGCAGTATAGGGAGCGCTCAAGATTTGATTGCTTCTGTGCGCAGCACGTTAGAGCACAGGGCTCGATCGGCCACCCTTGTACCTTAAGTTAAACCCGTTGTGTGAAACGATAGTGCCGCAAAATTGTTGGTTCATAAGCTAAGCCACATCTTTTATGAATTTACAACTTAACTTCAAACACCAACGTTTATGTGCCCTTAGAAGATGCTCTCAGTCTTGACAGTTATTTCTTTTCTGCCATTGCAAAACAGCATGTGTGTGGTGTGCGTGTGTGCAAGTAACTCATGCACTAGCCTTGCACGTTTTCATTACAATGAGGAAAACAAATGCACAATCCCTGCAGCCCACTGTGAAGAAGAACACTCTTGACTCCGTGTCCTTGCATTGCTCGAATACCACCAACGCCACTAAACCACCGGAAGAAAAAGAATGAAAGCTAAGCAAAAGATAGCAAATGCACAGAATCGGCGCTCACTCTAAATTCCCTTGCATCATGCTTTTTGACTGAGCAGCGCTTCTCTCTCAAGGAAAAAAAGAATACAAACTCCACAAGATATGTGTACGTAACACATAGGCTATGTCACTGATGTATCACATGATTGTGCACTGAAGACATGCAAAAATATCCTCCCAATTCCCTTTGGGGCAGAAGTTGGGTGCAATGCTGAATATTTCTGCATCAAACCTCATGTTATGCACGAATCTGACGAGAAGCATGCCTTCACTATTGAAAACCAGAAGGGCGGAAGTGGGGGGGGGGGGGTTATGAATTTTGTTACTGAGTGGAGCAGGTAACGGATGTGGTCATTGTCACAAGAAATGTCTCCTGGCAGCCACCTATTTCTGCCCCCAAAACAGGTTTGGCCGCCACAGTGAAGGGGTTTGCGCTGAGCAGAGAAGCATTGCAGAAATATTCTGCCAGAAAAACCCCATACTTCAATCATGGTCTATGATTACATATGGCATAGTATTATCAATAACACTCCCCTGTTTTCTCTTTTCACTTTACATACAAATTATATTCGCACTCAGTTTAGCTACCAAAAAAGTGCAGGGGGGCCTTTTAGAGAGGAAATTTGTCAGAGCTGATTTATAAGAAAGCAGCCATCAACGGGTCTAGTTGAAGACAGGAAGACCAGAAAAATAACCCTCCAGAAAGGTCTTCAAGGAGTTCCAATTTGAGAAAAATTTATTCACAGTAGTTCTGCATAAATGTGTGAAATTTAGGAAAACAAAGACAAACATGCTGAAAAAAAGAAAAATTAAATAGGGACAAGAGAGGTGGCAACTGCGAAAAAGAGAGCCACCTGTAACCATGGTCTAGACGCATGCCAGGCTGTCACTTTGGGTTTATATTATATAGGCTCATGCTCTCTTCGATTGTTCCCTCTGAAGTGCACTTTTAGTTTTCATGTAGGCTTGCGTTTAGAGAAAAACCATGCAATTTTTTTTGAGAATTTTAAGCAGCAAATAATTTCAGGAGTTCCAAAGCTCCTTGAAATAGTTCCTGAAAACCAAGCGTACTCAATGATATCAAAGGCCTGTGTAAACCACACTCCATGATCATCATATTGAAGGGAATGGCTTACCAGCCCAGCCTCTGGGGCCTGTGCCCAATAAAGTATGGATGCATCACGTAGAACTTATGAAATCAGCTGGTAATGACATCTGTTTCAAAACTTCTGGCTTTTCCTATCTTAAAGTAAGCTCGCATTTTCAGTAAGTAGCACTTTAGTGGATAGAATGCAGTAATTTATAATAAAAGACAGCTTCAGCTTGTCCTCAATGTCCTTTTATTACTCTAAAGCTGAACATGAGCTATGAGAGACATCAAGAAGGAGGGCTCTGGGTTAATTTCCAGAGCCCTCTTCCACAAAAGTTCTTCAAGCTATGCAGTGGCAC
This sequence comes from Amblyomma maculatum, assembly GCF_055883805.1. NCBI lineage: Eukaryota > Metazoa > Arthropoda > Arachnida > Ixodida > Ixodidae > Amblyomma > Amblyomma maculatum. Next base: position 148,022,311 of record NC_139347.1, on the reverse strand, counting down.
CAAATGTGGGCAGGCAAATTTGCATTTTGCCTATATCAACAGGCCACAGGCACCATTCCACTCCGCATTCTCAAACTCAACAGCCAAATGTCATAGCCAATAAGCAACGGCAGCAAGCAAAGAAAACACTGAATAAACCTAAATGTCAAAATAAACATGAGGGGTCACAAATGCAGTAGTGGGTTAGGCAAATAAAAAACTACACATACTGAAAGATGTCTTCAGTACTTACATCAATGTCCTGCTTCTTGCCCACCACAGCACAGCACAATTCCGGCAAAGGGTATAGAGCTTGAAGGAGCCATTGCTTACGAAGCCACATGGAACTTGCTGCAAGGTAAAAAGTACCATGACCCAAGAAATTAGTGAAAACGTAATATGGTGCAACACGTACATGCAGAGGCTTTGTGAGCAAGAAATAAAGGCACAGAGTAGGAACACCACAATACTGTTTTTTTTTCTTGAAATGATGCACGACATGCTGGTGCAGGTCACTGCATGAAATTTGCCTCTGCCTGCTAAATAATCTTAAATTATTATTTTTTTTATTCAAAATTTCACTTTGGGATTCAATTAGTTGAAGGGCGATTGCCTACAATGCCAGAGAAGAAACAATGTTGACATCACCCGAGACATACCAACAGTGAAATAAAATAACCCCTTTCACTCCATCTCGTCGCCAGCCTGGCAAAAGAGCAAGTCAGGCATCACAGTGCCCCTAGTTACAAATAAAAAGCATTTACTTGACCTTAACTGCAAGTGCATTTTAACAGCCTATCCATAATCCACCAGTTCCCACTAGGTTCGAGATCAGACAAGCCCTCCCTTTCTTTATGCTTTACATCGAGCGAGCACCTTAATTGGTACTGCAGCGCCTAATACATGCCTGCAACTACAATACTACTTTTCTAAGAGATGTGGAACTTCATTAAAATTCATTTTATGACCGAAGTAGCAAAGATTGTATTTTATCTTGAAAGAAGCAGCAAGAAAAAACAAGGGTATGAAAGGAGACAATACGGGCACTAGCTTACAACTAATGTTTATTGAAGCACACATGAAATATATAGAGAATACGAGCAACAACGCAAACCACTCAATCACTGATAAGCAAAAAGCAAGACATGAGTAACTAAAATTTAAGAACAGTTCCCTATCTAGATAACCCAACTCACTGCATGGTAACATGATGGATGGCTCACTAACACATTCATTACCTAGTTGTAAAATATGTCTAGCTTCAATGATTTCTCAGCTGATTTGCAATGGATGACAGCCAGAATGTGCACAGCAGAAAGAAACTGAAAGCAACCAGTGCATTCTTACAATGCACAGCCAAGTTGACCTCTACCTATATCTACTCAAATGGAACCGTTCGGAAGTTTTAGTGATTCATGTTTTGCTGTCTGCTTATTGGTGACTGAGCGGTTTGCAGTGTTGCTTGGCATTATATATTTCTTATTTGCATCAATAAACATTAGTTGCGAGTTAGCATCTGCTTGCTTCTTTTCACGTCCTTGTTTTTTCGTGCTGCTACTTTCAAGATGACACCTTACCAACTCACCCAAATTACATCCTTATGATTGTATTTTAGTCAGTGAAATTTTACTTCATGTGACACTAATCAACACACATGACCACGTTTCATGGAACTTAAAGCCAATCAATGAGAGCCTCATCATAAAGCATGAAAGTTGGCTCAGATATGCAGCTCTCCATGCCAACACAGCTTGCACAGACATGATTTTCTGTGGTAAACAAAACACTGGGCTGCTGCAAGGGCGGTACAGAGCAAGCAGAGGGTGCTCTGACACTGAGAAGAAATGTGGCATTGAATCTTGCTGTACATGGAGGCAATGTTTTGGGGCTATGCAGCCGAGTCTAGGTACGAAAGAAAAGGAGAAAAGTTTCTGTCCCCTTGCCGTGAAGAGTGGTTTGCTCACTATTTGGGCTAGGAGTGTACTGGGCTGAAGTGAAGGGAGGAAGTTGGAGAGTTAATGCAAGGTCACTAGGGCTGAAGTAACCCACTCTACATGGCAAGGGGAAAGAGGTATGTTGCCTCTTCCTTTCTGCCTAACTTCAGCTGCATAGCCACAGTTATCCCCGAGTATAGTGATGAGCTACCGTGATCAAGACTTGTAGAACCGAAAACTGAAAGTAACAAAGGGGTATGGCATGATTAAAATATCTATGGTGTCCAGGTGAATAGCACGCTGCACTCCAGGGTTGCTGACTGCGCATTTACTTATTTTATATTTAAAAAAAAAAACAGTAGTTAGTGAACCATAAATATAATACTTCTGCTATTATCAAGATTCCACAGCTCTGTAAACTGCATGAAGAAAGGGAAACTCAATAGCTTGCACTGACAACTCACCAGGCACCCACTGGTGAAATAAAAGTGGAGCAAAATGTCATCTGCATTCACCACATTCATCATGAAGGTATTGCAGACACTAAGCATAGCTCACCATCATAGCACTTCTGATATCATATCCAAGCCATCTATAAAGCTACCTAGCTTGTTACATGAACATATCAACAGATGACTTTTCAATGGTCATATGACTGACCAAATTCTCATGAAAAAATGTTTATGACTAAATCAGCACTTTTCTCAGAGTTCACTGCATGGGAGTGAGTTCGTCAACTGCTAGTGTTTCAGAAAAAGGGGTCATCAAACTGCAAGTAACCTGAGTTGAGTTGCAAACAACAAAATTTCGGAGAGTGGTGAGGAGCAGACTTTGTGGCATTACGAAGGTCATCTACTAACGCTAACAGTAGGCAACCTTGATTTGATGGCAGGGTTCAACATGCCAAAGAAACTTAGACAATGAGGGTCAGCAATAGTAGGTAGCTCTGGATAATTTTGACTATCTGCACTTCTTCAATGTGCACTGACACTGTACAGCACATGGGGACTTAGCGTTTTGCTACCACCGAAATGTAACCACCCCGGCTCAGACCGAGCCCGCGTCACCCAGCTCACTAGTCAAATGCCCTAAACACTGAAACCACCACAGTAGGGTGCAGGCAGCCTTGAAGAGGGTTACATTTGCAGGCATGTTTTGTACAAGCCAAGCTTATATAAGCTGGGTATGGCCAAGCTGCGGCTAATGAGTAGCATGAGGCTCCTTGCAAAGTGCAAATACCGACAGCTTGGCACCTGTCCACCACCCACCATTTGCAGTACTTCCGCCTCTACAGCCAACTTCTCTGTTCTTTCTCCTTTAAGTTCCAAACCACCTATTGTTTAGAATTCTTTTGAACAATGAAACAATATGCCACCCTTATAGACATACATCTAACAGAGCTGCTCACGACTGTAACCATGCTCATTCGAGAATTTCAATATGCTTGCTTTACAAATGGGGCAGTAGAGGCATATTAACAATCGTGGCATGAGTTCTTCACTGTGACCACCAGCTTTGTTAAATGAAAAAAAAAGTCATTATCATTTACTTTGCTCTTTGTAAAATGTTGCCTTTTTAGTCAAGAGTTCTCATTAAAGGTATGGCAGCAGTTGCGTAGGCCCATAGCTAAAGAGCTCTCTGACATATGCCCGCATTGTATTAGCTTGCTTGTACATTGAACTGAGCCTTAGCAAGCTTCGCGGTGATGCAAAGAGATGTTTGCCCATGCTAACATCTCGGCATTTCCATAATGGCGCAGATCAGTGTCTTCACTCTACTTGTGCTATGAGCATTCCTGTCATTAGCACATATTGAAAGTAAAAAGGATGACAGCAGGCAATGCGACATTTGCCAGCAGAGGCACGTTCACCTGCTTTTCCTCTGCACATACAGTGAATTACAATCCCAGAAGTGAAGTGGTCTGCCTGCTCCGCAAAAGAGCACCTGCATCCAGTACAGATTGTGTCCCCATTGCGTTTGGAACTCATGCCAGCGCAAGTAGGTGGTGCCCATGAACTGACAGAAGAATTGCCTGTTATTCTGTGTGCTAGCCCGTGCTTCGTCTACACGTGCCAGCTGTTTTTAAACCTGTAATAGGTCTGCATTTCTCCCGCTGCTTCTTGGGATGACATTTACATCAACAGTTTATGCCATTCTTTCGTATAGCCGAGTGCGGGCAAGCAGGGTAAAATTTCTTTGGCACTATTCTCAAATAAAAGGAAGTCGCAGTTCACCATTTTCACTGTTTCAGAGTTCAGGAATGGCTTTAAGATCATGAATAGCACATAAAGATGATTTCCGCACAAAATCTTCTAGTCACACTCCGAGCTGAGGTCTTTAAAAAAGATTATTGCATAATACTGCTACTCTTAGACTTGCTGTCCTCAAGAGTAAGCACTAGTTCATGACAGCAATTTGCATTCATAGCAGTGGCAAGTAATAATCATCTATTATGGAGCACAGAGGGCACAGTCAGCACAGCAGAGCATGCTACTGGAAATAGAAGGTGCAGCTGAACAAATACTCAAGCAAACTTCTAGCCGGTTCTGTTGATTTCGGAAGAGCAATCCACTGCTCCAGGGACCGATCTTGGCTCAGCAATCGCTCCCCATCTGCATTGGGAGATGGGACCTGTGTTCCGGATCTGCATTTGGAATACAGTTACTCCAAAAAGAGCAGAAAATAATGTTCTGTAAGTCACTAAACCCTGTGATTGGAATTGACTATTAGTAAAGTCTTGTCATCTATCACCTCGATCTGCTCATAATTTAAGTAGCATTATAAAAGTCTGCGATTCTGCAGGAACCTCTGATCTCACACCAAGAATTCAGTGCCCATAGCAGGCACAACGCGCATCTAGAGATGCCAGGTAATGTAACTCGAAAGAAATGTTATGCTAACTCTTCTTTACCTACTAAGAGAGCAAACAGTATTTCTGTCATCGAACCTTCTTTTAAACACTATTTCATGGCAATGGCAGAAGGCATTTCGAGTCAACTGGAGGTCTAACCTAGTACAGTGGCGATGAACGAGCCCCTGAGCCTGCCATGTGCCAAGGCGTAAATGCACTTCACTGCAATGTACGAGTAAACAAGTGGAAGGCTGGAAGCTTGAACAATCTGTTTCCAGTAAACAGTGACGTTTGGGTGGTTAGGTTGGAATACCAAGCAAGCACTCTGCCCATAGCTTTATCTACTAGATTTCCTCTCAAAGGTATAACCAGCAAACAATGTCTGCAACTTAAGCCAGGAGTACAATCCCAGCATGTTCTGAATGTTCTGAAGACTTCGATCATCACATTTACTTTTTAATCATGCCAGTCACATCAACATCAAATCAAAGCAATATATGTGGCAGCTTATGGAACCCTCGCACATACAAAACACACCGAGAAATGCAAGCCAGTCAGTCTAAAGGCAGCCTATCATCAGCATATTGTTCATGGCCTTCACAGGGCCACCAAGTTTGCTCCCTGACCACTCTATGAAAATGCAGTGTTTGCACCCCAAATCGGGTTACAGAAAATGTGGCGGCTCTTTAAATGAAATAGGAGCAGTGCACCAAGAAAGGCAAAAGTTCGTCCCTAGCTCCCATTATGTCAACTGAAGAATGTGCAGAGTCAGACAAGAAATATGGATTTCTGAAAACATGTATTCTGTATAGAAATATGAGTGATATCTAGGAATCTAGGAAGATAGTGGTACCAGTGCAGTAAGCAGTCTGCCCCTTGTGCATCATGAAGGGCCAATGCTCTCGAACTTCCAAACCTTTTATCATGCCAAAACATGCTCACCCAATCAATTATGAATTGTGGAAGGCTACACACTCTAAAGTGGAAACAGTTCCATGCAAAAAAGTAAAAAGAAGCCAAATGCAGAATGTGATGTGACTGTTCAAACAATGTCTGGAAGTGCATGTGGCAACCAAGCAATTCATAAATGTGGTAGCCATTCATAATCTAGATCCAGACACAACACTAATTCCATATCAACATCTACCGTTGCTTCTACAAAACATGCATAAATTTAAACAAAAACACCACAACTGAATGATACTTTAAGCAAAGGCTTGCTTTGCTTGGAATTCTGCATGCACTCATTTTGAAACTTGCATGAATTTCATATTCTCACATCTGTGATGAATCAGTGGTATACTGAGTACAGAAAAACTGCACATTTTGATTCACATTTCATATTAGAGAAGATGAAAATGGGGCATCTCAGCACTAAGATTTTTTTTCGCTTCATTTGTAAATAATTAAACAAGAAAATCAATACTATTGGTACTGTTGAATGCATAATTACCTTTACACCTTACTGACATTTCTGGACTGAAGGTCTGAGTTTGGTGTCTGTCATTTATATGCGCTTAGTAGTTTTTGGGGATTACTTCAGTCACGACCAAAGTATGAAAAAGAAAATATCAAGCCCAATACAGGCGAAAAAATTCAAAATAGCTCAAAACTTCTTTTTTCCCCTTCTGCTACCCAAGGCTCGACAATGGAGTTTAAGTACGGTTGCTGCTGAATCATACTGCCGTCGCATGTTCGCCGGCTCCATATCTCGTTATCCGCAATATTTATGGAACATAAGAATAATGATCTAGCCGTGTTGTAACGCAGGTAGGTTTTACCACTTATTCAATCCGTGTAGTTGCAACTGCACAAGCGCCGGATCTTCAACTGCAGCGCAACATAAGGCCCGGGTCGAGGAACTTGGAACTGGCCCATTCTAAATTCTTGCCGAAGGCTGAATTGCAGTAGGCGCCAGCATCGTGCACCCCGCAATGGTCTTACGAGTGATGATTTGTACGGCATATTCTACTCTGAGCGTGCAGCTCCTGGCACTAACTGTCTCTTTTCCTAGACACTGCAAACGCATTCACCCTTCCCTCGTCAAAAACAAACTACCGTATGTTATAATGACATGCGCGTCTTGATGTTTACGAACTAGCGCTGTGTTGGCATGCATCATCAGTTCTGCGCAAAGTTTTTAGGAGAATGTACAGGGAAGATGGAAATTAACGTACCTCCGAGATGTCAAATGTATGCCGAGTGGTGGCCGCCCTCCAATAGTCCCGTCGTCAGCGTAGTGTTTGCAGTGAGAGCGCACAAAGGAAACGCACTACCTGTCGGGCACGCGAGCACACTTTTTGCACAGGTATGCACACAACCTTACCACGCTTCTGCACATCGCACGAGCTATTTTGTTGCGCTCTGTGCCTCGTATATCTCGAAATAAAGAGCCGCCAGCAGCAAGGCCCCCAACAACACACAAGAGAAAAAGGCGTGACGCCACCAACTCATAATGGCTACGGCTAGCACTTCGATCCGCTTCGGCTGCCTCGTCTGGTTTCGACTTGTTTCGGTTTCGGAAGTCGCTGACCTAACGACTTTGCTGCTCGCCGAACAGTGGCAAGCACGATGTCGGGCGTCTACGCGCTAACGCTGCATGTTTGTCGTGTATACGCGCCTGTAGTTTGTACATTCAAAAATTAGCAGTGCTAGCGAAAGACCACCGTGAGTTTCGCTTCTTTTCTCGCGATGCTGGACAAACTGCGTGCTTTGCTTGTCATGGACGTTAGGTTGACCGCGGTCTGTGGTTCGGCGAACCGGAGCTTTGGCCCAAATTCATTGCCAAGTTCCTTGCGAAAACTCCTGTTCATAAACAGTTACCGTGGCAATTGTTTGTTTGTTAATATTGAAAGACTATACGGCGTTTTACAGATCAAGTGATTTGTTTGGAAACAGAAGATGCTGAATTAATTGTGCTCGCTCATAAAAAACAGTGGGCGAGCCCAATTCGGCTCGCCCGCTATTCCTTTATGGGCGCCACATCTATGGCTGTCAGCTCGAACTGGTCACCTGAGAGCGATAATTTCTTGTGTGATATGTGCCTCACTACTTCAGTGTTTAACTCTTAATGGTGACGAAATTTTTGAATGCCTGTAGCTTATAGCAAAAGCAAGGACAGTGGGGTGAAAGCCTGAACTCTCAATCAGGAAAGATATGCGATATGCAAAAATAGCTTACCGGTCAAGCTTCAAGTGAAGGCAGTGTGGGGTGTTTGCACGCTCTTTACTTCAATTAAGAAACTGACCATACAAATATTTCAACTTATCTCTGTGGCCTACAGCATACAGTAAAGAAGCTAAAGCAATCAAGCTGCTCTTTCCATGCAGCATAATGATTATGACTGCTGGTGGAAACTGCACAACATATATTCGTGGAGTTGCACATGCAGCTTTCCTCAATGCCTCTCGCGTGACGCAGCCTACAGTTACACTGAAAAATATGCCAAATAAAATACATTTCCTTGCAATATGATGATTCAGCATATATGTGTATAGTGTGCATAGCTTCAAGATGCAACACATACTGTTGGTATCGCCTCTCATAAAGTACTAGGATTTGTGTATCTCTTCATTACTCTAAGATCACCGATTCAATCCTTTCTTTTTATTTGACATTGAGACGGACAACATTTGCAAGTGTCATTACGCAGCAGAAAGCTTCAATTCAGAGTAGTGCAGTTCAGCAAATTTTTGCTATAGTCTCAGGAAACTTAAAAATGGTATATATAGGTGTAGATGTCCAAGTCAAAACTCAAAAGGCTGTAGGAGCTGTTTTGCTCAGCCTATCCTTGTGCTGAAAAAGAGAGTCAGGCTGGTTGGTTATAATGAGTCGATTGAGTGAACAGTGCTCTAAGATAGTAAGGGAGATAAAGAAGCAGAATTGTTGTCATCTTCTCTCCCATCCCATCTGTTAGTGCTGTTCAGTCGTTTGAGAATTGTCTTTCTGTGGTCTTTACAAGTGAATATGAGCTCGTGAAGTTTAGTACTGGAGTTGGCTTTCACATTTCTGCTATCACATTTACTTTTCCTTCTACAGATGAAACTACAAGCCAGTTCTTCATACAAACTTGTGATGCCTAATGGTGGTAATAGTGTGCAGTTATAGTGAGTTGTCTCCATTCATATGCAAAACACAATGTAAGGGAGATTTTGATCGCCAGTTTGACCGTCATCTGCTTGGCAGGCAACACATCAATGTTGTGCACACAGCCTTTGTCCTGCATCTATGGCTGCGTCCAACTTTCAGAAACGAACGGTTGAAAGAGAAGCAAATGATGCTATTAGATCAAGTTGAAGTATCTCGCTTTTGACATTGCTTTACAGTAAGCTTGATATGTCGAGTAGTTGTTGCTCAGCGTGCATGTTGTCATATAAAGATTTCTGCATAATGAATGGAAGCAAGCACTTTTCTACTAATGTTGAAAATGTGCTGCAAGCCAAGACCAAAATTGTGAAATATGAAAAAGTGTACCTGTCGCAAATAATCATGAAGTAATCATTATATGAAAGCTCTAACTTTGACCTCTTTCATATTGGAAGGACCTACACAGTCTCAACGACTAATTTTTTAGCATGCAAGCATGTACATGGCCACGTAGTTTGCATGCTCTCTTAGAGCATCTGTTCACGCACTGGCTCCATGTGCTTCTACAAGCTCGTACAAATACGTGACCAGCTCATTCTCATTCAATCTTGCACAGTGGCTGTGCGTGCTTCTGTGAGCTCGCTCATGGGCCCATTCAAACTCACAAGAACTTGTACAATCTCATGCGTTCCTGCACAGAGGCTCTACGTGCTCTCATAAATCCACGTTTAATCTACCAAGAACTCACATATTCTTATACATTCTCATTCCCTCTCACACTTTCTTGTACAGCTGACATACAATTTTTTCAGTAGGGATCCAGTTTGTTACCCTCAGCGACCATCGGTTATCCTCTCTTCGCACTACATGTCTTGTCCATGTCCATTTCTTCTTCTTAATTTCCGCTAGAATGCCGGTAACGAGTTATTTCTCTGACCCACTCTGCACGCTTCCTATCTCCTAATGCTACCCCTACAATGTTTCGTTCCATAGCTCTCTGAGTTGTCCACAACCTAAGTAGAACCCTCTTGATTAGCCTCCACGTTTCAGCCCCATAGGTGAGTACAGGCAAGATGCAACTGTTTAATACTTTCCTCTTGAGCGATACCGGTAAGCTGCTAGTCATAATCTGCGAGTGCTTACCAAATGCGCTCCATCGCAATCTTATTCTTCTTGCTATTTCCTTTTCATGGTCCAGATCTGCGGTTACTACCTGTCCTAATAGACATATTCGCTTTATACTTCCAGTACTTCGCTACCTAATTCAAACTGCTGTTCCTTCCCGAGGCTGTTGAATATTGCCTTAGTCTTCTGCATATTGATTTTCAAGCCTAACTTCCTATTTTTCCTGTCTAGGTCATCAATTATTATTTGCAGTTCATCCCCCGAGTTGCTAAGCAGGGCAATGTCATCAGCAAATCGCAGATTACTGAGGTATTCTCTATCTACCCTTATGCATAACTGCTCTTATTCGAAGTCTCTGAATACTTCCTCTAAGCAAGCTGTGAATAGTACTGGGGAGATTGTGTCTCCTTGACTAACACCTTTCTTTATGGGAATTTTGTTACTTTCTTTATGCAGAACTATGGTTGCTGTGCAGCCACTAATATATCTTCCAGCACTTTCACGTATGGCTTGTCTACCCCCTGAGTTCGCAATGCCTTCATCACCACGGAAGTTTCAACTGAGTCAAATGCTTTTTCGTAATCAATGAATGCTATGCATAAAGGCTGGTTATATTCTGAGCATTTTTCTATCACCTGAGCATTTTTCTATCAATCTTTTCTTACTGAGGAAAAAATATTTCAGCGCCCCAAGAATATAATAGCAGCATGAAAGAAAAGAAAGATTCTGACACTGAACACCGATCTTCTATTGCACACAAATTACAGGAATTTCTTTGAAAAATGTATGTTGGTGACAATTTCACTAAATAAATAAGCGGCAGCACGAAAATCATATAGAAAAAATCCAGCCATGTACTGCAGCGTTACTGCAATTCGGTCTTAAGCAACTGACGCGTCGAGCTAAACAGATGGGTAAAGAATTTGTCGGCGTTATAAATGTGATTTTGCAATCAAACGTGCTGGAATGGCCAAGCTACGTAACTAACTTTTGCGCACGTAGATGCGCCAGCATTGACATGCACTCTTATCCATGCATTTCCGGCTTTATTCGGCATGTATTGTGTAGTTGGTGTGACAGGTAAACATAGCCAACATTTCAAAAAAATGACGCTGTATCCTACCCTAGCAGAGAGCCCCGAAATTTATCACACAGTATTATTCATAAGTTGATTTTATCGGTTCGCAAAGACTGATAGCAAATGTGTTCTTTATGAGACTTTGGAACAAAATATTCAGCATGAAAATCGCTGATCATGTTGAAGAGCAAATGTTGCCGGAGTCTACTGCACACTAAGCTGTAGTACTCTTTCTAAAACCATTACTAAATTATTAAAATAAACAAACAGCATCCAGCGGTCTCCCTTTTACTACCGACAGGCATCTAACAGAACAAGATCCGTTTTAAACTGGATCGCGCTTATAGTCGAAGCTTTATGTCTCTACTTCGCGATAGATATGAACGTGTTGCTGTTCGGACAATGCGTGTGGCGAACGCTGAATAGTACAGCTATGCAAATAGTGGAATATTTCAAACAGCCAAATGAACGTTTTTTTGGGACAATCAAAAACTTTTGTATTACAATTGCATTTTTAATTGAAATTATGATTAAGTCTTTACTGAAAGATTTGTTTGAGAAAATAGAAATTTATATTTCAATGGCATTGTGAGACCCGGCTCTGCTATGAGACAAGGGAATTACTTCAAATGAACGATGGGACTATTCTTGGCACACGGCTCATCAACGCCAGACTGAAAACCTGTAACGATAGTTCGCGCATAATAAATTAGGAAATGCAGCATTAAGAGTCAATCGCGTCTGTCCCTAAGCCAAAATGGCTGTACAAGAGTATGAGTAAACGACCACACAAACGATGACGCTCCTCCGCCACTAGATCCAGAGCCTTCGGGTGCCTACTTCTGCTGTCGAGAGCCGTCATTTTATGACGACCGCAGGTGTACACGAAATGACAGCAATAGTGCCATAGCAGGAACATTGTCGCCCGCTTCTTCCCGAAGAAAACAAAATGCCCGCGAAGCACAGTGCAGTGAGTGAGAAGCGCAGGTAAAGTGCAACAACGTGAAGTTGGTTCATACTGACCGTCCAGAACGACGTGCAGGTCCCGGCGAGTACTGCGTAGAATGTTAGCGGCGTTGATCCTGATGTGTGAGCAGTTGAGGCAGATTGGGATGAGCAATATCTAGCTCCCACTATGCACGCGAGCCCCGCTAGCGTAGGAGATGATATTCAGGACGTCAGGGTGATTGAGGTTGACGCAACACATGATGGTATGGAAGATGTTCGCGACGAATCTCGTGCGTATCACGAAATGGGTAATTCAAAAGTCGCGAAGACCCAGTGCGAACACTCGAAGCCCTTTGAGGCGGAAACAGTTAGGCAGGTTCGCTTTAACGATGGCGGTGACCGAGACTTTGTCTGTCGCCTTAACAAAAACAAAGAATCGTCGGCATAGTTGACGCCGCATAACGATTCATTCGGTGATCCCGGCGCGTATATGCATAGGAAGGGCCCCGACCAATCGATAGCACAAACTAAGCTGTTCCAGCTGGCGATGTCAAGCACGAAGTTGCTCCCCGATGTAATGTTTGTGCCGCCTGCGGCATTGTGCGGTCGAACTGCACTACCGGCTTGCAAACAGAAAGCGCACGGTGTTATCGCGACGCTTATTCCGGGCAGATGGATTGAGTTGCAGGTGATGACTTTCTCAAACGAGAAGCGCAAGTAGTCGATCCTGAAGAAAGCTCTGATTTGGTGGCCGCTCTTAAAGGATGTGAACAGATTCAGGAGAGCGAGCGGCACTTTATTTTGTGTTTTTTTTATGTGAGTGACATCGTGCTAATAACTATGAGATGAAGTATGTGATTGTGTATTGCAACATTTTTGAAATCAAGGCTGTGCATCTAAAACTTTGTGTTGCAGCTGTGATTTTCTAGCGTTCAACTCAACAAGGGGAAAGCCTATTATGCTTACAGCGAAGGGGAGCGAGGCCACAACAAGGCCTTTATGCCGGAGAGCTGGGTTCGAACAAGCAGATGTCGTCTAAGGAGCGGAGTGAATCATTTCTCTCAGAGTACACCAGGAGAATTGCTGCTCTGGTCCTCGCCAAACAGAACCGGAACCCATGAACATCATCCAACATTGATGAGGGTTCCATGGCTAAGGCGCCACAAGCAGATCAGTTTATATCTTAACATAGTTACAACAATCAGCATGACGCAAAACTGAAGCCGATTCTGGACCAGCACAATACACTTCCGGTCTAGATCGTTTAAGACAGCTTCTTGGACATCATTCATTAGCCGTAGGTCATTGTGATGATGGTGATCGTGTGTGGGAGTGCGTGGCCTGCCAGGGAAACCACCCAACAGGAGACAAGGCCTGCAAGCAGCGCCTCAGGGCACATATCGGACGTTACAACAACAAAGCTAAACAAAGCAATAACAATCAGCAACAGAAGTCCCCCAAGCAGCACGTCAGCCGGAGAGATCAGCAGATCAAGCCGATGGAGCGCCGCTGGTTTTCATCGGAGGAGGAGGAACAGCAGCTGGCAGAGAAACAGAGACCCCAATCCCGATCGAGATCCAAGGGACGGGACTTGACAGGCTACTATTCCCAACAGAAGACACAACAGATCAGGCCCAACCAGCAGGGACCACCAGAAGCGATAGGGGCGACGCCAGACAAGCTAGAGCACGACAGCAAAAGGGTAAGCTGGGCTCAGGTTGCCTCTCCCACTGCTCTAAATGGGTATGGTCCATGCCAGGATTGCACTAGGCTCGAGGAGCAAAATAGACAACTGAAAATAAAACTATCAGAACAACAGAAACGCCTTAATAAGGTGGAACAACAACTACAACAACTGCTACAAATGGGTCAGAAGCAAACTGCCCCCCAACCCTCATCAATAGTATCGATACAGCCACAACCGGGACAAAATGCTGTAAACACTTCCGCATCTCAACCTCAACAGGCGAGTGTACTCCAAACGCAACGGCAGAAAACGCTTACGCAAACTCTCGGACTTCACACTCAAGAAAACGCACCAAGCATTCTTACTCAAATGCAACAAATGATTATTCAAATGCAGCAGACCATGACACAACTAAGCAAACAACTCCAAGACCAACAAATTGCCACGCAAACTCAATTTGCGGCAGTTCAAGAAGAATTCAATTCGAAAATCCAAATAATAACTCAGGGGGTGCGAAAACGCACGGGAATCCCCGATGACCCTCGACTAAAAACCCACCGAAGGTCCGCTGGCATGACAGATCTCAGCGACTGCGAGTCAGTGGCGAGTAACGCTGATGGCTGCCTCCCCTAACCGGCAACCAAACCACCTAGAGCTCTGGCAGTGGAACTGTCGCTCCTTCAAGAGGAAACGCAGCTCCCTGCAGATGTTTATTCAAAATCAACCGATACCTCCGGACGTCATCTGTCTCCAAGAAACAGGATGCACAACATACCTCAAAGGATACCTCACATACACCCATGACACGGCACCTAAAATAGCTACACTAGTGGCCCCCACACTAACAGTCATACCGCACGACCTTCCCTTCAGTGAAATCAAGTTCTCATCGAGATCATCTCTCAAAAAAGAAGAAAGCAGAGTGTGTTTGTTCTAAACCTTTACAGTCCTCCAAGCAACACGCACGAAGATTTCAAGCCACTTTTACTGGAATGCACACGCATAGCGGGAACGAACCCCCTTATTATTATGGGGGACCTAAACGCTTTACATACGGCATGGGGCTACCACAAGGACACCCCGAAGGGAACCAAGTTGTTGGAAGCTGCTGAGCAGCTGGACCTCTGTCTTATGACGGACACCATGTCCCCCACTAGAATAGGAAACAGTGTAAGCAGAGACACCTGCCCAGACCTAGCTTTCACCAAAAACATAAGACATTGCACCTGGACCAATCTAGAAGAAACACTTGGCAGCGATCACAAAATCCTTAGCTTATCCCTAATGACAACCCGTATGAAAAGGAACATTGGCTCTACTAAAATAACAGACTGGGATAAGTTCAGACAAATTAGACGGCCACACGACGGCATCACAACAATTGAAGATTGGGTTCAAAGCCTGAAGGATGCTCATGCAAAAACGACCAAGACTATCAACACAACGACAAAAACCCCAGAAGTAGACAGACATCTCCTACATTTATGGGAAGCCCGAAAAAGTCTATTAAAACGGTGGAAATTGCAAAAATTAAATAGAAAACTTAAAATGAAGATAGCACAGGTTACGGCTGAAGCACAAGAGTATGCTATAAAGCTCGCCAAGCAAAACTGGGCAGATTTCTGCAATTCACTGAAAGGTACCCTAAGCACGGCTAAAGCATGGTCAATATTAAGAAGCATGATAGACACATCAAAAACCAAAACGGCCACAAGAAGAACCCTCCACACCATAGCCCATAAATACCCGGGCACAAATGCAGAGTTGATCACCGCCATGCACAAGAAATACATAGGAGACCCTACTCCGGCTTGCCAAACTTCATATGCTGGTCAACCAAACCCCTCCCTTGACTCCCCCATAACACTAGCGGAGGTCTACTCAGCCGCCCGTACATTTACAAGAAACACTGCCCCTGGAGGAGACAAAGTCACCTACGCTATGATTAGGAACTTAAGCACCGAACATCTGCAAGACCTAACGAGGTACATCAATGAAGAACTGTGGGAGAAGGGACAGGTCCCATCAGCTTGGAGACACGCGGATATCATCACCATACCAAAGGCTGGAAAGCCACCCGCTGTGGAGAGTCTCCATCCTATCTCCCTCACTTCTTGCCTGGGAAAACTCTATGAAAATGTAGTCCACCTAAGGCTCCAAAAATACATCGACGAAAACAACATCTTTCCTTCCTGCATGCTGGGCTTCCGCAAGGGACTCTGCACGCAAGATGCTTTCCTCCGGATTAGGGAAGAGGTAATCAACACCATACCCCGAAAAGGCGAAAATTTCATTCTGGCACTAGGTCTCAAAGGAGCATTCGACAACATTGGCCACCAAACCATATTGCAAGAATTAGACAATATCAACTGCGGAGAGAAAATTTTCAAATACGTGAAGGCTTTCCTCTCAGATCGCACAGCCATCATAGGAATTGGAGAGATCCGATCACCAAAAGTACCCATGCCGAACAAAGGTACACCGCAGGGTTCAATAATCTCTCCAATGCTATTTAACATAGCAATGATAAATTTAGCAAAAAAACTGTTGACCCGCACTGATATTGGTTTCACTTTATAGGCGGACGACATCACCATCTGGGCTACTCAGGGATCCTTGGCGCAAAAAGAAGAAGCTCTGCAAGCCGCTATAGACCTAGTCGAGGAATTTGCCGGGGAGAGTGGTCTTCAATGCTCCCCAGAAAAATCCGAACTTATCAGGCTACACAGAAGAAATTACAAGTCCCCAGGAGAAATTCAGCTCTCTCTAGGAGACCAGATAATTCAAGAGAAGGACAAGATCAGAGTTTTGGGGCTGTGGTTGCAAAGCAATTTGAGAGTGGATTATACAATCAAAACACTCAAAACCACAGTCAACCAAATTTCCAGAATGATTAGAAGGGTGACCTGCCACCGGAAAGGGATGAGGGAGGAGGACACCCTACGCCTTGTACAGGCCCTAGTCGTTAGCAGAATTACCTACGGGCTCCCATATCACGAAATTAGATTCACTGATAAAAGGGCCATTGACACTATCATAAGAGGAGCCTATAAAACGGCCCTAAACCTCCCGCCAACAACATCAACGGAACGTCTTTGGGCACTCGGAGTGCACAACAACTTCGAGGAGCTCAAGGAGGCGGTTCTAGACAGTCAGAAACAAAGCCTAACAACAACGCAGGCGGGTAGGGAAATCCTGTCAAAACTAGGGCTATGGCAGGCACTAAGAACTTCTGAGATCAAATCACAAATTCCGACATCCACAAGAAACAACATCTATGTGAACCCGATACCCAGGCACATGCACCATGAGTTACAGAAGGGTCGAAGGAAAGCCAGAGTCAAATCATTGGAAAAACAATTGTCTAAAGACGCTGAAGTTGTCTACGTGGACATAGGGGCTTACGGCGAACCTGGCAAGTTCACAATAGCTGCAGTTGACCACAAGAAGAGGCCAATTATTCAGGCTTCGATCTATGCCAAGGATCCTGCGGAAGCGGAATCACTGGCAATAGCCATCACCATAAAAACACAAGACAACCAAAATAAGTCATCACACGTAGTGACGGACTCCCAACCAGCCTGCAGGGACTACCTGGCCGGAAAACCTCACAAAAGAGCGTGTGCAATATTACGTTCCATCTCCCAGACGCACACAATTACATGGACACCTGGACACGAAGGCCTAGAAGGAAATGAGGTAGCGAATGATCTAGCCCGAGCTCTTACAAACCGGGCGGATCCCCATCCCTACCTCACCCCTCTCCTAGGACCCTACGGCGACAGGCTGGAACACCTACGGTTAGAAAGAAGAATTTTCTCACCACCACACAAACACCTTCCTTCCTCGAACGCTATAGACTGGAGAAAAATACAAACAAACACATTCCCTAATCTTCAAATTTTAAATAAGATAAGCCCAACAAAATACACGAGTTACTGTTCTTGGTGCGGTGCAAGCCCCACACTCTTTCACATCTCTTGGGAATGCCAGGACAAACCTGACCCAACGGTAATAGTGCCATGCCCGACACACGAGCAGTGGGAGGCGGCCCTGACCAGCGACAACCTGGACCAGCAAGCCTGGATTATCCAGCTAGTCCGCAAGTCAGCTGCTGCCAGCGGAGCCCTGGACTAGGGGCACCGACCACCCAGCTCCTGCGAATATTTACTGATTATATGCTCATTAAAAGTTTTCTCTCTCTCTCTCTCTCGAGAAGTGAAGTGCGTCCGCGTGCGGGGCGAGCCAATGCGCGTGAGCTTGTTCGGGCAAGAGAACGGGACGGACGTTCCTGGGCGTCGCTGGCAGCTGAGTTCATCTTCCTGGGCCTGGCGTACAAGGCCGGCTCGCCAGCACCTGCCAAACACCTGGTCCGGGCTCTGGTGCCGCCCAGCGCTTCGCCAGCCTGCGAACGACTTCCGGAGGCAGCTCGACTGCTCCATCGTGCCTGGCCGCCGCACTTGTGCTGCCGCTCTGGTGCCTTTGCAGTACCCGGGCGTGACCACCGCAGCACCCCGGACTGCGAAGCAGACGCCGGACACAGACGCCGGAGCATGGCCTGCCGCGCTACCGAGTCCTCGGGCGACTGGGTGTGAACAGAGCCCGCATCACAGCCCGGCCGCTGGTCTTGCCTCAACCAGACGCCGAGCACCGGCGGACTCGCCTGCACCGGCAACGAGTGCACGAGCGGACAAACAGAAGTAGGACGGTTTTGTGTTTGGATATGTCCCACTAGGTAGCAAGCTAGGCTGCATGCATGTGTGTTGCCCGTGATACGTTGGTCAAGAAAAGAAAAACGTGCGTGTGTCTGTGAGCCTGCTCTGTTACCTGCCGGAGCTCCTGAACGGACCTGGGCCCATAACATAACATCACAATTTTGCGAGCCTGCCAGGATTCCTAGAATTCATTGGATTCGAGGAATTAATCTGTCAGAGAGAGGGCAGAGTATCGGGAAAGATTCGGGCAAGCGTCATTTGTTGCCGTGGCAGATTTGTGCCGTCGTGAGGGGTGAAGATGGAGCTCGAGGCATTGGTGCTGATGAGCGAGCAGCTAGGGATGACACTTAAAGAATTTCGCGGCTGGTACGAAGAACAGCTTAGCATTGACAAAGAGGAATTAGAAGTGGACTGGGCAGAAACGCGAATGGATGGGCGGCTGGCGCCTTATACCGAACCCAAGCATTTGCACGAGGTTATAGAACTCCGTGAGAGAAGACAGTGGTTGAAGGCGATCGAAAAAACACTAGAGAGTTTCAGTTTCACGTACGTGGGAGCTTCAAGTACGTGAAGCGCCTACGTGTGACCAGTGCGCATGCGCAGAACGTGAAGAGTCCGCGGGAGTTTCACGGACTGTACGTGAGATTCGGATTTTCACGTTGGCGTCTACACGTTGCTGGCGTGCGTAGAGTTGACAACATGACGACGCCCTGCCCGCCCGCTGCACAGCAATAACAGCTTCGCCGCTAATTCCTCGGCGCGATATCGTGTTCTAAACTGTTGCATTCGCTTTAAGCTTACCCAATCTTACCGTCGCGTAAAGTTTCAAGTGACAAATAGCCTTCTTTTATAGATAGAAGGGCGATTTTTCAGTTGTTAGGCCTTAGGCAGAAGCGTTTGTCATCGTCATAGCAACGATCTCGCGAGGTCACGCCAGACCAGGGTTGAGCGAGAAGTGGCTAGAGTGCCAGATGCAAGCCGGCAGCCAGCCAGAACCAATTAGTTGTAGGGGGAAGGTTGTGAAGTTGTAAGCATGAGTTCTGTTGGTTCTGTTGCCCAGCGAATTCGCTTTTCCAAAAGCGACGATCTGGATAGGCTTCGCGATTTGAGAGAATGCAATCCATTCGAAGACTGCATGCAACACGCTGTGCGGTGGACGCATATAAGTATGCGTCTTGCTAATTGTTCACTGTAGAGCAACGACGTTGAGAACAGCAATTTCCAATTAGACCGAATCTTGGCTACGGCCACAGCGTGGCTCGGCTCAAGGCAGCTCGACTAAACAAAATTAGTTTGGTTCGTCTGTAGTAGGTGGCGCGACATGACACGTACCCACAGTTTTTCGAGGCTTGTATGAAAGGTCCATACATTTTGCTTCACGTACAACAGTACGTGAAACTAAAAGTAGTCCTGGCGAAATGCGCGCCGGGCACGTAGACTTCTCACGTTTGTGTATGTAACTCTGTGCGCACGGGAAACTAAAACTGTCTACTATTGGAGCTTCGAAGGCACGTGACAGCGGAGGAGAAAAACACCTCGTTTCATGGTGTTGGACGTTACATAGATAGATCTATTTGGTTGGATCAGAGCCCTAACAAAGTGACCCACTGTTTAATGAAGCACATGGGGCATTACAGGCCGCAGCACCTGCTAGTAGGGTGAGATCACCTCTAGAACATGTGTACAAAGCTGTCAAATACCTTACGAAGCCTTCAGTGCTACATGTGCTCTGTTTAGACATAGATACAGTTGAACACTGTCCTCTTATGTTCACGTCAGTTCTTAACGAGACTAAGAGCTCCATAAGAACATATGTCTGCATGGGAAGGTGCGTTGCTGACTGTCACAGTTCAGTTCAGTTCAGTTCAGGCGTTCAGTCGTGTCCGACTCTTCGTGACCCTATGGACCATGTCACGCCACGCTTTCCGGTCTCTCACTTTCTTCTTAACATCACATAGCTTCATCTGCAATGCCTCGAGAATGCCATATAACCATCGCGTTCGCTGCCTACCCCTTCTCCGGCGACCCTCAACCTTTCCCAACATCAAATCATTCTCCAGCGACTCCTCTCTTCTCATCAGATGACCAAAGTAGCTGAGCTTTAACTTTAGAATTTGACCCTCCAATGAGCAGTCAGGGTTTATGGTCGACAATATCGACTGATGTGATCTTCTGGCAGTCCAAGGAACTCTTAAGAGTCTTCGCCAGCACCACAATTCAAACGCGTCAATTCTTCGGCGGTCAGCCTTTTTCACAGTCCAACTCTCGCATCCATACATCACAACTGGAAAGACCATAGCACGGGTTATACGGATCTTGGTTGGCAGACTAAAGTCTCTGCTCTTTACTACTCGGTCAAGGCTAACCATTGCTCTCTTTCCCAGAAGCAGGCGTCTCCTAATTTCATGGCTGCAGTCTCCTTCCGAGGTAATCTTGGCGCCCAAGAACACAAAATCTGTCACAGCTTCCACTTCTTGTCCATTGATGCTCCAGGACTTGATAGGGCAAGGCGCCATGATCTTCGTCTTTTTAATGTTCAGTTTAAGCCCAAACTTCTCACTCTCTTCTTGTACGCGCATCAGAAGTCTCTTGAGTTCCACTTCACTTTCTGCCATTAAAGTGGTATCATCCGCATATCTAAGGTTGTTGATATGTTTTCCAGCAATCTTCACTCCAGCTGAAGACTGTAGTACTGTCACAGTAATACTGAAAACGTAAACACCTTAATAAAGGATCACAGGGAAGGACTGTGCGCCTATGAGAAGGTTGAGAATAAAGTCGTTGAGAGCAGAAATGTGAGCATGCGTGAAGGTGAGAAAATGCATAACGAGAGTTTAAGAGTCAAGACTGTGGCTGGCCTAGGTTATATAAGGCTGCTACGAAATGTTGAGCGTGAGAAGCTCGCAAATCGACTGTTGAGCAGCACTGAAAATGGTCCGGAATGTCGAGATGACTATCTTGCGTTAGATACAACTGCAGCGACTCGCACACCTGGTGAGGATCGCCGCCGGAAAGGCGGGCGACCGAGGCATACCAAGAAAAGTACATATTCTGATAATGTTTCTAGACTATCTGGAGAACAAGCGGAGGCGAAAGACTGGTCGCAGCTCTGCTATGTTCCCAAAGCCGTAAAATCAGTGATGGTTCATCTCAAGAATGATGTTGGTGGCCGAAAAGAACACCCCCCACGAGAAGAAGCTGTGCGAGAAAGTGCACAAGTGCGCGAAGAACCTCGACGTGCAAAGCTCGTTTCCGCAAGCACATTCGGTTTAAGCCGAGGACGGAAATGAAACCACATGCCATAAAACAATGGCATCGTACTCTCTGCCGGAAAAAAGCAGCTTATGAAATAACGGGAGATGTTGCGTCTTGGCATTATCGAGAAGTCGAAGTCCGTCTACCATGCGCCAATTGTGGTTGTCAAGATGTCAGACAACGCCTACGATTGTGCAGTGACTTACGGCAGTTCATTAACGTCCTGAAGTCTGACTGTGGGTTCATTCCGCGCACTGATGCCATCTTCGCCCTTGCAGGACAGAAAACGTTTTTCTCCAAGATCAATTTTACGAAAGGTACGTTACTGGAAGGTCACTATGGTTACTGGAAGCAGGAAAAAAACGGCTTTTGCCAGTATTTCAAGACTATACCACTTCCGATATATGCCTTTTGGCATCAAAACAGCACCACCAACCAGAAAGGGCTCGAACAAAACAAGACATACTACGACCGCAAGAGTCGGCCGGGGAAGCTACAGCCTGGAGAAAAAGTGCTCATCTTCCTGCCGGCCTATTCAAAGAAACTATTCATGCAATGGCGAGGTCCTTTTGAAGTTGTGGGCGTGAGAAACGAGGTGAACTACCTCATTGACTTTGGAGGTGCAAAGGAACAATTCCACATGAACATGCTGAAAAAAATGAGAAACGGCGTTCGAAGTTCGAAGCCGGTCTTTGTGGAGTGCCTCATGTTAACACTGACAAAATTCACAAGCGAGATGTTTCATCACGGGAGTCATCAGAGACCATTGAGGTCACATCGTTCCAACTTAGAGCTACATCTGGCCACAGAGCTCAGGGTGTTGCAGATTCGCGAAGAAATCTGAAAACAGAATGAGGAGGAAGACGAGGGTTTGGAAGCGGGGGCGCATGGTAGATATTAGGCGATAACTTGGCATTTTTATGGCCGTGGAAACAGCCGGGGATAAAGATAGTCCGGGGAGGTCAGGTCTGGTGTCTGCCCTGTTTCTAAAATGTTAATAAGGCTACGCGATACTTCAAGCTCTCGCTGCTTTCGTTTAGATGGGGCAGTCTACGTTCTGTGAAGAATAATTCATTTAGCATGAACACCAAATATATGCGCGCACACACGCACACACACGCACGCACACACACACGCATGAACGCACGCACACACCCACATCAAATTGAAAAGGGTGCTACTCGCAGGGGTCAATGGGAGGCTGAGACGGAAAGGCCAGCTTAGTGGTCATCGATATGTATGAAAAGGCAATATCCAAAAAGTTGTTTTCATAATGCGGTGCGCCTGTGAAGTCGTTCGGGGAAGAGCAAGAAAGAGTATTCTAGAAAAAACAACGAAATCACAAAAAGTTATTAAACAGCGCAGTATCTTGAAACACCACAGAACATAGCGTTATATTACAGAAACGAGAGCACCTGTAAAACATAATAGAGAAATGTACCAAAATATTCCTTTTTTTGGTTTGGCAAACCCCAGTGCAGATGAGTGGTATAACTAAATGTTGATGAATTGTCTCAAGAAATTTGCGAAATCCTGTGCTGTGCCATTTCCAATGCAATTTAGTTTTAAAATTTATCAAGAAAGTGCGGTTCAAAAGCCAGAAATACATCAAAAGTGTCATAAATTATTGTGCGAAACTGTGAATGTAGAAAAACATCTCGCGTACTCCGATATGTCGTCGAGTGCGCTAAGATGGCTTAATATTACTGTATAGTATTGCTTATTATCACTGCATATTATAGATTGCCGCCTAGGCTGCACTGGGTTAGAAAAATAGCTGTCAAATGTTCCCTAAGGAAATGAAAGTGAAGGGCACATTGTATAAGTTAAGGGAGCGGACAATTCCTGCCACAGCCTCTGGTTGCTGTATCCACTATCTTTCTAAGCAAACGCGGCGTTCGTCTGCCGCTTTAGCGCAAGTACTTCACAGTTCTTCGTACTGCCTTTTGGGTGCCTTGACCATAAATACACGTATAATTCTGGTGGGAGTTTTCGCTGCTAATTGAGGATCCGGGGAGCACGTTATACCACACTTGAATTGGGAAAAAGGTGAAGAAGCAACCATAGAATAGCTTGACGTTGCGCGATATTTGTGGCTGCAGATTGCGCTTTAAGCATGTCGTTCTAAAAATAGATTACCTTCAAAATGACAGAGCATACGTTTCCAAATTCTTCTTGAAGAAAGCAGCAATATTTACGTAGGGTCTTTCCTCCACCAGTTCTCAATGAAGCAACAAAGTGTTTTCGTATGCTTTCCTCACATGCGTTTCTTAGCTTGAAACGCTCTATACGTTTCGTACGTTTCGAGGTATTTTTGACACGTACGTACGTGGCGAGATATTTTATACATATTCCAAATTCCAATGGAATTTCAAACTTTCACACCATATTCTTAGATACATTATACTTGTACAAAACGGACGGTATCATATAGTCTGATGTAAAACAAGAGATCTGTGACAAACTTTTGTTTCCACTTGTGCACCTTGTAGTTACGTCAGATTTTCATCCCCATTAGGTCACGCTTGGTGAAATCACAGCTTCCGCATTTTCCTCATATCTAATGGGTAATGATGCATATGCTCGGCATGAGCAATAATAAGCCGCAACGCGTAAACGCATCGCTAGCGCTTTTTGGCCCTTAGTTCTCTCCCTGCGCTGTTAGCCCGCAGCTGTCGCTTCCATGAATATTCTGCGCCGTTCCAGAATATAAAACTGGTTCTGCAAAGTATATAAGTTACACTCCAATTTGCGAAGAACGTTATTCCTTACCACTGCCTACGCTCAACCCTAGCTGCAGGCCCCCATTAGGTGACATTTTAATTACACTCGGAGCCTTGCGCTAACAGCAAAAAACGACTTTTTTTCACGTTAATTCATTCTAGACAAATTAAGTTCAGCTGGGAAAGAGCAGCCGTCCCGCAGATGATAGGATGCGTTTGCAACTGCTGCCACAAAAATCAGCTCTCAGATATGTTTTCGTCTGCGGGACGTCTGTGTTCACTGTGGTCACCTTAGAATACAACATCGCGACCGTGTATAGCCTTATTGTGTTCTTTTGTGCAGCGCTTTTATTTGCAGATGAATATACACCACCTTGCTAGTTCTATGCCTTAATATAATAATTGCTTAGTGTTGAATGCCTGGTAACCAATAATAATAACCGCTAAGTGAAATCAGCAGTGCTGCCGTTTTAATAAAACATATATTGCAGGATTCTTTCGAAGTCTCTATGAAAAAAGGCACGAACAGCGGCAGATATACTCATATCGGTATTATAGAAAGAGCAGTGTACATGCAAACTGTGCAATTCTCGACATACAACTTCACCACATGAAGACGGAAGCAGTGCCTTCAGTATTTTTCCTTCAGAACTCGATGGTTTGGGACATGTCTTAAAACGAATCACTAATAAGCATTATTGCCAAGTTACCGAGAGAGCAGTGGCCGCGCGCTGTGGCCGCAAGCAGCTACACACGACAGACGTCTGCCAAATTAGTCCTGCGAGAATCATGAAGTACGAAGCCTCAATCACTCATTGCAGTGGCTCTGACGTAAGATGACAAAATAAATTATCTATTTGTTAATATTATTTTTTTTTAAATGAGGCCAAGTGCAAGTGCGGTTTTGATTTCTAGCTTGTAACGTGATAGAAGTCGAATGCAAAGGTAGAAAAAGCACAGGAAATACTGATGTTAGACACTTTAAACCAGGCTGGAACGTATTGCCTTCATGCGTATGGAAATAAATATAATCGGTGTGTGCCACTGTCTTTCAAATCATTAAAGATAATCTGTTTGTGAGACTGTTCTTTTGAATCCTACTACAAGCTTCAAACATTTTACCTATTAATTTCAGAAAATTTCCAAGGAAGCTTGCCACCTTTCCTGACCATATATCACGTCCGTATTGAGCAGTCGGCAAAATTTTATGCAACGCAGGCGGTTTTTTTACACAGTTCCTGCGTTCTGTAAAAAGAAAAAGGAACTAAGGTCTGTCTGAGCTTGTACTGACCTTCATTCGCGCCACTTTGACAAAAGCAGGCAAGGAGGCAGTCAAAGGCGTTTTGTTCGTCTGTTGTTTTGCCGAGATGTCCCACCTTGCAGCGACGAACTAATCAGCTCTATGTCATAAACGTTGTCGCATTTATATTTCATAATATGGCAATTGACAATATGTAGCATTCTAGAAAATTTTATTGAGATATTTCAGTGTATTCTGTGTGCCTCTGCCTTGTCGATATTGTCAAGAGCACATGTACGTGCGCGTTCTCGTCGTCAGATGGTTTCCGTGCAGTTAGACAAAGTCCTTCGCAGTGGGCGAGCGGGGGCGTCCATCCTGCTTGTTTTTCAAAGTGACCCCTAGCAAGACCGAAGTTGTTGGCGTACGTGCATCCTCTATTGATTGTTTCGGTTGTGACTTACTCTTTTTCACCCGCAACATGGCGGTCATGCAGTGTGGAAGTTGCGGGGCCTACGTGCCGCTTCCTGTGTGTGCACTTGTGTGTTTGTTTTTGCGAACCCTGACTGGGGGACGGAACTATTGCGTGGGCATGTCTTGGGCATTGTCAACCGACGGCTAAAAAAGACGCCGACTCGGACCAAACGGCAGTGCGCCTCTCGCCTCCAAGCACTCCGGGCTTTCCGAACCGCCGCCGCATCGCACCTCGAAGACTTAGCCCCAGGGCTCCAGAAGGACCACCGCCTTCGAGAGCTCCCAATCTGCGTCGTCTTTGTGATTGGAGTGCCGCCGCGCTCGTCGGACAATATGCCCGTTTCCTAATCTCCTCTGAACGTTTTCTACACTCGTCTTATCCCATTTTAAATATCTGTGTTCAATTTTCATGTAGCTCGAAAGTGAGAATTTGACTGATGTATTTGTAATTGCTAGTTTTTTTATCTACGCTACCTTACCTGTGTTGTTTTAAATGCTTGTAAATGCATGCGTCGTATAAACCTGTGTATAATACTGAGAATATATTTGTTGTTTTTCCATCATTGACTTCGTGGCTTTGTTCTCGTTTGCAACACTGAACATAACCGGCTAACGCTGGACGTCAATGTTCCAACCCCTTTGCCACGGTTCGGGAAGGTGTCTCGCACTCCTTCCAGAGCCGTGACACTCTAACATGAATGTGAACGTATTAGACGAGAGGGTGCTCGGCGAGGTGGTTTTATGACGGCAACAGGAACAATAACATATTTAGTGAATTCTTTTGTTGCTTACATGCATATTATTCTTGTCCTTCGCAAGCATTTCAGAGAACATCGATATCACAGTCACTGTGGGCTTGCGAATAAAAAAGGTTATTTTAGAAGATGCGACAGTATGTACGCTGCCCTGTTCACTCCGCTGTCTCCTCCATCTGGTGAACTCACGACAGCGCTGCCGACGAGCCACAGCTGGGCCTGTCTCGCTGCGACTGCTTCGGCGGGCCGCTTTGCTCCGTTTTGTACTTCGTGTTTCGTTGGTTGTTTAAGATTTGAGGTGTTAGGTTGCCTAGCTAACGTAAGTAGCGTTGGCGAGAGCAGCGAGCCCTCAGCCCTGCAAGAGCTATACTTAGTAATTGACTTCACCGAATGGTACATTACGATCACTCAATTGGCCATTTCAAGACGCTGGCTGCGCAATGACTGCTTCTACCCTCACGGCGAAAGCATAAAGACAATTATTCTTGCCCGTAAGGCTCAAGCCTATGTGAACGGGTACAAAGGAAACTAGATATAGTGACGTCTTCATATTCAAATGTAAGAGAAATTTTTAATTCGAAAGTGCTTTTGCATGACCACATTACAAATCCAGGATAGGAGAAGTTGGGGACAAGTGTAGATCAAGAATGCTTAGTAATGATTTGCTCCTTTATAGCACTCACGTTTGAACCAAAATAAAAAATTATATGCAGAACGAGATCAGTGACCCATACACGGCAAACAGAGAGGTAGTCTAACCCTTCAGCCTATTTGGGCAGTCAGTATGGCTAGAGTACAAAAATCCATTAAGAATACTGGTGCGCTGCCAAGCTACATTTTCCGTGTTCAGGGCTATGAATTGCAACTTAGAAGTATTGTTTCGCATCGAGTCCTCAGTTGCCAACTGGTTTGTGCTTTTCGTCAGCAAGCTGCCATGCGTGCAAGATCCGGAACTTCCGTACACAGGCGATCACTATTCCTCGCAAAACTGTTTTCACAACTAGCGTATGCACAAGACAAAGAACTTTGTTTTTTTACAGAAGTGCAGGAAAGAAGGAGCATGAAAGCTTTGTGTAAATAAATTTGATATGTTTGCGCTGAATGAGAAAAGAGAAAACGAAGCACATTTTGTTATTTTATTGATTGCTTATTATAATTTCTTGAAGCATATATACAGGCACTAAAAAATTTTATGTCTTTAAAAAGTTTTATTTTTAAAATTTGATTTACGATTTCTTATGCTAAGTAAATAATTTCCAACTTTTCTCTTCAAAAGTCCAGGCTAAATGGCGTGAAGTGTTGCTGGATTATTAAATGATATAGTTTGTAACCTGCAAATTTTGTGGCCAGAAGGCAAACCTATATCATATGCTATGGGCTTGTCAAAAAATACCAGTATTGGCATAATGCATTAGAAAACGTGGGAAGCCTGGCTCGGACCTTGCAGAATAACGAGCCCTCATCGAAAGAGTACGGGCAGCGGCTTTTACCAACGGTGTCCCGGACTAGGGACCCGACCAGCCCTCCCTAAATCTAAGCCAATGTCAATAAATGTTTTCATCATCATCATCTTGTAAAAGGACAATTATTTGCCGACGATTTTTGAGTTTGTTATATATTGAAAGGAAATATAGAAGGCACTCATCAGCATTAAGTTGGCAGGCATATTACTAAAGGTCACTTGTGCTAAACGGCTTCCAAGTAAACTGAGAATAGCAACACGCAAAAGAAATCTAATGGTATCATAAGGAGCTTCTGTCTTTGTCTGACAGCGGCTGGAATAACACTATGCCCATTCGTCGAGATGTTGGCTCGGCCAGCGAGCTGAGCTTCCCGCTACGCTTTTTCTGTGCTCTTTTGTATAGTGTTTATGGAGGGATATTACAGAGTTCTTTGCCCGTAGTTAATGAGTCTGGTTTAATGATCAGGATAACGAATGCTGCTTTTTCCATTACAAAGAATATTCTTCTAGGTCAATTGCTTGCCGATCAAATCGAGAAAAAAAAAAGAGAACAGAATGATGGCACCCAATGTGTTTGGGTATATATCTGGCGATGAAGCTTTTCCGTATTTGTTCATGTAAATAAGGGTGAGAGTAACGGGCTGCCCTAGCACACAGCGCGATAATTGCGACGTTTACAACAATCGCTGTATAAGGATAGCCCGCTGTCGGCAATGTCGAAATTAGTGACAGTGTTGGTACAATGAATATCTTAGAATATCTGTGGCGCGCACGCATGAACTTTAGACCAACATGACGAGCACGCGGTATGGTTGACGATATCTATCTTTCGGAGAATATAGTTTTGCTGCTTAACCGTTTGCTTAACCTTTGTTTTTCCAACTGCCACTTCCATGGCTCATGATAAGAGGCGCATTAAATAAAACTTTCCTCTGCCTCACTTCTGTTTATTGCACGATGCTGAAACTGCGCGTGTGTAATGGAATAATTCACTGTAGGCCACGTGCCAATGTGCAACTTCGAACTAA
This sequence comes from Amblyomma maculatum, assembly GCF_055883805.1. Lineage (NCBI taxonomy): Eukaryota > Metazoa > Arthropoda > Arachnida > Ixodida > Ixodidae > Amblyomma > Amblyomma maculatum. Next base: position 147,992,974 of record NC_139347.1, on the reverse strand, counting down.
TAAAGGTTTTGTTTTACAGGTAATGAAGTGGTGTAATAATAGATGCAGTTGTATATCGAGCAGTCATGAAGGTCCTGGACTTGAAAGGCAGCACTCCGAAGGAGACTTTAGATGAGATAAAAGAGATTTATGGGTAGGATTCCCCATCATATAACATAGTGAAAAACTAGCATCCTCAATTCAAATGTGATCAGACTTCGGTGAAAACTGCTCCGATTACACGGCAACCACGCTCCCCTATCGATGAACACACCATCCAGAAAATGGAGGTCGCCATCCTAGAAAATCGTCGTGTAACCTTCAAGACCTAGCCCAAAATGTTAAAATTAGTTTGGGCTCCCCGAAACAAATAATTGAAAACCATCTTCACATGCGTAAGGTATCCGCTTGCTGGGTTCCACGGCTGCTCCACCTTTCCAAAACAAGGACGAGTCGAATGCTCCTAGACTATTTTGACAATATGTCATGGAAACCTGGAGGACGTTTTTAACAGACTGATTACCCGTGATACAAGCTGGGTCTATCAATATGACCCGGCAACTACCGTCTAGTCGTTGCAATAGAAGCACTTGGATTCACCGCCTTCAAAGAAGGTGCGCGCCTAGCTCTCCACGGGCAAGGTAATGCTGAGAATCGGTTTGGGACCAGCACAGAGTAGTCTTGATGGAGTTCCTAGCAAAAGCATGCGGCTGCGGCTTTGAAATTCTCACCCATGCGCCTTATTCACCAGACCTCGCACCATCGGACTTCCACCTCTTTCCAAAATTGAAGTCATAGCAAGCATTTTGCAGATGATGAGACTGATTTCTGAAGTCACAACATGGCTGTTGGAGCAACCTGCGCACTCCTACAGGCGAAGTGTTTACAGTTGTAAACAAATGGGAGAACTGTGTCCCAAGGTGGCACCTACGTAGAGATGCACTAATAAATCTGCAAAGTTTTGTTGCGCTCAGTCCACAGGAAGTGGGTTAGAGTTAAATCTTTATTGAAAGCCCCTCGTATTTGAAGCAGCTCCAGAGCGGGATGCGGTGGTACTTGTGAGGCACGATCGCTTGTGAAGCACGATGCAGCACACATGTGGCAGCCGTTGTAGGCCTACTGTAAAACCTTTATATGTCCAAAACTTGCAGCTCGTATATGTCGACACCCTGGCCGATTAGTCTACGGCGTTGTGTTTCCAATTTAGCGCCACCTCAATCGAGCCAGGCGGTTACAGAGAGGAAGAAGGGAAATGATTCCAACTGCTGAGCAGCTGAGCAGTATAAGAGTGTTGTGTTTGTTTCATGGCACCAAAGGTTTAAAACCTGGTTTTTAAGAAAGTTTCGAATGATGTACTGTGTTAGGTTCGCATATATGGAAGCGCAGTTCAAATAACAGGGGTCTGTAATGTCTGTAGTCTCCAACGTACCAAATAAATGCGATACCACTGCCCCGTACTTCCTCTTTTTCAAACTAGCAGCACGCTGCTTTATGTTTGGGGAATTGTGTGCAGGTGCACATCTAAATGAATGAAAGGTGGCCCTTTTTGTTTATTTATTTTGGCCTCAAGGCCCGAGGAAATGACAGAGGGGATTTGGGATAGATAAGAGTGCAATGTGTACAGCGATGACAAGAAAAATAAAATTTAAAGTAATAGCCGCAACTAAAGACCAATGCGTTCAAAATGTAGTGGGGATGCATTAAGACACATTATTAGCCAGTAAAAAGCAAATAGTGTCGCAGCTACAAGGATACAAACATTCAAAGGAAACGATAGCTTTGCGAAATGCGTTATAATCTTACGTAGAAACGATACTACGGGTAAGGTGATTCCAGCTAACACAAGTTCTTGGTATGAATGAGTCATGAAAACATTTTGTCTGAACCGTTGAAGCCTCAACTTTATAGAAACGCAAAGGAAAACTATGCTACAATCCTTCAAGGTCTTTTTCAACGGGATAAAGAGTGTTGGCTAAAGGGTGTCGCGAGTATGTTGTTCAAAATATGATTCCCCTTAACCCATAAACCACTAGATACCTAAATGTAGAACTACCGCAGCCTCTAGTGTGGAGACCACTAGTTTTTCTTGTAGGGAATATGTAGCACGTGTTACGGTATGAGGTGGAGAGCGGCTTATTGTGAGTACGAGTGAAGTGAGTGCTTGAGGAGAAACAAAAAGCAACGCTCTTGATGAGCGTTAATCATGGGAAAGCCTCCAGGGTCAGTGCGTCGGTAGGCTGCGGTTATAGGCCTCTTGTATGCAGGGGCCAGGAATGGGAATGGAACAGCGCGTAGCCGCATATCACTCGATGGGCTACAAAGTAGGCTATTTGTAGGCCACTTCCTTCGTAGCGAAGATCCGGGATTATTGTTCCGTGGCTGCGTGGCAAGGACCATAGCGAAGGGCGCGAAAGTTTTGCATGAGACAAGGTTTAGGGAAAAAGCCTAAAGATGATTACGATACTTCCAAATGCGAAATTTGAGCTTAGCTCTGGTCTCGGCGGTCGAAACTGCACGATTGTGTCTGGTCTGGTCCCTAATTTCCGCCTCATCGAAGTCATCAAAATTGTTATTCCTAGAACTGAGCTTTAATGCCGAGAGTGTATGCTGTCCTAGGAGAGCAGCATATGTGGCTACCACGATTCCATGCTCTTGTGTGACTTCAGGAATTTTGACATTTGTTGTGGTGGGGAATTACTGGGTTATAACGCTTTTGCAATATACAGCCAGGTGATTTAGGACATTAAGTGTTTACTTCCTTTTCATCGGACATTTTCCGAAGCACTAAATGAAACGAACTCCCGGGTGTACTGGTTAGTGTTCCCCGCTGTGGTTCGGAAGTAGCGTAGTTCGAGTCGGGAAAAGGAGATTTGAAATTTTATTTCTTTGTTTTTTGCAATGTAGTCATGTCTTTTTTAACTGGTTATTCCTGATATGAGCTCCGCCCAAATTTATGCCGGTTCAGCCCGTGCAATAAACGCGTATACCGAATTCATTATGAAACTGATACAAAGTTTTGCATAAGGTACGAAGGGTTCTCGGAGCATTGCAAAGAGCGTTAACAAGGGGTTTCGAAAATAAAGGTTGTTTACGTCTTCTACCGGCTGTCGGTATCAAACTGAACATTTTCTGATCGGTTTGCGTCCGAAGAAATCTTGCTATCTGGCCTTCAGCCTTCATGTCTCAGCACAGCATTGCTGTCGAAACATCTCGAGTAATTACGGTAGACAAGATGCAAATCATTATTACCACCCACATCAGGGACCCTTAGATTGCAGTGCTCGTTCTGTTTTGTACTCGGCCGCAGTTTTCAAGCCACGGGGAAGCTCATGACCCTTTGAATTTATCAAGTAGCAAACATTATGATGTATATAATACTATTTCAGCCCTGAGAAACTGAGCGAATGAAAAGCATAAAACAAAACAATGAAGAGTATAAAAAAATAGAGTCTGCTGCTTATCAAGTAATTTTATTACAGCAAAATGGTAACTAAGAATAAACAGCAAAATGCAAAAAAATGCTCTGTTATCAGTGGTTCGAGTAAATTTAGAGTTGGAGAGAATCTAGAAGTTCAATTTCTTTCAATTACTGAATAAAAAATTCATTGCGAGTCCCTGCGAGCTTCTCCATGCTATGTTCGTAGTATGCCCACTCGTCAGCGTGCGTAGGACACTCAAGCGGGATATGTTGCACATGCACAGTGAAGTTCTGAGTGCATATTTGATGTTAGTTGCCTTTACGAGCCGCTTCATCGGCTTTTTCATTGTCTTTAATGCGACAGTGGTCTGGTGTCCACTGAAATGTTATGCAGTGACCTGCAGCAGTAACCAGATGATGAAGATACCCGATGTCAAGGGAAACACGCTGATGATTGGTTTTCTTCAGCAGGTTATACAGGATTTGCAGAGATTTTCTGTAATCTGCGAAGATAACCCATTGTCCGGGGGTTGGCGCAGGATTTAGGAAAAATCTTCTTTATTACCATCCAGCTCAGCTGTCGTAGATGATGTCTTTCGCTGTAGCCAGTAAGACAGGACATTGTTTGTGCAGGGCGCATAAAGACCACAGAAAGAAGTGTCTTGAATTGGTGAACCGTCGATGAATGTGTGGTTGTTCTGTGTATAATCCTTAGCTAAGTAAGCGAGAGCGGCTTGCAGAATTGGTGCCTGTGGTTCTTCGCATCCACGCCAGGAACAGACATATGCACCTTTAGAAAAAATAATGTCCGTGGGGGAAGGGTGAGTAGTAGTAGATTTCGTATCTGAGTAATAGTAGGGAGGGGCATAAACTGTACAGCTGACCAAAGCCAGAGTTGCAGTGAGTTATGTGGACGTGGTATAAGAAGTGCTTCTTCCCTTGAAGGTGATGTATGAGATGGGTGCGAATGGTTTTTTGAGCGGCAGTCACACCTAGCGGGAAGCATCCTGTTTCTGCAAGTGTTTCTGATGACGAGGGTCCCTTTGGGTACCCAAGGCATATCCGGAAGAAGTTATTCCGCGCGGCTTCAAAAATCGTCTTGATTCTTAGAGCTCTTTAATGCACCGGTAAAAAGTAGCGAAAACGCTCCTTCAACGTAGGTCTTTTCAAGGAGAACCATCGAACAGCAGTTTCTGCCCCATCGTGTAGCCGCCATGAATTTGGAAACCTGTGACGCTGCAGTAATTCTTTCGATGATGTTTTTAATCTGAGGTGCTCAAGAGAGATTACTACCAATCGTAACACCTAGGAATCGGTGTCATCGTGCATACGATAGTGACCATTCTCCAAGAAGGAGCAGGTATCGAGCCATTATTTTTATTGTGAAAGCCATAGCCACACTCTTTTCTGATCAGAGACGAAGACCACGGGGGGGCAGGTGCAATGAGATGTGCAGTAGCGCTCTCTGAATTCTTTGCTGCATAGTATAACGCGAACTTGATGCACTCCAGAGGCAAATTTCATCTGAAGAAGGTGTTATGCGTACTCCTCGTGGCAGGTTTCTTGTTATATGTACAAGCACAATATTGAACAAAAGAGGCCTGAGCATATGCAGCACCCTGAGGTACGCCCCTCTTCACTGTGTGAAAGAGAGTTGACCATGTGCCTCTCTTGTAAATAGTGTCCAATCCTGTTGTAAAGCTTTCCCCCGAGGCCAACGCTGGCCAAGGTTGCGAGAATAGCATGATAAAATAGTCAAAAGCGGCCTTGATGTTAAGGCAAATGGCTGTCGGGATGTACCCAGTGTGTAGGTAGTCTTCAAGTGATGAGTGTGATGCCATTATCCGTCGCAGACCTATTAGCGAAACCCGTTCATACTTGATGATACCTGCAGATCATAAGCTTCATAAGCTTACCTAAACAACTCAGTAGGGCGATGGGTCAGGATACGTAACTTTTTGGTGTTTAGAAGTTTTCAAAACGGGCGCAATTTTCGCCAAATTTCATTCCGTGCGGACCTCACCAGACATTCAGGGAGAATTGTAATATTCCAGAAGTCGACAGCGGGAATCGCGAGCTAGCTTTGCGATTGCGTCATAGGTCACATCATCATGACACAGAGAAGTCTGTCTGCAATTCCGAGATAAATGAGGATAGCTCTTCAATTGTGAAAGGTAGGTCCATCGCTAACGCTGTCGCTTGGGGGACGTCTGACAGACCATCTGTGGTGTGTGCGGAAGGCCCTGGCCCCGTTGATAGTAGTCTGCAGCATTCTTCTGAGAATTCTTTAATGGATTTTCGCTCATGCAGAGAAAGTGCTGTGAAATGATGAAGCTGTTGGAGGGGCGAGCGCATACCGCGAACTATTCGCCAAATTTTCGTTACTGGGTGTTCACATCCAGCGTAGAACAAAAGCAGCGCCATCTCTGATGACTAAGCTTATCCAGGTATCGTCGAACGTGACGTTGTGCCCGCCGGCAGGCACGAAGGTCTTCAAGGTGTTTTTTCAAGCTTTCCTTTTCAGCTCAAATGCGAATAGCGCGAAGCCTTTGAAATGTTTCGTAATTTCAGGGTAACCGATCGCATTTAGCTGTAATTTGTGTGCTTTCTCTCAGGCAATAAGCCAGTGTCAGTATTAGTACCTCATTTCGTGTTGCAGCAGCAATTCCTCTGCTTACAGCGTCTTTGTATGCCTCCCAGTGTGTAGTTTTTATAAGAAATATATTTGCCGCCCTCTGCGCACAGACAGCTGATATGAAGACTCGGTGATGATCGCTTCCACTTGTTTCCAGATCGATGCAGCAGCAAAAGTTTTGCGCAGCTGAACTTGTTACAAAGGTCACGTCAATGCTATTGGCAGTCGTCAGGCCTCGGAGATAGGCTGTGCTGCCATCGTTTAGTGGTTCAGTTGAATGTTTTGCGAGAAGTTCTGCAAGCTTGGAGCATTTCAGCATTTCAGCTTGGAGCATTTCATAGTCAGCATTGAAGTGTCCGCCAAAAATGTATGAAGTGAGCCTCCTTATTAGCAAGTTTTCAAGCCTCGAAGCATCGACTGCCCGGCCTGACTCAAGATATATACTTCAATAAGAGTGTACTCTTGTCTCCCAATTACTGTTACGGCGCACACATATTCGTTACCATTGTGAGGCGAGACTTTACCTAAGGAGGCCAGGATATCCTTGGGATATCCTATCTACAATCTGCTGACGCCATCTAATCGTTGTGAATGATGAAAATAGTAACCGTTTAGTCTGAAAGTTTCCTCCAAGCGCGCTTCAGAGATGAATATAAAATTGAAGTGGTACGCTCGCTCAGGATGCCGAAAATCCCAGTTTTGAGCGTAGACCACGAGCGCTCCACGGGAAAATGGTACATGTGCGAAAGATGTTGTGAATGGTCAACTGTGGTGAAGATCTTCCCGTGGGAACCATGATTACAGATGTTTCATTTTACACCCCTGCAAAACGTAAGAGGCCGACAGCAATGGGTCCATTGCTAGGACAGCTTCTGGGGGTCCTCGTGACAAGGGATTGTAGTTCTAGGCATTAGGCTGAGAATTAGAGAGGTTGTTTGTCGGGTCTTGTGCGGAGTGTCGCTGCTGCTTTGATGGAGAAGAACAGCCAACTAAATTCCTTCGCTTCTTTTTGGCTGCAGCCGCGTACATGATATCAGATTTTTTTTTTACGTTGCGTGGCTGATTTTGGGATAGATCTATTCGTAAAAATAATTTCGGTGTAGGTGGTGGATCATGACGCTTGGGCGGTTTCTCTTGTGCTTGCTTCACTGTGCGCGCAAGTGTAGCAGCCTTCTTTTTAACACACATTCCGTATGAAGCAGAGTGTGGGCCATCGTCGTTTGAGCATTAAGGTTGCGCTCTGAAGGTGCACTCTTTGTGCGAATAGGGGCTAGCACACACTTTGCATCGCACGGGAGCGGTACAATGTTTCGGTATGTGGCCGTGCCTCTGACATTTGTAGGATTGTCACTGATCCGACATAGTTACAGGGTAACCATTGAGCCCAAGCGTTACATTTTCAGGCAGGGGTGCATCTTTTCAATATTCTAAAATAACAGAGTGACGGTGTACCTCCTTGAACTTGCCACCGTCCTCAGCAATGTAACTTGTAGGCTCCTTGCTGAAAGAACAAATTGGTCACGTAAGTACTCCTGCAGACCCTCATTTGAGTAGGTTGCAGGTACGTCCTGAATTTTGCCATAGATGGCTGTATAAGAGTACGGTACCCTGGCCCCTACAGCCACTCCAGCCAGCTTAGCTACTGTGAGCGAACGTTTGGCAGCAGGCAATGTCAATACTGTAACCATCAAGCTCCCGTCCTTGTTAAGACGAAGGCTTGTAATTTTTTCTTTAGATATACTCCTACCACGGTGGGCCTGAAGACAACTGAGATACCAGCAGCTCTCTTTTTCTTGTAGGGCCGAACCGTGAAATGATGCCTGGTCCATGTCCTCTGCGTGGTCACCCGAAAGAACATCACTGGCTTGTTCTGCGATGGTCTCTTCTTCGCAGGGCTGTGATATATTGCTGCCGCTATAGGGTCTGCTTGACTAGCGATGGCTCTGCTGCCATCAGTGCAGCATAGAATATGGCTGATGGTGGTGTTTTGTGCCGGCATAGGTATGGCGCAGAGCGCCTAGGAGGTCGCTTGACGTGCTTCTGCCGGTGGCCAGGGACCCCCAGATCGGCGCACGTCGAGGACACAAACCACAAGAACACTGAATACTCTAAAGCTTCGAAAAAACGCCGAAAATTATAGACCGCTCGCAGACAGCCGGTCAGCTAATTATCGTCTCCTCCTTCCCTGCAGCGAGCACAGGACCGGGTTAAGTGCAGGAGTATAAAAGAGGCCTTTATTTTGCAGTGGGTACATTCCGGCTGATGATGATGATGATGATGATAATGATGTACCGAGTTACTTAAAAAGGCACGCTCATCCAAGAGCCACAAGAGCGCCTCTCTATCAACTATTATCCCTAACTGCACTCACTCCAACCTTTCAATACTTTCTCTAAGCAAGCTATAAATGGTAATTGGGAGATGGCTTCTCCTTGACTGACATGTTTCTTTATGAGATTATTAATGCATTTTTTATACAGTACTATGGTTACTGTGCAGCCACTATAGATATCTTCGAGCATAAACATCTTCCGCGTGAGCCACCCTGCCCAAACAATGGACGGCACAATTGCAGGGAGCGCAGCGAGCTGCCTGTACAGGCTGCAGCCTTCGCCAAGTTTTTAGCCGAAAGTTGGAACTGGCCATCCAGACACGGCAGTAGGTGATATTGGTTCACTCAGTCTACAGTTCGTGGCACGAGAATGCGCTTAACACGTGACTGTACTTTTACTTCACTGAGTGACTTTGGAGGTCGGAATAAAGATAACCGCGCGACTTGTATATTGCAAATAAATTGAATGAGGGTTTCCATGTGCTCTACTTTGCGAATCACATTTATTGCCTTAATGTATCAATAAATAGAAAAAAAATACCCTAAATAACTAATGCATAATTTCCGAAACCAACATATCGCCCGTAGTGTCCAAGACGACTCGCAGCTGGTTCCCCTATGTTACCAGGGATATTTATTATTTTTGGCGTTCTTTCCATGTACATATATATATATATATATATATATATATATATATATATATATATATATATATATATATATATATATATATATATATATATATATATATATGTATATATATATATATATATATATATATATATATATATATATATATATATATGCCGCCAACCATGCGACAAACGACCAGCAACAACGTGAAGTAAAAACAACCGCTTTAATTTAAGCAGTGTGTTGTGTGAGGAAAAGTTTATACTGCTATCATTTTCGATGTTGACAGGCCTGGGGTCACACAAGGAATTCTTTCTCGCGAAATGAAAGACTATTGATTGGCTCGGTTTATCTTGGAAGTAGCTTTAGTTCAAGTAAAAGCCTATCGGGCTTAGTTGAACTGGCGTGCACCTCCTTACCCACTACGCTGGCCGTCGAACGAAAAGTGCTACCAACTTGGCATTCAATGGTCCCCCTTTAACTGACGGGTGAACTGCGTCACGTCATCAGCTGGCGTGGTACGCTTTTCCGCGCGTTTCATTTTGTCAAACGCATACAGCGATACAAAAAGATCTCTTTTAGTCATACACGTGTAGGCTTGTTAAGGTTTTGTGCGCTCTGCCACTCGTACACCATGTTAAACCTCGAAAACAAGGAAGACACAAACGCACAGAATAAACCTTACAATCGTGCTGACATAGCCGCAAGTGCATCGGTTAGCTTATGCACCGAAAACTACACTAGGCTAGTAGAAGTGCATTTCGAGCAGCCTGGCAGGGTCCACTACTGCGCATGCGCCGTTACCGCGACAACCAGTTGCGCCGTTCTGCAGATGGTCTGCCACTGCGTTCGCTAAAGAGGAGAAAGAAGAGAGCGACTTCCAAGCAGATGCGCTCGACGGCACGGACACAGGCAGTTTCGGCACAGCGCATGCGCGCACCGTCCCGGAGAGCTGACCGAGTGGAGCGGGAAAGCGTCTGCCAGCATCGCATACGCAGGGCGTTAAAGTGGACTCTGCCTATACTACCCAGCAAATTTCTCTGAATATTCATCCAAGGCTGCGATGGTGGAGCTTTAGTCAAGTTGTTACTACACCATGTAGTTTTGGTATATCTGTCGTCAGTTACGGTTTCGTTTGCAGTTCCACGTTTGCTTGAAATTAGTTTTTGAGCCGCCACTGACTTCTAAATGACTTTCTTTGGAATATTGAAGGCCTAAGTGAGCATAAATGGACGTTTAGTGAATAGCATGCGCTTTGTAGGCTGTCGAACCAAGCTCATTCCGAAAATGTGCATAAACCGGCGGGTAGACGCTGCAGAAGCAGCCGACCTACACCTCGGGAGATTCCCGACAGACGGCGCAGCCATCCCGTTTGCTCGGCGTACTGTAGCAGTTTAATATGCACAACACACATGTTGTAGGTGCTTCTCTCGTGGTAAAATCGGGATATGATAATGACGTGAATATTTTCCTTATGGTATATTCCAGAGCGCGATCTGCGAAGTTTACAAAGGGATATCATGTTGTCCCAGTACGCTGATGCCTTTCGGCTCTTAAGCCTTGACAATACCGCTACAAGTTTTCCGGGATTTTTTTCAATGCCGGTGAATTTTTCAGCTTTCAGCGGAACACTGGCTGTATTGGATGCAGCGCTCGGTAACTCGCAGCAAAAGCTGTCGCTCTACAACAGATCCAGCAGCGTTGAACCCGTCTGAGTTTTATCTAAATCCTAGAAAGATCTCCACGTCCGCACGTATACTGCACAATGACTATAGAAGCCATTAGGGGTGAACGCGCATGACGCTAAAAGCTCCCCTTTTGAGCTTACAACAGAAGGCGTCCTGGAAGTCCCCTTACCCGGTCCTCGAAAAACGTAAATGCTCGGAGATCAAAAGGCAAGACAAAAAACCTGCGAAGACATAGAAATCTGACCTCCTACAGCCTACAGCAAGCCTACAGTTGAAACCTGAGAAGGAAGACGAATTTCGCTTTCACAGGCTATACGACCGGTCCGGGGAGAGAAGAAATGGAAGGAAGAAAGCAAGCAAGCAACACAGATTTATTTAGATGGCTACATTCAAGGTGTCGTGTTTTAAAGTCGCTATTAATAAGTGATACAGAACGTACGCTTCCATGCGTTGAGAAGTCGACGCTGTACAACGACTATGTTTTAGATTCATTTTCTAGCTTAGGACAGTCAGTTTTAATTTAAAGGCGGATCTCAGTATCACGTTAGTTTTTAATAAAATAGGTTCGACGCGACAGCGTCAAGGATTCATTCTAGAGAGAATGACAGACACTTATTGCCATCTTGATTGCTATGACGGGACATTAATAATGGCTTCCATATAGGAGTTTGCTTGAGAACTCTACTTGCTACTTTCGTTTTTGCTGATCCTTATTATCTCATACAAAAGCAACAGCATACCTTAGTAAGTTACTAGAGATGTGGAATACCATCCAACAGTGATAGAGAGCATCGCTTAAACCGACACGTGATCACATTAATTTTAAAGTGAGGAGTAGCGTAAGGTGTTGTCATTAGGCCATGTAATGCAGCAACCGAGCGACGTACCACCGACTGCCATATGAAATGTAAACAATCACCTAGAAGAGACGGGCAAAAATATTTCCTGAGTCCCTTAATGCTTCTAACAATCACTTACAAGAGACGGACAAAAATATTTCCTGAGTCCCTTAATGCTTCTACGCTGACATCGAATTTACTATGAGCGGCAGCTTTTAACATTCATTGTACGCGTTCAAGGCATTTTCTAAAAAATAACTAAGAAGCATACCTCTTGCTATTACTAGTTATCAGGTGGCAGGACTGGCATCTGACTTGTTAGTGTGATGTGTGAAGTAAAGAGACGACTTGACATGTCCCAGTTTGCACATGAAATCAAAATTGGAAACCAAGAATCCGTGGTCAGACCGCTAAGCTACGCCGGCATCTGCGTGTTCTATTTTTGAGAGGTTTGTAAGATATCGGCTTATATGCCGTACATAATAGTACACTTGCAGCCAGCCATGAACGAATGGTGCGTTTTCCTATAAACATACCCTGAATAGACGGTTAGCTCCACTCGACAATGTTAGCGAAACAACCCTTGGAAACAATTTGGTCTGATGTATAAAAATAAAGTCGGGCTATAACAACTGAATGGCCGCTGCCACGTTTTTAGAGCGCGAGATACAATATTCCCAAACTTGTTTAAGTTAACTTTATCGCTGCACGTTTTTGCACAGTTAAACTATAGAAACGCACCTCGTATGTTTTCCTTGAACAACTTTAAGTTATTTATGCCCTCGTGTCTGAGGCGTCAGACTATAGTTGATACACTCGGTTCCGGATAATTCCTAAGACCATAACGGGCTAATTTGTTTTATTTGGATGACGTATAAACAATCTCGAAAAGCTAACTGAGGTTCTCCCAACAACTCTGGATTCTCAATTTTCAGCACGGTCATATATGCCCTGTTGGGAATAGAGGATCAAGCGAGCGGTATTTTAGTTGCTGTTGAAAGAACAGTAGCTGTGTAACGTCGATGGTAAAATTTGCTACTTAAATGTAAATATGAATTACAACCCTAGATATCAGTATGAAATCGTTCGTACGTACTTACGCCCAAATCCGCTAAATCACCGCAAGTTGATTTGCGCACCTTTGAATGCTGCTCCCCGAAAGTCTTTCTGGACTGAGCTGCGTAGTGCGCATTTTATGTCCACCTTTCCAAAGAACGCAATAAATAAAATATCTGCTAAGAATACTTCATCATCGGATAAAGACTTTTCAGGGCAGCAGGAATCAATTATCTTCTCCAAACTGAAATAACCTTTAAAAGGCACATGTGCTGCCTAATAGGCACATATATAACTGTCAAATGCTAGTATTATGGCCTACATAATTGCACACATGTGGCCTAAGCGTTGTGTCATTATTTTGTTTAATTCTAGGTTGCAACAGGCACAAAAGCTCTACTTTTAGTCTGTTGTTAGGAAAACAATATGTCATAATAACACGACAGCGTAAAAAGAACCTATTATGCATAAAATATGGTCTTGGAGCTGATGAAGATAGCTTTGTCGATGTTTGAGCTGAGAGCGGAACATCACGACTATACCACTGCCGAGTGGTCTCGTATGTTGCAGGTAATATGGCCATGCACTGTCTGGTCAGTGCGATGTGTGACGCGACGAGACCACGTAGCTAGCAGGCCTTGTCAATAAGGATGAATTTGTTGAGAAGAGATGGTGATAGAGGAAATCGAGTCATCCGCACCCCCCTCCCTTTAATTCCAAGTCATGCACGCTAAACCTACTGCTGCTGCAACGCATTAAGAATCTATCGGCTTGATTACAGCGGAGCTTTATATGCTTGTATTGTATTGCTTTGTCTCGTGGTGGTGACAAGGTCGATAACAGAAACGAAGAGTCGGTGATTGCACTGAAGAAACTGTATATTGGGCTGACTTGTGCCCGCAAAAGAACTAAGCAACTCGGCGGTGGCGATAGCAACAAACGTGCTCGTCGATCGTCGAACAAAGAAAGCCTTTCACACTCGTCAACGCTCAATTTAAAAGCTGCTCAAAACAATTTAGATAACGTCGCAAACCGCTGCTAGCATAACCTAGCATATTGTAGAAACATACGCAAGTGATCTAAATCTTTGAGACAGATCTCGGCGCATCGTTTGCGGCAAAGAAAATGATAACGCGTCGTATCGTGAAAACTAGCATGAAGAAACACGGGATACACAATTGATACGCGTGACAGAATCACAGTAATAAGCCTGTATGCCGGCGGCTGTTCTAAAACAACGAATACAGTTTTGAAGGTTTCGCGGCGTTACTTCCCCCTTAAAAAACATCGCTTCGACGTTCCAAAATAAATAAAGCAGCTTAAATAAAAACATTACAAAGTTTAAGCACCACGAATTCTTTAACGTGTGTAATATGGCTTCAGAAGAACAACATGTACAATTTCTGGGCGCGCGCGTCACCGCTGTGATACTCTCGTACTGTCAGAAATGATTTCATAGTCCAGTTTGTATTTTGTATTGCCCAAAGTATCGACGCAGGAGCTTTTCACTTAGTCCACGGCGGCGCATTGAAGTCCAAACCCACACTTGGTCTCCTGGATTGTACTGGATTGTACTCTGCGTAGCGTCGTCGTAAGTTGTATCGTCGGGTGTCTGTGCGTGTCTTGTTAGGCCTGTAGACAGATAGAGGACTACGAGAAAATTCAAGTACCCACAGGACTGCCGAGAAAATATAATCATCCCTCCCCTCCTCCCTCGTAACATGCATCCCATATTCAACACAGAGAGGAGGGAGACGAGAGCAGAAGCACTAATACTAATCAGACGCTTCGATTCGATGGCCAGCAAGTCGGTTGCGTACGTGGACGAAGCAAGTGGCAAAACGAGGGCGGCGGTCGCCTCGATGGTCGACAGCCGAGCTGACCCGGTATCAGCCGCCATCACTAGAAGCCGCAACGCCGAAACGGCTGAAGAAGTTGCAATAGCGCTAGCTTGCGTCAGAACGCAAGCCAATTTCATAATCAGCAATAGCGATACGGTTATTTGGAACTTTAGAAAGGGTAGGGTCTCGCCGGAAGCGGCAAGAAGTCTGGCGAGTCGACGAATAAACAGGAATATTCGCCTAATTTGGACCCTTGCACACACGTCCGTTCCTGGCAACCAAGCGGCCCACGAGTTAGCCCGAGCTCTCTACTTCCGGGTAACTGTGGAGCCGTCCGACTGCCGGAACAAGGATGAGCGTCTGCAAAATTATACGGGGATTCTTCCAAATTACAGATTAAGCAGGGTACTGGGGCCACCACCGGATAAAGGTCTGAATAATAGGGAGGCAGTCGCATGGCGGCGCCTGCAAGCTGGTAACTTTGTAAACCCGGTTTAGGCATGTTATATCTAGATGGACGATTGAAAAAACGATAAATGCAAGCACTGTGGGGAGAAAGGGACCCTCGACCCTATAATCTGGGAATGTGCTAGCTCCCCAGGGGCTAAAATAAATATAAAGTGTAGAAATTGTGGGAAGACCTGCTGCGGAGCGAGGTCCCTTCTCCACAGCAACAAGCCATCCGCCTGGCGGTAGAAGCCGCGAAGAGCCAAGGCCTCTTTGCCTGCTTCTGATCGCGGAGGTGTCGGCTACCGTCCCTTAGGCCTGCGTGCCGCGAGTGGGGATTGGGGGCGTCCTTATCTGGGGGAAAAATAAAGTTGTTATCACATCACATGACTACATTCCTCTTCGCAGAGCTTGACTCATCTTTAAAATATATTTCTCATATTTGGTGAATTATAGAATTTATAAGGCTTTTGGATACTTCAAAAGGAACCTGACTAGTTCAGCGTCATTAGGCCGTCATCCCCAGACATCTTAATTACTGTATAGGTTTATGGGCGCTTATTTCACAGAGAAATCCGTCTCTTCAATACACAGAGAACCAAGATGCCTGAGTGACTACAAATTACCACATCATGCTGCTATGGCATCAAATTTAAAAGACCCGAGTTGACTTTCGAATAATTCGCTGGTCAATTTTAACATGTGCACCACACCTTTCAATTTCGTTTTCAATACGCTGTACATTATCGGTAAAACTAGCCTTATGATCCCAAACTCATACGTTTTCGCCTGCAAACATTTACACTACGAAAAGGTATACGATCTAGACACTTAGACTGGCAACATTTAGCGATTGGAATGGATTGCTTTTCATCATTCAAGCTCCAACGTTTCTTACTTCATTCAAGTTGTCGTTGCGTTCTTTCATTTCCTCCCAAATCTAACTTAGTGACTATGTTTTTCTATAACAAATGACAGCCTTGTAGTATGAGACACCCGTTATTGCGTTTATTATGCTTTCGCTGCTTTTCTACTTCTGGTCAGCATTGCTATTTGTCGCTATTGTTGGTTCTTTGTTGCATTCGAGGTTTGTTCCTTTCATAGCATACGTTTATCAATTGCACCTAATTTAGAGAAAGGGGTGCCACCAGCGATTACCGCTATGAGACCTTTCTCTCTAAGTCGTATTCTGATACAGTTTATTTCATTTACTGAAAATAAAAGTTTTAACTACGCTAGCCTAACCATTTAAGTCTACATTTTGCCGATAGGCAGCGCATGTTTCACGGTATAGGCTTGTTGACATCTTTAGAGGATCCACAATTCATTACAATCTTTACAGCCCTGTTATACTTTCTATTATTTTTAAATGTCTGGCACCTATATTGTTTGGTTAGTTAACAACTTCCGAGATTTGATTTTTGTTGTTTTGTCATCGTTTTAGAGAGTTCGTTAGAATTTTATATGCTACATATTTTGCATCCATATTCTGCTGCGGATTCCAAAAAGGCACATATGTGTAGTTATTGTTTTCGTCGGCAATTACGGCCGGATACATTGAGAGGAAGCGAAGTTTTACAGATATAATTTTCTTTAGCATCTGGAATACCGATAACTGGCATTGGACGTCTTCCATGATTGATTAGTCCGTTCTCTCTAAGAATCTGCCTTTCCGCTTCTTGAATTCTTGTTTTTTTTTTTTGCAGTACGCGTTGACGAATTGAAAACTGCACATATGGGATAAAATACATCATAATAACTTCAATATTGTTTCAGTGCATACCACAAGGCAACCAACTGCCTCGCTCTCAGCCTGATTCTTTTTTACATAGGAAATCAAATTGCCCAATTTTAATTTTTAATTTCCCATTTTATATCCCGATTGAAGCCTTCGAGTGCATATTATCACGACTGAATTTGGGCGGGGAATTTTTACAACCCTCCAGTTTGTGTTATTAGCACCATTAAGAGTATTTACCGCTGTGCTTTTAGTTCTCTAGGACTACTGAAATTTTCCAGCTGTCTTTAATCATTTTGAATTATAACACTTTGATCTTGTCTATAAGCCAAGCCCTAACACCATAGGCACGAGAACTGCATCTGACTGCGTGGACTGCACGAGGCCTATATCTGACAAAGCATAGTACTCAGAGGCATATGAATGGTATGGAAAAATCGTGTCAAGGGTACAAGATGGTTCACGGCAGTATACAAGAAAGAAGGGCGAAAAACGAGTTGTTGCTTGGGTGGCAGTGTTGTATGCGAACGTTACAAATGGCAGTACCTTGTCCCAGTTGGACCTCCTAGAGGCAGATGTAACATACATTGCGAGTGTGTCCCTAAGCGTACGGTTAAAGCGCTCTGTGAGACCATCAGTTTGCGGGTGGTACGATGTTGTAGCGCGATGTATTGATTTGCAAGAAGACAGGAGCTCTTGGACTACTTCGGAAAGAAAGACACGATCCCTATCACTCAATAGCTCGCGAGATTCGCCGTGTCGAAGAACGAAGTAATGCAGAGGAAAATTGCTACCTCTCGGGCTGTCGCCGCGGAAAGAGCGGCGGTCTCCGCGCAGTGGGTCAGGTGGTGGACGGCGACGATGACCCATTGATTACCAGCGGCACTGCATGGTCAGTTCAGGCGTTCAGTCGTGTCCGACTCTTCGTGACCCTATGGACCATGTCACGCCACGCTTTCCGGTATCTCACTATCTTCTTAACATCACATAGCTTCATCTGCAATGCCTCGAGAATGCCATCTAACCATCGCGTTCGCTGCCTACCCCTTCTCCGGCGACCCTCAACCTTTCCCAACATCAAATCTTTCTCCAGCGACTCCTCTCTTCTCATCAGATGACCAAAGTAGCTGAGCTTTAACTTTAGAATTTGACCCTCCAATGAGCAGTCAGGGTTTATGGTCGACAATATCGACTGATTTGATCTTCTGGCAGTCCAAGGAACTCTTAAGAGTCTTCGCCAGCACCACAATTCAAACGCGTCAATTCTTCGGCGGTCAGCCTTTTTCACAGTCCAACTCTCGCATCCATACATCACAACTGGAAAGACCATAGCACGGGTTATACGGATCTTGGTTGGCAGACTAATGTATCTGCTCTTTACTAGGCGGTCAAGGCTAACCATTGCTCTCTTTCCCAGAAGCAGGCGTCTCCTAATTTCATGGCTGCAGTCTCCTTCCGAGGTAATCTTGGCGCCCAAGAACAGAAAATCTGTCACAGTTTCCAGTTCTTGTCCATTGACGCTCCAGGACTTGATAGGGCAAGACGCCATGATCTTCGTCTTTTTAATGTTCAGTTTAAGCCCAAACTTCTCACTCTCTTCTTGTACGCGCATCAGAAGTCTCTTGAGTTCCACTTCACTTTCTGCCATTAAAGTGGTATCATCCGCATATCTAAGGTTGTTGATACGTTTTCCAGCAATCTTCACTCCAGCTGAAGACTCGTCCAGACCGGCCTTTCTCATGATGCACTCTGCATATAGGTTAAATAGGCAGGGCGACAGTATGCAGCCTTGCCTCACCCCTTTCTCAATCGGAAACCAATCAGTAAGACCATGCCCAGTTCTGACTGTGGCCTCTTGCCCTTCATAAAGGTTCATGGTAGCGGACCATAAAGGTCGATTCCCAAGCAATCATAACGGCGAGCTGGAGACGGTAAAGGCAAAAGAGGGCCATGCGGGGTGGTGAGAAGCCTTCCGTTGTTGACAAGTGCTACAAGAGCGAATGTGGCGACGTACGAATTTGTACATTCCCAACCAGTAATATATCTGATGACTTTGATCATAGGTATCGAGGGGGCCGGCATGAGCGCTTTACAGTCAGTATAATGGTGGGCACAAACATTAGAGCGAAGGTGGCACAGCATAACAAAAAGCCATTTTCTGTCTTCTGAGTTGTAGTTCCTTCGGTAGAGGAGGCCGGCCCGAATGGTGAAATGGCCAGCTTGTCGGCGTAGTGCCCGAGGATGTGTTGCCGCGGAAGTGGCGCCAAGGGTATCTAGCAGGTTATTAACCCAAGGATATCGTCGTTGCTGAGAAAGCGTATCCTCAATGGTGAGGGCTGCCAAGGAGGCTTGAGGAGGGAACCAGGAATCAAGCGAGCACACCGGTGACCGAGAAAGAGCATCGGCATCAGAGTGCTTGCGATCAGAGCGGTTCACTACCCGACTTTCGTATTCCTGGAACCTGAAAGCTCAGCTGCCTGGACCGCCAGACGGAACGCTTAGAGACGCGAGCCAGCCGAGAGCGTGATGATCTGTGACTGCCTCGAAGAAATGGCCGTATAAGAGAGGGCGGAGCTTCTTTATAGCCCATACGACAGCTGAGCACTCCATTTAGGTAACGGAGTAACTATACTCGGCTTGCGTAGGCGACAAGGTATTCGGAGAAGCCAGGCTTGCGCTGGGCGATGATGGCGGTGAGGCCGACACCAATGGCATCGGTTTGAAGTTCTAAAGGGGAATTAGGGTCGTAATGACGAAGGATTGGCGGGGACATTAAAACATGGAGCAGTGTAGTGAATGCATAATCGCTGGCTGGTAACTAAAAAGAAGGGTTAGGGGTGCCTTTTGAGGAGCTGTTTAAGGGTTCGGGGGGCTGTGATGAATGCGAAATTGCGAACAAAACGACGAGAGTCTGAGCAGTGGCCTACGAAGCTTCGAAATTGTTTAAAAAGGCCTGTCTCGGGAACTCAGCAACGGCGCGCAGCTTCTCAGGATCAGACAGAGATCCGTCTATGCACATAACGTGTGCAAGCGTTCTTGATACAGGAGCACAATAGGTTATATTCAATAACAGGATATATAGGGTACCAGTGTCCTTCTATCCGCGATAAACGAGCAAAAGCAGAGGCCGAAACACCAGGAAAAGCTGCCGTCTATATTAGGGCCAACATTCCCCAAACGTCACTTGACATGAGCAAGTGGTGCAACACTCAGCAGGAAGTAGTTGCTGTACTCACGCGTCCGAACAAAACGCCCCTTATATTAGTGTCCGTGTACGCTCGGCCAAGAAACAGAGTACTTAATCTTGGATGGGTTAAGCATGTTCGCCATTCATACCCTGAAACTGCGATACTAATCGGTGGAGATTTTAACGCTCCGCACACCGTATGGGGATATGATTATGATTCTAAAAGGGCCGATCAAGTTCATACTGCCTTCACAGAAATGGAATTTACACTGCTAAATCATCCAGGAGTCGCAACACTACCTGCAACACAAACACGCTCACCAGACTTGACGTGGTGGAAGGGCCCTGGTGCACCACAATGGCAGGCGGAATTAGATGCGTGGGGTAGTGACCATGTCTCCATTAGTATTGGTCTTAATCTGGGACATATGAAGAACATTCGAAAGAAAGCTTCTGTTACACATTGTGACGGTGTACGGCAGGATACTCGAACGCATTCAGTTAGCCCTAATACTCTCGTTACCACCCTTCAAACGGTACTCAAGGATCATACCATTACAACTACAGTGAACGAAGATCAGCCAACTCCCGATCAACACCTACTAAAACTTTGGGCACGCCGAAAACGGGCCCACATACAGGCTGGACGCCATCCTGAAGACATGCAAAGAAAAATTGAGGTAAACAAAGTGACAGCACAGGCACGCCGACATGAAAAACAGCTGGCTCATAGGAGATGGGATGAGCGGTGCAGTCGTTTGGGCTCAGGATCGGCTAACAATGCCCTCTGGAGGACTTTCCATGGCATGGAAAAGAGTCGGCAGATTAAAGATCAGGCAGAAAGTATTAGACTCGCATTACACCTTGCACCAGAGGAGTTTGCAGATCAGGCTGCTGCCCTTTTCTTCCCGAACCGCGCACATTATCCGGCGCCTTCACCGACAATGGATTCGGTTGATAAAACAGGAATAACATTACCATTTACCAAATTGGAGTTATTGGCGGCTATAGAAGAAGCGAATGGTAAAACTACGCCTGGACATGACGATATTCCTTATGAACTATTCAAGAATTTAGAAGGAGCCGCAGTTGACGACTTGTTGGATCTGATAAATGAGGTATGACAAGGAGGAGACATTCCACTCGACTGGAAACACTCGGTGGAGGTAAAAATACCAAAGGCTGGGAAACTTCCCAGAAGTCTATAATCTTTGCGGCCTATCTCGCTAACACCCACAATTTGCAAGATTTATAAAAAGATGATAGCCACCCGCCTGTCATGGTGGTTGGAAAGTAATAAAAAATACCATGCTCGACAAATTGGGTTCCGAACAAACCTTGGGACAGAAAATGGACTGGCTGTGCTCGCTGAAGAGGTCGTACACGTGTCGCCTTATAGCCACCTAGTGCGCACTGTAGTGGCTACCGACATGGCGAAGGCATACGACAACGTGTTACATGCCAAGATTCTTAGCAACATGGAATGTATGGGCATTCCCTTGCAGGTCATAAAAACAGTACATAATCTGCTTAAGGACAGGACGTTTTCTATCCGTATAAACGGAAAACAAATTGGCAAATACACCTCGAACAGAGGCGTGCCACAAGGGTCAGTGTTAGCACATTTATTATTTAATATCGCACTGATCCCATTGACGTGGAAATTAGCTAAAATGCCAGAAGTGCGGTTCATGATATACGCAGATAATGCCACGATTTGGTCTGTTCATAAACAACTTGAGAAA
Organism: Amblyomma maculatum; assembly: GCF_055883805.1. Taxonomy (NCBI): domain Eukaryota; kingdom Metazoa; phylum Arthropoda; class Arachnida; order Ixodida; family Ixodidae; genus Amblyomma; species Amblyomma maculatum. The sequence continues at coordinate 147,971,436 of NC_139347.1, read as the reverse complement.
CAGAATCGGTATCTGCAAGAGGCTTTAAATACCATAGATGAGTACGTGCAAGATGCAGGTCTGGAATTATCACCTCAAAAGTCCAGTTACATTCATGTTGCCAACAAGAATGGAAGAAAACGATTGGCAACGCAAAGAGTCACCCTAAAGATTGGAAATCAGGCATTGGAAGAGGTGGACTAGTTGAGAGTTCTTGGCCTAGAAATTCACAAATCCGGCAAAAGAACACAATGGCTTCATGAGGTGAAAAACGTAGCTGCGACTTCCTTAAACTTGATAAAACGCATTTCATCTAGGGGAGGAGGATCTCGAGCGGACATGGCAAGACGTCTTGTACAATCAGTGTTATAGCCGAGGATACTATACCAGGCCCAACCAAAGGCTCACGAGGCGGCAATGGGCGAAATTGGAAACAATAAATAGAAACGCAATGCGCACTATCACGGCCTTACCAAAACTTACCCCTATCCCTATTCTTCAAGAGTTTGCACAGATTAATACGTTGACAGAATTAATTGAACAACGAGAGGCAACAAGGAATATGAAGCGAAAGTACGTTATGCCCATAGCATCCTTGTACAACGAAGTGGCCGTTCGAACACCACCAATGGCTGACCCCCCTCCGTGGGAATTCACGACTATTACGAAAAACAAGACCACTCGGCTTCATCGCAAAGAAAAGCTGGCATCTCGACCTCTGGTTGATGCACTTCCAGGTACCTGCATTGCATATACGGACGCATCAATTATAGAAAATGGCGGTAGAACAGCAGCTACTAGTCCAGCACACAGCGAACTAAAGGTACATAAAGAATATGTTTTAGAATACCCGGACCCGCTTGTGGTGGAACTCTATGCAATCCGCGATGCTATGGAGGCCAAAATAAAATAGATTCGATAACAGAAGCCCACATCTATACAGACTCCTTAGCCGCCATAAAACAAGTGAAGAAAGTGACGAAGACGCTATGTGTTACCCAGCAAATCCACGCACTCAATAAAAAAAACAAAGATAAGCATCCAGATACATTGGACACAAGACAATGCTGAGAACGCTGAGCAGAGAAACGTTCACCACCTCACACACGAAGTTCCAAACACTAATGCGCCCCCAACCAGGCTCCCTTTCGATGTCCGCTCCGCTGTTCCCATCTTAGCATCCTCTTTAAGGAAAAGTACACGTGCCCTCATTCCCCCGTGTACATTCCCACTTCATCGTAACTTAACGAGATTGGAGAAGGTTTCCCTTAGAAGGATAAGAGCTGGGGCGGCCCTTACCCCGTCGGTAAAACGCCGATGGGAATCGCAAGCAGACATCGGACCAACCACATGCCCGAAGTGTTCCACACCAGCTGCAGAAGTGGATGTTCGTCACCTGCTATGGACTTGTGCAGGGACAAGGGCATCAAGGACGCAGATACTGCGCGAAGTTGGACTAACCACAACAAGAGAAGAGGACTTTTCTAAACGGCTCACCGACAACGCTAAGAGCGGGAGCCTGCTCCGGTTCCTCACGGAAAACCATTTACATGAGTTTATATAATATGCCTTATGGCAAGCTGCGTACAAAAAAAAAGAAAGTATGGATAGCTGGCGGGTACCGAACCGGCATTTTTTGAGGTTCAGTTGAAGACCGGCGTCGGTTAAGCAGATAAAGACCTGGCGAAGTCGAGTCAGGTGGTTGGTAAAGTCGGTTGAAAAGAGTGCGATGTCATCCAGGTAGCACAAACCGCTGTTCCATTTCAGGCCGCGCAGTACGGTGTCATCATTCTTTCAAATGTGGCTTTGGCATTACAAAGTCCGAATTGCATAAAGTTACATTCGTACAGTCCGTCTGGGGTAATAAATGCGGTCTTAGCAAGATCCGACGCTGCCATGGGAACCTGACAATTATCGGAGCGAAAATCGAGGGAGAAAAAGAATTCTGCGCCTTGCAAGAAGTCTAGGGAATCGTGTAGTCTTTGGAGGGGTACACATCTCGACAAGTAATTTTGTAAACCTGACAATCAACATAAAATCGTATTGAGCCATCTTTCTTCTTAACCAGGAACACAGGAGATGACCATGGACTACTGGATTCTCTAATTACTCCGCGTTGCAGCATGTAATATTATTGTTCGACAATATCACGGCGCTCAGTCTGGGACACACGATAAGGCCGCTGATGGAGAGATTGGTGAGCGCCAGAGTCGATGAAGTGGAAAATGGTCATCGTGCGGCCAAAGGAAAATTGTGGGGTATCGAAAGAGGAGCGATATTGGTGTAGATAGTCAAGACGTTGCTCGCGGCGGCGCACTGACCACAGAATTGCGAAAAGGTTCCGCTGTAGCGGATCGAAAACCGCACGAATTGGAGTCAAAGCGTCAACTTGACAAACAGGGAATGGCACATAATTAAAGGCGAGTAGAAGATCCATGGGATAGAGGCGGCCGAAGCACTCCCCCTCGGTCAACATAGTGGAAGACGCAAGAAGAGTGTCTAGCAGAACTGAGCCTGCGCCGTTGTTCATGTGAACGACGGCAAACGGCAACGGGAAGTGCCGACGGCGCTAGACAAAATTAGAGGGCCCAAAGAGGACTTTGGCGGCGATAGCAGAAGAGGCAGTGAGGGGACTGCCTCTTCTGCCATTGAGGACTGCACCGCCAACGACAGCATGTTGCTCGGACAGGACATTCCAGCCAAGAATGACGTTATAGAACGTGTGGAGGGACCGACGAATTGGATGATGTACAAGGCATCAGCAAAGACGAAGCGAGCAGTGCAGGCAGCTGTCAACTGTATGCTGTGAGCGGACGCGGAAGGAAGCGACAGTCCGACGAGAGGCGTTGTAACTTTTTGGAGGAAGCGGGAGAGTTTTTAGCTGATAACAGATACAGCGGCAGCAGTGTCGACGAGTGCAACAGTATGAACACCCGCATCAATGGCAGCACTGATATTCGCGGAAGGAAGACGAGGAGTTTGAAATTCTGTCGGATACGTAGTTCATGCCTCGCGAACTGCGGCGGTTAGTTTACCGGCTGGGTTGCAGGTCGTCGGCGCATTGGCGAAATAGAGCGGCAACGTGGTAAAAGCTAACGACGAGAGAGGACGTCCGGAGGAGCAACGGCCGCTGTTGGACGACCCAATAGGACTGGGAACTAGGGGGCCAAATAAGGTGTCGCAGGCTGTGCAGCAAAGGCCAAAGATAAGTGCCGCCGGCAGTAGGGTGCAGTGTGGCCAGGGAAGCCGCAGTGATAGCAAATGGGCCTGTTGTCTGAAGTGCGCCATGGAGATGAGGTCTCAGGCAAAGGGGAAGCAAAAGCTGTTGATGCCGAACACACAGAGGGCAACGTAGTGGCATAAGCTGGCGCAGGAGGTAAAAATGTAATAAAGAAAAAAAATGTGGCTTTGACGTGAAAACGAGAACTACGTAGGACTGGGCAGATGAAGATATACTTTATCAAATTTTAATGTAACGTTTTAGGAGTGAAAAGTTGTCCGTGCTCAACGTCGTCTGGGGTTGACTTTGTCACAATGTCTTTAAACCAATAAGACTCTCAGGTCAACGAGACTAATTTCACATTGTTCCAGTTCCTTTATCTATCTTTGCGGGCTTTGTGTCAATCTTTCCTTGGAGATAATAAATTCAGTCCCACGGCACTGGTTGTCACTTTCTAGTTCGCTGACTGCTAGCTTGTTGTTATTGGTGTCCCCGCGTTGTACAGTTCATCACTCGGCGCAAGTCAGCCCTAGAGGTCTTTTTTTCGTGAAGATGTTTATTGTCTTACGTCATGCTCAACTGCTGTGGCGACTCCGTGAGAATATACGAGGTCATGGGCAAGTGCACCAGTGGGAAAGAACCCTGTTTTTGTGAACTTCTGCGATGTCAGCTGTTGCTACAGAAAACAAGCCTAACTTTTTGCCTGCTTATGCGGCCACATCCAACATGAGGTTTTTCTTCTTATTAGTCAGTCGAAACTGTGCCGAACCTGAACTGGAACAGCAGCCATCACACTTTTCATTCAACGCCATCCTTGTAATGAATAATATATTTGCAGAAAAGGTGTGATGGGAAGTAAAAATCGTGGGTGGTAAATCTGTCATTTGCATAAGTTTATTGAAATACCTCGCCACTTGGTTGTGGCCTCAGTAAATTGGACTTCGGTATTTTTTTTGGAAGAGAAGATTTTGACGAAGGCAATATTTCTACAGACACAACTATATACTGATATGGTTTTGATTCGAAGATGCCTCAGGGAAGTTATGCTTAATAACAGCCGCAAGTTGGTATCTGAGCTAGTACCTAAATAATAATGTTGCAAACAAAGCATCTGATATGATTTCTTTCTGCGGAGTAAGGCGTACAAATAGCAAGAGGAGTATGATAATCTCCATTCCTTACTGCATCCTATTGGTTGTCGATTAAGAGCTTTGATAATTTGATAAATACTTCAAAGCGCTTTGCACCTAGGATAGAGTTTTCGATTTTAAAGATATAGGCTCAACTAAAGACACACGCCACTGAAGTACGGTTCAGCCAATCACTAAACAAAATATGCCATTAGCGTGAGCCCTGTGCAGCTTAGAATGTGTGTTAATTGAGAAAAGGAGGAAGAAGGTTCTTGCTTATTTTGTAAAGTAGAGGCGCAATAATTACTTCAGCCTGGCAATAAAATTTGGTAGGCAAAATTAATAGAGTAACGTCGAAATGATTGTTTTCATGACAGCATCTAGACCGGTTCAACTGCGAATAGTTTTTCAAACCATTTTCAGTGAACACTCGCAGCTGCGGCAAGTTAAACTTTGCCTTAATGCTGTGCTTAGTTAGCTCTAGAGTAGAGGTGGGGATCGTCTAGTGAGTAATGAGCCGCGCTCTCTACGCGCAAAGGCCTGGGAGCTGCGATATTCCATATAGTCTGATGGCTTCACGTATTTGATTGTCGTTTGGCTATTGGAATGCGGTAGCGGTAAGAACCCCGCAGTAGAGAAAATGTGTTGCCGGCTTTCTCTTGTCGGCCTTGTGACCAAAGCGTCATGAGCATCCCCACGGTAGGTGTTAGCGGGCAGACGACATTGTCAGTCTGTGATTGGTCAGCAGGAGGTTGGACAGAACGAGACCAAGTGGCATCGAATTGGCAAGAGCTTCCTACTCGGCTACTAAGTTGTCAATTGGAAATCTAAATCGTAACCTTTCGATGCCGAGTGAGGTGCGGTGCTCGTAACACTCGCAAGTACGTGCGGACAGCTCCAGTGAAGCGGAGAGTCCTATAGCGATGGCAGCAGGTATACGCAGAAGATGAACTAAAGCGTTTGGATGAGATAATAGGGAGGTTTTGAACAGGGTGACCCTAACACTAAAATGGATCGAAGAATAGCGGGACGCAATTGGGCATGCGGAGCAACCTATCGGCCTTGTAACAGTGGCATGAGCCAGCCTAAAACTGGCGAAATAGGGTTGCCCGCAAGCACCGGATAGGACCGGCAATATGGCGGAGTCGGCGAGTTGGTCCCGCTGGCCTCTACAAGCAAATCTTCATTGCCACAACTCTGCGTCTCTCGTTCGCTGCAAACAAATGATAAACCAAGCTTTTTATTTGTTCGAAGATAGTTTCTTTTGAAAATTCTTGCTACGAAGCGCCTGAAATTTAATACCATCTGATATCTGACATTATGGTAGGCTTATAAGTAAGCGCTCTTTGGTCTCAGTAGAAAGAGGATATCATAAAGCGTGGTATAATCGAATATTTTAATTTTATATAAAAACGAGAATATGCATTGATGAATTTCTCATCATACTTTGTTTACAGCTTTTATCTACGACGAAGGTAAATATAAGTTGACCTGAAGTAAAATTGTGAACCTTAACCCTTTTGTTTGGTTAAAATGGCTTTGCGAACGAGATCACAATTCATACCCAAGCGATAACTTTGTGCCCTTTAACATAGGAAGGACCACCTTGCGCCACGCAAATAAATGTGTCTTAAGATCGCTTCTGCTATTTTGAAGCTCTAAAAAGGGATTAGCAAAAATATCGTTCTCAAACCTAAAGTACGTACATGCGAATACGCCAACCGCTCCGCAAAGTTGCACCAAACACTTTGGTGGCGTGCTCATTAAAAAAGGAATTGATGCGTTATCAAAGTTTAAGCCTCATAGAAATTGCAAAACTACAGCACCGATTCAATCCGAGTCCAAAACAGTTAGCCTTTTAAACGCCGCGAAAAATAAATAGTGAGCTAAACACACACTAACACACCTACACACACACACACACACACACACACACACACACACACACACACACACACACACACACACACACACACACACACACACACACACACACACACACACACACACACACACACACACACACACACACACACACACACACACACACACACACACACACACACACACACACACACACACACACACACACACACACACACACACACACACACACACACACACACACACACACACACACACACACACACACACACACACACACACACACACACACAAACGCACGATGCTGTGAATGTGAACTAATATCTTATTTCTAGACAAGTGCTTCTAAAGCCTTCAACGCATCAAACGCACGTGCCCCGAGGCTTCAAAACCGCACAAAACACAAGAATTGAAAGCGAAACAACACGTCTGCATTAACTTCATGATACATAAACTGTGCCGTGAAGATGATCCCCTTCAATCTTTAGGAACTCCATCAAAGTTATGCAACGCGCGAGTAGCGACAAGCTGAAAAATGATATATGCCTTTGCTTTTTCCTGACACTGCTCAATTATGTGCTTGTGGACACCGTAGCCACCCCCCACCTCACCGTGAAGAAAAATAAATCTAATGCACGTACGGTAACATTGTTGCTTTGCTTCGGTTGGGGACATTGTAACGAGATTACAAGAGCCTACAGTGGTCTCTAACGACATCTCATGCTGTCTCGGATGGATGCTGAGGCACCTTTCGGTGTTCACACAATAACATTTTCCTCATTAGATGGTAGGATATACATGTTGCATGTCTGAGAGCTCATTCTCCTCAATAGCGAATGCAACGGGATTATATTAGCGGTACTTTTCCAATTTATTGTTTTGCGTATATTTATCTGCGTTTTTTAAGCGCGCTGGGTAACTAGGGTTAACCAGATTAAACCACGACTAAGTTTTTTATATTTTTCAGTTCATTAAGATTCCATTTTGATTTTATATTTGTAGTGTTTGTGGTAAATTTGTGTAATAATGGTATTTGTGGCGTTTACATTCCTTCCTAGAGGGAAAGAGTTGCAATGAGCGCTCGTTATGTTTCATCTCTGTTTTTCTCCGCATGGCTGCAAGTTTGTTAGTAAGGAATATGTTATTGCCCAAAAATAGTTCCAGAGAAATTTGTACTTAGAATAAATACAGTCTCTGGGACTACAAACCCTGTTCATAGCAAGAAGGTAAAGAAGGTAGAGTACCATCAATAGATACTGGCAAAACTCGCAAAGAAAAAGAAAATAACCTGCTGCCCAAGGTATAGTACCATAATGAAGAGCCTGTTCTGTGCTAGAATGAAAAACCTGAGCAAAATGTAATGAAGCAAGAACATAACAAGTATGGAGCACACTCCATGGTGGACATAAGTAACGCGACTGGCTCGCTCGGCGTCTCTTCGTGCTTAAGCGATGGTTTCTAGCTACTCGTCACTCAAAAGCAAACAGGATGCTCAGGCCTCTTTCGACAGCGCCGTAGCCGCGGATATCTTTCAGTATAAAGCATCTGACCTGTGTCACAAGGGCTGCCTCTCGGGGCTATTTGAAATTAATGTTATTCCTCAGAGGCCCCCTCTGAGGAATAACTATAATTTCAAATAGCTACGGAAAAACAAAATCTCTCTGACAATACCGATTTGTAAGAGGCTATAATTATGCAACCGCAAAATCTTTCAACTATGTAAAAAACTTCAAACGTCACAAGAAAACTCGCCATATTTAATTATGACGTGGACCACGTATACTCTTGGATACACGACGGTATCCTGAGAGACGAATATGTTATTCTTACTCAAAATATTTCAGAATATGACGGCAGCGGTAACATTTGAGGTTTTGGTGCTTTCGGAGCTGTTTGTAACTTATTCAAATAAATTAGAGGTGATGACCTTGAGAAGTGCGCGTGGTTTGCTATAAATCTTTACAGTCGCTGATAGAAGCATATTATTTGTAAAATGCTAACTCTCTCGTGCTTTCCAAAATCATGCCTTAAAACTCTCATCCATTCTTTTTTTCCTCATCAAATTGCTTTTTCTAAAAAATTGTGATGGATGATCTTGATATTACTGGTGTAATTGGACCACCAGCTTTTGTGTTTCTATTAAAGCTGAGGCTATGGGAAAAACAAATAACAGTTAGCATTACACAGCTACAAAACAAATCTTCCTTGGCGAACGTAAATGGATATCTGGTATTTGACTAAAATTCGTACTCTCTTTTCTTGCTTAGTGTTATCTGCTTTTGTACATACAAACAGCTTTAATTCTATTCTTGAAGCACTTCCCCAAAATTCAAGCGCTCTAAACGACAGCAGCCTTAGAAACGGTTCCATAATTCCAAAGTTTCTGAAACCTTGGAGGCAGCCGAGAAAAATTTAAATATAAACGTGATTACTATTAGTGGCCTTCAAAGATGCAGCCTTTAAACCCACGCAGTGTCTAGTAAAGGAATATAAGCGTAAACCTACCCCATCCGTGCCAGTCAGACGGATCATAACACACTCGTCGTAGGCGTGTTTTCTTCATATACGACTGAGTATGGACGCTTCTGGCACTCTATCTCTCTGGCTATCTCTATAGAGATAGTAATCTTTAGTGTACACTGTTAAAAACCTGGGTCGGCTCTCAGTCGAAGGGGTGACGCTCTTTTTAGTTATCTTCGACCGTTTGCAGTATACATAATTGCCGCTTGCAAAAGCTGATAACCAAAAGGTAGTCAGCCGGAGTTGGTAGTGCTGGAGAAACGTTCCGTGTGATGAGATCACTTATTAGAACGCGAAATGTTATGAACCTGAAAATATACTTTGGGGAAATTAGCTGGTCCATTTGTGATGACGTCACTCATTGTGAGAGACGTTTTTTGCCCGGAGATCGTTGCAAGAAACCGATTGCCACTTACAAAGTGTGGCCTCATTCTAAGCGGGTGAGGGCGATCAATGGAGGATATATAGCAGTGAAAAATGAGAACGGCGGATAAGTTGCATTTGCGGTACGCTCTGCTTTCTGATTCTAAAGGGGATGAGGAAACGTCCGATGAAATCTAACAAAAAAGGGCGAGGTTCAGCAGCCTTGATGTAAAGATAGCGCTCAAAAATCTCGGGTGAAAGAAAATTGCTATGGAGTGCGCGCATGCAGAAGGCTTGCAAATAATTTTATTGTAGGCGCAGCTTAAAATACACCTATGAAAAATTGCACACTCGCTTCGCAAAGCGCTTCTAGCCCCGGAGATGTTTAATTTAACAATTCGAAAATATGAAACTCGACCTGCAAATATATCTTTGGATGTTTTTATAGCGGTAACACTTATTTTCCGCGGAAAACTCTTAAGAAAGGCCTTCGGTGTGGAAAGTTATGAGCGTGCATGTATGAAAGCGTGTGTACCCAAGTAGGAGTTTCAAGCATAATCCCAATAATGTTATTTTTGCTAAATTTAAATTCGTGGTAAGACGCCCGACTACTGTGCCGGAGTTCCCGGGTTCGAACCCGACCGCGGCGGCTGCGTTTCGATGGAGGCGAAACGAAGAGGCGTCGTGTGCTGTGCGATGTCAGCGCACGTTAAAGATCACCAGGTGGTCGAAATTACTCCGTAGCTCTCCACTACGGCTCCTCTTTCTCTCTTTCCGCTTTCATTCCCACCTTCCTCCCTTCCCTTACGGCGCGGTTCGGGTGTCCACAGAGCAAGTGTGACAGTTACTGCGCCTTTCCCTTCCTGTGAACCAATTTTATTTATTTAATATCCGAAGCACTTTTATCTGATCGCGAGCAAAAATTAAAAAGTTATCAATGACACAAAGAAAAATTTATACACAGATATTTGGATTGATAATAATGAGTTTTCTTACTTGTGGCATGTTACATTGTATTTGTAATGAGATATCTTTATTTGTATTATGCGCATTCCTTCGACCAGGTGAAGATGGTAGATGCTCTACTACTGTGATCGAATCTTCGTTATCGGGTTCAACCTCTGCTAGACGTACGTATTTAACAACTGTCGAATGTAGCTGAAATTGAAAACTAAAGGGTTCTGATCGGTCGTACAGAAAATTTAAGTTGTAATGCAGGGCAACAATTTCCGCAATTACGGCATACAAGAGGCTAAATGACTCCATATCATCTTGCTTGTTAATAAGATAACTTCGTTTCAAGTAAAGGGCTCAGGGAACTGCAGCACTGATTTCTAATTACTGCATGATTATGCGAAACTTACTTCCACATTACCAATTATAGCATGCGTACTATAGGCTCGTAATTCCATTATGTACGCTGTGCGCACTCACTCAACGCGTGGTGAAAGAAACCTGGAAGATTGCTACCCAGTATAGCGTATTAGACGGCGCAGCGTGCATGGTATTTTGCGACTGCAAATTTTCCCATTCCTGCTAATTTGCGCCACCTAGCAGATTCCATTAAAAATGCTCCAGAGCCAGTGGACAGCATTTCTTTCTATCTTAGTTTATTGTTTTTGCTTACGTGCCACCAATGGCACAATCGTTTTCCTGGAACTAAGGAGCTTCATTTCCCTACATCAAGAGAAAATTTTTCGGCCTTTATAAAAGCGCTGTTCATGTAGTGACAGTTTCACTTAGATCAAACTTCGAAAGGTCACATTTTTTTTATGTGAGAAACTATGTAACAGTGCTTAGCAACTTCCTCAGCTGCAGAATTTTAGTGCACGTGCGCTGACGTTGGTACGAGTTGTCTTCACTCCTCACCTACCGCCGCTGGCGTGCGACTCGCTCATATTGCAGCACTAGCAAACCTCTATTTAGCTCGGGATTTCATCGCCTACGTATGAACAAATATTTTAGCAAAACCTTTGCCATATTCAGACGGCTGTCATGTTATCTTGCTTCCGATTTAGCACCCATCAAAAAGTTTTATGCTTGTTGCCGACACGGATTTGAATTGATGACAGGTGCACCTCCAATAGTTGGTCGTGAATAAAGGACGTTTGACAAGTTGGTTAAAAAAAGTGAACTGGTCTCTCAGAAAAAAAACAACCGGGCAGAACCATGCCCAATTTTACCAAATTCTACTGGCTGGCGCAAAGGTTTGACGGAAGGTAAACTCCGCGTCTTTTGGCTCCTTTTTGTCATCTCAGGACTCCGAAAATTTAAGTAACATGTCAACAACTCGGAATGTGTTCAGTAGTCTTTGAAATCAATTTAGCATATATTGATATAAAGTGTCGTCCATCCGTCCATCCATCCATTCACATGCGTTAAGTACATTCATGGTTTTTAGTTGAACGGCGCGAAAGCGTTTGGAGGGTCAATTTAGCGAAAACTGTCCGTCCGTTTGAAGCCTCTTAAGTTTAGTAGTGACGCTTGCGTTAACATAATATTTCCAACACATTTTTATTCGTATCGTAATGTTTTGCTGAGAGTCTGACGTCCTCTGCGAATTTATTCTATTTTAGAATTTAGCCTGAAGCTGTTCAGAATTTCATCGCGTGGTATCATGACATCCGCGGAATTTCACATCATTGTATTAAAGTCCGAAGTTTTATTACTTCATTGTCAAAAAAAACTGCTAAATTTGAAGTCCAGCTTCGTAATGCGCAGCAGTTTTTTTTTTCTATTCAATAATGTCTATTATTTGCCTTTCTATTCACTAGAGTAAAGAAGTCAACATTCGTTAAAAAGCTGAGTTTTAAAATAAATATGTGTGATGCTCGCTTGTGATAATGTGAGGCATATCGTTCCTAAATACAAGCTAGATGTCATGCTAAATTGATGCTTGATAGTAATATATGCTGGCTGATGGAGCAGCGAAAATTTTTGTGACTTTCGCTTTGCGGCTAAAGGCTCTAGTCATGCTCACTAAGTTTGTTGGCTCATGTCACGTACGCCTTATCTCTGCACGAACCTCTGTTGATGACAATATGTGCTAACTATAGGGACATATTTCGTTATAAAAGTGTGATCTCACTTACGACGTCACTGGCATCCTCCAAAAACAAAATTTTCCTACGCGTGCTACACGCACCTGCCACATCTTTCATTGCTATTGTGTTTTATGATATGTTACCTATTCTCGGTGAGCCCGATAAAGCTATAGTTTCGTAACATTTTTGGGCTTACGAACAGGCCTTTAGAACCTGACGAGCATGGTGCATTTCAAGAAATCGGAACACGACAAACTGAGCCGAAGAGGGAGGAACGATACGCATTGTGTGTCAAGGTCTCCGTATGAAACTGAGGCAAATGATGATGCATTTGAGGGGTCTTGCTGAATTGGGACCTGTGGAATTCAATTTTGATTAATTATGTACTAATAAATATGAGATAACAAACGTTTATAGCACAGAATAGGTGGTGTATTTAGGTTAAATTTATAGACACTTTCCACCAAGCCTTTATTCTTCAAACAAAACCGCCCACAAACACGTTCTATTAACCCACAAAATGAGGATGATAAAAAGATCGCTCTTAAAGTGGAGTTAGCCTTTCGATGTAACATTATACTCAATGGATCGTCAAATTTCAAATGAAGCTTCTCATCTTGTGTGCATTCTGGCGTCTTTTGCACTATGGTTAGAGAGCAGCTCAAACTTTTAACGAAAACCTCCAATGCCCGTGTATAGGCAACGGGCGACCCGTAACAATGGATGAATGCGTTGAATCTAGGATCTTCTCCTTTGAAACGGGGTGGTACCAGTTGCCATCAGGCTCGTTTTTTTCCTATACCTTTTACATTGTTTTCGGTCGGATAATTGTACCATCATTAGATTTATTGAATTTTTTTCTACACTAATAACATTATGTCACTTTTCTGCTCTCAGAACACCAATCTTCCAATCGCTTTTTACTAGCTTCCACCGTACATTCATCCACGAGATTACTCGTATCTCTAAACTCCAGTGCCTCAGGAAGAGTGACTGCGCCTTCATCGTCATTCGGATGGGTACAACCACAACGTGTGAAAGATGTTCAATTGTTTCTATCTATTTACAACATACTAAACATCTGTCAGCCTCTTGGTAAAATTTCTTTTGTTAGTTGCGTGTTCTAAGGCACCGTAATCTAGCTTCAAAATGTTGGGCACTCCGTCGTGTGCTACCAAAGAAAGACCCTTTCCTGATCTGCCGTTTCCACTTTCGGTACGGCTCTAAAATTCGTTTCTTTCCTTAGAATCTATCCACTTTTTATCTTCTGTGTTTTTCAACTATTGTGTAACGCTCTTTATTTATCCGTCTTTTTGACCAGCAAACTTACCGGTTAGTTTAATAGTTTGTTCGTCACTGTACGGCAACGCGTTCTAGACACAGGTATTAAATACTTTATCTCCCTAACTGTTACAGCCCAATTTCCTCATCTTCCCGGGCTTCGAAAGATGACCAGCCCATATTTCCCTATTGTTACGACCAAACATCCGCATTTGCGCGCTCTATTGTTCGCCTGTGGGCATGGATAAGTTTTGTGAATATGTGGTGATGGTCCAATGGCTCTAAGTGAGCCTGTTTCCAGGAATCCTGTTTTGTAAGCATGTTTTGCTTTGTGGACAACCTGCAAATGCCAAATTGACCCTGTCAAGAGAACGTCTGGAAAAACACAAAGAAACGTCCCCCTGCGGGAAATAGCAGGAAGTGCTTTCTTTCTTTTGTTCACCCTTCCAGTCGAGAAGTGCTATCCTCCAGTGATGAATGCCTCCTATCCAAAGGAGACGACAGAGTGACATGTCCGCTGACGTGCAGGACAAGAAAGGAGCATGACTCATACGGCCATTAAGTGATTTCCCGGGAATGCAGGAAAGATTTGCAATTGTCGAAAAGGGACCATGTTGGGAGCCCTATGCGGCGCCACGTGCACTCGGGTTTCTGAGAAGTAAAACCCCTTGTCAGAACCAGCCTGTGGTTTCTTTGCTGAAGAATAGAAATGTACCTCCTCTCCTCGCCGTTCCCAAGCTTTTCCCGCCAACAAGTGATCACGCCCAACGAATGAATGCCGGACCAGTCAGTGCTTCAGACCATCAGTGCAGTGATGTGTTCGATTGGATGCCGATACCTGAGGGGCGTGCCCTGGATTTGGTTGGTCAGCATCTTCAGAGAGGGGCTGGACATAGGGGGTTTTTAAGGACGCTGCAGAGCACGAAATGTCGCTCTGGGCCCTGGGTAAACGGCTCATCCAGTCGCTTCTCGATATGAACTCTTAACGCTTGTCATTTTGCTGATGTACCCTTCTTTTTCGTGTAAATAATCTTGTAAATAAGTTTCTCAAAGTGCCATTAAACCTGCTTGTACATATTTCACCAACTTCGAAGATTCAATCCTACTTCAACCCCGAGTCTCTGCACGCTACCAAGTGAAGGCCGGGTCGACGTAGCCCCAGCGTCACGACACTGGTGACCAGCGTTGGGATCTGAATCTGCAAGCCACAACATCTGGTGATTGGAGGTGGATCTGAAGCTACAAGCCACAACACCTTGTGATCGGAGGTGGCATCTCAAGCAACAAGCAGGAGCAACAATCGACCAAGAGGGCAGCTCGGAACATCGATCGCATGTGTGGGTGAGTGCTTGGCTTTTCTTCTGATGTGGACCAGGTTCTAGAACAGGGTTAGATTTTAGAACTGGTAAAGAGAGTGTGGAAACGCCTTTAGGTTGGTAGTTTGCACAGTTGTTTTGGAAGTAGCCGACACTCGGAGCGATCATGGACCTACAAAAGCTGCAGAAACCGGACCTGTTGCTATTGTGTGAGGAATTGGGAATTGATACAAGTGGTTTGGCACGAAAACCCTTGATTATAAAGGCAATCACTGATCTGGGAACCGATGATGAGGAGCTCAGTGAAGCATGGAACCTTATCGGTCAAAAAAAGGAACAGCTCAGACAGCAGAAAGAGCGTGAAATTGAAAGAGAAGCAAAAAAGCTGGAGCTAGAAATTGAGCTCCGGAAATTAGAACTAGAGTTGAGCAAGAGGTCGGGCGATTGTCCCCAGCTAGCGGTACCTCGTCTCAACAAGGAGGCAGATTTCAAGATGTCAAAGTACATGCAGCCATATGTGATATCAGGGGATATCGGTCTGTATCTGGCTAACTTTGAGCGAACCTGCGAAAAACTGTCCTTCCAGCGAGACACTTGGTCTCAGAGATTATTGACGGTTCTGCCCTGCGAGGCAGCGGAGGTTGTCGCGCGGCTAAGCAAGGAGGACGCGGACAACTACGAGAAGGTCAAAGCTTGCCTTCTGAGAAAGTATAGGCTTAGCGCCGAGGCGTTCAGACAACGTTTTCGGAACGCTACTAAGTCCAGGGACGAGAGTTACCCTGAATTCCTGTACAATTTAAGAGTTAATTTGGGCGAGTGGCTAAAGAGCACTGATTCCTACAGTGATAGGGACGCTGTAGTCGAGCGAATTCTTTTGGAGCAGTTTTATAACTGCCTCCCAGAAAAAGAAAGAAATTGGTTACAGGACCGAGGCGAAATTAAGTCGGCAACTGAAGCTGCCGAACTCATTGAGGAGTATGCTTCGCGCCGACAATTCAGCAACCCAGCAGTGGATAGGCCCCGCAATCCCAAGTTCAGTGTGAAAAACCGTCAGGAAAGGCACTTTGCTAGAGTTGGAAACGAAGAAATGAAGGTTTCTTCAGGCAAATTCCCTAGAAAGGACGGCAGTGAGAAAAGTGGGGAAGTGACCAACGTGCAGAACACAAAGAATAAGCTTGAGGCTAGGAAGCCGCTCACATGCTTTAGGTGTAATGAGCAGGGTCACATTGCCGTCAACTGCCGGAAAGAAAAGATTGCTTTCTCGTATGTCAGGGACTGCGATGAAAATATGCAGCTTTTAGAACCCTACCTGCATGACCTAGTAGTCAACGGGAAGCCTTGCAAGGTACTGCGCGATTCGGCCGCAACGATGGATGTTGTCCATCCGGCGTATGTATCGCCTTCCGACTATACAGGACAGTGTGCATGGATCCGACAGGTAGTTGAGGAACAGAGTGTGTGCTTGCCGATCGCGAACGTGGTCATCGAGGGCCCTTTAGGCGAATTAACAACCGAGGCTGCCGTTTCAGGAAAGCTTCCTAAGTGCTATCCGTATTTGTTCTCCAACAAATCGGACATGCTGCTGCGAAAGAGGGGCATCCTTTTCGGAGACAGAGTTGTGCAAGCCTTAACACGTTCAAAGGCGCGAGAACTAGCTACACTGCTCATTCCAGAAAAATCCACAGCGGAGGAAACGGCAGTTAAAACAGTGGTAAATGCGGAAGATAGCAGGTCAGAAAACTTTGAGAGCGAGGCATCTCAGATATGTCAACTTGAAAGGGAGCTTGATGAGACGCGGAATGAGGACGTTCTTGAGAGTAACCTCTTGCCGCCAGTGTCTAGTAATCTCACGAGACTTTTAAGTGGAACCCGAGAGGACTTAGCTATAGAGCAAGCCAATGATCCCAAGATACAGGAGATAAGGGAGCGCCACCGCGCCACTAAGACAGCAAACAATATTTCTTTCGAGATGAGAAAGGGAGTGCTGTATCGCTTATTCAAGGATAAGCGCGGAGTAGAGCGGGACCAATTAGTCGTTCCCCAAAAGTATCGCGGAGACTTACTGCGACTTTCCCATGGCAGCTCGTGGTCATGTCACCTTGGAATAAAGAAAACAAAGCAGAGGCTGTTGCAAGAATACTATTGGCCTGGATGTTTTAAGGACACGGAAAATTTTGTACGGTCATGCGACACGTGCCAGCGGGTTGGAAAGGCGCAAGATAAGTGGAAAGCTCCGATGGTGTTAGTACCAATCATTACCGAGCCGTTTCACCGGTTAGTAATAGATGTAGTTGGGCCACTTCCTGTGACAGAGTCAGGGTACCGTTATATCCTCACTATGTTATGCCCAGCCACAAAGTTTCCAGAGGCTGTTCCGCTGCGCGAGGTGACGTCCGAGAGTGTAGTGGATTCGCTGCTGTCAGTGTTTGCACGAGTTGGATTCCCTTCCGAGGTCCAAAGTGATCAGGGTAGCGTTTTCACGAGTGTCTTCACCACCTCATTTCTCGAGCGATGCGGCATTAAGGTAGTGCATAGCTCGATCCATCATCCGCAGAGCAACAGCGTAGAAAGATGGCACTCTGTTCTCAAACGAGTCCTGAGGGGACTGTGCTATGAAAACAAGTGCGAATGGGATACCTGCCTGCCTGCAGCGCTTTTCGCTTTGCGGTCAGTGCCGCACGAATCCACTGGATTTAGCCCAGCCGAGTTGGTGTACGGAAGGTCACTGCGCTCACCTTTGCGAATGGTGCGCGAAGCCTGGGAGGGGCGCGGAGAAGACCCAACAGTAGTAGAATTCATTCTGAACCTCTTGAATCGCTTACATAACACTAAGGAACTCGTTGAGGCCAGCATGAAGTCAGCCCAGGCTCGTTCCAAGGTGTACTATGATAAGACAGCCCGTCAAAGGACGTTTTGTATCGGGGACCAGGTGATGTTGCTGAGAAGTTCAAGGCAGAATAAGCTCGAAGTACAGTGGGAAGGACCGGCTGAAGTCGTTGCAAAGCTTTCTAACACTAACTACGCAGTGAAAATTCCCGGTAGGCGTAAAGAAGTGCGCATTTATCATTGCAATCTTATGAAGCCTTATGTGCAGAGGGAAGCCGTGGTAAATCTAACGTTAAACCTTCCCGAGGAGATGGGGGACAACTTGATTTGCCTCAGCGGAAAAGGAAGCAACGCTCAGGAGCTTCTCAAAAAGACGGAGCAGAGAGGAGAACTAAAGAAATCCCAGCTGTCCGATCTGGGCGAGATAATAACAGAGTTTGAGGCCTGCTTCGTGGACAGGCCAGGCAGAACTGATTTGACTGAGCACGATATTGAGCTGACTTCAGACGTGCCAGTGCGATCAAGGTGCTACCGATTTTCTCCAAGGCAAAGAGAAATTCTGGATAGGGAAGTAACTCGCATGCTGGAATTGGGAGTAATAAAACCCTCGGAAAGCGATTATGCTTCGCCTATGATCTTAGTAGAAGCTCCAGGTAAAGACCCTAGGCCTGTGGTAGACTACCGAAAGCTAAATTCTCTCACCAGGGATCAAGTGTATCCTATTCCGAATATTGAGGAGAGAGTAGAACAGGTCAGTAGAGCGGCATATGTGACTACGCTGGACCTTACTCGAGGTTACTGGCAAGTACCGCTCACTGAACGCGCCAGCAGATACGCGGCTTTCGTCACTCCGACGGGCAGCTACCAGCCAACAATGATGAGTTTCGGGCTCAAAAATGCTCCATTTTGTTTTTCCCGACTCATGGATAGGGTTTTAAAGGGGTGTGAAACATTCGCGGTGCCTTATTTAGACGACATTGCGGTTTTTTCCGACTCATGGGCGGACCATATGGTACATCTAAGAGCTGTACTGAGCCTTTTGCGTCAAGCTGGACTAACCGTAAAGGCCGAGAAATGTTGCCTGGCAAGGGCGACCGTGGACTACTTGGGTCACAATGTAGGTCAAGGTTTCAGGAAACCCAGCGAGATTAAGATTTCTGCGGTAGCAGACTACCCGCGGCCGAGCACGAAGACGGAAATTCGAGCATTCCTGGGTCTGACTGGGTACTACAATCACTACATCCCTAACTATTCAGCTTTGGCTAGCCCTCTGACCGACGCTCTCCGCAAGACAGAACCGACAAATGTAGTCTGGGACGAACAAAAGGAAGCCTCCTTCGTAAACCTGAAGGCTGTGCTGATTAGCCGTCCGGTATTGCGAGCTCCAGACTATGACCGAGAATTCACGGTCCAGTGTGATGCCAGTGATCGAGGGTTAGGTGCTGTTCTCTGCCAGAGAGATGACGACGGTAATGAGCACCCCGTGCTCTACTTGAGCAGAAAACTGAGTTCTAGAGAGAGGGCTTATTGCGCGTCAGAGAAAGAATGCGCTTGCATTGTATGGGCCATTCAAAAATTGCAGTGCTATCTTGGAGGGGCCAAATTCACCGTAGAGACGGACCATTGTCCCCTGGCTTGGCTGCAAACTGCGACATCGAAGAACAGTCGCCTTCTCAGGTGGAGCTTGATTTTACAGCAGTACAATTTTGAAATAAGATACAAAAAGGGGAAGTTAAATGGGAATGCGGACGCGCTTAGCCGCTCTTTCTAAGCGGTCCGAGATGTTCCTCACCATGTATCCAAATTGATAATCAGGTTTTTTTTTTTTCGTGCGCTTGTATATGTGTGGCTATGTAAAGCAGCACGTTTGGTTTTCTAGGAATACGTGGGTCCTGAACGTCTTGAGAGTGGGCTTTTCTCGAACAACAATGGCAGTTTTCTTTTAACCTGGTCTCTTCAGACGAGAGCCGAGTGCTTGCTTCGACATGTGGTTGAGTTGCAGACAGCTCGAGCAATTTGGCCTACAACAATCAAGACAACGCGACAAGCAACAGCGAGCTCCAAGCGTTCACGTGCAGGCCATTAAGTCGTCTCTTCATGCAGCAGCTGGGACTGCTGCCCTCCGAGACTCTTCTGGCGGGGGAGGAGGCTGTTACGACCAAACATCCGCATTTGCGCGCTCTATTGTTCGCCTGTGGGCATGGATAAGTTTTGTGAATATGTGGTGATGGTCCAATGGCTCTAAGTGAGCCTGTTTCCAGGAATCCTGTTTTGTAAGCATGTTTTGCTTTGTGGACAACCTGCAAATGCCAAATTGACCCTGTCAAGAGAACGTCTGGAAAAACACAAAGAAACGTCCCCCTGCGGGAAATAGCAGGAAGTGCTTTCTTTCTTTTGTTCACCCTTCCAGTCGAGAAGTGCTATCCTCCAGTGATGAATGCCTCCTATCCAAAGGAGACGACAGAGTGACATGTCCGCTGACGTGCAGGACAAGAAAGGAGCATGACTCATACGGCCATTAAGTGATTTCCCGGGAATGCAGGAAAGATTTGCAATTGTCGAAAAGGGACCATGTTGGGAGCCCTATGCGGCGCCACGTGCACTCGGGTTTCTGAGAAGTAAAACCCCTTGTCAGAACCAGCCTGTGGTTTCTTTGCTGAAGAATAGAAATGTACCTCCTCTCCTCGCCGTTCCCAAGCTTTTCCCGCCAACAAGTGATCACGCCCAACGAATGAATGCCGGACCAGTCAGTGCTTCAGACCATCAGTGCAGTGATGTGTTCGATTGGATGCCGATACCTGAGGGGCGTGCCCTGGATTTGGTTGGTCAGCATCTTCAGAGAGGGGCTGGACATAGGGGGTTTTTAAGGACGCTGCAGAGCACGAAATGTCGCTCTGGGCCCTGGGTAAACGGCTCATCCAGTCGCTTCTCGATATGAACTCTTAACGCTTGTCATTTTGCTGATGTACCCTTCTTTTTCGTGTAAATAATCTTGTAAATAAGTTTCTCAAAGTGCCATTAAACCTGCTTGTACATATTTCACCAACTTCGAAGATTCAATCCTACTTCAACCCCGAGTCTCTGCACGCTACCAAGTGAAGGCCGGGTCGACGTAGCCCCAGCGTCACGACACTATACAACATAAATTGGGGTTTTGCCATGGGCACCCAGTGCCAATCGTCAGACGGCTCTCTGAACAAGGTCGACTGTAATTCTGCTTTTAAGCACAAAACCGAATTTCTGAATGTAATCCCGGGCACCATATTTCCTTTCTTTATACCCCTCAGCACCCGATCCCTGTTGTATCTCCACAGTGTTGTATCTATACTAGGTGCGCCTACGCGGCGCCGACGGGAGTGCCTCAAGCAAGTGTGAGAGCCTATGTTCGCAGCCTCTCGTGCGGAAACGGCTCAAATCCGACTTCGGCGAGTATGCTGCTGCATTCTCAGTTAACAAAGACAGCTGAGTGCAAACATAAATAATTGAAATATCGCTTCCGCAGGCATGAACATATATATTTCTCTATGATCTCAGTTTGACAGCTCTATACGACCACTTTATTACGACTGTCTCGCAGCAAAGGGTACCTCAGGCCTGATGTACCGCCCCTTGCAGTTACCGGGCGGTGTTACCGGGCGATGCGGCATTTAACGTCCCAAAGGAACTCAGGCTATGAGAGACGCATGTATGTTATGAATGCGGCTGGTATATGCAACATCAATCTGAGCTTCCTCCCAAAAAGCCAGTCGAGAATAGGGATCAGGCATTTAGATTCACAGAACGCTGTATCGGGTAAGTTGCAAGAATTTTCAACCGTCTTCTGGTTCCTCGGTCCTTTCTAGTCCACGATATGAAGCTTTTCGTTTTCGTTGCGTGAAGGCAGAAGAACAAGCTCATGCATCTTGCGCGTTATATAAATGACACTCGGATCAGTTGCTAGACCACCTCATGTTATTAAAAGGTTCTAGAAGAAAAACGTCGTTGATAACTTCTTCCTTGCTCTACGCTTATCTTCGCAAATACGTGTGTTTTGCCTAGTGCAGTTTGTTTTCATTCCATAGAAAATAAATGCGGATTCCAGAAAACACCGATACACGCAAATAGCTGTCTGCTGCAGGATGAGATGTTACCTGAAACATGGCACTGAGCTAGTCATGCGTGCTCTAAATGAACGCATAGCACCCTTCTGGGACATGCCAGGAAGTTGTGGAAAAAGAAATAGTTTACTAAGGTTTTCTCAATATGCCGGTTAATTCTTCCTTGCTTGAAAGGGAATATATACGTTAATAGAAGCTATATACAAGTTATGCCAAAATATTATCACCCATCTCCTCGAATGTGAAAATATCTTCAGTGGTAGAAAAGTGTGAAGGAAACCTACTGCACCCTTATTGAGCTGGTATCAGCTAATCACCATCATGTATTATGTAATTTCACCTGAGGTAGATGTTAAAGAGCAAGTGTATCTTTCATTTGCATACTATTTTCTTTGTGTCCAACTATTCGTGTGAATAATGTTCATATCTGCCTAAATGCGCCAGACATGGCTGGTTCATTATTGAAATTCCTAGTCTTGAATGAGTAGAACAGCTCTATCGTGTCCACGTCTTTTAGTGCACTTTACTTAACACGGTTAAATCCAACCAAGAATCTGTCGGGAGCCTTAGTTGAGCACAGCTTGAATAAAGACGTCCGATTTCAGTGGATTCAAACCCACGAATTTTTAGCTGGAAGCGCGTACAAAATCTCGCATATATTGTCGCAGCTGATCATCCTGATGCAGAAAGCAGCATACTCTCGCACTTTGCATTGCACTTCGTCATCTCCATCAGCATACTTCTTTGCCGGAAAACCTGCCCCCTGGTGCCATCCAAAGATAAGTTTTCATCGGTTCAGCTGTTTTAAGACTCTGGTGCCAAATCGAGAGCAGCAGAATGTGCTATGAGATCCGTCTAACTACTTTAAAATCGTACCACGTATCGTTGTTCTCGGTGTCCTATGCTCAACATCAGGACTTTGGGAGTATCGCGGTGTCGTCGCAAAGCCGTGGAATTCTCGTGCTTTAATTGTTCATAACACACGGCAACTACGGCATCACAACCTATGCGGCCGGGAACACGGCGCAACATGATTACGGTTTCTCAATGTCAACTACCTAGAGATTCCGAGTGAGTAGACATACAATTAAGGCGACATTCAGGAGTCATGCTTTAGCCGAAATACCTGTTTAAATTGTTGATGGACGACCCTGTATAGGGAGTTAGAGTACGGCGCTTTTCAGACATTGGAGTATTGTCGCGTCGCACTTACGATGATCACTGACAACTGTTGCCGTTCTTGTTCTACTAGCCACGGGCAAACCGTCGATAAAAGCAGCCAGAACTGTAACTAATACAGATGCTTATAACGAGGAAATGGACTTGCGCAATGATCGTCGAAGGTGTGCGATTTGCTGTGTTTTCAGAGGAGCTAGGCGGACATCAAAGCCATCAGTTCACACACGAGTCTAGATTAAATCAAGCGCACCACACCTATGAATTGCCTCTACAAAGTAAAAGAACTGATAATTAAAGCACCGAAGGCGTATATTGGTGTTTAAGGATCCAGTTGGTCGCACAGTGTTTTTTGCATTGCCTTTGGTTTCGCTCTACGCTACCCAACCTCCTAAGCCTGCTATGCTGGAGCAATCATGCACTACCCTCACCACTGCTTGCAGGGTGATGAAGATGGCTCAGCGATTGCTGGGTATCTGTAGAATGCCCATTGTCTATAGAGCAAATATACTTTATGTGATTTCTCCAACCAATAGAACCCTCTTAACTGGCATGATATTTTTCTGTGTGAACAGAATTTGTATACGCAGCCTTCACTCCTGAAGGCTGTCTGTTCAAAAAGCTTAAAACGTTTTAAATATAGAATCATACAATCGGTTTGCATTCTCAAAGGAGCAGCATTAACGACAGAAGCAGAAACGTCCGTTGACTGCATCACGTGCATTAAATACAGCAGCTCGACTTCATGCTCCTCGTATCTGAATATCTGGCTTATTACATTACTTCATCACACTGATGGTTAGTAGAAAGTTAGCCTCAGATAATGTAGACTGCCTTGAGGGATTTAGCATGCTGTACAAACCTCATAACAAAAAGAATAGCACAAGTAGAGATGTGAATGTTGGAATAAAATACCGCTTGCAGTGTCACTTATGAATGCAGCATGAAAGAAGCTAAATTGGCAACGCAATGACGATGTCTTATGTCATTGTGTGCTGCAGCACAACACAGTGCGAATATATTGAATTGGTATATAGTTCCGGGATTACGCTGAAATAAAAGAAATTCTCATGAGTAGAAATTTTTAAAATTTATTCACTCAGCGAAAATCAATCGTGTAAGACGGAATCATGTGCTCACGTAAAAATATACGAAGCTACCTATTATATGACGCGTTCATTTTGATACGGCCTAGCGAGGGAACGTGTGACAGTAAGGATCTAATTCCCTCGCCTAAATAAAACAAGTGGTAGTGGCGTCCAAAAAAATGATCGCTGTTATAACGTTCACATGGCATTATGCTTGAGTGTTGAGCCAAGCAGCATATCAGATTTTTCTAGATCAGAAAATGACTTTAGAAACACATACCTCACGGACCAACATCTACTACAGTTCTGATTCGATCAAAGCAAGCGCCTAAAATTTTCAACTTTGATTCTCGCCATTTTTAATATTTTCTCTCTTCCTAAGAGAATGCTTTGATCTCAATACTGTGTTGATTGT
The DNA here is from genome assembly GCF_055883805.1 of Amblyomma maculatum. NCBI lineage: Eukaryota > Metazoa > Arthropoda > Arachnida > Ixodida > Ixodidae > Amblyomma > Amblyomma maculatum. The sequence goes on along the minus strand of NC_139347.1, from coordinate 147,947,097 downwards.
CATACAAATTTGCGAACAAGGTTCAAGTTTTGACAAATCGGAGAATTAAGGGGAAGGTCAAGCATAATTTATAGCGTTGTTTTCCCTATACGGAAGCTTCCTAAACCTTTCGAATTGTGTAGGTTGGCGCTAAAGAACACCAAGAGGTTCGCTTCAAGGTGATAACAGCAGAGCACACTTTTACAAAATTGCATCTAAACAGAGAGTAAAACTTGAAGTGGAAATGAATTTACAAAAAGAACACCTTTGCACTACTTTGGTCATAGACCTAAATGGTTAGAGCCTAACTAGAACCGCGTAACATTACTACGCATAGAGACCAAGCTCAGACACTTCTCGCTCATCAGATCACGTTTCAGACTGCAATGACAAAGAATTCGGGGCGGTCATTTTCAGTGGCCGCCCCCTAGCCATTTGTCAAATGAAGAAATAGTATGCTATATGAGCACCGTTGTTTGGGTTGGGATGGCTCTCTAATGCCTGGTTCGTCTAGCAATCGAAAGTTTAACGAAGAGTACGGCAACACTCGTTCTCCAGTAAGGGTACCGATCCCTTTCCCGCCGCGAGGTTATCTTCCTCTTGCCTCCACCACACCACCGTCCCTTGCACGCTCACGCCGCTGGCCAAATTCTTTTCACGGTTGCGCTGCCTGCTCCACCCATGCTTGGCTTTTAAAACAACATGGAAAGGAAAAAGCCGCAAACTGCTATGCCGAAGTGCAAGAGCAGGAGAAAAGGGCAGCTTCTGGCCTCCACACTCTGAGAACCATGCCAGAGAGAAGTCCTGCTGCCTCTTAGGCCTCTCTTTGTCGCGTCAGCGGACAAAATAAAGAGACTTTACCTTGCACTGTACAATGTCACTGTAAAAAAGGCCTTAAGTGCCATTATGGATGCTTGTTATCGACATCGAAAGGCGCCACTGCAAGACCATCCAGCAGCGCAGTCAGCTGTGTTTCTTCCCAAAGATGTCCTCAGATTTAATTGAATTGAATTGAAGTTTATTCGCATCATATCACATCATTTCATATACAATGTGTATATGACACTGGAAGCGCGAGGAAAAAGGTGTCTCAAGGACACCTTGATAAAGCCCCACGCTCCCATAGTGGCATCACGTAGCAGTGCCAGAACAGCGCTGTGACAAAAAAGACAATAACAATGCAACAATAAAACAGCAATAACAGTATTAATGCATTACTGCGCAACACGGTCAAACAAAAAGCATGACGCGAAACTGGCCAAGTAACTGAATACAGAGACAAACACTTTACAGAAAGTGCGCACAACACAGCTAATAAAGAAAGCAAGGCAAACAAAGTAACATATTGTCTTTACTTATCATTGTTGAAGGAGTTACTGATTATGGCATGAAGTGATTTGAAGCTAACTGTATTGAGATGAATGTTTTGGTTGTGAAGCCAATTAAGTAACCTTGGTAATCTGTTTTCGATCATTTGTTGTCCATATGCTGTTTATATGTTCGCTATGTCGAGTTGTGTGAATATGTTCACTTAATTGTAGATTAACCAGAGTTGCCAAAAAACCAGGCACAATATTCAAATTTTGTTTCAGTGTCCTAAAAATGCGATACTCCTATGGCTTTGCGACTGGCATTACTGCGTATTTGATGTACAGTTCCTGGGTATGAAAGAAGGCTGGAACGTTCTCAAGAATTCTTAAAAACCTTTTTTGTAACAAAAATATTTTTTGGAGGTTTCCTTGAGTTGTGGACCCTCAGGCTAAATGACAGTAGTTAATTCTAGAGGAAAATAAAGTATTGTAAATAAGCATCATAATATTATGAGGAAATATGCAGTGATAACGGGTGCTATTATCTGAGATAGCTTAGTTTCAACAGCATCAACTTGCGCGTCCCAGGAAAGATTCTCTTCAAAGATGACACCTAGCGTCTGGAACATAGGCACGAGTTTCATTTTCATTTTCATTTTATTTTCCTTAAAGACCCGCCTGTTGGGGGTTTTACATAAGGGGTGGGGTTAACACGAGAAAGCAAAACATTCATTTCATGATGACAGGTGGAATGTAACTTTATCTAGGAAGGTTGTTGGGCCGGTTATGGTTGCAAGTTCGATCGGCATTGAGTTTATTAGAATTGGTTGATCGAATATAGCAGTTTTATTTTTGCTTCTGGATAACATTGCTTTTGTTTTGACCGTGTTTATTTTTAAACCGTTTACACGAACATATTGATTTAATTTTTCCAGCATATGGTTTGTTTTGTGAACGAGCTCATTTCCTGTACTACTGGCAACAAATATGCTTGTATAATCGGCACAGATAATACAGTCAGTGTGAGAGCTTATATTTAAAATTTCATTTGCACATATATTAAAGAGAAAAGGGCCAAAATGCTGCCTTGCGGGACAACACAGGACACCACAACTCTTTTTCTGCTAGCAATGCAAATTGTGTTCCATATTATTTGCGGAAGCCAAATTGGGATGAAGTTAATAAATTATGCTTCCGTTCAAATTCTGTAAATATACTCAGAACGTCCTTTTCGAAAGGTCTTGACATAACAGGGAGTCTAGATAGTGGGCGGTAGTTATTGTCATTTTTATCTCCTTTCATGTGAAGTACAGTAACACGAGCAACCTGACTTCACTTGAAGAAACTGCCTGGTTTAGACAAAGGTTAAAAATGTGGGCTACGCATGGTGCAAGAAGATCTGACACAAACTTAATTGGCTTTATTTGCTTGTCGTTAATGTCCTTAGCACTACTATTGCTAAAACTTTGTATAATGCAGTTAACTTCATGTTCGTTTACTGGTTTCAGAAAAATGTTGCTCTTATTGTATACAAAACCCGTTAAATCATTAACAACGCATGTGTTATTAGTAATCGTAATGAAGGTATTGTTGAAACCGTCAACAAGTTCTTTTCCTGATAGCTCGTAGTTGTCTATTTTCAGGCTATTAATTTTTTTAATGAGGAACGCCCTTTAATATTGTATTTAGCTTACTACATAGGACTTAGAATGCCCAGCAGCTGCGACAAACAAGTTTGCAAAATAGTCACGTCTCGCGTTTTTAAGGTGTTTATCTAGACGATTACAAAACGCTTTGTATTCGCGAAAAACGGCCACGTCTTTGAAAGATATGAATTGCCTAAATAATTTATTCTTTTTTGTTATCCTCTCCAGTAGCTTGGAATTCACCCATGGTTTACGCATGCTTTTTTTCTGCTTAATAGTTTGAAGTGGAAAGGAAGCTTCATATATCGGTTTTAGAATGAGCACGAACTCATTGCAGGCACTGTTTGCATCAGCATATCCGCACACACTCTCCCAAGAGGTGAGGGAAATATTAGTACAAAAAACTGATAAGCTATGTTCTGTAATTTTCTGTATCGTTATCGCCTTTTGCAGCACCTTACTATTGTTACGGGGATGTACTCAATGTAACAGCACGCCGATGGGTTGAACTCCTAAGACTTCAGTAGCCGTGCAGTGTCCACTCTGTCAGCGTCGTTCTCTTTCTCAACGCTTTGTCGTGCCCGTGTTCCTCGGTCGTCGTCTTTGTCAGTGAGCACATCACTTTGGTCCCGTGTTTCCCGGTAACACTACCCCCCTCGGCAAAAGGCAACGTTCCGGTGCGTATTAGGCGTGCGGTGTGGAGGGGGAGTAATATGGCTTTAGGCGGGCGACATGTACGATTTAGGAAGTGGGTGTAGCAGTTGGTGACTTTGGGTGGAGCGGTGCAATCTCATAGGTCACGTCGGTCACTGGGCGTAGTACACGGTAAGGACCTACGTAGTGGGGCAGAAGTTTTTGACACAACCCCACACGACGGCACGGAAGCCAGAGCAACACCAGAGATCCGGGAGGATAGTGCACATCGCGGTGGTGAGCGTCGTAGCGGCGTTTTTGAGTTTCTTGAGAGATGGTGAGATTGTGACGAGCAATCTGGCGAGAAGCGTCGGCTCGGGCGATCGTATAGCGGGCATAGGTTGTGACGGGGCCAGCGGCGGGAAGCACAGTGTCGAAGGGCATTAAGGGGTCTCTTCCAAAGAGACGATAGAATGGAGAGTACCCAGCAGTGTCATGACGCGAAGAGTTATATGCAAAGGTGACAAATGGCAGACCAATATCCCAGTCGCGATGACTGTCGGATACGTACATTGCGAGCATGTCGGTGAGTGTGCGGTTAAGACGCTCCGTAAGGCCGTTCGTCTGAGGGTGATACGCAGTGGTGAACTTGTGCCGAACGGAGCAATAACGAAGTATTTCCTCAAAAACTCGCGAAAGGTAACAGCGGCCACGGTCGGTAAGTAGTTGACGGGGAGCACCATGGTGAAGTATGACGTCGTACAAAAGGAAGTCAGCAACGTCTGTGGCGCAGCTGGTTGGAATGGCGCGAGTGATCATGTACCACGTGGCATAATCGGTGGCCACAGCGATCCATTTGTTTCCTGACAAGGACTCGGGGAAGGGTCCTAGGAGGTCAAGGCCAACACGAGAAAATGGCTCAGTCGGGATAGCAATCGGCTGCAGGTGTCCAGGTGGTAGCACAGGGGGTTTCTTCCGGCGTTTACAGAGGTCGCAAGCGGCTGCATAACGTTGGACAGAGCGGTAGAGTCCAGGCCAGAAGAAACGCCGGCGCACGCGGTCGTATGTTCGTGAGAGGCCAAGATGACCACCTGTAGGGGCGTCGTGCATTTGTTCGAGAACGGCAGAGCGTAGGTGTTGGGGAACGACCAGCAAGTGCTCAGCACCATCAGGTCGCATGTTGCGGCGGTATAGCGTATTCCCATGAAGGACGAACAGGGCGAGGGAAGAGTCACGGCTGCGTGTGCGGAGGCGGCTGATAAGAGAACTGAGGGTTGGGTCCAACCGCTGTTCGTCGACTATGTGGGAAATGTCCGATATAGAGAAAACACAGGAGTCCGACTCATGGTCAGTAGAGGAAGGGGGATCGACGGGATAATGCGACAGACAGTCTGCATCCTGGTGAAGCCGACCGGATTCGTATACAACGGAAAAGGTATACTCCTGCAAGCGCAGTGCCCAGCGGCCGAGGCGGCCAGCAGGATCCTTGAGGGAAGAGAGCCAACATAAGGCGTGGTGATCGGCAATTACAGTGAAGGGTCGGCCAAACAAGTAGGGTCTGAATTTTCCAACGGCCCCAACGAGAGCCAGGCACTCCCGTTCCGTAATAGAATAGTTCTGTTCCGCTGATGACAGGAGACGACTGGCGTAGGCAATAACGCAATGTTGTCGCTGTGCAAGAATGGCACCAATCCCGTGGCCACTGGTGTCGGTGCGAAGTTCCGTCGGGGCAGGCGGGTTGAAATGGGCCAACACAGGAGGATTGGTGAGAATAGCGATGAGGGCGGAGAATGCGTTAGCCTGCTCTGGTCCCCATGAGAAAGGAACGCCTTTCTTCAGCAGATTGGTGAGAGGACTACCAACAGCGGCAAAGTTTGGGACGAACCGGCGAAAATAAGAACACAGTCCTATAAAGCTGCGGACATCACGGGGTGAACGGGGACATGGAAAAGCACTGACAGCGCGAACTTTGTCGGGATCAGGTTGCACGCCGGTGGCATTCACCAAATGGCCAAGCACTTTAAGTTCGCGGCGACCAAAACTACACTTCTTTGAGTTCAGTTGAAGTCCGGCACGGCGGAAAAGTGCCAAGATGGAAGAAAGGCGACGAAGATGGCTTTCGAAGGAGGGCGAGAAGACAATCACGTCATCCAAGTAATATAGACAAGTCGTCCAATTGAAGCCGCGGAGTAAGGAGTCCATCATTCGTTCAAACGTAGCAGGGGCGTTGCAAAGTCCAAAAGGCATAACCTTAAATTGGTAAAGTCCATCGTGTGTGACAAAAGCTGTCTTCTCGCGGTCTTGTTCGTCAACAGAGATCTGCCAGTAGCCGCTACGAAGGTTTATGGAGGAAAAGTAGCGGGCTCCATGTAAACAGTCCAAGGCATCGTCTATTCGCGGTAGCGGGTAACCACCTTTCCTTGTAATCTTGTTGAGATGTCGATAGTCGACACAAAAGCGCCAACTGTTGTCTTTCTTTCTAACGAGCACGACAGGAGATGCCCAGGGACTGTTCGAAGGTTCGATGATATCATTGCCCAACATCTTTTCGGCCTCCTGCTGGAGGACTTGGCGCTCAGAAAGGGACACACGATAAGACCTCCGATGTACAGGCTTATCATCGCCGGTGTCAATGTGGTGAGTCACAACTGATGTTTGGCCCAGAGAACCGGCAGCAAAGTAAAAAATGTCGGAGAAGGATAACAAAAGTCTGTGCAGGTCCTGGGCGTGTTCGGGGCTGGGGTCAGAGGCAATCATTGCGGAAATAGGGCCGGTAATTGTGGTGGAAAGTACGGGTGTAGGAAGGACGCTTAAATGTGGGCCAGGAGTGATTGCACAAATGGTGCAGTCTGTGAGAGGGGACAAGGTAGCAAGGGATATTCCTTCGGGGAGAACTTGGGGTGACAGACTGATGTTCAGGATAGGAAGGTAGGTGCTGTTCTGTGTAACGCGTACGATGAGATGAGGAAGAACGACGTTGCAGTCAATAAAGACCTCGCTGATAGGGCAAGCAAGATAGTCACCGTCAAGCACAGACGGGAAAGGTGACAGAGGTAGGTAAACAGCAGAGTCAGGGGCAGGCGAGCGAACTCAGTGGAGCGAAGGCGGGGTGCAGATGGAGGATGTTCTGAGCAGACAGGTAGGTCCAAACGAAGAAGGCCGCTGGAGCAGTCGATAAGGGCAGAGTGGGCCATTAAGAAGTCAAGGCCGAGGATCACATTGTGAGGGCACTGGTTGAGGACGGTGAACAAAACAGGGATGTGATGACCGGCAAGGGTGACTCGGGCAGTGCACAGCTCAGTGACGGCAGCAGTATTGCCATCGGCAACCCGAACGGTGGGCGAAGCGGCGGGGGTGTGTACTTTCTTGAGGCGGCGGCAAAACGATGAGCTCATGATCGAGACTACGGCACTAGTGTCAATGAGGGCAGAGACGGGAACACCATCTACGAACAGGGAGAGGAGGTTACAGAGCGAAGGAATGGGCTGTAGAGGATTTCCAGGTCGGGCACCAATGCAGCGTCACCTCCGGGAGCTGCATTGGCTAGTTTCCCGTGAAGCGGCCGGCAGAGGACGGCGAGGAACTGAGGTTAGGAAGACGTGAACGGGAACGGCGGGCTGGCGGGGAAGGAGAGCGACTGGACACAGGAGGAGGCGGAGTAGTATCGGTGCGGGGCGGCTCATAACGAGGCGTGAAGCGGGGGTGACCGTAATCGGAGTAGCGGTCAACGTAAGGAAAACGTCGAAGTGGTGATGTCCAGCGGCTGCGGCAGTGGCGAGCGATGTGGCCAATACGCGAGCACGTGAAACAGATCGGCCTGGGCTCGAACTGTGGTGTTCCACGGTGTGGTTATAGGAGACGCCCAAGTTGGCAACCTCTTGACGAACGAAGGCTTGATTGAGGGATATCGTCGCTAGGTTGCTGTCCGAGGAGGGCGGGTTTAATGCAGCAGGAGCGAGCGCTTCCAGTTCACGACGCACGATGCGGGTCACATTTTCAATGTTGAAAGGTTGCCTTAGGGTCGGCAGATCCTCGCACGTGGAGGTAAGGGCAGTGTTGGGGAGCCGATCGAAGCGATGTGCAATGCGTCTGTGTTTGGCCTGCTCGAAATGTCGACAAACCTGCAGAACGGAGTCAACCGTAGCACAGTCCCGACAGAGTAGAAGATTGAAGGCATCGTCGGCTATGCCTTTGAGGATGTGCCCCATCTTATCAGGTTCTGGCATGTCTTTATCAACTTTTCGGCAGAGGGCCAGAACGTCTTGTATATACGTAATATAAGGCTCGGTAGATGTCTGGGCACGTTTGGCGAGGTCCCTCTTGGCGGCGAGTTGACGGCCAACCGGTTTTCCGAACAGGTCACGGAGTTTTTGTTTGCAAATATCCCAGGAGGGTATTTCTGCCTCATGCGTTTCGAACCACACGCGTGCCGTGCCAGTAAGGTAGAAGATGACATTGGTCAGCATCAGCGTGGCGTCCCACCTGTTGTGCTGGCTAACACGCTCATAACGTGAAAGCCAGTCCTCGACATCGACCTCATCTGTACCGCAGAATGGGCCAGGGTCACGGGGGTGGGCTACGACGACAGTTGGAGTTGCGGAGGTAGATGAAGCCGCGTCAGTTCTCATCGTGACGGTTCCGAGGTGACGGCCACTGCGGAGTTCCAGCGTCAGATTGTGTCAAAACCGCGACCTCCACCAAGATGTTACGGGGATATACTTAATGTAACAGCACTGCGATGGGCGGAACTCGATGCTAATACTTCAGTAGCCATGCAGTGTCCACTCTGTCAGCGTAGTTCTCTTTCTCAACGCTTTGTCGTGCCCGTGTTCCTCGGTCGTCGTCTTTGTCAGTGAGCACATCACTTTGGTCCCGCGTTTCCCGGTAACAATATTAACGTGAAGTTGGCAGCAAATAAACATAGGGAGGGGGTCACTCAGATCGCATGAGAACACTCCAGCCTTAACATTCTCATCGATTGTATTTGTTACATATATGTCAATTAAAGATGGTGGCTGTTCTGTAACTCTTGCAGGTAAATTAGTTACATTGTGAAGGCCATATACAATCATTAAAATGCCTAGTTTGTTTCACGCGGAATCATTATTTACCATATCAATATGCACGTCTCCACCAAATATAAACTTACAGAGTTTTTCAGTAACTAAAGGAAAAATGTTTTCTATTTGTTCAAAAAAACAGTGACGAACCACCAGTGGGTCGGTAACAAACTGCAATTACTGTGTGTTGCAACTTAATGTACTATAAGTCACAGTCACCAGAAATCATTGAACACTCAGGCAGTAATTCAGCATTATAAGCATTTTTGACTAAAATACAGACACCACCACCTCTACAATCAGTGCGATTATTAAAAAAGTTATTATGTGACTGGAGGTGGAAAACAGTTTGAGCATCAGTATACCACCTTTCCGGTAACAGTATAGCATCAAACGCAGTCTCTACCTGATCAAAAAACAGCATAAGGTTAGTGTATTTATTCTTTGCTGGCCTTGCATTCAAGTGGAATGCCTTGAAGGATTTTTCAAACCGTTTGCCGTGATACCCTTTAAAATCATTTGGAAGCAAATACGATTCATCATTTCCGCACGCCATGGATGTTCAAACAGAGCCAAGCTATAGACCTCAGCAGTGACATCACTCAATCTTATCAAGATCATTTTATGTACGATGTACGAGAGTTTCTAAAGCCGCTGATGGCGGTCGAATGTTGGGTCTTTTTCCCTCGCTATGGTGTGTGGGTAGGAAGGAGGACTGTATGAACGTTACACGAAAGAGACAGTAGGCTACAAAAAAAGTAGCGCAAAGAAGCGCATTTGGAAGTGATGAACCTCGAGCAGCAGCCCCACAGCCCATATAGGTTTATCTCCTCAGCTCCAACCTTTCGGCAATTTTTTTATCGTCTTATTTGCAGTGCACTGCATTCCAGTCTAAAGCTACCAAGAATGTGGGGAGCATGTCATCCAGCGAGTGTCTTGAACAATGTGTAAATTGCAGGGTTTCAGGGTGAAATAAAAACCTTAAGGCTCACAGAAGCAGGCACCTGAGACAATTTAGGCATAAACATTAATAACTTCAGGGACATAATCACGGACGAGAGGGCCACCGTTTTTTGAAGAGAACTTCTGGCTGTCGACAATTTTGAAACAAATATATAGTCGTGCAGATAATTGACTCCGAATTCGGCCAAACAACAAGTGCTAGCCGACTGCTAGCCGATTGCTTTATCCGTACCACGAGAAGCTAATTTCGCGTCCGTTGCTATTAAAAATGGATTAGTTATCAGCTGTCAAATGTTCGACTTCCTTAGGCAGAACTACCAATTAAAATGTTAATCAGTAAAACTTTTGAGGTCTGACTAAAACGTCTTCTGCTAATTCTAGTGCGATGTGAAACATATAATCGAAGAGGGGGCAAGCTTCGTGATAGCCCTCTCACACTTCCTACGACGTCGTGGATGCCATTGTTCAGGGTCTGGTTAAGCTGTTCAGCAAAACAAATGTTAAGGATATGTAATTTATGATAAACATATAATGACAATTGTAGATTTCAACCTCTACTACTGAGCTCACATGCTCACCATTAGTTCAAGTTCAAAGTGACAATAGAGGTAACAAATGACGCTACACTACTGCTGCTAAAGTGTAGGGTGGCGCTAATGAACACCCTTCAGGATATATTTCATGCAGCATAAATAAAAAGGCTGTTCCCACTTACGGTCGAACAAAGGATGATCGATCGATAATTCATGTTTTTGCAAGATATTTTACGTTGTTACCTGAAGACTGCAAAGAAGAGAGCTGAAATTAGTTTTGATGCCAAAAACTTTTTCGGGGCCCAGGTATTTAACAACGACGAAGATGTGCAATGTCACGAGTACCTTCTCTGCTGTTTGTGCCACCTTTCGTGATAAACACAAAATATGCTAACGTTAAGTAGGTGAACATTATCTGAGTAATTACATGCATTAATATATTCGTGTTCAGTTTATTTTCGCTTTTATGAGTAGCTAGACGTTTTTATAGAGTTGCTCAAAATCGGCCCATTAAGCAAACTGTTACCTATTTTGCAGTGCTTTATTTCAAAAACGGTTTATGACAAAGCAACAATAATTCGACACTGTGTTTTCAGCATAGTTATCAATCAAACAGCCAAACGTTATCATATAACATTTCAATTGAGCAATACGATCGCTCTAATTTCAAGAAAACCGCGAACAACATCATTACTCAGGACAGCTTAATAAACATTTCGATAGTTTCTAAATTTTGCCCTTCGATAGTACTCTAACTAAGCTTTCAACATGATTAAAAACATGTTGTATAATTTTGTGCCTCTAGAAATTACCGCAACTTCAACAAGGCCCTTCAGCAAGGCGTAGCGCACACTCAGATCTAAAGATTCTATGGCATTAATGAATAGCTAATGAATAGCTCCCGATTTTTAAATTCTGACATAATACTGTACCACGGTAAAATACATTTATAAAATTTGATGAAAGATATATACATTGAAATACACTGAAGGAGCCAGGCAATGAGGGTCCAGCGTTCGACGCAGTTCTCTTCACCTTCCACGAACGAGTGCGCCAATTCGTCCTCATCGTTCATCACCCGTAACTATATTGCATCTTGTCCTTTTTGCCTCCACGTTGCAAATAATCTATGACATACACAGCAGTGAATGATTCTGAATAAATTTTGTACGTGTCGAGTTCATGATGCGCTGTAGCACCGGGCAGCACACATACGTTTTTTGCAAATACCTTCATCATAACAATGAATCTTTCTGAGGAAAATAAAAACAAATCTAATTTTTGAAACTTTGTTTCGGTTTTCTCCTTCCCGTCAGTTTTTAATTATGGCAAAAACATATTGCATAACATTTATGCACCAGTAGTTACAGCCAGTTCCATAAGACCCTTACACAAGAATTTTCAATTGTTGTAGACCCGACTTCTTGCCCACTAAGCGCCGAAAATGCAAGCAGGATTGATATTCAGGTTCTTAAAAAATGCTTAACAGTACAGAAAAGATATCGACGGAACTGAGAAGGGTACATTTGAGATTATATGGTCACCGGAGCGGCACAAGTGCGGGGGTAGGCTCCCTCCAGAGGTTCGTTTAAGAGGCGGTGCAGTGAGAGCTCGTTTTCACGTCTTCGGACCAACAGACTTCGAAACCTTTGGTAAGATGGAATTCAAAGACAGACTCCTCCCGCATCACTAATGTATCGCGGGTAAGACTTCGAAACAGTAGTACCTCTCTTCTAGCTGTTCAACGCATTGCACTGAAGCTTCACTACTCCATCAGCCTTTGTTTGCACCGCGACCAGACGCCGATAACACGGGGCTGAAGGAAGCGAGATGAGAGCACTTTCAAGGAGCTTTGAGCGCCTACTTTACTTGCACGGACGACAGCCGCTGCCGCATAAGAAATTGCTGCGCCAGATGTTATCGGCGGAAAGCATGAAAATTGCTTTCCAGTGGCAAAGCGAGGTATCGAATGCCAAAAAATAACACAACCAAAACCATTGGTAACCGGATGCTCTCATATATCTCGGATGACGGCATCCATCGGCCGGAACTATGTCTTCTGTCACGCGTTTGATCTCCTGCTCACACTTAATTCATTCGGGCAAGGATAGCCGGGACTGCATTTAAGAAACTGTGTGTACAGGAACGAAAATAATGTGCGCTGTTGAATCAGTTGAATAAACGAACGCATTCCAGAAATACTGTTTTAATGAGGCAATATTCCATGACCTTCGTAGTTTTTTCATATCGCTCAAATTGTTTGGAATACGTTACTTGCTCATATAACTTTATAGTCTTTCTGTGTAATTCGGCTTATAGTAAAGGTGATTGCGAAAATCGTCTACCTGCTGCCCTATGCAGCACTCATCAGAACGTCTACGTGTACGAAACTGACTCCGAATCATTCACTGCTGTTTCTATCACCTCTAGTTAGCAACGTCGAGACAAACAAATGACTAGATGCAATAACGCTATGCGTGTAGAACGATGAAGACGAAGTGGCGCGCTTGTTTGGGGAAGGTGAACAGAAGGCGTCGAACGCTGGGCCCTCATTGCCTGGCTCCTTGGTTAAACATCAATGTATATATCTTAAATTCTCTTTTGTAAATATGTTTTTTCCTATTACAATGTTATGCCAAAATCGTGGGCGATACATAAATGGCGTAGAATCTTCAGATCAGCGTGGTGCCTGTCTTGCACAATGACCTTATTGAAGTGGCCGTAATTAAGTTCAGTTCAGTTCAGTCGTTCAGTCGTGTCCGACTCTTCATGACCCTATGGACCATGTCACGCCACGCATTCCGGTCTCTCTTCCTAACATCACATAACGTCATCTGCAGTGCCTCGAGGATGCCATCTAACCATCGCGGCGCTGCCTACCCCTTCTCCGGCGACCCTCAACCTTTCCCATTATCAAATCTTTCTCCAGCGACTCCTGTCTTCTCATCAGATGACCAAAGTAGCTGAGCTTTAACTGATTTGATCTTCTAGCAGTCCAAGGAACTCTCAAGAGTCTTCGCCAGCACCACAATTCAAATGCGTCAATTCTTCGGCGGTCAAACTTTTTCACAGTCCAACTCTCGCATTCATACATCACAACTGGAAAGACCATAGCACGAGTTATACGGATCTTGGTTGGCAGACTAATGTCTCTGCTCTTTACTAGGCGGTCAAGGCTAACCATCGCTCTCTTTCGCAGAAGCAGGCATCTCCTAATTTCATGGCTGCAGTCTCCTTCCGAGGTAATCTTGGAGCCCAAGAAGAGAAAATCTATCACAGCTCCCAATTCTTGTCCATTGATGCTCCAGGACTTGATAGGGCAAGACGCCATGATCTTTATCTTTTTAATGTTCAGTTTAAGCCCAAACTTCTCACTCTCTTCTTGTATGCCCATCAGAAGTCTCTTGAGTTCCACTTCACTTTCTGCCATTAAAGTGATATCATCCGCATATCTAAGGTTGTTGATACGTTTTCCAGCAATCTTCACTCCAGCTGAAGACTCGTCCAGACCGGCCTTCCTCATGATGCACTCTGCATATAGGTTAAATAGGCAGGGCGACAGTATGCAGCCTTGCCTCACTCCTTTCTCAATCGGAAACCAATCAGTAAGACTATGCCCAGTTCTGACTGTGGCCCCTTGTCCTTCATACAGGTTCCTGAGGAGACAGATGAGGTTAATTGGAACTCCCATCTCTTGGAGAGCTTGCACAATCTGCTGTGATCTACGCAGTCAAACGCTTTCGCATAATCAATAAAGCAGAAGTAGGTGGGTTTCTGGAACTCTCTTGCTTTTTCCATGATCCAGCGAAGGTTGGCAATTTGGTCTCAAGTTCCTCTGCCCTTGCAAAACCCAGCTTGCACGTCCGGAAGCTCCCGATCCACATACTGCTGCAGCCTACCTTGGAGGATTTTCAACATCACCTTGCTAGCATGAGAAATAAGCGCGATCGTGTGGTAGTTGGAACAATCTTTGGCACAGCCTTTCTTTGGAATGGGGATGTAAACTGACCTCCTCCAATCCTGTGGCCACTGCCGGGTTGTCCAAAGCTTCTGACATAATGTATGCAGAATGTTAACAGCATCATGGTTGAGGTATTGAAGCAAATCAGCTGGAATGCCATCAATTCCCCTAGCTTTGTTCTTAGCAAGGCTGGCTAATGCCCATTCAACTTCACTCTTCAGGATGCCCGGCTCGAGATCAGTAATCACAACCGTCTTATGTTGGGTTTGCACATTCGGATCCTTCTTGTACAGTTCTGCTGTGTATTCCTGCCACCTCCTCTTTATCTCTGAAGCTTCAGTGAAGTCCTTGCCTCGTTTGTCCTTTATCACGCCCAGCTTAGCACAGAAGCTTCCTTTGATATATTTGATTGTCTTATACAGAGCTCTTGTGTTCCTTAATCGGCTGCTGTCCTCAACTGCTTGGAACTGTATGTTCAGGAAGGCATTCTTATCTCTCCTTGCTATTTTCTGAAAATCCGCATTGAGAACCTTGTATCTTTCTCTTTCCCCTACAACGTTTGCCATCCTCCTTTCTTCAGCTATTTGCAAAGCCTCTTCAGATAACCAGTTTGCTTTCTTGCATTTCTTTTGCTTTGGAACCACCTTAGTAGCAACTTTTTGTATTATATCACGAACATCAGTCCATATCTCTTCGGGCTCTCTGTCTTCTAGATCTAATTCTTGAAATCGATTCCTCACTCCCACAGCATATTCTAATGGAATTTGATCCAGATCATACCTGAAAGGCCTTCTAGTTTTCTGCATTTTCCTCAATCGAAGCTTAATTTTGGCAACACGAAGCTGATGATCGGTGCCACAATCGGCCCAGGCCTTGTTTTTACTGCTTGTATAGCGCTTCTGTATCTCTGCCGGCAAAGAATATAATCGATCTGATTCCTGTACAGACCGTCTGGTGAAGTCCATGTGTACAGGCGCCTCTTGTGCTGTTGAAAATGAGTATTCGCTATGGTCAGGTTGGTTTCTTGACAAACGTCTACTAGCCTCTGCCCAGCTTCATTTGGCTCGCCAAGACCGAACTTGCCTATAATTCCGGATATTTCTTCACTCCCGACCTTAGCATTCCAGTCTCCTATGAGAAAAACGACGTCTGATGATGGGGTGCGGTCTAAAAGGCATTGTAGGTCCGCATAAAATCTCTCAACGTCAGCTTCTTCAGCAGTAGTGGTCGGTGCATAGACTTGGATAACGGTTATGTTGAAAGAGTGACCTTGATCAGAAGTGAAATCATTCGGTCGTTTTTGGGGTTGTACCCTAGCACTGCTTTGCCCATTCTTCTGTTTACTATGAGAGTGACCCCATTCCTTCTCTTGGATTCGTGCCCACAATAAAATACACAATGGTTTCCAGAGTTAAGTTCTCCCATTCCGGTCCACTTGAGCTCGCTGATACCCAAGATATCAATGTTTAATCTGTCCATATCTCGCTTGACGACATCCAGTTTACCTTGCGTCATAGATCTTACATTTCATGTTGCTATGTGATATATCTCCTTGCAACATCGGACTTTCCGGTCGCTTCTCGACACATCCACAACTGAGCGTAAT
The DNA here is from genome assembly GCF_055883805.1 of Amblyomma maculatum. Taxonomy (NCBI): domain Eukaryota; kingdom Metazoa; phylum Arthropoda; class Arachnida; order Ixodida; family Ixodidae; genus Amblyomma; species Amblyomma maculatum. Next base: position 147,931,406 of record NC_139347.1, on the reverse strand, counting down.
TTTGGCTTGAGCCCAGCCGCTTCATTCGTCCTGGAGCTACTAGAAATCGCTCTTTGTTCATCCCCAGTAACATGTGAGGCGCCTCCCAACCTGGGGGGCTCATCTTCCGGCGCCATATCATTAATGGTATTGTGACTGGCCATAGGGTTTTCTTGGCAGGAAATACTGGAATGGGTTGCCATTACCTTCTCCAGTGAATCACATTTTGTCAGAACTCTCTGCCGTGACCTGTCTATCTTGGGTGGCCCTACACAGCAGAGCTCACGACTTCATCGAGTTTCGCAAGCCCCTCCGCCACGACAAGGCAGTGATCCATGAAGGGGGCCGTAATTACTAGTGCAATAAAATATGCAAGATGTTTTTAATGGTTTTTATATCTGCAGTAGAGGAGAATAGATGGGACAAAGTGTAATAAGTATTAAAAGTGTTTTTTTTATATTGTCCTCAGTTTTCATTATTCGCTGTTTTCTTGAAATCAGCGCGATCGTATCTTTCTATTTAAACGTTATATAATTATAAACTTCCCCTGTTTGATAGATAACTATGCTGACAAAATAGTGTGGAATTATCATTGCACTACTATATGCCTTATTTTGCAATAAAGGCCTGCAAAGATGGTAAAATTGCGTTTCCTGTTTTGATTTTTTTGGGGAAATGTTATAAAAACGACTACACTACTGAGGAAAGCGGACATTACGTTAATACAAATAAAAGCAAACACATATTTCCTCTGATAATCTTTAGCTACCCAAAATGTAGATATTTTGAGGAGTTCATAACCATAGTTGGCCAAAACCGCAAAGATAATCGCAGCTCTCCCCATTTTCCTCATTATTAATTTCCTGTGCTTCGACAAATTTTTTGCCCCGAAACCAATTGGAAATCTCATTTTTCGGTCCTCAGGCAAGAATATATAAAAATTTTAAATAAATATAAAAGTTCGACCGACCATCCTTTGTTCGATCTCTCTGGCGTGCACCCATAAGAAATTAGATTGGGCACCAGCCGCTGCTGCTCAATCGATGAGCACCAGACGCAAAATTCGTATGTCATGGGTTCGAATACAATGGATGGCGCGTGACTATTTTTCTTCAACCTCCCAATCAATTGCCTTTGACATCATAATTTGATTTTATTAAAATATTCTTGTACTCCCTGCTGTCAGTGGCTTCTTGCTCTCATTTGTATGCGCAAGAATTTTAATGTGAGTAATCCGCCGGCGTATGACGATTTTAGAGATCTGCTGTATAGTGAATTTAATAAACAAATACCCCGATGTGCTGCAATTAGCCCTTCAAAAAATCACAAGTACAATTTGAAATAACCGACCACATAAAACAGTCTCTGAGATGAGCTGTGTGCCCACTGCTTTCATACATATGAGCTGTCTTTCGTTGTGCTTTACTATTTGATTTCCTTCATACATGAGTCCAATGTTTTGAGTTGCTCTTTGTATTTCTCACCTATTTCATGTAGGCGGACCCTGCGAAGATTTTAAGAGCGGTGTCAAAGGGGAAGTCTGCTTTCTGGCGTATTTGGGCACGGTTGGTCGTATTCGAAGGTATCCAAAATGCGGTCGATTGGTGGTGTCCTGAATTAAATGCTGTAGTTATAATAATCTTCTCAATGATAGACAAAATATGTTTAACGTAACGGGTTTCGAAGAATATTGGTGTGAATGTAGTACAGTTTGTATTGATTAGTGGAAATATATTTCTTTAAAATGATGAAAAACGCTTTCGGTACACCAGTATGGAGCGCTGCGAGAGTCCTCTGGTCCTCTCTACTTATACGCTTAACAGGAAATATTCTGTCGTATCACGCACTTGACATGAAGCACCACACGACATGCATATGAACCCTTGTTTGTTCCTGTGCCTTAAAAATCATTGTCTGGTTTAGCAAGTGTGCTGTTTACTTCGGTATATATTTCTTTCTTGACACTTCAAATGCACCCGTTCGGGTATTACATGAGTGGTGCGTCGTTATAGCATATCGATAATTTGTTAATTGAAACCCTTCAGGCGAGCTTTATTAGTGTGTGGAACTGCGTCGGAAATAGGCGGCTTCAGTTCCTGGGCGTCTGCGGAAGGAAAGCTTTAAGATGTGCGGTACAAATGTGCGGATGGTGGGCAAACAGTTTTTCTTTAAATAATCCACCCAGAGACGCAGTGAATTGGCGTGGTAACTGAGCTTCAAATCGGTGTGTGATTAAATTTGCGAAACAGACATACTCTTACAACTTCACAGCGTGAAACGAGGGATTGAAGAAAAGATTTTGATTTCATTTTGTTAACATTAGAACGTCAAAATTTTGATTACATTCAACTACGTGTGAAAGATTTGAGTGGTAGGAGTCCCAAATTCCGTATGCGTATTTTAGTCTTGGACGAATGAGTGTAGAAAAAAGTCAACCATTTCAAAGCAGCAGGGGCTAGTATCAATATACGGTACATGAAAGTAAGCATGCGAGTGGCATCATTACTACTAAATAATTTGTGTGGGGACTAAATAAGGTAGGGGGAAATAATTGCACCGAGGAATTTGCAAGAGGTGTCTGCAGACTTTTCGAAAGAATAGATATAGTATTTTATCCAGCGGTACAACATGTGCGGGGATATGTAATTAGAAATGCTTAGTAAAATTCAGAGGCAACAGTCATTTTTTGCTTAGTCATTCAATATAGGTGATGTCCGCTTACAATGTAAAGGCATCATTACTGTTAGTAACGGGCTGATTTATATCGCACTCATCGACAAGCAGTCGAATGTTAGATGTGATATGAGCTGGTAGGTCAATAACGTAAATTAGAAAACCAAAAGGCCATGTATTGCGCGTTGAGGCATAAAAGAAGGAGGCAGTGTCAAAACAATATATTTTGGGACAGTTAACGAGCTATTTCTATTAAAAAGTACACCTGCTCCTTTTTAGGGGACAAATGCAGGACATGTTCAAAAGTTACAAGATCATTCCCAAGTAAGCCCCAATGAGACAGCCGTTAGCAACAGTAACACTAGGGTATAGCATTACTACATTGTGCCATTATTACTTTTTCCTTTATTTATAGATGTTATATATATATATATATATATATATATATATATATATATATATATATATATATATATATATATATATATATATATATATATATATATATATATAAGCAGATCAATCAAGGGGAAATGAGGGTGCTCGTTATAATACATGAAGGAAAGAAGCCAACAGTCGGCGAGGCCAAGGAAAGCGTTGGGGATGGTATGTTTATGTCATTTTTTTTTTTAATGTTTACTTCGATAACCATATATATATATATATATATATATATATATGTGAAGGAAAGAAGCCAACAGTCGGCGAGGCCAAGGAAAGCGTTGGGGATGGTACTTTGTCTTTTTTTTTAATGTTTACTTGGATAATCACAGAAATTAGTAATGTAATATGTTTATGGGAAAGATAATTAGACAGAAAGTAGAAGAAAAAACAACGTGCCGATGGTGGGATCCGAACCCACGACCTCCGAATAACGCGTCCGGTGCTCTTCCAACTGAGCTACATCGGCCGCTGTCCCCCCTGCTACTTTCTTGGGTATTTATGTTGTCTGTATACGAACCTTGAGAGTGTTCACCAGCGCCACCCTCAGCCATAGCGGCGGACGTGGGACGTCCTTTGTTACCGCCAGCGTCACGTAGAACGTGATCAAGAGCGAGGGCGAAAGCTGTGCTAGAACCCTCTTACGCTACCTATGGCTTCAAGGCTGCCAGAACCGAGACCCCCGTAAGCTACAAACAGATCAATCAAGGGGAAATCAGGGTGCTCGTTAAATTACATGAAGGAAAGAAGCCAACAGTCGGCGAGGCCAAGGAAAGCGTTGGGGATGGTACTTTGTCTTTTTTTTTATTATTATTTTTTTTATGTTTACTTGGGTAATCACAGAAATTAGTAATGTAATATGTTTATGGGAAAGATAATTAGAGAGAAAGTAGAAGAAAAAGCAACGTGCCGATGGTGGGATCCGAACCCACGACCTCCGAATAACGCGTCCGGTGCTCTTCCAACTGAGCTACATCGGCCGCTGTCCCCCCTGCTACTTTCTTGGGTATTTATGATAAATACCCAAGAAAGTAGCAGGGGGGACAGCGGCCGATGTAGATAAATACCCAAGAAAGTAGCAGGGGGGACAGCGGCTGATGTAGCTCAGTTGGAAGAGCACCGGACGCTTTATTCGGAGGTCGTGGGTTCGGATCCCACCATCGGCACGTTGTTTTTTCTTTTACTTTCTGTCTAATTATCTTTCCCATAAACATATTACATTACTAATTTCTGTGATTATCCAAGTAAACATTAAAAAAAAAAAGACAAAGTACCATCCCCAACGCTTTCCTTGGCCTCGCCGACTGTTGGCTTCTTTCCTTCATGTAATTTAACGAGCACCCTGATTTCCCCTTGATTGATCTGCTTGTAGCTTACGGGGGTCTCGGTTCTGGCAGCCTTGAAGCCATAGGTAGCGTAAGAGGGTTCTAGCACAGCTTTCGCCCTCGCTCTTGATCACGTTCTACGTGACGCTGGCGGTAACAAAGGACGTCCCACGTCCGCCGCTATGGCTGAGGGTGGCGCTGGTGAACACTCTCAAGGTTCGTATACAGACAACATAAATACCCAAGAAAGTAGCAGGGGGGACAGCGGCCGATGTAGCTCAGTTGGAAGAGCACCAGACGCGTTATTTGGAGGTCGTGGGTTCGGATCCCACCATCGGCACGTTGTTTTTTCTTCTACTTTCTGTCTAATTATCTTTCCCATAAACATATTACATTACTAATTTCTGTGATTATCCAAGTAAACATTAAAAAAAAAAGACAAAGTACCATCCCCAACGCTTTCCTTGGCCTCGCCGACTGTTGGCTTCTTTCCTTCATATAATTTAACGAGCACCCTGATTTCCCCTTGATTGATCTGCTTGTAGCTTACGGGGGTCTCGGTTCTGGCAGCCTTGAAGCCATAGGTAGCGTAAGAGGGTTCTAGCACAGCTTTCGCCCTTGCTCTTGATCACGTTCCACGTGACGCTGGCGGTAACAAAGGACGTCCCACGTCCGCCGGTATGGCTGAGGGTGGCGCTGGTGAACACTCTCAAGGTTCGTATACAGACAACATAAATACCCAAGAAAGTAGCAGGGGGGACAGCGGCCGATGTAGCTCAGTTGGAAGAGCACCGGACGCATTATTCGGAGGTCGTGGGTTCGGATCCCACCATTGGCACGTTGTTTTTTCTTCTACTTTCTGTCTAATTATCTTTCCCATAAACATATTACATTACTAATTTCTGTGATTATCCAAGTAAACATTAAAAAAAAAAGACAAAGTACCATCCCCAACGCTTTCCTTGGCCTCGCCGACTGTTGGCTTCTTTCCTTCATGTAATTTAACGAGCACCCTGATTTCCCCTTGATTGATCTGCTTATCTATATATATATATATATATATATATATATATATATATATATATATATATATGCGTGTGTGTTTTCCGCGAACGATAAAATTGAGTAATATCAAACGCGTACACCATTACGCAGGCTCGCAACGTGTATGCATGCGCATGTCTGGATAAGTTCACACTACAAAAACACAATTACGAATATGAAGCCTACAAATTTACTACGTTTGTAGCCGGCGTAATTGAGACGATTACAGAGTGGGCGATAGAACAAACCTGCTTCACCGTCCTTCATGCAAGCACCCCTGAGAACGATTGCCATTGAAAACTTGATGTTCGGGACATTTTGCGTGCATCGGCCTTATCGAACTATTCAGCACTCGTGCCCGAATTTAGCCTTTATTTTCTTCGTCTGCTTTTTGCTCTTTTAGATTCTACACGTAACAAACGCGTTGTTTCCAGTTTATATTACATATTATCAATAACGAGTTAACCCCATTATAATCCTATTTCGCGTCGCCATCTCATGTCCGTTAAAAAGTTTTTTTTTTTTTTTGTCGCGGAAGCTAGCCAGCTTAATTGCTGTTTACCGCCTCGGAAGTGATACTGCTGTTTTCAGATTGATCCTGCAGCATCACAAAAGTGTGCCGAACTCCTCTGCTACCCTCCATTATGTAAACAGCAATCTTGACACCGAGCATTAGGGCCGGTTTAAGAAATTATTTATTCTATATATTCTGTGAAGAAAACGCGAGTGTGGTGTCACTTTGATATCAGTGACACTAGTACTGTACATCACATGAAAATATATTGGTACGGTTTAGTGTCCTACCAAGACCGACAGTCCTTTATAGAATTCAAACTGGCCGCCCTATATCAGGTTAAGAACTCTAGCCGACCATATGTTGCTGGTTCGAAACTAAATTATTTAACCTCTGTCTTGTCCTGAGAGTTGCACAAGTGGTTTCACTTAGTCTTCAAGATCTGTTTCGCAGATTGTTGTTAAGGTGGACTTAGGGGCGACGGCAGTCCATTTATGAGCATGAAAACACATACACTCTACCATACACTTTTAGACCATCAACAGCATAAGAGTATTGTCACGTGGTGCTGCCAATGACATGGGCTGCAAGCGTACAGACAGGTGTAGCACTAGGAATCAGTTATTATTGGACTGAATTGCCCTCGCAAAAGGGAATAATAGCAGAGTAAGCGACTAGGCGGCAAAATAAAAGCAAGCCTTGTAGCGAGTTGTCGATCTATGAGTACCCGTTGCAATCAGCATTGCTCATATAATGTGGCCTCAAAATCATCTATCTAAACTACGAAAGAGATACGGAAAACCCCCCGATGTTATACAAACTGTTTGGCTTCCCTGCGATCATTCCACACTAACCTGGGTGCATCTCGCGCTACAAAGAAAGCTTTAAATGTGCTTTCCGCAATACTGAGCATGAACAACCAAAGAGCACAAAATTGGCCCGTGCGCCACAGTCACAGTGAGAAGACCGCATGCAGGCGTCAGTTGATAAGCAACAAATGTTTGAAAGGTTCGCAAAAATATTCCCCCCTTAAATAGGCATCACCCCGACGCTTCCCAAATAAACAGAGTAATATAATTAAACACATCATCAATTCAAATATCTACGGCTTTTATTGCACGTAATAGGCCTTCAGGTGCAAACATGCATAATTTCTGGTAACGCCTCGCGCCACTGTGACGTGGTCGAGCATTCGGAATAGCTTCATAACCAAGTTGTGCGATGCATCGAATGACCAGTGAAGACCCATGTAAACCCACACTTGGTAGCCTGGCTTGCAATCTGCCTCGCGTAATCTGAACTAGTATCACAGGGCTGCGGTGCATTGCTGCCCTTTCATGCACCGCTGTGGGCGTCTCCGACCTTCCTCTGCACGTTGCAGGTTGGCCGCGACATCGACGTTTTCTTCCTGTGTCACGTACGACAACGTCGTGTCGTGTGTTGTCGTCGGCTCCCTGCTGTACACAAGTTTGAAATGGGTCTCTTGGTTGTCTCTTGGACGACCGTGTTATATTCAAAGGTCACGTATGGCATGGTTGAACCTTTGGTCTTGTGTTCGGCGTCGACTTAGATTTCAATCATACCCACAATCCTTTAGTTGATGCGTTACGCAAGTCCATTGGTTTGGAGATGGCGCGCCGAATTTCGCGGGTACCTTGTATAATTGTACATCAAGATAGCTTGCGTGAGCTCCGCTGTAAATCATGTTCCCCTGTGTATTAACAGGAGCTGTTGGCGGGCTAGTTGGTGAATGTCTACTGTACTCTACTGTTTGCGCTCGTCCCGTGCTACGTGTCCCTCTTACTTTTGTGTCGTGTTTTTGCGCAATTTCACCATGACCCCTGTGTATGATGTCACTTTGGGCGCGCCGCGCCGCAGGAGCATGCGCTCGACGAAGAACTTGGCGACATCTGCCGCTGTATCATTAAGCAGGGCTTTCGCTTCGGTATATTGGGTAAGCTAGTCAGTGGTCACCATGATCCACTTGTTAACAGCAAGCGAAGTTAGAAATGGGCTGAGCAGATCCAACCCAGTTTTCCGAAATTGCAGGAGGGGGTCAGTTCGAAACCCGCCGCCGGACACAGACCGGTAAAATTTAGTAGAAGCGTCCTCCCGGCGCAGCGCTCGGCTCTTTCAGGGGTGTGCGTTTGGAAGAGTCTCTGCTAACACTGCTGTGCTCCTTCGAGGGCTTAAAGTTTCGAACAACTAATGGCCTGCAATGGCCATTCTAACAGAAAAAATGGGCAACATAATGGGCTTTTGCCGCATAAGGCGAACTTATTGTTATCTGATGGTTGAAATGATCACTGCCACATCGAAGCAACTATTTGAAACCTATGACCCCTTTTCCAAACATTTCCCCCAAAAGAGCCGAGCACCAGGCCGGAGGAAAGCTTGTACCCATTGAAAAGCCAGTGGGTACCTGGCGGCAGCAGGGATGGAACCTGGTACCTCGAACACGAGGCGGATGTTCTACCACGAGGCCACGCTTCGGTCATCAATTGATCGAAATCATTTAACGACTCAAAAAAATCTAGTCATTAAAGGTTACGAAATTGAGACTCTGGGCTTCCTTTCACAGGTCGCGCACGAATTGTTCAAAGGGATCGCTCCTGCCTAGAGTGTTGTACAAAACATACCCCGGCCTTCTTCGTTTTCCCTCTCTCAAGCTCTCTCCAGCATTGCCGCGTCCCAGTGCCGCGTCACTGTGAATAAACCGACCTTCTAACCTTTTGATTGTTTGACGGTGACATTTGGTGGAGCCGCCAGGTATCGTCCCATGTACGCTGACTTCGAAGGCACGTTTGAAGCCAGTTCCGAGCGCGTGGATACAACACCTGTCCACAAGGCGAGTCGTCGTCTGCGAGGTCTACAGCCTGAGTTCAGTGGCGTGAGAACTACTCCAAGAGCCATGGCGTCTAACCCGGGTAGCCATCCTCCTCAGCAGGCTGCAGCGGTGCCGCCGTTTGTCCTACACAAACCTTGGTCACCACCTTCGTTCCATGGTGATAGGTTAGAGGACGTTGAAGACTGGTTGGCCAGCTTCGACCGTGCGGCGGGCTTCAACCAGGGGGACGGTGAGCGCAAGCTGCAAAACGTCTACTTCGCATTGCTGGATTCGGCCAAAACGTGGTACGAGAATCACGAAGCTTCTTTTACCACCTGGGAAGCTTTTCGACGATAGTTGTCGGCGACATTTCGTATCGACGAGAGGAAAGAGAGAGCCGAACGTGCCCTGCACTCAAGATCGCAGCAGCCAAATGAAAGCGTTGCCTTGTTCATTGTAGACATGACGCGACTCCAATCGGGCTGATCCAGCTATTCCCAAAGCCAAGAAGATGCGCCACTTAATGCGGGGTGTAAATGAGCAGTTGTTTGCCGGACTTTTCGGCAACCCTCCAACAACTCTGGCGGAATTTACGAAAGAGGCAACGGGTATGGAGCGCTCCTTGCAAGAGCGGAGCGCGCAGTACGGCCAACTTGCTCCAGTAGTAACCGCCCACCACTACCTGCCTACGTCGCTGCCTGCTGAGGAACTTCGAGTGTTCGTGCGGAACATTGTGCATGAAGAGCTCCAGAAACTACGCTTTGAAGGTCCCGCGGCAGGCGTCGCTGCAGTAGCGGACGTGGTCCGGGATGAAATCCGCCGAGTGGTGCGGCCACCTGGAGTAGCCCCGCAACCAGATCCCTACATAATGACTTACTGCGAGGTATTACGAAAGCCTGTGCCACAAGCCATTCCTATGCCCGATATTTCCACCTATTTTGACGAAGAAATCGTTAAAACGGTCAGCAAGTTCGGTTCCATGTATGTCTTTGTCGTTTATGAAGAGGCTATCAATGCGCATGGTGCTCGCTGGGTTTAGTAATTTGTTTAGTTTCTTCTATACTTTGCCGCTCTTCCGTAGACAGTCATCGTCAAAAATACGGTGGTAGTAGTACTTCTTTGATTTCTCTTTTTCGGTGTTTCGTTTATTACGAAAAGGTTTATTATTCCAGCCACTTTACTGGATCGCGTGTTTGTAAGAATCGCTGATAAAGTTCGTTCTTCTCGTTTATTTTCTGTACCAGCTCCCGTGTAATCCATGAGTTCCTAGCATTTCTAGGCTGACAATAAGGTTTGAGTGGGAAACAACCAGCATATATTGCTTGGAATCTGGCTAAAAATACTTCATATGCTGTGTTCGTGTCTGAAATGTCAAAAATATCTTTCCAGTCAGTCTGTCTAATCATTTCCTTGAAATATTCTAAAGCTTCAGGTGATATGGAGCGATACATGCACACTTGTGTCTGTTTGCACGTGGGCTCTTTGCGCTGTACGAATAAAAATATAGGGAGGTGGTCGCTAATATCGCAAGTTACAGCTCCTGACTTCACAATCATATCAGATGAGTTTGTAATGAACAAGTCCAGCAACGATGACGATGATGAAGAGACTAGTGTTGGTACGGAAATAACATTATAATAACCATTGCACTCCTGTAGTGATTGAAATTTATTTCCATGTGTAGACGTTTTGGATAGATCTATGTTAAAATCCCCTCCAATTGTTAATGTATATGCAGAGTCATTTGTGTAAGAAAGAAAACGTTCAAAGAACTCGAAGAATGAGCGAAAATTACCAGCAGGAGGGCGGTAAACTACTGCAAACAAATTTTTATCCTTTTTCACGCTACGTATTTCATAGTCTTCTGTGACAAAACTATATTCATTTAGAATTCCACAATGCGATGACAACGTTAGTATCGACACGCCGCCTCTTTTCGTATATATGTGATTTAAGCAGAAATGGTGATATTCAGGTAGCACAAAATAGTCAGAGTTTTGGTTGTACAACGTCTGCATAAAAAAAAGGACATCAAAGTTGCAATGGCAAGATTTTAGCAATGCAGGTATGTCATCCTTTTTGACTCGAATGATCTTGCATTTAAATGGAGCAGTTTAAGACACTTGGATATGTTATTTTGTCGGATAAGTTTAGCGACGTCTTCGGGAGAAGTGAAAGCACTGGCCATTTTTGATATGAACGTCGATAAGCATCACAGCACCCTCTTAAGCAGAAACATCGCTGTTCGGGACGACTGCAGGTGACACAGTATCATGCACGTCACTGCTGACCTTGTCTAGATCGGCTTCACGAATGATCGCAATGATTGGGGATGACGTAGCGCTCCTCATACGAACTTCCAGCCTTGCTCGTGCTTACGGGTAGAAGCCATGCCTAACAGTTTTTTCATAGCTGGACATCGGTGCTCGTTTATGAAAATGGACTCATCTGATGTCAGGCCTAGGGTAGTGTTTGTTACTCGTTTCTTTTTAGCAAGTTGAAGAACTTTGTCACGTTTTTCGCGGCGTTGAAATTAAATGGTAATATTTTTCTTGTTTACATCTTTGGTCGGTACCCTGTGAAAAACATCAATGTAATTCCGCGTAATAGGTTCGCCAATTGCCTCACCAATTTTCCCAAGCACCTGTGCAAGATCTTCATTCGGCTCCTCCACTACTCCTTTTATTTCTAGGTTTCTGTTACGCGAATATTGTTCAGACTTAATGAGCTGTGCTTGAGTTTCAGCCCGGTCCTTCTCGGCCTTCAATGTCACACGTCTTGTTGCTCTGCCATTACTGGGCCTCGGGCATCTCTCAAGCTATTGTTGTAGCTTTTCGCCCGAGACCAATTTCCTGTATATTACTGGAAATAGTCTGTTTTTTTTTTTCAATTTTCAATGTCGCAGCAAGCGCAAGACCCAACTCTGGCAGAATGGTTCCTGGCCGCTCATTGCACGACGGCTCTTCAAAAGAACCGCCGCTCACGGCTCCTGGTGGCCTACTGAACGAGCGGATCCCCCCAAAAATTACGGGTCACGGCTCCTGACCGCTCACTCAGCGACTGCTCTCTAAAAGATACGGCCGCTCAGTGAGCCGCCGTTCATTCTCGCTGTTCTAAATGAGCGGTTCAAAAGACAGCCGACGACGAGAGGTTGCGAAGGGATGTTTGCGGCTCTTGCGAGAAAGGGCGGGACAAAGAATATATATAATAATAATAATTTGTTCACAGGAAGGGAAAGGCGCAGTATCTGTCACACTTGTGTCTGTGGACACCTGAACCGCGCCGTTAGGGAAGGGAGGAAGGTGTGAGTTAAAGTGGAAAGAGAGTGAAAGAAGAGCCGTAGTGGAGGGCTACAGTAATTTCGAACACCTGGGGATCTTTAACGTGCGCTGACATCGCACCTCACACGGATGCCTCTTCGTTTCGCCTCCATCGAAACGCAGCCGTCAAGGGGACAAAGAACCGCCGCTGACGGTTCCTGGCAGCAGTAACTCCGTGAGCGGTGAGGAACCGTGAGCGGCAGTTCTTTGTGCTGTGCGATGTCAGCGCACGTTAAAGATCCCCAGGTGGTCGAAATTACTCCGTAGCCCTCCACTACGGCTCCTTTTTCTCTCTTTCCACTTTTACTCTCACTTTCCTTCCCTTACAGCGCGGTTCAGGTGTCCACAGAAACAAGTGTGACAGATACTGCGGCTTTCTTTTCCTGTGAACCAATTATTATTATTATTCGTTTGGAAAGCCGCTCATTCACTGAGCCGCCAGGAGCCGTCAACAAAGAACCACCGCTGATGCTTCCTGGCGGCTGCCTCCCGTCTTTACTCGCAAGAGCCGCAAATACCCCTCGCATCCCCTCGCCTTCGGCTGTCTTTTTAACCGCTCTTTCAATGGAACGAGAATGAGCGGCCGCTCAACGCTCGTTTGGAGAGCAGTCACTCCGTGAGCGGTTAGGAACCGTGAGCCGCTCATTCACTGAGCCGCCAGGAACCGTCAGCGGCAGTTCTTCCTTGACGGTTCCTGGCGGCTCAGTGAATGAGTGGCTTTCCGAAAAAACTGCCACTCACGGTTCCTGACCGCTCACGGAGTGATTGCTCTCCAAAAGAGCGTTGAGCGGCCGCTCATTCTCGTACCATTGAAAGAGCGGTTAAAGAGACAGCCGAAGGCGAGGGGATGCGAGGGGTGTTTGCTGCTCTGGCGAGTAAGGAAGGGCGGCATTCGCCGCGAGATTGACCTAGAGGTGGCGCCACCGTCGTTCCGGTAGTGTGGATCGGCAGCCGCCGGCGCTTGCAGAAATACACGCGGCGTTGGTCTGCTTTCAAGTTTAGGGCGAGTTTATTGGCGATGAAAATGGGTCTTATGGAGTATTTCTGCAATATTGCAGAACAAAAATCCAAGGATTTCGCCAATGCAGCAGAAGAAACGCCGATTTTAGGAAAACAAGGCACGCAACCACCAGTCTTCTAGATTTACTTTGTACGTTTCTTGCGCTGTACCACACTCACGCGCCTAATACTTGAGCCTGCCTAATGACAGTTTTGCTTTTTTGATAGGATTTTAAACTTTTTATCCACTCATGCGAGTGAGACAGAAGAATTTAGTGTCAAGCCCACGCAGATAGAAGGGTCGTGCTCTGATCTGCAGTACTTAAGAATGAATCGAGAAAGCCTGGTTCATTATATCGTGCTTGAGTCGAGGGTTAAGCAGGTTAAATGTAGCAATGACAGCGTACTTCATGGCGAGTTGCTTTAGACTGAGGGCACATCAGCTCTGGCTAGACAACCACGCACAAGTATTCCCAAAAAGTGATATCACGCCGACTCTATACAGGAAATCTCGCCGCACAGGAAAGCTGATTGTTCACGTGTACAGCGCTGAGAGGATTGAATTTGCCGAGCTCAGAAACACACGGATGCTTTTCGCGGCCACTGTCATAGAATGTGATAGTGCATTACTGCATGCGCCAGTACCTGCAAATTATTTCCTGAAACCAAGGAAAGTATAAGGGATTTCTGATGTGTGTGATGTTTATATATAATAGTGAATTAGTTTTGTAAATATTTTGTTTTGCAATGCCAATACCTTTCACCGTGTGAGAGAACTTTTACACACTGTACAAAATTTACGATAATCAACGATTCATTTTCAGTAACGTTACAAGTGCAAGTTACGAATCATTCGCTCTGAAGACATCGTCATAAACTGCGCATGGACACTGTCATGTTCTGACAAGCAATTTTAAAGGCTGAAGATTTCTTTATTACTAATTATTGAGCAGTGACTAAATCACATGCGAAGTAAAATATTGGGATTACTTCCAAAACATGTGCCGGATACAAAACTATTCCGAAAGAAATGAAGGTCATCTTATCATGCGACTGTAAAGCTGCATTTATTCCCAAACTAAACACTGATATTTAGGCCCGCATGAATCTGTTTTACTCCGCTTGTTAGAAACGATGTGTTTGCTGGGAAGACAGCACTTAGACGAAGAGGGAATGTGATGATTATAATAGGCTACCAGTAAAGTACATTGATCTAGGTGTATTATGTAATATTTAGTGTAAGGGATGATGTTTCCCAAACATTCGATCATTTCTCTAAAGCAAAATGTGCTCACTACCACTGTTGCGGATGTGCAGAAGCCCTCAACAGCAAAAAAGAAAAGAAGAAGAAACGAAATGCATATTGGCCCGGGGTTTAACGCATCAAAGCGGCATCGTCTATGACGGATGATTGCAAAGGCTGGTTTCGGTGTCGTTTCTTTTTTTTTCATTATTAACACCACATCGACTACGTGGGATTGTTTAATGTGCAGTGAAATCCCACAGCAGAGGAGCGCCTTTCGAAACGGCCGTGGTTGAATCCCCCGTTCTCGAAATCAGCCGTCGAGCGCTCTTACCATGAGACGCAGCGACAGAGGTTTAAAAGCATAAAAAAAGTACTCACAGAAATCTATTGTGCATACAGAAGGCATATCAGGCATACTGGCCTGTTCAAACTGCATTCTGCTCTATGAAGCAGTCTGCGGTGTCATATGGTAGCAGCGGTATTATAAACAGAAACGGGAATATGCGATTTCTGAGCATTTGCATTAACATTTATTGACAGCAGCGACCTGTTTTGGTTTGACACGGCTCTAAGGACAGTACCACTTCGTTTGAGACATCGCGTGTCAAAGGATTTTCAAGCGCCGAAGACCGCTACGGATGATGTCCCTATCTAGCCTGACATATACTCTATACGGACAAATATTTTTCTTGTAATGAAGTGTGGGATGATAGCCTGTTCACATATCTCTTTTCAAGAGGCAGATAGGGAAACAAAAGCGGGCAGTAACCGTGAAACAAACACAGAAACACTCCTGTACACGCCCCTTGCACGTGCGTAAATCACTGCGGGCTGGCACACGACGCGAAAACGCATCCACACTGAGTAGGTTTCGCCGCTGAGCCGCAAGGTGGCGACTCTGCTCGATCTCGAGGCCGTCTTCGAGATAAGCCCCCCCCCCCTCCCGTGCGCGCGGGATCTCGGAGGCCATGGGGTAGGGCATGCTTGGCTGCATCGGTAATGGATGGCGCCTAAGTCGCACCTAGGATAAAGCCCCTTGATAATTTGAATGTTACGCCAACAATTGAGCTTTTCCGCCGCCGCGCTACCTCCTCGTCTTCTCCTCGTCCCTTGCGCGCACCTTTCCTGAAGGCCGGCTCTCCACCCGATTTCCTGAGCGAAACGAAACAAACGCGCGTCTGGCGTTTTCCTTGTGTTTTTCTTTTTCCTTCGCGCCATTTTTCTCCTATTCCCGGCGAGCGAATATTGCGCGCTGCGCTTTTATTGCAGCGTGCAAGCTCTATGCCGTGCTGTTGCGCGTACAACCGAAGCAAGCGGCTTGAATATGGCTATGAGGTATTCCTGATACCTCAAGGCAAGCGTGACGCCTTGCGCAAGAGTCAATGGATTCACAAAATTGGTCGAAAGAAGTTTATTCCTAGAAAGAGCAGAGTTGTTTGCAACGTAAGGCGCCTTTCTTACTCACCGTAATAACGTGTCACCTGGCGCTGCATTTTCTATTCCTGCTTGCTCCTCAATATTTTTGCGGCGGCAACTTGTTCGTTGCATAACAATAAGGTTGTCCTCTGCAGCAAGCTGAATATTCTGCGAGGCTCCTTCATTTCAAGCGCTGTAGACTTCTGTACAGTAAGAAATGGCACAATAATCTACTTTTTGATTTTAGTGATAACTGGAAAAGTACAGCCTCTCGATTGCATTGGCCGTGATTGTGCTAGGATTCCAAGCCTCCTACACTAAAAATCAAAATTGGGGCTTGTAAAGGAGCGAGTCCTACGAGCGTGTACTTGTAGTGTGCATCGATTACTTAGGAGCAATAAATGCTGGCCCTGAAAAACTCTTTGTGAAGTGAACTCGCGGTATTGAGGGGTAATCAGCACTAGCAAGGTCGTACGGCATTTTTTTTTCAGTTCTTGATTGTGTCTTGCCATGCTTCGACGCATGCGTAGGTATGGCTTCTTTTATGGCTTCGTTTTATCAGAGATACGGCCAATGTGCAGGGGATTTTCACATGACCACACACGCTTCGCTTTGATCATGACTACTAGGCGTTGGCAGGTTACCTTCACGTTTAAAGCTGTAGCTCTAAAACCGCAATTCCGTGTATTCATTTACTGCGGGAAACGTTTTCCCGTCGATGTCAAATTAGCCGGAATCATTGCATCAATTTGCTGTATTGATGAAACTTAAACAATCAATAATGATTATAGTTATAATGTAAAAATAGGGGAACATTTTGCAAGCCACAATTCTTAGCACTTTACTCATTTCACTTTTATGCAAGAAGATTTTTTTTCCTCTAGCCTAAGTGATTAACTACATTTCAGTAAATACCAGTTTGAGCCGCGAATATTAGTAGAACTCGAAAAAAAGCTGAGGCCCAACTCAGTTCCGTCAATCTTCTCTCACCGACCTGTCCCACAGCAAAGGAAGCCTCCTCGACAAAGACATAAACCTAGCGCTGATAGTAGTCAGTTATTTCTGTGGCTTGCTCTTTTCCCACCTCCATTTATGAGCAAGCAAGAAAGGATAAGAAATAAAATCAATGTGTATTTGTCTCGTCAGATATTATGAGATAATAGAGATTTGACTGACAAAGTAAGTCAATAAAAATTGAGGTATATCAATGGGTCATGGCCCATGGGACGGCATCAGACTGAATAGTGATGGTTACGAATGGTGACTGTTACGGATATTCTTAATAAATGACAGTAATAGGCCCGGATAGTGAGGTGATAATATTCTTTGCAGATAGTGACAGTTATGATAGGTCACTTGAAGGCATTAGTAGATATAATGACAGATAGGATAGCGATAGTTAATGATATAGCAGTTATATGATTTCTTATTTCCGCACGTTGGAGACTAATGTGCGCCTTGTAATTTTTTTTTATTGTTGCGTTCAATGAAATTACGCTATTCACATAGCGCATCAGGCCGCAGAATGCATGGCCCAGAACTGCAGTGTGTCGGCAGTAGGGCCCACCACTTCTCTCAGTGTATCTTACTGTCTTTTAACCACATACGAAATCAGTGAGTGGCCGTGTACTCCTACAATTATATAATTCCTCCATCAGCATCATATCAAGACTGCGGAAGTGAATCTGTTCGTTGCCCTGAAGCGGCAAGCACCAGCTCAAAGTTTGGTTTTATACAAAATTATCTTATTAATGCCAATAATTGCGGATTGCTAACTAGCACAGTGTCATTAGACTTGGCCTAAGCTTTTTTTTTCATAAAGTGAAAGTGAAAGTTTATTAGGTTGAACATATTTACAAAATGCATAAAAATACAGACGAAGGTCCCATAGTCATAAGACTGCACCGGGACCCTCGATCACTGAAGCTTTCCAACGGTATACAGTTCGATGCATCAATGCATCAGTTAAAATTTGCATTTTAATTGCAATTTACTAAATATCAATTAATTAGGTAATTTTTCATAATGCATGTACAATTAACCAATATTCTAAACTCATGGTTGATCATGTGACATATACCATGCTTAGACAGATAGCTTGACAGTAGCCAAATAGACTAAGTCCTGCTTTGACCTTCCCAAGCAGCACACCAGCATTGGTCCAACAATGGTTCATCACTGGAAACGAATGGCATCAATATTGGACTGATATTGGCATTTGGGCATTTTACTACATTCTCCATTCTTGGCCCATCTTTCGTTCCAAGATTGGTCCAGTGTTCAACCAAGCTGGAGCCATCAATGTAGGCACAATATTAGACTTTCCATTCATGCACCATGATTCTTGCCAATACTGTCCAGCATTATACCATCATTGTATTACCAATATTTGTTTAATACCAGCTATTCCATTGATGGCCCATTGTCAATGCCAATATCATACCAATGGTTAGACATTGCAGGTGCACTGGCTACTCCATTCATGCCGCATATTGTGGATACCAATATTAATCGAATGGTTTATGGGTACACCGGCTACTAAATTCATGTACCATTGATGATGTCAAGATTACACATTTTGTGGCACTGCCTGTGCAGGCCATAAAATGCAGCCTTTTTCATTCTAGCCATATTCGTGACAGCACATCGAACTTGCTGGGACAATAATGGCCTTTCAAATAGGAATGGCCATAATAATTCAAATTGTCGCTCATGAGCAACCAGTAGATATTCACAAAACAAGGGCATGGTTCACAAAGAGATTATATTTATTGCAATTGTTACTATAGACGGCAGTTGTTACTAGCCAGCGCTGAGGGCACACACAGCCGCAGTTAGCAGGGCAGTGGCAGGGTTTGTCAGGGCAGGGCGGGCTCTCGGGAAGTGGAAGGGGCCAGGGAGCTGGAGGGCACACTCATAGGCGTAGTGAGGGGGCTGACCCTGCAATTGCATTCACAGGTGGCATGCCTGATTCGCCAGAGGAGGTTTCAGCAAATCGCCTTTTTCTTCCACCCCCCCCCCCCCTGTCACGGGAACCAGGCAGCCACCTGCGAATAAATGCGTGTGCCTCCAAATCGTCCACCCCAACTTTGTCGCAAAAGGCACCTGCACAAAAACAATGAGGAAACAAAATTTACAACACTATTACGAGGCATATAAAATCGCGCGCATTATTATAGGAAGATGTAGAAAATTCGAGAATTCATGTAGCGAAATTCATGGTCAATGAGAAACACTATACTGATGAGTTCCAGATTAGTTTCAGCTGCCTTGGGTTTATTAGGATGAAAGACGCATATACATTGCATAGCATGTGCCATGTTGCATTTTGATCGCCTCCACAGCAATACTGCTGAGACAGCCAGTGTTTCATCCCACACTAGGAATTAGTGCTTGATTGTCGGCTGTCTCCGCATATGACTGGCGCGCTAGTTTTTTGCCGCTCCTACGCTTTCGGCGATGTGCAAACAGTTTATACTAAATATCGTTACCAAGAGAATGTTCGGCGACCATTTGCATTTTTTTTAAATGGCTAGATATAATATACACAAGCGATCTAAGCCCACGACTGCTGCACTGGCCGCTGGTTAGCTGATATACGCTTTTGACTGGTTTTGTGGGTAGTTCACTTAAACGGGAGCTCACTTAAACGGGTAGCTCGCAGGTGCATCATTTTTACACATATACTGCTTGTCCAAGCAAATTTGATCCAAGGGATAAAAAAAAAAACATTTCGGAGGCAGGCAAAGGAAACCAGATACATATTGCTGGAAGCTACCTTGAGCGCCACAGAAAAGGTTTTGTTTGGAATCCTTAATTGACATTATTTACCTAAATTACTGATTATTGACTTACACAATAAATGGTGTTGCTACTTTGAAGAGTACCGGCACAAACCACGTTTGATTATTTGCGATAAAGAACCCTCACGTCTGCATTTTGAACGCCAGATACAGTAGGAAACCACGAAAATACAAAAATCAGATTCCTGGACAATACAACTGAGGACTTGGCTTGGCTCGACAGCCCTGTGTAGCGTTAGACCTACAAGTTGCCTATGGTTTCTTCGTCCGCGCCACCACATTCGTCCAGCAAGACTGTATTTGTATTTTACAGCTGAAAAATACTGTTCCACTCATTTGTATCCTTACCGCTTTGTAGTCATTATCCGCATTGCAAAGTTCGGCGCGCTCATTGTAACTCGAGCCTTCATGTGCGCCAAAGGGTCGACGCGAAGCAACCATCGCCAGCATATCACCCTTACTCATGCATGGGGCTAGCCATCATAGCGGCAGGTTGTTTTGTCCGCTCAAAATCATGTTGTGAGCAGCACAATCGAGGTGCGCGAATGGGCTGGTAACGGTATCTACATAACCCGGAATTTATCTGCAGCTGGAAAAAAAGGTACACATGAGGTTTCTAACCGCAAATATTGAAACAGGGGTTTCCGAACGTGCTCACCGACTCTAAGTCCTACTTATTGTCTAAAGTGAATATTTAGTACTTGAAGCGAATAACCTCACTTCGCTACGTACACAATAAAAATTTTCTGCGCTGTCCTAAGTTGCTGCCAGCAATGCGCCACCGGTTTCCATCGTCTGTTTCTAATGGTTTATTTATAACCCTTGGCTCAAGATATGGGGCGCAGCAGGTGTGATGTAGCTTGAATAAAACCTGCAAGAGATTATATATATGGGTAGATTTGTAAGGTTTACAGATTTCACTTACAAATTCTACGGGAATCGCGTCACTGCGGCCTTTCTTTTACACGTAATAGCGCTATATTCGTAGCTAAAATAAAGTACTCAACGTATTAATTAAGCTTAGCAATTGCAGCTGTAACAGAAAGTGAAGGCCGGCGACAGCTAAGGTGTGCCTAGCTTTCAAATTTTCTTAGATGACACAACCGTTCAAAATATGGAATATTAAAAAAAGCCCTTGATATTGGCTTTCTCACAGCGTATTATGGGTGCCTTAGTTTAGAAACATAATCCAGGTCCCATGGCCATCTTTCGTTTCCAATGAAATTCTTATATGTGGTGGGCGAATATCTAGACACAAAAGAATTAACTTTAGTTTTTCAAGATACGCGTAGTTCCCTCGAAAAAAAAAATGTGTGGTATATCTCTAGAGGTAGAAAACGCTGTTTTTTCCATATCAAAATGTTGCAAGTTTGGATACCATGATTTTGTCATCTACTATGTTTTACTCACTAAATATATGCAGGTTTTACATTTACAAACACTATTAGAAACCTGTTTTGTTTTTGCAGTTCAGTTATTAAAAAATCGCAAACTTTGCTTCAGGAGCGTTATGCTGCAAAAATATTATTCATTTTTAACCTTATGTACTGGCATATGATGCATTAGGTTGGTCGCACTAAATATGTTTTCACTTCTTGACGCATGTTCTTAATTCCAGGCAGTATCTGGAGCTCCAGACCACTAGGTGTGTTCTCCACAACGGATCAAAATTGCTCAGAATTCGAAAACAGCAGTAAAGGGCAAATTTGCTGCAATTAAAAAAAAGATCATCTTCGATTTTCATTCAAATCCCTCTCAAAAATCTTCAGTACCTCAAAAATATCGCGGACTGAAAAGTGTTGCGTTATACTGTTTAAAAATATAACACTAAATATTAAACCGAGTGCTTGTGCTGATAATGGCCAAATTCAGCCTTCATTCTTGCAAGATCCAATAATATCTTGGCACGGAAACTATTTCTCTACATTATCTAGGTTCCATTCTTTATTTATGAAAAAATTTGAAGCTCTAGATTTGTGTGTGTTTCTGCATATTATTTTCAAATTGGACAAAAGTAAGAAAATGTTAAAATAAGGAAAACTGATTAGAATTGAAGAAACGGCCGCAACATCAATTTTTATCAAAATCTGTGGAAACAATGCGAAGTATATTATTAATTTGAGTCAGTAAATATATTGAATTCTGCAAAATGTAATATTAGAAATATAAAAATGCCTGTTTTTGTTCTATAGATGTGCTTATATGTCTCCCCCTTATGGAGTAGGCATCAAAACTTCAAGTTAGTATTTGCTGAATTTAGTTACATTTTACCTTAAGTAAAATTTAAAACCGTGTCAGCGCTTATACATACTTTTTCTGCTTCTGGGCAAATAGCTTAAAATGGTATTGATTCACTATTTCTGTCAATTTCATGGCAGAACGCAAGTGAAGGCTGAACTTTTTCTCTGTCCTGCATTCTTTTTTATTGCTAGGTGCAATAGTATTCAATCTACTTTATTAATATATTATTCCATTTCTCAGCTTTGACCACCACTAACAATACCATATTTTTGAAGATGATTTTTCAATGTGTAAGTTTTATAATTACAATCATAAGCAAATCGCCTTCCAGCGTAATAATTATGGTGGCGTTACAGAGAACACACATAGCAGGTTAGAGTCTCCAAATTCTGCCTTAAATTAACAATATGACCTGCGTAATAAACACAGAATGTTTTAGTGCAAACGACGTAAGGCATCACATGTCAGTATGTAAGGTTGAACATTAACATTTTTGTAGCGCGTTGTTCTTGAAGCAAAGTTTGCGATTTTTTACTAAATCAACTGCATCAATGAAACACACTTTTAGTACTTCTTATACAAGTAAATGTTACGCAAATGCGGTGAGTAAAAAGCAATGAATGACAAAATTTTACGCAACCAGCCGGCCTCCAAACTTGCAACTTTTTGAAACGACAAAAACGGCGTTTTCCAGCTTTAGTGATAGGCGTCTTTTTTTTCGAGAATACTACGCCGCATCTGGCAAACCTAAGGGTCATTCCTTTGTGTCGAGACATTAGCCCACTACATATGAAAATTTAATTTAAAAAAAATGGTCATGGCACCACGATTACTGTTCCTGTCCGAAGACATCCATATTTGTTTTCATTTCGTCTCTTCAAACAGGCTGGTTTAGCCAATGCGGTGAATAAAAATATCATCGCATATATTAAAGATTTTCGCGCTATATGTTATAGCTAAAGCTACCTATATTGTCACAACTGTCATACATTATTTTTAGCTGAAACAACATCACAAAAGGGATTCGATTGCAAATTGTTCGCTAGTTAAATAGACGTACGAGATGACACACGTATACTTTGTAGAATACAATTTAGGAAAGAGCAGATACAAACTACAGGCGAATAATGCTATGATATGGAGCATATGTATTACTCCGATTAACAGTAAAAAAAATCAACTTTTAACATATTAATATATTCGACAAACTATTGGATGCTCACATAGGAACACAATTAATGAGCTCATCCACGCATATAATGTCTATGGGCATTAGATGTGTGGATGACTTCGTTTTATTCCAATTCGTGCGTCACTCAAAATAATTGAGCGAGAAAAAAGTTAATGTCTACACAATTTTCAGTGAGTATACCACAAATTATACTAAGCTGCCTCATATATGTCACATCACCTAGCAAGTGAAATGGGATAACAGAAGTAATCAGACTCTAACCCTGATCAGCATTTCGCTTTTGCGCCGTCTTTGTAAGTTTTTAGGCAGGCTTTTCCACTGATTATCCTCTTCTTTATACCCCTGCCACCCACAGGACACAAATCTTCTGGGGGTACCGAACTGTTGGTTTTCGCACCAGTGATACAACTTAATCGATCCATTTATACGTGGAAAACACTCTCGATGCGCACCTCAAAAAAAAAAATGAAAGCATGTATGTGTAGGCGAAATCATTCACCGGCGATTTAATAATATGATTTGAACAATAAAATCAAAGGATCACACTCGAAGTAACAAAAAAGTGGTGGAGAGATAGGAATTGAAGCAATGAAAGGCGGTTGCTTTCTGCAAAAAGCCAATAGCAAGAGGTCCACCGTCTATAAGAATAGGCAATAAAAATAAGGCATATTTAAAGGTGCATGCAGCAGTTACAGTGATGCAGTGCTACCTTTTTTTAGGCAGGCTTTTCCGCTGATTTTCTTCTTCTTTATTGCCCTTCCAACCACAGGACACACATCTTCTGGGGGTTGTCGGTTTTCAGACCAGTGATACCACTCAATCGATCCATTTCTGCGTAGAAAACGCTCCCGATGCGCATCTAAAAAAATGAAAGCATGTATGTGCAGGCTAAATCATTCACACATGATAAAACAATATGATTTGAACAATGAAATCAAATGATCACACCCAGATCAACAAGAAAGTGGTGGAGAGACGGAAATTGAAGCAATGAAAGACGGTTGCTTACTGAACAAAGCCTGCAGCAAGAGGTCCTGCGTCTATAAGAATAGGCAATAAATTAAGGCACGTTAATAGGTGCATGCAGCAGTTAAAGCGATGCAGTGTTACCTTTCTTTTTCACTGCAGTGATTGGTATAAATATTACAGCAATTGCTAGGCATCTCAGGTAACCCCATTGAAAACTTCGTCCAAGGTACCGAGGAGCAGTGGCGTGTTATTTTCAGCTGTTAACGGAAAGACAGGCTATCCTATGAGTGCATGCGCATTTCCTCCTTTTTGTACCTTGAATAAAAGCGACTGAACAGTGAGTGTTGCAAGAGGTGCAGCGTCCCTAGGAATGGGGAACAAAATTAAGTTTTCGTAAACAGAGGTACAAAAAGAAGCAAATATGCCTGCAATAATAGCATGATGGCCTACCTTTTGATCGACAGCTGTAAACAACCTGTCACTGCCAGTCGGTTCTTTAGATAGGCTTATCAATGCCAGAGCTTAAACCTAAGAGCAATATGAGTAATATTTATTGCGGTCACGGCCGTAAAGAATTCTAGCGCAACACTCCATTACTGTAACTATTCAACAGTCCATTTATACATATCGTTCATTAAAGAACCATGCACATCATATTAAGTTGCTATTTTCTACTCCCAAATGATTTCCTATAGAATTAAAATACGTGGATCGCTGCTTCGGTTTCAACATTCTTGCACGATGGCTATGGCGTGCACTTCATGCATACGGTACGGTACGTGAGGTACAAAGAGCTGTAATTGCCGAACAGGCGGACCTGACGGCCTGTACCATTTCGCCTGAAAGTGCGCGCCGTGATCGAGCGCTTCGCGAGCAACATATTTTGGACGATATGGTTGCCTCATACCGGCCGTCAATGTTTTGTACAATGTCTCCCGCGTGCACGTTGTTTACTTTGCAGTGACAGGGACGCAGTGCACACACGGCTTATGTGCCTTTTTGTTTGTATTGTTATTTTCCCCCGCCTTCGAAGCGCGTCTGCGAAATCGCTCTCCTATTGTCGCCGCTTTCTGATAACGCCCTCACCTGAAGGCGTGTGCTCAGAAGGGGGGCGTCGATTAAGAAAATTTTGAAAAGGGGCTCACTTGCGCTGTTCACGGCTTTCAATTCCTCAAGATGATATTTACCATTATAAAAGTGAAGGTTCATTATGACTTGATTATAGCCTAATCATCAAGCGGCATCACGCACACAATGTCCGCCCCACTGTAAAATTCGCTTGCACAGACGGCACGGACAGTTTTCAAAACTTCGTCTGTACATCTGAAAACAAAAAACTGCCCTTAACTCTTCACAAAACCCAAAAACTGTGTGAACATGGCTTCCTGCGCGCAGAAGAGAGGCTGTCCAAAATATATGTACAAAGCCGGGCGCATAGTATCTGGTTACTAATTGATTGCGGCGCGCTGCACAGTCAAAAAACTTCGCAAATGGCTGCCTGCAGTGTTCTGTCACGTGTTGGTGGCATACACACCTGTTACGCACGGCTCCTCTATTTTCGGCGCAAATGCTATTCATATCGCAGCCAGCAAATAAGTCCACGCACTTGGTTGCATGTCACCCGGACGAAAATTCGCTTAGTTCTTGAAGTCATGATTCGCGCAGTTGTTTCGAGGAGAATACGGAAAGAGAACATTTGGGACTGGCGGGAGATTATATAGAACCAATTATGAAGCAATGACATGCTGCAAAGATATATACTCACGGTCTAAGATGACGGCGTTCACTGAGTCTGATAATGCCGATGGTATTCCGCCATTGCTGTAATCCGTACTCCGGCGACATATCACAGCTCAGCTATTCACTGATATGTAGCAAGCACAAACCGGAGCACATGGACATGTATAGGCGCAAGAGAGAATTATGCACAGCGCAATGAAAAAGAAAATTAATGAGGGAAGAAATTAAAGAAAGGTTTAAGAAGCTGTCACAAGTCTTGTAGCGTCTTCAACAAGCTCTGAAATGAACGCTTCGGGAGGAGGCCGCACAGCAGCGCAGCTGGGGATGCTTTCTGTTGTGTCTTGCACGTAGACGCGTAGGCGAGGGGCAACAGCGAACCGCTCAACCAGTGCGCGATTCCCGCCGCGGTGTTGTGTTCGCATGGGCTGCGCGTGGGAACGAAGGACCAACGACCCTCTCAACATTCCGTTCCTCCCAGCCCTCTTCTGCTTGCACCGGCCAGCCGTGACTTCGGACCGTGCCGATGAGCGGCCGCCAGCGCGCACCGCTCGAGTCGAGTTCTAAAAAATAGTTTTGTTTTGTGTGTTTGCAAACGCATTGTTTCTTCAAGCCAACCCCGTACATAACATTTTCTAAAAAAAATAGAAAGCCTCCCCATCTACCATCCACATTCTTGCGTAAATCCATACAGTTGGTGCATCGACAAATGCGCGCGTCCCCTCCCGTTCGCCACCTATGATCGAACAAAGGATTGTCGTTCGACCTTTTATATTTACTTCAAAATATTATATATTGTTGCGTGATGACTGATTAATAATGTCGAAGAGGCGGAGTTCCGAGCTTCTCTTCTATTCTGGCCAACTTTGGTTATAGATTAATCAAATTATGTTCAAGTTATCTAGCTGAAAATTATCTGACTAAATATATACGTTTTTATTTGTATTCAGTTGTTCGCTTTTCAGGTATGAGTAGATGTTTCTATAAAAATTCTCAACATCGGCCCAGGAAATAAAAATTTTCTAATTTGCAGGCCTTTATTTCAGAAAAGGTTCATGGTAGAGCAGCAATAATTCCACAATATGTTCCCAGCATAATTGTCCGCAAACAGCTAAAACTCATATTTTTATGACATTTGAATACAAAGATACGATCGCGCTAATTTACAGAAAACAGCGAATATTGAAAATTTTTAGGAAAAAAAAACAGTTTTAAGATTGTTCAAACTTTTTCCACCCATTCTACACTACCTCAGATTTCAAAACCATTAAAAAACACCTTGCATAATTTTGTAGCGCAAGTAATTATGGCCACTTCGATAAAGC
Source organism: Amblyomma maculatum (assembly GCF_055883805.1). Lineage (NCBI taxonomy): Eukaryota > Metazoa > Arthropoda > Arachnida > Ixodida > Ixodidae > Amblyomma > Amblyomma maculatum. Next base: position 147,904,355 of record NC_139347.1, on the reverse strand, counting down.
CTTTGTCCAATTATAGCGCACCGCGCAGTTCTGAAGATTCTACGGAATTTGTGAATTGTTCAAGGTTTTTAAATTTTGGCATATAATTTTGTAACAGGGAGAAATATATTTACAAAAGAGGAATAAATATATATACATTGAGGAACAGCCAAGGAGCCAGGCTACGAGGGCCCCCGTTCGACGCACTTCTTTTTCTTAATCTTCCACAAACGAGCGCGCCACTTCGTCCTCATCATTCTCCAGCTATAACAATATTTCTTCGGTCATGTTGTGTCTCGACTTCGCAAATCGACGGTGACAGACACAGCAATGAATAATTCAGAATCAATTTTGTGCGCGTCGAGGTCCTGAAGCGCTGTGGCATCAGGCAATACACAGACGTTTTTCGCAACCACCTTCACCTTAACGCGGATTGCACAAAAAGACGATAACGTTCAATGAGCAAGCAACGTATTCCAAATCATTTTAGTAGAATGAAAGAATTGGAAAGGGCATGGAAAACTGCCTCATTAAAACAATGTTTCTGGGCTGCATTCGTTTTTTCGAATGACTCGACAGCACACATTATTTTCATTCCTGTACAGTTTTTTTATTCCTTTGCCATCGCCTAGCGCGGCTGGAATGGTCAAACTCTAAACTAATAGGCGGAACAAACTATTTTTGTTGTTTATTGCCGATATATATGTTGTGCGCCATATAAATGTACCGGGGCCTTCATGCTCGCAGTCTGCGCGAAAAACTGTCATTTTTTTACCACCGTGTGAATGCCAAAACTAAAATGGTAACCTCGCGAGTCTTTCGGCTTTTCATTTTCATGAAAGTGATTGCCAGTGATTGCGTCCAGAAAGTACACACATCATATTCGGTCCTTTCTCCAGGTAAACAGACGATGCTGCGCGTAGTTCCTTATGGATAATACAAAAGCACTAGAACAAAAACATCGCTGAGAAAATGGTCATTTGTTCCTTCAACTTGAGGCAACGTTTCCCTTCTCGGCAATGAAAACGCTACCTTCTAATCACTAATTTAATGTCACATGATCATGCTATGGCGACACGGTTTCGTTTTGTATGCGCGTTCTCACTGACAACTGGATTTGTACTAGAGGTTAAGTAGATGCAGGGATGCAATCGGCGTCCAATACAGGCATATTGGTCGTGAGTGCTAGCCGGCCTGGGGTATACATATGTGGTCGCACGGTCGTGCTATCATCAGATAAAATTGTGCGACAAACGTATGCGCCTGCGACAAAATCTGCATGCATGCCAATAGCCTAAAACCGTAAACACATTTAGCTGACCCCCAAAAATGCGCCGCTTATTAGCGCATCGAACAGACGAATCCAGACAGCTGCAGCGGTATACGTGCTTGAATGCGTTATTGTAATTGTCATCCCGTACGTGGTACTCTGTGAGGTCCGAACGATCGGCTGAAATGTTGTCGGAATTAAATGCCGCGGTTTGGCGTCCAGCGCACGTGTATTTAACCATAAAAATGTAGAATTTGTTTTGATTGAATGGTCAACGGAAAATATTCACTTCGGTAGCCCATTAAAGCTGCATTTAAAGACAATCGGGAGATCAGGGTGCAAAGTGGTCCATCGTGGGCAGTTTTCATACAGGGATAGCTGATATTGGAAAAACACAAGACAAATTGGTCCATTACAGCCAGTTTAAAAAAAACAGGACGGTCAACGTCGGAAGAACACAGGACACCTTGTTCCATTGTAGCCAGTTTTAAAAACTGAACGGGCAACGCCGGAAGAACACAGGACAGCATGGTCCATTGTAGCCAGTTTTAAAAAAGGAATGGCCAACGACGGCGGAACACAGGACAACTTGGTCCATTGTAGCCAGCTTTAAAAAACTGAACATCCAATACTGGAAGAACAGAGGATAACATTGTCCATTGTAGCCATGTTTAAAAACCGGAACCTCCAATGCTGGAACAACACAGGACAACTTGGTCCATTGTAGCCAGTTTTAAAAAACGGAAAATCCGACGACGGAGGAACGCAGGACAACTTGGCCCATTATAGCCAGTTTTAAAACCCGGTGCGACCATATTGAAGAAACAATGGCAATCTCGGTCCAATATAGACATTCTATATGTACGGCAGCGCCAATATCTGGAACTCACTGTACATCTTGGCCCAAGCTAGCCAGTGCTGGCTATTGGCAGTGCCAACACTGGGAGAGCATTGGCTAGCCTGGGCCATTGTTGAACATGGTGTTGACTGGCATGTCCTATGTTGGGAGCATTCTGGTTAGGCTGGCCCACTGTGGGGCCACTGTTTGCCATCGTACTTACAACATTGGCCCAATGCTTTGTGCTGCCTGGGTTCTCTCATCTTGAAGTTCAAAGCACCAGCCTGAATCGTTTTCCGAAGTTTTACCGCAGGGACAGATTTTATGCTCTAAAGAAACAAACACAGACAAAGTCAGAGGCAGTAGTAGATTAGGTGCACAAAGTAAAACACCTTATCATGTGGCTTAAAAAGTGTCTGCAACACAGAACTCGCCTGAAAGCTTTGTTTATTAGTATTCCCCATTCAAACAGCTCTAAGAAACTAATGTCGTCATAAACGTTATTTTCAGCATTCTCAATGCTTTTCTAGCAATTTTTCAAGAATTTTGTGCACACCTGGAGCGTAGAGCTGGCCCAAAAGCTCGCGTTTCACTCACTGCTGCGGCCGGCCGGCGGGCGCCAAGGAGAAAAAGCGTGTCGTGCGTAGTGCTATCCACCGCCGCGCGATTAGAATCGAGGAGGAAAGCGCAGCGCGGAGGAGAGGGTCGCTCACTTTTGCAACAGATGCTCAAAAGATCCGGCTCGCTCCTGAGCGGCACATCTCTAGTCAGAAATCGAGACTATTAGTGTCCGTTTGCTGCCGAATTATTTGCAAATTGGGTCTCTGTCACTATATTATGTTTAAATTTTCGTTTATATGATTATGAAGAAACATGCGGAGACCTAGCTTCAAAAATAAATCGTATTGAAACATATTATTGAGGAGCAAACAATGTTCTCGGACAGGAAAGCAACCATGGAAGAGCCTTCTAGATATGGCTGCAACATTACTTGCAGTGAGAGTGTTGCAGTAGCTTATTCCTATAAAAGAAACCTCTCATGCGCTTCATGTATTAGTCCAAAATTTGTGAAATTTTATATGCCTGGCCGTGTTAACAGCCCCTGAATAGTTGCAAGGTGAAGACTAATAGGCAATTAAACTCTGTTGGCGACCCAGCCAAAACGCTGCGTTGGACTGTCACTAAGAATGTTGCCACTTTAAGGTGCTTTAAAACAAAAATACTGGAGAAAAATTGGATAATGCCGGCTTATATGACTTCACATTGCACGAAGTGTATTTTGCCAAGTCCTTACCTAAGGGAGTGATAAGGAGCAGGTGTAGAAACATGCACTGCTCCTCTCAAATAAAAATGCGTGAAAATATCAAACTACTTTTGCCGAAGTTGCGGTTCTGATAATTGTTACGCTGATACGTGTTTTGCATAGTGCAGTTATTCAATTACGCTTGCATAGTAACGGAATACATACCTAAAAGTGGCTATAATGACCAACTCGAAGGCTCTTGGCACCGCAGATGGCAAGGCAGAGAAACATTTATTTCTAAAATTGCAAGTAGAAATTCATTTTGTAATGTGCTATAAATCTTTGAAGTTTTCGCAGCACGAAAAAAACGACACGAAAAAGCACACACGATCGGACGAATGTTTCTTTGTGTCGTCGTTTTTTTTTCATGCTGCGAACACATCAGAGATGGATCAGTACCAACAGGCCCAATAATCAATATTATGCTATTATTATGCTATTATGGAAAGTGACGCTTAAGATTAAGAAATCTAGATTCATGCGCATAAATCCCGAACGAGTATGACCTTACCAATATCGTTCTTGAATCTGTCATGTCATACAAGTACCTCGGCTCTCGTATGAATTATAACTAGAAAAGTCACCTCGAACTCATTATCTGCAAAGCAAACTGTGCGCTAAAATATGTAATACGCAACGTTCACTTCTGACACTAAACATTTTTAATACAAACAATCGTCTGTCCACAATTAGAGTAAGTATAATAAATTTCAGATTCAGGCAGCAACTAATTGATTAACCGTATCAAAATGATTGAAACAGCATGGCTCCAATCATATTGCTACAGATCATATCGTAGGCACTGGAGCGCTCATCTCTGTAACGAGTGCAAAACTTCGTCGCCATTTACGTAAAGTTCTCACGTCGGTCAGGCATCAGGTGCGTGTCGCGGATGTCGGAACGGTTGGTATTGACGGACTTCGCACTGCTCGCGTTAGTGTTGCTGTCCATGACTTTCCGGTGCTGTTCAGTCTTGAACCCTTGACCTCATGACCTCATCCTCGGCCTCAACTTTCTATTGGAACACTATGCTCTCATTGACTGCTCGCAAGGCGTCTTGAACCTAAATCTCCAAATCATCGTTATTGAACCTTTGCATTCTTCTCCCCTACGGTATTCACCTGACCAAGTTTCTCTGCCCTCAGTAGCCGCCTCATTCATTACCTTGCGTCTACCTCATATATTCCCCATGTTTACTACTTAGTTCCGCCTCGTTCTGATCTCTTGCTGAGCCGCTACCTTGCACAGTCCCACACCATCGCTACAATCAAGAGGAACACTGTCACTTCCGTTGCACCTATTTGGTCCAAGTGCTTCCACGTGGCATATGCTTGGCCACGTTCTCACCTCCTGGCTCCTGTAAAGTCGCCGCTTTGGACACTGACAATTCTCCATACATCTGCAGACCATGCCCACGATCCTACTCAAACTGACGTGATTATGGCAACGATGCCCTCCGATTTGCTCACTGCCCAAACTCGACAGCTGCATGCGCTTTTAGAGTCCTATTCCGACATCTTCGACCCCTAACACAGCGCCCTAGGACAAGCTCTAACTGTCAGGCAGCCCATCGACACCGGCGACGCCCCTCCTATCCGCCGCCGACCATACCGGGTCCCCCATTCAGAACGACAGGTTCTGCAGGTGGAAGTGGCGAAAAATTCTGGATAAGAACAACATTATGGAGCCCTCTCATAGTCCCTGGGCTTCGCCCGTCGTCCTGATGAAGAAAGATGGCTTGTGGTACTTGTGTGTGGATTCATCATCATCATCATCATCATCATCATCATCATCAGCCTGATTATACCCACTGCAGGGCGAAGGCCTCTCCCATATTTCTCCACTTAACCCGGTTCTGTGCTAGCTGCATCCACTTGACCCCTGCGAACTTCTTAATATCATCCGCCCACCTAACTTTCTGCCGCCCCCTGCTACGCTTTCCTTCCCTTGGAATCCAGTTTGTTACCCTCAGCGACCATCGGTTATCCTTTCTTCGCACTACATGTCCTGCCCATGTCCATTTCTTCTTCTTAATTTCCACTAGAATGTCGGTAACTTGAGTTATTTTTCTGACCCACTCTGCACGCTTTCTATCTCTTAATGTTACCCCTACCATTTTTCGTTCCATAGCCCTCTGGGTTGTCGTCAACTTAAGTAGAACTCTCTTGGTTAGCCTCCACGTTTCAGCCCCATAGGTGAGTACAGGCAAGATGCAACTGTTGTATACTTTCCTCTTGAGCGATACCGGTAAGCTGCTAGTCATAATCTGCGAGTGCTTGCCAAATGCGCTCCATCCCAATCTTATTCTTGTTATTTCCTTTTCATGGTCCGGATCTGCGGTTACTGCCTGTCCTAAGTAGACATATTCGCCTACTACTTCCAGTATTTCGCTACCTAATGTAAACTGCTCAGGGGGTAGACGAGCCGTACGTGAAAGTGCTGGAAGATATATATAGTGGCTGCACAGCAACCTTAGTTCTGCGTAAAGAAAGTAACAAAATTCCCATAAAGAAAGGTGTTAGGCAAGGAGAAACGATTTCCCCAGTACTATTCACAGCTTGTTTAGAGAAGTATTCGGAGACTTAGAATGGGAGCAGTTAGGGATAAGGGTAGATGGAGAATACCTCAGTAATCTGCGATTTGCTGATGACATTGCCTTGCTAAGCAACTCGGGGGATGAACTGCAAATAATGATTGATGACCTAGACAGAAAAAGTAGAACGGTAGGCTTGAAAATCAATATGCAGAAGACTAAGGTAATGTTCAACAGCCTCGGGAAGGAACAGCAGTTTACATTAGGTATGTGGATTAGCGACACCTGAATAAGATGTCTATCCAGTTCCTAGAATCAGCGATGCCTTGGATTGCCTCTATGGGCCCCAATTCTTTTCGTCCATTGACCTACAACCTGGCTGTTGGCGAATCGCTGCGGTTGACCAGGATTGAGTGCGTTTGTCACTTTAGATGGTATGTATCAGTTTAAGTTTAGACCTTTCGGCTTATGTAATACGCTAGTTACTTTTGAGCGCGTGATGCAGTCCTTACTCCAAGGATTCAAATGGTCCACATGCCTGTACTCTTTAGGCAATGTAACTGAGTTTTCATCCACGTTTTCGTCCCACATGACGCACATCTATAAAGTTATTTCACTCTGTTGCCATGCGATACTACAGCTCAACTCTTCGAAATGCCGTTTCGCCCGTCGTCAACTCAATATACTAGATCCCTTCGTCGATGCTACGTGGGTTTGTGCCGATCCAGACAAGATCCGAGCAGTAAAAGACTTCCCGGTGTCACGTTCGAGCAAGGGCGTCCGATGTTTTTTGGGTTTTTGTTCCTACTTTCGTCGATTTATTCAAACTTTTGCCGACATTGTTCAGCTGCTCACAGATCTTCTCTAAAGAGATGTATGTTTTTTCTGGGGGTAGTCCTAAAATCAAGTCTTTGCCCAACTTATAAGAAAGCTTACCACCTCACCGGTCTTGGCACACTTTGATGTGTCTGCTCCTATTAAGGTCCGCACTGATTCCAGTGGCCATGGCATCGGGGTCATCCTCTGCCAGCGCCAATCCAGCACTCATCGTGTATTTGCCTATGCTAGCCGGCTCCTATCCCCTCCAGAGAAGAAGTATTCTATTATCAAACGAGAGTGCTTGGTGCTCGTCTGGGCTGTTGGAAAATTTTGACCCTACCTATATGACAGGCCCTTCACAGTTGTGACAGATAATCACGCACTTTGTTGGCGTTCTTCTCCGAAGGATTCTGTTTGCCGCATCGGATGTTGGCCGCTACGACTCCAAGAGTATGACTGCGCTGTGATCTACAAGTTCGGCTGGTTGCACAAAGATGCTGACTGCCTCATTTGTATACCCTGTTGACCACACTGATACTGCCACTAGTACATACACGAGTGACCTGTTCTCTCTATCACCGTTTACAACTATTGCCGAAGAACAGCGTCGGGATGAGGAGCTTCTCTCTGCCATTAATCACCTGACGTCCGCCCAAACCTACCCTTAACCTAACCGCTTTGCTCTCGTTGACGGCATTTTATACCACCAGAACCTTCAGCCCACTGCTCCTCATCTTCTCCTAGTCGTCTCCAAGCACTTATGAACTGTCGTTCTCCAAGAATTAAACGATCTCCAAACTGCTGGCCATCTAGGCGTTACTCGCACCGACGACTGCATCGGTCGTCGGTTCCTCTAGCCTGGCTTCAGTCGCTCAGTGTGCCGTTATGTTAGGGCTTGTAATGAATATCAGCGTCGAAAGCGGCCTGCGCCCGCTCTCGATAGCTTTGTTCAGCCCATCGACATCCCTCCGGAGCCATTCTACCATGCCGGCTTGGACCTTTTCGGACCTTTTCCTGAGTCCACTTCTGCAATAGATAGATTACAGTAGCCATAGTTATGCCGCCCGCGCTCCCCACGAGTATTGCCGCTGAAGACACCGACTTTATTCTTCAAAACCTCATTCTTCATCATGGAGTTCGCCGCCAACTGCTCACTGACCATGGCCACACCTTTCTTTCAGCATATGTGGACGACATTATTCGCGCGTCCTCAACTAAACATAAGCTGACGACCGCTTACCACCCACAAACTAATGGACTCACCGGGTGGCTCAATCGCACTATCACTAACATGCTCGCCATGTAGGTCTCCTCTGATCACCATGAAAGGGACATCGCCCTCCCCTACGTTCCATTTGCATACAACTCATCCCGCTATGACACCAGGGTGCTCTCCATTTTACCTCTTGTACGGCCGTCAGCCCCAACTGCAGCTTGAAATTTTGTTTCGAACATCTGGCTCCCCACAGTCTGAATACGCCAGTGAAGCCATTGCCCGTGCCGACCATGCTCGCCAAGCTTCCCAAGCTTCCCAACAAGAACACTATAACAGCCGCCACCTCGAAAGTTCTTTATCACCTGGATCCCTTGTATTGATCTGGGTGCCTTTTCGTCGTATTGTGCTCTCGGAAAAGCTTCTTTCTCGTTATGTGGGCCCGTATCGTGTGCTGCGGCAAGTAACAGCCGTCAACTAAGATATTGAGCTTGCCTTTTCCGAGACCACTTCGCGTACCGTACAGTCAGGTAGTGTTCACGTATCGCGCCTTAAGCCCTAGAACCTACCGTGCCTCGACACTCACTAAGCAGCACCGCAACGGTGTTTCTGCGCCCGGGGGCCATGCTATGGATCGACTCATCGACGATGAGACTGCCGAAGTGTGTGTCTGCTTGACGCGTGCTCGGGGCCCGAGTCCCTGGCAGTGGTCTTTGTGTTTTGATGTACGATGTGCCTTGTGTTTGTGTTCAGTCCTGTGTGAGTGTACCAGTGTTTGCGTGACGTGAACGCCTCCTAACACGTAACAATATTCTCAAATTATAATAGATCCCATGCATATCTACAATGAAATATAAATTAAACGTCTTACCACTTGCATTCCGGCATAACCTCGCACGACTTTGCCTCTTTCATAAGAGTTTTATGCACAACACTTTCCACGATGAATTGCTCGTTCCGCCTTCATATATGTGTTTCTGTTTAGATTATGTTCAAAAAGTTGCCACGATCATGTCTAATATGAAAACATCCTTGAATTATTTTATCCCGCGCACATCGAATGACTGCAATCACCTTCATTCTCTTGCAATGATTACTCAACTTTAATTTTTAGTCTCTGGTGCGCAACACGTACTATCCCGATCATTTGGTGTATCTAGTAGGTTAATCACTGTGTGTCACTTTTTTTACTTGCCTTCGTTAAAATCAGTAAATATGAAGTTCTCCTCTACAATTGTAACTGTATAATTATTTTTAATTGTCTTCTGATCTTCTAATACCATATACCATTCAAACTAAATCTATGATCGACAACATTTTTATGCTTTTGTTATCAACGGCACCCGTTATTCTGTATCGGTTATTTCTTGCTACACTTACAAATATATTAGTAATTATCTTGCTCCCGTTAATAATGTTTCTACACTGAGGATATCAATTTAAAAAGAAGTAGTATATAAATACGCGCAATTTGCACATAGTCCAAGCGATAAGCTTTGATACAACTAGCTTTCTTTGTATAATTATGTGCACATTTCATGCTGTATTTCCTCATGCAGTGTTTTTCTGAATTTATTTATGTAAACAGTTGTCTTACGGGGTCGGTAGGTCTTCGTCATTCTGCACAACCCAAGTGTTCTTGCTTTGTAAGGCAAACCAAAACGAAGTGGATTAAATATATGTTTCAGGCAAGCAATAAATGCGCACTGTGAAAGTTTCCATTTGATATGTTATCCTGAACGAACTTTTGATGCTCAGTTACAGAGATCGTAAGCAGGCAGGGTTTAAAAAGATTGTTACGAGGGGAATTAAGCCTTCACACAGGAACGGGTCGCGCCAGACGTGGGAAGTCAGATATTGGTGCCGTTCAGCGCAGCACTCACTGTTCTTTCACCGCGCACACCTGTTCTTCCACAACTTCGTCTTCGTTCCTCCGTGGCCCTCATGGGTGTTAATGTGGTTACCCAAGCCCAACTTGCCCATACGGGCTCCAGGTGGGCCACGTAATGTGTGCTACTTGGGTGGTGTTTCCTCCAAATCGGAAATTCAGGCACGCTTTCTGGTGTACCCTGCCTGGTGTGTGGAATCTGGTGTGTTTCAGAAACGGTTTGTGTGTACCGGGCCTGGTGTGCTTATTCTCGTGTGTCCGCGCTAGTGTTACCGCTGTAGTAATAAGAGAGTAATTACTCATTGGCATCCACCTACGCGCAGCTATAAGGCTACAGGGGACACGAATACAGCTTTCTCATAAAACTTCGTAGGTAAAGGAACATTCTTCCTTCTCCGGGGACCAGTGTTACCTATCTGGCAAATGCGGCTGGTGTATTCACAAGACCACCCTAGTGTGTCTGGTGTACCTAGCATGGCGTTTTGCTGCAAATGCTCGTTACTTTCTACGTTGTTGACAAGCGATGTGTTATTATGAGTTAAAAATGACTAGCAGGGTATGAAATATCCGAAAGCAACAAAAACTTAGCTGTTAATTTGCTCTTCAACAACGCCTGCTACCTTAAACTGCTTCCGAGCACTGAGCAGGCTCCTCAATTGTCCGTAAGATGAATTTCTCCGGCAACCTGTGCCACCTCGGTCACAGAAAATCCTTCAGAAGGTAGATAATTGCAGAAAAAATTTATAATTGCAATCAGTATGAAATAACATACAAATAACATACGTATAAAACAACTGATACATATTTGCCTACGAATTCCAGTGCTTCGCTACCTAATGTGAACTGCTGTTCCTTCCCGAAGGTGTTGAACATTATCTTAGTCTTCTGCTAGTTGATTCTTAAGCCTACCTTCCTACTTTACCTGTCTAGGCAATCACTCATTCTTTGCAGTTCATCCCCTGAGTTACTTAGCAAGGCAATGTCATCAGCAAACTGCAGATTACTGAGGTATTCTTAATCTATCCTTATCCCTATCTGCTCCCATTCCAAGTCTGTGAATACTGCCGCGAATTGCTTAATTCTTTATCGGTTCCTGTTCGACAGCCTCTGGCATGCGGCCTCATCATTGTGATTCTGGCGCCTATCAATTCTGTATCCCTGGTTTGTTCATGCTCGTTGTTGCGATATGACGCGTTATCATTTTCTTTGTCGCGAACGATGCACTGAGATCTGTCTCGAAGATTCCGATCACTCGCGTACGTTTCTACAATGTTCCAGGTTGTGCTAGTGGCAGTTTGCGACGTTATCTAGATCGTTCTGAGCAGCCTTTAAATTGAGCGTTGCCGAATGCGAAAGGCTTTCTTTGTTCGACGATCGACGAGTACGTTTGTTGCTATCGCCGCCGCCGAGTTGCTTACTTCTTTTGCGGGCGGCCATCAGCCCAATAAAGTTTCTTCAGTGCAATTATCGAGACTTCATTTGTGTCATCGACATTGTCACCACACCGTGACAACACTTCCTCTAAGCAAGGTCTGAATAGTGCTGGAGAGATCGTGGCTGCTGCCTAGCACCTTTCTTGATAGGAATTTTGTTACTTTCGTTTGCAGAACTATGGGGCTGTGCAGCCACTATATGCATCTTCCAGCACTTTCACGTGCGGCTCCTCTACACTGTGATTTCGCAAGCCTGCATGACCGCCGCGGTTGCTACTGAGAGCAAATTCTTTTTCGTAATCAATGAATGCTATATACAAGTGATGGTTATATTCGAGCATTTTTTTATCATCTGGTTGATGGAAGGGATATCGATAGAAGAGTACGTTCTCTGTAAAACTCGCTTGATTTCTTGCATAGTTATATTCTAAGTTGTCCATATTCTATTAGCTATTACCTTAGTGAAAATCTTATATGCAACAGAGCGTAAGTTGATTGCTCAGTAATTCTCCCAGCTCTTAGTGTCCATTTTCTGATGAATTAAGGTAATCTTTCCATTCTCCCATGGTTCCGGTACCGTCAATGACACCAGTCACTGCGTACACAGGGTGTCAAGATTTTGTAGCACGATATCCCCCCGTCCTTTCACTAATCTATAGTTATCTGATCGTCTCAATATTTTCTCCCCTTTTCATAGTTTCCAATGCTTTCTTACTTCGTCCTTTGTCACTGGCAGAACGTCTGACCGCTTTTCCCTACCGCCAATCTCATTATTTTTGGACTACTTTGGCTACTGCAGAGATCATCATATAACTCCTCCGCTGCTTCGACTATCTTGTCCATAATTATGATGACATTTCTCGCATTATCCCCAAGAGCATACAGTTGATTTTTCCTGTGCCCAATTTGTTCTTCATCGCTTTAAGGCTTCCCCTGTTCTTTATAGCATGCTCAATTTGTTCCATGTTATAATTTCTGAAATCGGCCACTTGCACTAATTGATTTGTTGTGATACCTCTGCCAATTTTAGCTTGTCTGTTGGATTCGAAGCTTTCATATTTTTACGTTTCTTAAGCAAATCTTTCGTCTCCTTAGACAGCTTACCGGTATCATCTCTGTTCTACGTCCTACTTCTACAGCGCACTCAGTAATGATATCTCTGAAATTCTTTTTCTTTGCTTCTAGGCTAATCTTGTCATCCTCAGTTAGAGCTGAATATGTATTCTGTAGCAAGATTATGAACTCTTCTGCCCTCTCCTCACCGCTAATTTGTTGTACTCCTTTCTTACTAATTAGCGGTGAGGAGAGGGCAGAAGAGTTCAGATTTGTTGGACTTCTTTCTTATACCCGCCAGGGTGGCGCAGTGGTTACGGCGCTCAGCTACTGTTCCCAAGGACGCGAGATCGAATCCCGGCCTCGGCGGCCGCTTTTCAATGGAGGTGAAAACCAAAGCTCCTATGCACTGCGCGTTGTCAGTGCACGTTAAAGAACCCCAGGTGGTCGAAATTTCCCAAGCCCTCCACTACGGCGTCTCTCATAGCCTAAGTCGCTTTGCGCCGTTAAACCCCACAAACCACAAACCTCTTTCTTACTAATCTACATCGTTCCGTCTACAGATTTTCACTAATTCAAAACCTTACCACTGTGTGGTTACTGCATTTGAACTTTACCTCTACCTCTTACCTCTACATCCGGCATAAAGGCGGGGTTAAAGCACAGTATGAAGTCAATTTCATTTTATTCTCCTCGTTAGAATTCTTCCATGTCTACTTCCGTTTTTTTTTCGTACCCTGAAAAACGTGTTCATGATTCTTCAGTTATAGCGCTTTGCAAACTCATCTAGTAACTACCCTTGCTATTCCTACACCTAATGCTGTAGTCACCAAATGCTTGGTCTCCTGTTGCCATTACAATATATATATATCTCTCTCTCCTACCTGCTTTTTCCTACATTGGTATTGAAGTCGCTCATTAATAACCAGCACGTTTTCACAGCCTTATATGTATGGCGCTGTATTTGGAAGCATTCTGCTGTACTTTGTGTGTTTTTGCGGAATCTCTGTGAACACACTGATCTGAACACTGGTGACCTTCAGAGGATGCGTGATATGCGCGGGGTGCTGTGCTTGATGTGCACTAATCATTGAGAACACCACGTGCCACGCTCCTTGGGTTCATTTTTTTTTTACCCTAAAAAAACATTGCAAGAGGGGGCATTTTTAAGGAGCCAGCGCCATACAGTGTCCGCAACAGCCGGCACAAGGGAGAAGAGAGGGCGACGAGAGTATGGGGTGCGTGCGGGGAAGTGACACGTAAGACTGAGATCAGCGAGACAGGTTGCTGGAGGACGGATGGTCAAGGAGCTGCTGCTGATAGCGTTGAACCTTGCCTACCTCGGGATGCCAGACCTGGGAGGGGCGACAGAGCTCCTCATGATCGCCCGGGTGATCATGATGACCCGGGTGATCAGCCCTAGGAGTGGCCGAATCCTGTTGTGCTCCTAGAGCACGTAGCTAGCAAGCACGTTCGGCGTCGTGCAGCAGGCTCTGGATAGACGCACCTGGACACTGGGCGTCACTGCCGCGTGACGGCAACCTAAAGCATCTTGCCTGGGGCGAGCGTCTTCCGCCGCCAAGCCACCTGCTGACCTCCCCGAAGCGACTATAGACACCGGGTGTTGCTTGCACTATTTGATAACGCAACGGGAAGCCTCCGCATGGATTTTCTTCTTCTAGCGTCCATTGACTCTGAATAGTTTGTATTCGTCTTCATCTTGTCTGTAAAGCTCGTTATTGCTTGTTCCTTTGTCGATGCTAATATGTTGGTAGACCAAGATATTTTCCTAGTTTGGCCTGCCTGGTCGTATGTTTGACCCCACTAAATCAGAACTTTAATTGGACGGCTTTAAACATCCTCCTCACACAGAGCCAATTTTGTGAAAACGCCGAGACTGAAATTCACACCGATGCCAGGTGTCCGCAGAGCAAGTGTGACAGATACTGCGCCTTTCCCTTCCTGTGAACCAACCAACCAACCATGCAAGTAGAGTGGGCCTAGGCGCAATTCTCGTTCAGTTAACAGAAACAAATAACGAGTTATCGCGTACGTCAGCCGTTCACTGTCGAAATCTGAATCGAATTACACCGACAAGGAAAGAGTGCCTCGTGATCAATTGGGCAACTTCAATGCTCCGCCCTTACTTACAGGGCAGACCATTGAAGATGGTGAGCGATTATAATGCGCTCTGCGGGCTCGCAAATTTGAAAGGCCCGCCGGCCGCCTTGCACGACGTAGCTTACGTCTTCAGAAATATAACGTTTCTGTAATCTACAAGTCTGTGCGCAAGCTTCCGATGCAGACTGAATATCCCGAGGCCCCGTTGATGCTCCCTTTAAACGCGACGATGACAACTACGCCTTCTTGACACCGGTAATTGGCAGCAATTTCGCACAACAGCAGCGCTCAAAACCTGCGTTGAAATACCTAGCCGATTACTAGGAAGGCAATACCGCTTCCCCTCCGGCTTTATTGAGATGTCATTTGTCGTTGTTCGCGCTAAGCAATGAAGTCCTCACGAAGAGCCTCGCACACAAAATGGCAGTGAAGTTTCATGTTGTGCATGAAAATCTCCGACAGGAAATTCTGAAGGCGTTGCACGATGAGCCGACAGCTGCACATTTCAGGTTTACGCGCAATTTCAGCAAATCCAGAAGGCCGCGGTTATACCGATGTTTTCCAATACGTGAAAACATGCCGTGAGTGTAAGCGACGGCCCTATAGGTTTTGCTGGAGTACTGAATTCTATTCCACCCTCGATTAAGCTATTACAAATAATTCAATGTGGATCTCCTCGGCACCTTTCCAACGCCAAATGCGGGCAACAAAGGATCGGCATGGCCAATGACCACCTTAACCGCTATGCTGAAACGAAAGTCCGGCCTGAGGTATCACGGCAGAAGTCACCAAATTTTTCGCCGCACGCATTCTTCAGTGATGTGGCGCTCGAAAATCCTCTTCACGGATAGGACAGTACGGCATAGCTCACGCAAGACGTCTTGGCCTACAGTCATAGAAGCCATGGACGTACAACAGCCTACCATCCTCAGACCAATGGACACAAGGAGCGCCTTAACAAAACAATAGCGTTATGATTGTTATGCTCGTCTACGCTGAACGCAACACCAGGGACGCTGTCCTGACGTAAGTGATCTTCACGTATAATATTGCCATCTAGGAGACAACCAGAGCGACCTCGTTCAAGCTTGTGTACAACAAGAAGCCCACGATAACTCTCGATGCCATTCTGCCGCACGTGACACAAGACAACCTCGACGTCCTTGCCAACCTATAGGGTGCAGGGGAAACTTGGCGGCTTGACCGGCTGCGTATTAAAGGCTAACAATGGACAGAGGCCCGACGATATAATTTGCGGTGACGCGATGCAGAGTACAAGCTGGAACCATGTCTCGACATGGACGCCGATTCGCCGTCGCGGACTAAATGAAACGTTTTTGCATAGGTACTTTCGGCCATACAAACTCTTGCCGTGTCGCACAAGTGGACCAAGGTAATGTTTTTTTTCGCGCTTTCGTGCTGCTCTCATAGAGAAACATACTTACGTAAAGAGCGGACACTCGAGCCTTTTCGCGGCCGAGCAAGTAAGGGTCTGACCACCCGCGAGGCGGCGTAGCGATGTTCGCTTCCACTCCGCATCAAAGGTAGATAGCTTATCATACGTACACCGGCTTGCATCAAAGCGTATGCTTTCTTTGCTCTTTCCATATAAACGTTGATGCTGAGCCGGTCATGTGCCGCCGGTTACGCCCACCTCACCGTGCTTTTCAATGCGTCGCCTTGTTTGGCCGGTAACTAGTTTCCTTTTGCCTGCAGAAATAATTTTACTGTTTTTGAGCTAAGAACGCTAAGAAGTCGTTTGTGGCGCAACGTGAACGTATTTTGCCCGTGTAACATAGAATAGGAGATGTGACGCCCTTTTAGTGTGCAGTTAGTGTATGTTTTTGGGTCGTGTTTTTCTGAAGAACTTGTGCATTCCTTCGACTGCGTAATTTTCTAAGGCAGCTTTAAGACAAGGAATTTTTCGGTGGCTAAGATGTATCTTAACACAAACTTTTATTCGGCAGTACAAGAAGTGTGTGTTGTGCATTTGGGATCGTTTTGTGAATGGTGTTTACTTCGCTGTGTTTGCAAAATGAATGGGCTTTTGCCGCTTCGTAAGCACCATGTTTACATGCCGAATTTCTTGTCATGGCTAAAGCATTCTCGTTGGGATCTAAAAAGCGCTGCTGCCTGTTCGTGGCTTACATTTTGACGACACCTACTGCTATTAGTCGCTAACAGTTGATTCCCTGTAATACCTTTGCCATACGGGCAGAGGGCAATTTTGTCCGCGATCATGAGTATAATCATAGCATTGGGTTACTATTACGTATTCGGTGTGGTGTGTTTAAATTTCTGAACAGACTACTGATCTAGGCTGATTTATAGAATTTCCGCGCGGGCTGTGCCTGCATTTTTCCCTCCTTACTTGTGTCTACCAGTCCACAAATCCTTTCCTGTTGTTTTCACGGGTGATGTTTTAGAGGAAAGACACACAGCCGGTATGCGAAATTTCTTAATCGTGACACTTTTCCGCGTGCTTCACCATACCTTCAATATTGTTGCTCTTTGTAATATGATGTATTTTATAAAGTGTGTTTCAGCATTCTTTCTGTGCCATTCAATATGTAAACAAGAAAATAAACTTTTTTGTATGGAACCATTGCCTCCTTGTGTGCCACTGAAAAAAGCGGCTCAATAACGGCAAAAAATTACAATAACAACAGCTCTGATCGCATTATTCTAACCTGCACGAACTAAGTCAGCCACGCTTATGTTCTCCGAGAAACTTGCCGGTATTTCCAGTAATAAGATTGCGATCCACAACTTTATTACGTCCGTATGCATGGCATCGTTAAAGCACTTGCGCGCAACTCTAGACGATGTAGGTGAATATTTTAATGCTGAAGGTAAGTCAGAATTGAAAGCATTCTATCGAAAGCGGAACCGAAACAGAGCAAATCACGTGCCAAAAATCTCGGAGGACGAAATTAGCGGTCTGACCAGCCGCTTGGGGCGCTGGCGCTGCTCGGCCGCAGGGCCCTATGGAAGTGTCCGCTCTTTACGTATATGTTTCTCTATGCTGCTCTGATGATATCAAACGATGAATTAAATGTTACTCGTCATATAGGAATCTGGCTTAGTCGCATCGCCGACCATACGTGTGAAACGTCAGAAAGCGCTAGCTCATGATGCTGCTCCCACAGTGCCAGTAATGCAGAGAGAGGCACGATGGTTGCATATTTCATTTCATCAAACAATGAGGCATGAGCGCTATGTTCATTTTTTACATCTTCCCTTCCACAATCAGTCAGGTAAGGTAAACAGGTGCGAAGCCATCTTCAAATTTTACATAGAACCATCTTCAAACTTCGAGGATAATGTGTTTTATATTTATCTGCTTGCGCATTACCTTGTTTCAAGACGGGTGCAAGTGTAATAGCAGCTGCTATTTTCGCATTTTCTAGGGTGAGTCATTCTGTATAATTACCTGAAAGGTGCGAATTGTTTTTGCAATGGGGAGTGTTTTATTAACATTGGGACCCTCGTGGTGAACATGAATTTGTTTAACCTTGAGAGCTCAATAGAACATCGTTTAGTCAAGCATGATCGAAACTAAAGGTCTTGCTCACTGTTCGGCTGTTGAGGGCCCGCGCACGTGTTTTTTTCGCCCACGAAAAGTATTTGCGCTGCACAGCAAGAGGTCCTGCTTCGCAGCCCTGCGTAAAAGATTATCTCTCAACTATATAATTTTAAAACAGTCACAGAAACGCTCTGCACAATCCATGTCTGAAAATCAGATCAAGAAAGAATTATGAACAGGCTATTGCACAAGCATGTTGACACGCTGCAGCGCGCACGCATAGGACAGCCTAATAAAGAGCAAATACAAAAATTATAAACATGTTTTATCGAAGAGGCGTGCTTTATTCACCAAAGAACACTAGCTGCCTTGATAACATGTCCTTCCACTGAGAGACACCCGCCTAACAAGCGGGTAGAACTGGTGGGTTAACGCGGCAGACTGTCTTGCCGTTGAATCCAGCTCTCTTGCACGTCGTTTCAATGAAATTTCCATCTTCGTAATGCTGAAACAAAAAATGCAATCTCTAAATATAACAAATTATTAGATGCATTTGTCTGTTTGGTCTATTGTTTATATTGAACCAACCGGCAGTCATTATACGTTGGCGTTTTTTTAACGCACTTAAGCCTCCTGTTCTTGCTATTTTTATTGGTACTGGTAAACTGTCGTTTTGATCCGTTTTTTTTTTTCGCTAGTGGGGAGAGGATCGGTCTGTAGAATGTAGGCCAATAGATCGAGCAAAATGGGTATTCACAAAGCTAATACGACCAAAACAATTTATGATGAGGTATTTAGTATTACTACATTTTGTTTCATGCCTCTTCAGCAGCTTAACGAGAAACATGCTTCTCCCAATGTTTATGAAGTGACAAAACTACCGGGTTCTAACTCAATCTTTGCCTATATGTTAAGCAATGCTCAACAAGAAAGGCGGGCTAATACGAAATAAACTACACTCGCCCTTCGGCGGAGTGGCTCAGTTTCTAAGAGCATCGTACTCAAAATCGTAGTGTCCTGAGCTCTCATACCACCACAGGTTGGCATGTGGAGGGCGTTCAAGGCGATACGTCTAAGATCCCATTCACGGCGAAATTCGAAGTCAGCGTAAGCGAGCAAGAAGCCGCGGTATACCGCTTACAAAGGTCATTAGGTTATCGTTTTTGGAGATGGCAGTGAAACACTCTAAAAAGCTTAGATCTGAACTGAGGTAGCTAACCTGACGCACAGCTGGCACCCTCTGACGCGTTCGTGCAGCTTTATAGTAAGGATTTTTCATTGGGCTATTTTTATTGCAAGGTAGCTTGTGGCGTTTTGCCAGTTTAATATGTATGATAGAATAGAGGTATAAATCCAAGGTTTAGAGGTTTGGCGAGTATACCATGCATGAACCCTGACAAGGGTCCCGAAGGAGCCGAAGACGGAAGCTATTGGTGCGTTATCAGACACGATAAAGCTCAGGTGACCTTCCTGTCGAGAGCCGTTAACGATTCTGTGTGATTTATTACGACTGACTACATGTGTGTGTTGATGTTATTGCGGCGAGTGCGCGCGTTTCCCGGAGAAAAGGTGAAGTGCGGCCGCGTGCGGGGCGTGCCAGTGCGCGTGAGTTTGTTCGGGCAGAAGAACGGGACGAACGTTCTTGAGCGTCGCTGGCGGTAGTGGTCTTCGTACAGGGCTTGGGGTAAAAGGCCGGCTCGCCAGCACTTGCCCGGCACCTGATCCGGGGTCTGGTGCCGCAGAGCGCTTTGCCATCCTGCGAATTACTCTTGGAGGCAGCTCGACTGCCCAATCGTGCCTTCCCGCCGCACTTGTGCAGCCGCACTGGTGCCGTTACAGTACCCAGGTGTGGCCCACCGCAGTACCCCGGACTGCGAAGCAGACGCCGGACACAGCATGTGTGTTGCCCGTGATACGCTGGTCAAGAAAAGAAAAGCGTGCACGTGTCCGTTAACCTGGTCTGTTACTTGCCCAGAGCTCCTGGATGGGCCTGGGCCCATAATAACATCACAATTTGGTGAGCCTGCTAGGATTCTAGAGTTTATTCGATTCGAGGAATTGTACCGTCAGAGAGAGGGCAGAGTATCGAGGACGGGTTCACGCGCATCGCTACGCGTGAGCGAAGATGGACCTGGAACGTCTAGCCGCGCTGGGCGCGCAGCTGGGTTTCTCCGGCGCCGAGTTGCGGGACGCGCGAAGCAAAGGGCCGAACGCGCTGCTGAAAGTGAACAAAGTCGTCTAGCCGCACAGAGAGAAAAGGAAATCCTAAAATTGAGATTCAGACTCCAAGAAGGAGCTAGGACCAACGCGGCAGAGGATATAGAGACCGCAGTGTCAGCGCCACAAGTACAAATTCTCAACCCTCAAAAGCTGCTACTCCTATTCGATGAGCGATGGGATGACCTGCATGCCTATTTGCAAAGGTTTGAGCGTGTGGCAGTGGGACAGGACTGGCCTCACGATAAATGGGCACTGGCCGTAAGCAAGTGCCTAACTGGGGAAACCTTGACCGGGATCGGCAGGATATCAGCAGCAGATTCCTTAGACTACCAAAGGTCAAGAAGGCTCTTCTGCAGCGTTTTAAATTCACGGATCAAGGTTACCATGACAAATTTCGAAAGGCTCGAGCAGAAGATGACGAGACGGGAAAGGAGTTAGCCGCCAGCCTTTTGGGTTACTCCGACCATTGGATCGAAATGGCGACTGTTCCCAAGACATTTGAAGACCTGCGTGATCATGTGGTCGCTGCGCAGTTCCTTCGATGTTGCCATCGGAAACTCGTTATGTTTCCGAAAGAACGGGAGTGAAAAACACTCGACGTAATGGCAGACACCACTGATTGCTTCCTGAAAGCTGAGAACTCCTCTAACATCGGAAAGGAGCCTGATGAAGCGCGAAGTTACAGTGATAGCTCCGTCGACCCGCCGAAGAAGACACAATTAAGGTGTATGTTGTATCACCGTCAAGGACATCGATCTTCCAATTGTCGCACCTCTACCAGAGAGGCACCAAGATCTATTTTTTGCGGCAAGAGCGGGTACAGGACGGAGGACTGCAGGAATCAGCGACTAGTGGAGGGACAGAGTGCCGCTTGCTATGTAGGCCCTATTTTCTTACCTGCTTCGCCGATGGGCAACAGACTGCCAAACCCTGTAAAAGGAAATGTCCCCGCTTCTATGGTTCATGATCAAAAGCTAGGACATGTGATTAATCATGAAACCGCAACTATGCTAATAACAGAGGGACTAGCGGCAGGAAAGCGCGTCCGTGTTCTTCGAGATACGGGTAGTAATTGTGGTGGTTATTATCCGTCGCAGTTTGGTCCCGAATACTGCTTGACAGGGTGCACAGGGAGGTTGTCTCTCCTCAATATTACATCGACCCCGTTACCGGTGGCATTGGTACGAGTAGACACGCCATAGTTCAAAGGCGAGGTGACCGCACTTTGTATTAAGCGGCCCTTGTATGATCTCGTGCCTGGGAATATACCCGGTGTCATAGCGCCAGTTGATCCTAAACATCACTAGATGACCCTAAACAGCCCAAAGGTTCATGCCTCGCATGGTTCCCGCGAACAGGAGCGACCTGTGAAATATTGCGTTGCAACCGTGGCCCCAAGCCATCAAACAAGAAAACTTCCTTGGGCGGGCAATCCAGTCATCTGTGTGACCTGACACAGGAACAGATAGCGGAAGAGCAGCAAAGGATGCAACGCTTAAATGACTTCCATAAGAGCGATAAGGAGTTCAGATCCGGTAACAGTGACAAATACTGCTTCCGTGAAGAAGAGAATGTCCTTTACCGTTAATACTCCACGGCGGCTTGAAGAATCGGCAAACAGGTTGTTGTGCCTCTGGCGTTCAGACGTCAAATCCTACGAATAGCGCATGAAAGGAATACGTGGGAGCACCAAGGAATAAGGCGCACCACTGATTGCATACGTGAGGAGTTTTATTATTGGCCTAATGTACGCGGAGATGCCAGAAGATTTGTTAGGGCCTGTGATAAATGCCAAAGTATGGCACCAAGGACACCAACTCATAACCAACTATCACGGCAGAAAGAAAAGCAGGGAAAGTACTGCAATAGCACATAGCCTCCAACTACGCACCGAGTATTAGCCGCAACGGAATTAACGCGTATCACAGTTGGCTAGAAGACATCCGACGGTGACTCCACTAAACAGTGGCCTACGAGTCTGCGTCGTATGATTCCGCTAAGAGCGTCGAGGAAGGTCAAGTCACCACCAAACTGTCACTACCACCAGAAGGCAGCTGTGCTTATGCAAGGTTCACTAACTTCATGAAGTACATCGGTGCAAGTTTGGTGAGCTGTGTATGAAGTGTGAAATAGTGTTTGTGGTGACTGAAAAGAGATTTTAAAAACAAACTCGTGTTTTGGATTGTGAAGAGTTTTGGGTGCTTCCGATTATTTGTGGTTAGTATTATGTAGTTTGCTTTTCCCCTGCCACGGCGCCTCCCTCCCCGGCGCCAGAACAGTTGCAAGAAACTGTCGTGAAACGGGGGGAGGTTGCGATGATGCTGATGCGCGAGTGCGCGGGTTTGCTGGAGAATAAGTGAAGTGCGGCCGCGTGCGGAGCGTTCCAGTGCGCGTGAGTTTGTTCGGGCAACAGAACGGGACAGACGTTCCTGAGTGTCGCTGGCGGCTGAGGTCATCGTCCTGGGCCTGACGTAAAAGACCGGCTCGCCAGCACCTGCCGCGCACCTGCCGCGCACCTGGTCAGGAGTCTGGTACCGCACAGCACATCACCATCCTTCGAACTACTCCCGGAGGCAGCTCGACTGCCCCATCGTGCCTGCCGACTGCAATGGTGCCGTTACAGTACCCGGGCGTGGCCCACCGCAGTACCCCGTACTGCGAAGCAGACGCCAGACACAAACCCCAGAGCGTAGCCTGCCGTGCTACCGGGTCATCGGATCCTGGACGAGAACAGGGCCGCCGGTCTTTCCTCAACCGGAATTCGAGCAGCGTAGGACTCGTCTGCACCGGCGTGAGTAGACAACCGCACTATACAGAAGTAGGACGTTTTTTGAACATATCCCATTAGATATAGGGCTAGGCTGTATGCACGTTTGTTGCCCGATATACGTTGGTCAAGAAAAGAAAACATGCGCGTGTCCGTGAACCTGATCTGTCACCTGCCCAGTGCACTGGATGGACTTGGGCCCATAACATCTCAATGTGTTCCACGACCATTTTTTTTTAATAAAGCGCCCTGCATCGAGAAAACTATTACCAAGTGTGTTTTTTCTTATTTTTTGCAAACCAAACTCTTAACATTGGTATTATTAGCTATAATATTCATGGGTTTGTCTACTGTAGGCGTTCTTTGTATCTTTCGTTTTAAAGCGGCAAGTGCCTACATCCACCTGCCCTGTATGCCAGCTCTGGCTGTTTTCGTGCCATAGAATGAGTAAGAATGTGGCATACTCGATCAAGTAACGAGTGAAACTGACGCTACGAGACGACGCACCATGTCCGGGCTATTGGCATGGAGATGGCGCTTTAGTTTACTAATAAACAAAATTGGTAGTAACATAAATACACACAAAAGTAGAGGAATCAACAAAAACCACTTTATCTCGGTTGTTAGAGCAACGCACTAAATTCAAAACGTCGTACGTTTTATTGCACTGACAGTGTTTATGGTTTTCTTGCATAGCATGGTGAAATTTGCTTCTTCTAAGAAATTCATATGATGTCCTGAATACTGCAATTAGTGAGAGAAAAAGTCAATCCGTCCTCATTTTCTTGGCTTGACGATCACTTGGCCGCAAATTATTCATAGTAAAATTTTGTGGTTAGTAGTTAAGATAACCTTTTGAATTGTTCATAGTAACCATGATTACTTGATTTGAGTTTTCCAAATTTTGTGTTTACTCCTTGATTGCTGTTATCTTTTCTCATTCTCCGAAAAATATTCATTAGCTTACTGAACAGATTTCCTGTGAAATATTTATCAGCAAGAAACGGTACTTTTGATCAATTTTCGCTAAACACTGCTTTTACGTGCATTAGGGGAAGGAGAAAAATTCTTATCGCTGAGAGAAAATTGTTGAAGGAAGAAGAAACAAATTATTATTATTATTATTATAAGGAGTATCAAGACATCACTTTTACCTTGCAAGTAGTGTTAACAGGCAGGTAGTTGTACTCTTTTTGGCCTCTGTCGTTGGTACAAGTAAACGTGCAGCCAACTTGAGGAGGTACCTTCTGCAAGTAAAATATATTCAAGGAATACAAACGTCAAAGAAGTGTTTCATGCTCAAAGATACAATTATTGCCTTAGATAACGTCGAACCCAAAGTCTGTGGTATTTTTAATCCATCACAAAGCCTAAATCGTTTATATAGGGATACTATGTTTGCCAATTATTATTAAAGGTTAGTAGATAATTAGGCTGCAGCGCGCGCCTATTTGTGCTTAAGTTGAAAGGCAAGTTAATTTAGTTTCAAAAATTTGAACAGTAAATTTTTTAGAATGTTTCGCTGAGAATTTTGTTGTCAGTTAAGGAGGCATGCCTCCTTAACTGACAAGAAAATTCTCAGCTAAGAAGGCAGAGCAAAGCAGCCGTTACATTTTTTACCGTCCAGTTATGAACGAAGCGGACTGTGAAAGAGTGGAACGAGGATGGATTAAACAAAATATTATGAAAGAAGTATAAGAAGATGCTTTAGTTTGGATTGTGGGGTTTTACGTCCCAAAACGACTTAGGCTATCAGAAATACCGATGGGAGGGTTTCTTAAATCTAGTCTACCTCAGGTTCGTAATGTGAAATGACATTGCACAGGACACGGGCACCTTGCTTTCCGCTCCCACGGTGAAGCGGCTGTCTCTGCGCCGACTTGCAGAAGAGCACTGTATACTGTTGTGTTGGCTTCACTTGTTCCCATTTTTACAATGATGAGACGAGACGCTCCTTTAAAAATCGAATACGTGAACATACAAGAAATGAAGAAGTGAACTGCCCAGACTGTAAAGATTGCGAACCGACTTTCAATAGAACTAATTCTCGCCCGGTATAAAGATGACATCTTGAGGGGTATTTATCAGCATTGCAATATATGAAGGTCCGGTGACACCTGCTTTATTAGCCCATTGAAAACCCGGTTGCGAAAGGAAATTTTGTAAGTTATTCAATGACATTTCTTGATTTCTTTCAGAATTAGTGGTTTAGCGGGTCGCCTTTTTGTCTTACTCGTGCCCTTTTTCTCCTAAACCTTACCTAATCGAAATCCAACAATGCATATTTTGAATGGCCACATATCGTCGTCTCTGCTAACTTTACAAGGCGTTCCACAAGGCAATGTACTAGGTTCCCTTCTACATAATTTATTCATTAACGAGGTAGTAAACATAGATAATACGGTTCAGTTCATTATAATTGCCAACAACAGCACCATGCAAATATAAGGTCCCAATGCTCAACATATAATAAGGAAATGTAATGAGATGCTTCACAAATTGTCTACGTGGTACAACCTTAATCGAATTATGTTTAGCCCATCCAAAACACAAGCTATTATGTTTCATTCTAGAAATGCCTCTATTGCGTTTTGCGAAATTATTATGTTTGGAGGTAGAGTAAATGATATTGTAAATGATCACAAAATACACGGAATTTGTTTGTCCTCCACATTAGGCTGGGACGTGCACGTGAACAATCTTTCTATGAAGCTTTTGAATTGCTGGCGTAGCGTCCCGCTGTCACAGCTCGCTGCCATTATCAATAAAGATTGAAATATATAATGCAATATTTACATTCATTCGACACAATCGTATATATTTTAAGGCACAACTACAAAATTTACCTTAAAGAATTCGCAGTTATGCAAAAGAAGACAGCCCGTTGCGTTGCAGATATATTAGCTATGGCTTCTTGCATAGAATCATTTTCTGCGCTGAACAACATCCCTGCAGATAATTTATAGACTTTTTTTCCATGCAGCCTGCTACCCTTTATCCCCAAGTAAAACCACTATAGCATCGTTGGCCTATTTAGAACAGCGAATTCCTAAATCTATTTTGACAACAAGAAACGCAGACATAATGCCAGGCCCTAAGCCATAACCTTCCTGTTGCTCTCAATAAATATGATTACATTGACCGTTTCAACCTTAGGAAGTTGCACCCCTTTTTTTGCCAATATGTGATTTGTACTATTGTTTATTTCCTATTACTACATGTCATTTCATTTGTTTTTGTTCATGTCAGTGATATTGCATTTTGAATTGCACATCGATGCCCTTGGCGTTTTTTCGCCTGTCGTGAATGAAATATTTTGGCAATGTGTATCATGTTATGGAGGGAAAATTGCAATAATGTAATTTATTTCTGAATTTCCTGTGTGAAGCTTTACCTCTTTCTTTTTTACCGTATTGCTATTGTCAGGCCTTGGGTCTCTTGGTGCCTTGTCAGGCCTTTAGATTTTACAGGAGACCTTTTCCTGCTAATTTGGAATAAATATTGCCGCAATGTTATCTTACTGACGCCGCCATGTGGCGAGCTTGCGAGACTGGCACGCGCTCATTTTCTTCGCTCTCGGCGCTCGCCCGCCTGTTGGTTCCGTGCCTTCTTTTGCCGGTGTTTGCGTAGGTGAAAGTAAATCAGCCTACTCAGTTTTACTAGCTTCTGTGACATTTTTGGTGGAAGTTCTGGGTACATTCCATGTACGAAGATCCTCTGGGTAGCTCCTACGCCCATCCACACGCCGTGGACACGACACCTGTGCACAAGGCGAGCTGCCGCCAAAGAGGCTTAGCTCCCGAGTGTGGTCACCTTGTTTCCCCACCGCGAACCATGATGACTACAACAGCAAGCCAGACAATTCAGCTTCCCGTGAGTGCCCTGCCATACTCCGCGTATGCCCACGACGTTCCATGGCGACAAGTTTGGAGACGTTGAGGATTGGTTGACCAGCTACAACCTGGTCGCTGTGTTTAATGCGTGGGACGAGGAGCGGAAGTTGCGGAATGTTTATTTCGCACTAGAGGATGCCGCCAAGATGTGGTTCGAAAACCATGAGGCTACCATTACCACCTGGCAGGATTTCCGGCGGCAGCGGCTCGGAACATTTTGGAAACGATGGATGAAAAGAGATGGCTGAACTCGCTCTACAGTCCCAATCACAACGGCCTAATGAGAGCGTCGCCATGTTTGTCGAAGAAATGACTCGGCGTTTCAACCGCGCGGATCCGGCCATGTCGGAGGCAAAGAAAGTGCGCCACCTTATGCGAGGTGTCAAGGAGCAGCTGTTTGCTGGCCTTGTACGTGACTCTCTATGTACTGTGGTTGATTTCACGAAGGAAGTGACAAGCATCGAGCGTGACCTGAATCCGTGATTTGTACAATTTTATCGCTCTGCTAACATCGCTGCTGTGAACTTCCGCTTGCTGATGGCCGGAAACGATAATGAAGTCCTTCGTGAACCATCCGAAGCATTGTGCGCGAAGAGCTGCAAAAGGTGCCCTCTTTAGAGCAACACCACCGTGTTGGGGGCATCTTGGATGTTGTGCGCGAAGAGCTCCGCCAAGCAGTGCCATCAGTACCATCAGCTCAGTCGCCTGCGCCGTACATCATGACATACAGCGACGTGTTGCTTACCCCTGCGCCAGAACCATCCGCACCCTGCAACCCTGCCCCTGCCGCTCATCCTGCGCCCCGATATCCAGTTTCGACTAGTGCGCCTGACGCTCGACCATCCGTTCGCAAAGCACACGCGTGGCGCACGCGGGGCAATCAACCTGTGTGCTTTCACTGCTGCGGATACGGTCACGTACTGCTTCACTGCCCGTACCGTCGGATGGGCTTGCGCGCATTTTCACTGGATGCACCTCGGCCGCGCTATGCCGAACGACCTCACGACATCGACCAATACCTCAGCCATAACGTCCCACCTGCGTCCCTCCAGCGACGCCAATCCAGGTCATCATCGCCGCGACAATTTTCCTGCAGACGCCGTTCGTCCTTCAGGCAGTCCCCAAGTCCGCGCCGGGAAAACTGAAGACGGCGACCCTCGGGGGTAGGGCCATCGTAGATGAACACTACCACCAACATCCTCCGCTCACCGATTCGATCACACAAACCGACCTCAGACTCTTCGCTCCGACCAACAAGCAGTCGACCACGTTTCGACGATCACCGAAGCTTTCTCCGACGCCTCCGATAGACGCACCGCACGAGCAACGAGGCCGACGACCCCTCGCCGATCACAGAAGCTTACCTTCAATGCCGCAATTCGACGCAACGAACGACCCTTCAGCCCGACGATCCCTGACGCCGCACTTTGTCGACGGTGAGTTACCTCCCGCCAAGATACCGATCGTCGTTGATAACCACCACACGACTGTCCTTGTAGATACCGGCGCTGATTTTTGAGTTATGAGTCATGGCCTTGCTACCATCCTAAGAAAAGTCCTGACTCCTTGGCACGGAGCCCCGATAAGGACAGCCGGAGGGCATGTGGTAACGCCGCCTGGAGTGTGCGCCACTCGCGTTGAGATTCGCCACGTAACGTTGTCGTGTTGTATCGTTGTGCTAGCAGCGTGCTCCAAGGACCTGATTCTCTGCCTTGATTTTCTTAGAGAAAACGACGCAATCACCTACCTCCGTGACTTCGTGGTGTCTTTTTCCACTCACTGCGCAATTTCCGACGAGTACACACAGCGCAGTGCCGAATACGCAGGCAGCCAGTTTTCCGAGTCTGCGACGACCATGTCGCTCTACCTTCACGCACCAGCTTGTTTGTAATAGTGCAGTGCGACAACCCTCCCGCCCTTCAAGGCCTCGCGGAAACGAACGTGAATTTATTGTTGAGCCTACAAGTCTGCGTCGTTCGGGGGGTCTTTGCCTTGAGTAATAAACGAACTGAACTGCTTTTAACAAAAGATAGTGCCAAATACCCCAATTTACCGCAAGATACAGCCATCGCTTATTTTGACGAAGTCAGTGCGCCCTCCGCTCACTCCGCCCTTTCGCTGGCCAACGAAAACCCTCTTGAGAGCACTGGACGTGCTGTTAAAACTGACGTGAGGTTTGCTTTGTCTCTCACCCAGAAACGCCGCCTTCAAGCAATTCTGGACACTTACTGTGACTGCTTTGCCATCACTTCCAAAGTGAAACAGACGTCGGTCGCCAAACATCAAAATATAGTTGATCCCACCGAGCGCCCTATGCGCCAACACTCCTACAGAGTATCGGTGAAGGAACCAGAGGCTATTCGGGCGCAGGTTGATGAAATGCTCCGCGATGACGGGATCCAGCCGTCCACAAGCCCATCGGCCTCACCAGTTGTGCTGGTCACTAAAAAGACGGAACACTCAGATTCTGCGTCGATTATAGGAGGCTCAACAAAATTTGAAAAAGGACGTCTACCCATTGCCTTGAATCGACGACACGTTCGACCGACTCCGTCACGCCCGATACTTTTCACAACTCGTTCTACGCAGTGGGTACTGGCAGATTGAAGTCGATTGAAGTGATCGATAGAAGATCGCGTTCATTACTCCTGACGGACTGTACGAATTTAAGGTGCTTCCCTTCGGTTTGTGTTCCGCTCCAGTTACCTTTCAAAGAATGATGGACACTATCCTAGCCGGCCTGAAATGGCAGACCTGCCTCGTCTACCTTGACGACGTTGTCATTATCTCTGCAGCCTGCGAGGAGCACCTCAAAGGAGTGACAGCCGTGCTAAATGCCATCCGCGGGGCCGGGGTCTCACTAAAACCAGAAAAATGCCACTTTGCATACCAAAAGCTCAAGTTTCTGGGTCACGTCGTGAGTGCTGCGGGAATTAGCCCTTATCCAGAGAAGACGGCTGCCGTAGTTGCTTTTCCGAACCCCACTGATAAAAGTTCCGTGCGTCGGTTTTTGGGCCTCTGTGCATTTACAGGAGATTTGTGCACGACTTCTCCCGGATAGCGGACAAATTGACTCGTCTAACAAGGGACTACCAGCCTTTCATCTGGGCCGACGATCTGCAAAGGGCCTTCGAGGAACTTTGCAAGCGCCTAACAACAACGCCCATACGTATCCACTTCGACGAGTAGGCCGATACAGAACTGCATGCCACGCCAGTAACGTTGACCTCGGTGCAGTTCTCGTTCAGTGGCAAGATGTCCAGGAGCGGGTGATTGCTTACGCCAGCCGCACCCTGTCTCGATCCGAAGCGAATTATTCTACTACCGAAAAGGAGTGCCTTGCAGTGTGTGGGCGGTAACAAAATTTCGGCCGCACTTGTATGGTCGGCCGTTTAGAGTGGTCAGCGATCACCACTCCCTCTGCTGGTTAGAGAACCTTAAAGGTCTTTCAGGCTGTTAGCCCGCTGGGGTCTCCGCTTACAGGAGTTCCACGTCACTATTGTGTACAAGTCCGGCAAGAAACACAGTGACGCTGACTGTCTATCTCCGAAACCCTATCCCAAGTTCTTCAATAGAAACACATGACTCCGTTTTTCTCGGCACTCTCACGGCTCCAGATCTCGCTCAACAGCAGCGAGAAGACACCGAACTCCGGCCCCTCATCGATTACCTCGAGGGAACCGCCTCATCCCCGCGTCGCCTTTTTACGCGTAGCGTTTCGTCGTTTTGCTTGCGTTGCAGCATCCTCTACAAGAAAAAAACATACGCTTCCACAGACATTCAGTATCTGCTGGTGGTCCCAACGCCGGTTCGTACCGGCGTTTTTCAGGCATGCCACGACAAGCTTTCTGCAAGATATCTCGGTTTTTCTCGCACCTTTGCTTGAGTACATCAAAAGTACTACTGGCCCAAGCTTGCCGCTATTGTTCAGCGCTATGTTAGGACGTGCCGTGATTGCCAACGTCGGAATATACCACCTGCCAAGCCGGTCGGCCTGCTGCAGCCTATTGTTCCTCCGCGATTACCTGTTCACAAAGTCGGTATGGACTTGCTCGAGCCATTTCCTACGTCATCATTGGGCAACCGGTACATTGTAGTCGCCACAGATTATCTAACACGATATGGCGAGACAAAGCTCTTTCCAGTGGCGCGTCTACTGATATTACAAACGTTTTCATCTTTATTCTAGCCCTTCGTCACGGTACCCCTGCGATCGTTTGAACTGCCAGAGGCGTACGGCATTTCATCATCATCATCATCAGCCCGATTATACCCACTGCAGGGCGAAGGCCTCTCCCATATTTCTCCACTTAACCCGGTTCTGTGCTAGCTGCATCCATTTGACCCCTGCGAACTTCTTAATCTCATCTGCCAACCTAACTTTCTGCCGCCCCTGCTACGCTTTCCTTCCCTTGGAATCCAGTTTGTTACCCTCAGCGACCATCGGTTATCCTCTCTGCGCACTACACGCCCTGCCCATGTCCATTTCTTCTTCTTAATTTCTACTAGTATGTCGGTAACTTGAGTTATTTCTCTGACCCACTCTGCACGCTTTCTATCTCTTAATGTTACCCCTACCCTTTTTCGTTCCATAGCCCTCTGAGTTGTCCTCAACTTAAGTAGAACTCTCTTGGTTAGCCTCCACGTTTCACGGCATTTACTTCAGCTCTAACCCAAACACTGATGCGGCTCAGTGGCACTTGTCATCGCAGAACAGCTTACCACACTCAGACTCATGGCCTTACTGAACGACTCAAAAAGACCATCGGCGATATGCTTTCTATGTACGTCGACGAAGACCATAAGAACTGGGACCAGATACTACGTATGCAACATTTGCGTATAACACCGCAGTCCAGGAAACGACGCACTTCTCACCATTTCCTTTGGTGTACGGTCGCGAAGGTATCACCATGCTGGATGCAATGCTAGTGCCAGACGTTGCCCACCCATCGATTCCCGTTGCTGACCAATTCGTGCAGCGTGCCGAGGCCACTCGCCAGCTAGCAAGTTAAAGATGCTCGACGTTATAACCTTCGTCACAGGAAGGTAATTTACAACCCTTACAACAAGAAGCTTCAGCGCCACTACGTCGGCCGTACGAAGTACAACGCAAACTCAGCGACGTCACCTACGAAGGGATCCCGCAAGAACGTGTTCGCTCATCCCGACGGCAAGCAAAATCAGAAGTCGTACATGTCGCCAGGATGAAGCCTTTCTACTCCCGCTAGGTCAAGCTACATGTGTCTTTTTTTGCTTCCTTTAACTGCTTTATGTGACGGCGGTAACCTCGCCAACTACGGTTATCCTCGACCTCACCACTCGGCATCGAGACGATGCCTTTACCACCGGGAGGGGCAATGCCGCAATGTTATTTTACTGGCGCCGAAATGTGGCGAGCTCGGTATACCGGCACGCTCTCTTCGCTCGGTGCTCGCCCGCCCAGTTGGTTCCGTGCCGCCTTTTGCCGGTGCCTTTGCGTAGGTGAAAGTAAATCAGCCTATTCAGTTTTACTGGTTTCTGTGACAATATGTATGTATGTATGTACGTATGTACGTACGTACGTACGTACGTCCGTACATATGTTATGTATGTATGTATGTATGTACGTATGTACGTATGTATGTATGTATGTATGTATGTATGTATGTATGTATGTATGTATGTATGTATGTATGTATGTATGTATGTATGTATGTATGTATGTATGTATGTATGTATGTATGTATGTATGTATGTATGTATGTATGTATGTATGTATGTATGTATGTATGTATGTATGCATGTGTGTATGTATGTATGTATGTATGTATGTATGTATGTATGTATGTATGTATCTTTGTATGTATGTATGTATGTATGTATGTATGTATGTATGTATGTATGTATGTATGTATGTATCTTTGTATGTATGTATGTATGTATGTATGTATGTATGTATGTATGTATGTATGTATGTATGTATGTATGTATGTATGTATGTATTATGTATGTATGTATGTGCAGCTGTGGCGTAGCGGTAGAACACCCGCCTCGCATGCAAAAGGACCGGGGTTTGAATCTCGGTGCCGCGTAATTCTCCACCTGATAAAAAAAAAATCCGCGTGTCGATGGAATTGCATATACTCAGGATGTGCATAAACAAGTTTGGGGTGCGAACTGATGCCGGTGAACACCTCCGGCAACGCACTCCCTCTCCAGAACAAGAGCTGACCACCCTGATGCCATAATTGGCCGCAACCTCCCATGATTAGTCCCATAAAACCCCGGCCCTCAGTCAACAGCGGCTGCTGAACAAATGGGTCAGGCGGCGGTCAGACCTGTGACCCAGCATTGGGTGCTAATAATTCCTGGCTCCGCTGGACAGGCCGCCATTGGAAAATGGCCCTGAACACGTTTAACGCTGGAACCCTTGCTAGTGAAGCCAGTTTAGCAGTACTGTTAGATGAACTAGAGGGTATGAAATGGGATGTCATAGCGCTTAGTAAGATTAGGATGTGTGTATGTAGGTACGAACAGTAGAGAGCAAAAGTGGTATACAACACTGAGCCATTGACAGAGCTCAAGAAAATTGCATCGAAGTGCCATCTAGCAACAGTGTAAAGGACAGCGACAGTGACACATGCACGTGGATAAAATAGGGCACTGCCACTATTGTCTCGATCTTAGATAGCGGTTGCAAGATGAAGCTGACATGCAGTTTTCTCGACCTCCGCCACCGGCTGAGTGTTAATTGTATACCACTTTTGGTCATGACTGTATGTATGTATGTATGTAATGTATGCATATATGCTTGTATGTATTTTATAGGTAGCGCGTGCGCTTGCCCTCTCCGCTCCCGTCTTCATTATTAGAGCAGATTTATTCTTTTTTCAATATTTACTGACCAGTGCGTAATTGCACTGTCTAGTAAAATCACGGCTCGCAAAGTGTTCTTCGTAAGCCTGGTAGCTTCACATAATTGATCAAAAGAGGTGAGGGGGTGGACATAATTTCGCAAACTGGGTCACCATTCCTGGCATTCTTCATTAATCTTCCGAGAATAAAGCTTTCTAGTAATCGCAGGGAATGCCTTGTATAAAATAATTAAGGTTTCACATTAAATATTCTATGGTTTTGCGAAACAAACAAAGAGCAGTAAGAGAAGTATCGAAATTTACAAAAACGTTTAAAATAAAGCATTTAGACATACCTACCACAGATATGACTATCAGTCTTTGCAATTGTCAGCCATGGCTTCACTTCCTCTAACATCTCTCGCTGAACAGCAGTACGTCAACTCTATTTTTTTTCATGGCATTATACAGTCTCTAGTACGAGTATATCGCTATTGCTAATTTATCGGCTAGTTGGAGACATCAGACAATTAACGTTACAACTTCCTATGCACGTCGAAATACTTTCTTATACAGTTTTTCCTCAGTGAAATTTTAAAATTCACTGCGAGGTTGAGATCGTTCTGTCACGTTCAAAGATGTTTTATCTGCTCTTTAATATTATAATCCCTAACTTTCTTGCTGTTTTTTCTCCTTTATTCATTCATTGGTTCAAAAAGCAGCATATTCTCACTCATGCTATAGCCCCACTGGAGCTGCAGTATGCAAAAATAAATAAACAAAATGAACTAATAAATATGTCAACCTTCATGGTTCGGTAAATCCGAATTGTTGGTAGTTTTGTACAGCCGAAACTTCACCATCAACCACCCAGTTACAGGTTCGGTGCAAAACATTTCGCCAACACTTGCCGTGAAATAGATAAAAATAGCTTTACACTGGAACAAGCGGCCACTGGGTTACAAGGTTTTAAGCAATGCCTTGTTTGTATGGGCATGTCATCTTATTGAGGGATATTGGAGCTGATATTTCAGTGCTTCAGTTGAGATGCAACAGCAGAGACCTGTCATTGATATCATTTCTTTCATATAATAAGAATTCGGATGGATACATCTTGAGACTCAGATATATCCTTTAGCCGACTGATTGCATCTCAATTTATAAGGAGAGAAAAATGCCGTAAATTTCCTGCTGATATGTGGGACATGTATTCTATCGAAATCTCTTTGAAAAAGTAATTTCATGTCCTATTTTTGATGATTCTTTCTCCGGGTCTGTAATACCCTTCCTTGAGAATTTATTAACAAGGTTTGATATTTACGAAGAACGATAATATTTAAAAAAAAATAAATTACTGAATGGGCACGGATATTTCGGCTATGACTAGGTACCATTCTTTCCGGTACAATACTTTTTCTGCTTCTTTTTCAATAAAATGGTGTAATCAATTGGGGCGACGTGAAGTTACTCAGAGAAATGGGGCTTTTGGACACTTGGTTACATGAATGCCCAGGCTGAATTGTGGCGGAATTATAGCGCCTTGTCAGTGCTTGCGTGTTTCAAACATCTCGTTTTTGAGTAGTTTTAGTCTTTTGTGTAATATATCCAACCAGGGCTATGGGCAGCTCAGCAACGTTTTGTTTTAAATGTAATGAAAATGACATGGTGCGCTCTTCACATATTGGTGTAGCATTTGCTCCTGCGTAAAGTCTGCCTGGTTATCAGACAACCTGAGAAATGTTCCCTTATTTTAAGAGCTACCAAAATGTAGGCGATGGCTGAACATTATCATCATTTATTTTGGCGATATTGTTGTGCTGGCCGCATAAAATCAGCCGTGCTCTATTTTCTATTTATTATTCGGCGAAACTGCCAAGTGGCACTAATATGAATTCATCGATTATAATGGTGCAATAAAAGCGCTCAAAATCTCGCCTTTGTCAATTCTAACACGGTCTTTCTTTTGCTATACGTGCTCCTGCTGTGCGATGTTACAAGCAATATCATAAAAGACAGACGCTAAAGAATCTGTAAATTTTTTTCGTCATGAGTGACGTCAGGAATGGAGCGAAGCAGCGGTGTTTTGCTCGGTGGCCTATTTGTCAACTTTCCAGCAGTGAAGGGATATTTCTTCGAATGCAGTGGTCGTTTATTTGCAGTGAGAATTACCAAAAGGTGATTCGAGCTAACGAGGTCCATGTGGACATCTCGAGAGGATACAATATCTTCCCTGGTGGGAACCTTTTCTTGATGAATTTTCGCAATATGCCTTCCGTTATGCGTTCAGATGTTACAATCGTATAAGTCACTCCCAATGGCGCTGAATTACTAAACCCTTCAGGCGTAGCAAAGCAGCCTTTGCAAAAATCCAAAGGTGAGAATTAGGCTTCCTGGTTATCGTTAGCCGGTTTGCTAGCCCACAAATGTGTAACATGAGCGAACCCTAACCAACAGGACAACGTAGGAAAGGAGGAAAGGGCCATGAACAGCTTAGTCGGCCATACTCGGCAGGTGTTTTAAATATAGAGCAGGCTTGTTAAAGCATTATGAAAGTAGGATGAACGCAGTAGTGCATAAAATTGTGTGCTACAGAATTACTTGCTGCACAGTAAATC
Organism: Amblyomma maculatum; assembly: GCF_055883805.1. NCBI lineage: Eukaryota > Metazoa > Arthropoda > Arachnida > Ixodida > Ixodidae > Amblyomma > Amblyomma maculatum. The sequence goes on along the minus strand of NC_139347.1, from coordinate 147,868,048 downwards.
TGGCAGTACACCGGATCAAAGGCAAGATGAGCGGCGAATAGTTGGCTGAGCGTAGAACGAAATATTATGGCATCTACGCCTCTAGCGACACATTTTTGATCTCAAGATGGAACGTCAACAACGCTTTGATCGAGGGCTAAAGAGTTGCCTCGTTCAAGCAGGCCTGGCGGATCTTATTATGCAAAAGATCACATCGTGAACTGTTCCATATGCTCAGAGTTCATGCCTACCGAGCAGAGATCACTAGATTTTCCTATGATGGTGTTACAAGACGGAGAATGAGATAAACAGATTGCAAAGTTAAAATAGGAAATGACGATATCGAGACGGGCGGCGATCGTCGTCCAAAGATAGGAAAGCAAGGTTAAGGGGAAAGGTTAGGGAGGTGTGTAGGTATGTGTTAAATGGCCAGCTTCCTCACCCTGGAACCGGATGCGGCATTGGCAGTGATGCATTACATAGCCAGCAATTCCACAGGCCTTGAAAATCGATATGCTTTGAAGGGTTCGCAATTTTTAAAAACAATGGGGAAGTACTGATGCTGGAGATGTTTGGCTGGATAGAGGGGACATTGGGAATAAAAAAAAACGCTCTTCGAGACTGACAGGTAGGTTCGGTCTATCAAACGGAGGCAGGTGGTACGTTGATGGTAAGGCCTTGGATCATCGCTCAAGGATCATGTGCTGTAATATCGGCACCAGGCTGTAAGAAGGACTGGGAATTAAATGTGAAGAGCGTCAGGTAGCGAGCGCCGTCTTTATGTAATAAATGTGAGTCTGCAAATAATTGTCTCTTTTTCAAGGGAAGGCTAGAAGAACCTCGTATTAGCAATGAGAATGCATTGTCAGGGATGCTTTCTTACATGTAACATGGTATAAGTCTACTGAAAGGAGATTCTCGGCAGAGGAATGTGAAAATGATCATCCTGGATGACCTTGAGCAGAAGGGTTATGTTGTCAGCATCTGACACATGCACAGTTGCGGACTTGCAGAGGTCGGTTTAATTTCTTTCATATTTCCTAAATAATATTTATGTGATTCCTCTAAATATTTGACCAACCCCACTACCACTCCCACTTTGAGTTATAGATTAATTCCCTCTCGCCCTACCATCTGACCTGCTAGCCGGCCTGGTTAGCTCAGTAGGTAGAGCGACGGCCCCGGAAAAGCGGTGGTGCCGGGTTCAATCCCCGGATCAGGATTAATGTTTCTTTAACTCGAAGTTTCTGAGAAAGATGTATAGCTTTCCTTTGTAGCTATAGACCTGCACTTGTGTGGATGACAATCAGTAATTACTCCCTTATTGGAAATCTACTCCATCTTTTGAGTTCCCCTAAATATTTGATTAACACCATTCCCACTTCGAGTTACAGCTCAATTCGCTCTCGCTCTACCATCCGATCTGCTGGCCGTCCCGGTTAGCTCAGTCTACCCCAAAAAGGCAGTGGTGCAGGGTTCGACCCCCGGATCAAGGCAAATTTTTCTTTAACAACGAACTTTCTGAGAAAGCTGCATAGCTTTCTCTTGTAGCCGTATGGGTGCGCATAGGTTGATGACAATGAGTAATTACTCCCTTATTATTATTGAATTTATTAAGAAATATATTTTCTAGGTGGATGGTGAAACGCTCGGTTAAACGAGATTTGTCCGCGCAATGCGTCCGCGAGATTCCTCGAGGGACCGATACTGCGCCTTTCCTTTCCTATAAACTAATTTTAGACCTCCGCGGAAATTTGATGCGTTGGACGGAACGCTGGTGGTGTTCGACAAGGGGCGTGAGATGTACCGTGGGGAGCAACAACGCTCAGGATTTCGAATTTCTTCAGTGCAGATTATACAGGGCTCTCAGAGCTTATTTATTTGAAATAAATAATTAAGATATACTCTATGAAGAGGTCGTACCATTTTAGGAACCATAATGCACAGTCGCATATGGAGTGCCTCTTAGCAGATATTAAAGTTTGCACCATGACATGCATTATGCTGCCTCTGGGGTCAAAAGCTTCAAAAGTGCTACTGAGGTTTTTCTTGTCCTAAGACATTTTGATAGGAGTTCGTGTTTTAGTTGTTAATATCCTGACACTTAATGTTTGGTTTTAAAACCGTGGGTAACTTCAGTTTATTTTTCATACGATCTAGGAGAGCAATGATCTGTGGAAATAGCAGCGTACTCACATTTCCTTTTGGTTCCTTGCCTTTGCATCCACGGGGAATCTGTGTAACTTTGCATACGCCATTATGGCACGTACCATGTTTATGCGTCTGCTCCTCATCACGTATTGGACTGATCACCTGTCACAAGTAACCAAAATGCCATACCATAGCAAGAAATTAAACATCGTTTTGCAACTTTCGAAATGTATCCAAGATGTTAGAGAGCAGTAAGTGCACTTTCAGTTTTGAAAGGGCATGGATTGGTAGTTCAAAACTGCATGTTTTATTGGACAAACCAGCAGGTTTGAGTGTGGGGCAATCTCAATAATATCCACATTTTTGCATGAGTGCAAAGAACTTTTTTGCAACATTAAGAGCTCTTTCTGAAGTGTTTGGTCAACGCTAATGCCGGTCTTCTTTCCTTTTTACAGGTAAGGGGTTGTTCTCTGTCTTATGAATGCAAAACGTGTTCCCTAAATCATTTTATATTTACAATTTTGTAAACATCAAGTTCTTCAAAATGTCGCGATGTATTGTCATTTAAAATAAATGTTTAGGAACTTTGTAATTATTGCTTTAAAATTGACTTTCTTAGCATTTCAGGCTCAGAAATCATGCATACATTATATCAGTGTCGGTTATTAGGGATATCTCAGGAAATCTTTGAAGCCGTTTGATGGTCGATAACGGAGCCCTCATTACAGTCGAACAATAAGGCGCCGATTGGTTTGGATGCGCACAGGGTTAACCTAAGATCATGAGTAATACCAGAGAAGAAGCTTTTGCGCTATAGGAAATGAGGTGGCACATAGTATAAAATAGTCAATGCATCAGCCATTACCCTGCTGCGTACATGCACCACTTTCTCGACTAGCAAACATTTCTTAGCGGGTGGTGCGCTCTGACAAAGATAAATAATTGACCAAGCCGACATTTCTGGATTTTGTCTACACTATGCAGAAATGTGCAGCCATTAATTTTCAGGCTTGCGTAGCTGATACAATAAGTGTATTGAATACTACACCAGTCAAAGCAGCCTTCAGCAGTCGCCTGTACACTTCTCGAGCGATGACAGCCAAAAAGAAAGGCACACCAATGCCTCTGTGGCATCTGATCCCAAAAAAATGCTTCGTGTGTTCAGAATGTTCGGCTGGGCTGCCAGAAAGCTGGGCTTATTGTCGCGACTGACAGTACGAAGTAACAACTTTTCGGGGATCACGTAACTCTTCCTTGTGATTTAATAACGGCTTGCATTTTAAATAAAAATATCCAGTTGTCTATATATTATCTCCTAAATATTTGTTGTCTAATTATTCTGCCCAAAACATTACTTGCAATCAGTTGCTTATTCAGAAAGAAGGGAAACAGTTAGAGCTAAAATGCAACGTGTGTGCTGTGCTCGCCTTCGAGTACGGATAGAAAGAAAATGACCGAAGTAGGTGTCAGACCCATTGCGAACCTGAAAAATGTGTATCAAGTGTCTGCCAACTATTCAGTTACGAATGCGGCATGAGACCTGATTAGAGGGTGATTTTATTCAAATGTCTTTTTTTTTTCAGTGCATATTAGGCTCATTATTTCTATATATGATAACGAAGTTGTATTGGCAATGCGGTTAAAGCAAAGTTTATAGTGCCTTTAAGGACTTGTTTCAACCTTTAGCGCCTATACATACCTGCTGCTGATATTGGCGCCAGATATGCCCTATATTGTTGATAATGGCCCTAAAATACTACTCCAACCACTAAATCAGAAAATTCTAAAACCACTATTTTCCTATTTGTGACATTTGGTCTGTGCAGGTTATAAAATTTGGCTTGTACATTGGTAACAGAGTTGATGGCGCTGTCTTTAAAAATATTTAAAGTTAGTTATGTTGGCACGAGCAATGCAGTTGCTTGTGTGACTAGAACTGACTAGATCCAGTTTTGCTGTTTAAGGTTACTAGCTTCCTAATTGTCTTATCCTCGTCCCTTTTTCTCAGGAGAAATAATGTCCTAATCAAATAATATATGGAGACAATTTCGTTAGCGAACGCCAAACAACAAAATCTAGAAGACCTCCTTTTTTATATTTATATCAACATCAATTTAACACTGTCAAGCCCGGACTGTAATAACTTGATACTTCGAACAAACTGGTTCCTTAGCACTTCGCTAAATTTGTAACGTCCCTGTAAAAGCACCACTAATAAAACAGAAATGGCGCTTACGTACCACGTTCTGTTAATTTCATTCTTGAGCAGTGATCTAGGCCGTGCTGACTAGACATGTCAAAGAGAAAGACATCCAAGAGCGCATTGATTCGGCAGTGAACTACCAGGAAACCATGCTGCACTGCACATAGCGAAACTGTCTTCTGCCAACCAGGTTGAAAGAAGGTGAACACGTAACAAACGTGTTTTATTTTATTGATTCCAGCTACCTGGACATTATGAAATGTACACTCTAATGCAGCCGTTCAGAATGGTTTATTTCATCACGTGTCCATAGTTCAGAAAAACTATCCCCGTTTTTTATAAATTAGCACGTTAAGTGATGCATTGGGCTCCTTCAGTCGAACAGCCGTCGTCGTAAACGTGTTTGAGTGAAAGGTTCGAGAATGAGCCGCAAACGTGTCTGGAATTATGCGCACGTGGTTCCATATAATACATTGTAAATGAGCCAGTCATTTTTGTGAGCGTTGAAGATAGTTTCATACCAATTCGCTTGCCATTTAGCCCCATTTTTATCCTGTTTCAGGTTATTTTGTGGTAGGGATTCGAACCGATGAAATGTGCAACTCCGAGGGATTACCGTAAGTTACGAGTGCAGATCGTCACTAATTACTGAGACAAGATATTGCGCCTGCTTTGACTTAAAACCAGCTAAAGCAAATAGGTTTGAAGAAAATGTGGATAGTAAACGAGGTATTCCAGGGGCGATCGCTGCTAGTCTTAGGGCGAGGCTTCAGAATTATCATAATTTTTACTCTCTTTTTGCTTGATATCCCAATACCTTGGCGTTTGACACAATACACTGTTGTAGCCTGCTATTACATTAGATTTGTCGATCTGAAAAAAATCTTTTCGCACATTTCTTGCGCAGGCAAATAACATATGGACCGAAAAAATACCTGCGCGGCACTAGGCAAACGTCCAATAGAAGAAAATATTGTTCTTGACAGTACCCCTTTATGGACAATAGAAGAAATCACTTGTGAGACGCCTTAGTGGGGGCTAACATAGCATGAAAACAAATTGATCGTCCTCTATTTGAACAGTTCTTACAGATTCATTGATTTTATTATTAAAAATGTCTTTTATTTAAAGCCCTGTATGTGCATTTTGATCTAGAAATCTTTACGGGTGTCAGGACCCACCCATGTCATGCGTATTGCAAGCTGACTGTGCCATCCGAATATGCATTACAAAAAACTGCCTCCATAAAGAAATCCTTCGAATGCAGCGAATGAGTTCTGTTAATTTGACATTTGGCTCTCCATAGACTGAACAACATGTAGAAAAGGATCATCTCTTGGTCGCCAGCATGTACGCTTGACCCAATGAGCCTGGAAGGCCTTTTCTTGTATTTTTTAAGCCTTTGGAGAGGGCAAATGAGAAAACCGTGGCCTCTTTCCTCGGCAATCCTTGAAAATACTCAAATCAATTTGAAGGCGGAAACACGTCGTTTATTTAATATGGATGCAACTGCATTTCAAGAATGTCAAGTGTGTGCTCGTTCGAAGAGCAGTTAAGTGCCTGTTTCATCGATGAATATCATCCCACTTTGAAGAACATAGCTGGAAGCGGCTGAATGCTATAACTGCCACCTTTCCCGCCTAGGAAGAGTCATTGACAGTTTCCCACATGCCAAGAGTGATTTAGTCAGCGATGCCCAATATGCTTTCTCTAGTGACCACTATATCAAATCTGGATTCTGAGAAAGCACATTCTCTCCACAAACAATTGTCTCATTGAGAATACGCAACGACTAACTGCTACTCTAACCAGAATAAAAGCTCACGAAAAGATGTGCGTGAAGTTAACAGTCCGTCTTGTACAAATGCGAGGGGTTCCTTTGCTAATACAGTCTACAAGAGTAATTGTTGGTTAACATTCTAGAATACTGAAGAGAACAGACATGAAATGTTTCTGATTGCAAATACTTCCTTAACATTAGTTTACATTGGCTGATTTTTTTCATCCTACCCTGTTTGTTCTAAGTGAACCAGGAAACTTCAGGCTCATAAATATGGGCTGGTGCTTAAGTGCTCATGCTTCGATAGCTTAAGTATTTTCTAGGGGAGCGGTTCTTATTTATCGTGGGTCCGATGCGTGTGTGCGTAGGGCCGCGCGGAACAAAAATATTCTTACATACATATTCAGTGTGAGCTACAGTGTATGTCAACATTTTCCGCGTCAGTGATTTCGGGTGCCTGACTCATCTACTTGCAAGCACATTTAGTTGGTGGCCTGTGATCAAACGCTTGGAGCCAAGGACTATAAAACACTATATGGCAACGTATTTTACTATTGTTTTAAGCATCGTGTATGCCCACAAATATTAAGTTTAATTTTTGTGCGTGTTAAAAATTTGAGCTCTTGTATCAGATAACCTAATTCGGCCTTATTTGCATTTTCCCTAAATACATGATCTCCTGTTGAGGCTTTGATTGCTTGTTTTTACTTTTGTATTGTAAACAGCCAATTTTAGCATTAAAAATATAATATCTCGTTTTTTAATAAGAATCTTGAGGGTTTTCAGGAGATGTGTTTGCATTTGATAGTTTCTTTGCAGATGCACCGAACATGTGTGAAGGGTTGGCCACACAATTTCAAAGACGTTCTTCGGCAGAAGACAGCCGACCATTATTTTTCTCTGCTGAAGCAAGTGAATTGTACAGTGCGTTGCGGCAAAGCTTTTTAAAACAGCTTCTAAGCTTCGCGCCTCCCCAAAAATTGCAAATCATCTTCACTGATTTTTTTTTTTAATGTCAGGCCTAGATTGTGCGCCGAACTTCACCACTTATATAACGTGCTTTCTTCGTAAAGTTCTCATTGTCTACTTTTCTTTCTAAGGTGCCTAAAAGGTAATTTCACCTACTTATACCTTTAGCGCCTAAACATCCGCCTCTAGTCTTGCTATATGACGTTCCTACGTTGCGGGGAAAACAATAAGCGATGCTGACGCGTTACATTTCTGTCTGCTATGCTTGACAAAACAAATCGGCACGCACATTTTTCCATTATGTGGCTTTAGAAAGACATTTTATTTTCTGCAGTTTTTTAAGTTTCTGCTCTATTCGCGCTAATTTACAGCCATCGGGAAATAACGGGGCATCGTGCATGGATAACGCAGCTGTCTGGACTTCGTTTGTTTTTTATTTATTTTCTGCAATTCCTAATGAAGGCTGGTATAAACTTTACACCTGCTGCGCCTTGTTCTTTGGTTCTCGCCTGCTGAAATTTCTCACCACTGATGTTTATATGGCGTACAAAATATTGTTATTTTGTCATGCGGCGCTGAATAGTTGCCCTATGCAAAGACCCCGAGAAAGAAATATAAATATGCATTTTTGCTTTCTAGCAGCGAAGAAAATTTGTGGCCACTGTTGAACCTGTACTGCATAAATGCGAAATCCAGAGGGTGGCCTTCCTGCTGTTGCCGAAATAGCCGGGTCTGTATCATGTGCTTACATTTGCTCTGGCACGCTGCCTGTTGGATTCTCCCTAAATCTTCTGGCGACTGACTTCCCGGTGTGAACATGGATTGCGAATGATTTATTAACATGGCAAAAAATTTCCACACTCTGCGCGGAAGCAGCTACGAAACTCTTACTCCTCACAGGGACTCAAATTGCTCGGTAAGGTTTCATTTTAGAGCTATGATTACTGTGTATACAAAGTAGCTGTGTAGACTCTGGATGCAAAGCGGCCCTCTCAAAACGCAAGCGCTGTGATGGTGGTAAGCCTGTGGCTGTTTTTGAAGGTCATGGTGAACTTGTATAGCAAACTGTTTCATTTTCTATAAAGTTAAAAATTGACACGATTTGTTTCATGATAGAGGCTGGTATGACCTGTGACACAGAATCGTGAACTCATAAATCATGTGACACCCACCGGTCTCAACGAAGGAAATGACATGTTGACAGCTAGTCATTCACCTTTTACCCGTACAAAGCATCAATGTGCCCTTAGGCCTCCGCCCCGAGATGCATGGCTGCTTGAGCTTTCGGTACTTGTTCGACTATTTCGCTTGTGGCCAGTGTACGTTGTCAGCCCTATGTGCCTGCTGGCACTGCGAGCGTTTCAGGTCTCTGCCAGGTGAAATGCGTGCCAAAATGGGCATAACGTTCGTGCATTGGAGTCTCTCCGCAACCCTTCTTATCCGTGCTGTCGCCTACCGATGTGAGAATTCAAATATACCCCTCCAACATAGCAGCGAGCGAACGGCTTCAAGCTGCTGCCTAGCAAGCAGATAATCGCTCCGCACGACAAGATAGGAAGATGTAGCACAATGTTCGATAGCAGGAATACAAAACAAACTATAATATATGCGGGTCAATCGAAGGTTTGCAATCCTGTAGCTAGAAATCTGTCAACGATAGCCATAATGAAATATATTTTCTGGAACGCGTTGACGTGGATGTGCAGCTGTATCTCTGGTCAGATAGCAATCATTAAGTCTGAAGTCGCACTTTACTTCAGTTTGATAATTTCCAGATAACACATAGGCTATAACATATCCACGATGGCAGTAAAGATGTTTGCATATACCGGAACAAATCATTTACAAATGCCCCCCCCCCCCCCTTTCGATGCTTATAAAATATTCCTTTGATGCCTCAAGCGCACAGCCGTGGCTTTTTCCAGCAGTGCGACGTAAAATTAAAGTCGAAATACGGCATTTCTTCTGTGCTGACGAGAAGTTGGCGTGGGTGTGGTTTACACGACTGTTGAAAGATGGGCGTCTCGGTGTTGCAGTGTGACTGGAAATTTCGATATGCGTATTATGGTACCCAAAAGCAGCGCGGGTTAAATAATAGCGATAAGTACATACCATACAGTCTGTGCCGTCCTGGTACTTGAGTTCCTTTCCATCCTCTATACAAGTGCACTTATCGACCGTGTTTTCAAGGGTAATCTAGAATTTAGAAAGCGAAAAAAGGTTTCATATAACTGTTGTCAGGGTCTCAAAATTAAGTACAGTAGTATGTGAGGTTTACAAACCACGAACAGGGATCCATGTATTATTATTTTAACGAAATAACTTAACGAAACTCTTAACGAAATTTCGTACAATACAATTTCGGTTATTTAAAATCTGTTATCTATATGCAGCTTTTTATTCCCCGACAAACCGCAGGCCACAGCCCAAGCGGGACGCATATATTAAGCGAGTGTTTGTAGCTGCATTGTAGTAAAAGACGGCAGACCTCCGCAATTTTGGTCGAAAGTAGTAGCAGCAAGAGGTTATATAATAAATGTACTCGTAAAACAATGAATCCATACTTCTATATTTTAATACACGGTTGCTCAAAGTCATTTTGTAGAATTTCTAGCCAAGCATTTGAGTCCAAGTAGTTTTACACGCCTCCATGGTATGATTGCAGAAGCCAAATTACGCTTTTGCCCATCCACTCATTTGCTGTGAGCTCATATTCAGATGCTTCGTTAATACATGGACACTTGGTTCCCGAGCACAGCATGTGAGTTGTCGTTACACCGAATCGATAAGAATGTAAATAAAAGCAGAGTGATTAGTATCTGCTGTTTAGCATAGTGATGACCTGTAAAGTTGGAATGACAATTTGTGGAAATACAAGCGATTCCCCAGATTTCGGGAAATTTAGGTGGGCAGCAACTTTGTGCGCCCTGCATCTATGCACTTGAATTGCTTATAATGGATAAACAAGTACAGTCTGCATCAATGAAACGTTTAGGCGATACATGTCATCATGACATCAGCACTCAGTGGGTTGAAAGTGTCTGGATATAGGGCTCCATTTTGCCAAGTAGCACTAGGAGTTCCACTTCAGCTATTCATACAATACGCGTATAAGGGAAGAGACTAGCAATATGAATCGCCCCGTGCCCACAATATATTAGATTAAAACGCACCATGTAAAAATGCATATTCATGCGGTCTTTGGCGAGGAATTTCGTCCTCCTATGCCGATGATAATGTAGTAAATTCTTGTTCCTGCTTAATTCACAGCAGTCGTGCGAAGCCTTTATTGATTCGCACTGGCACAGGCGTTTTCATCATTTGTACGGTCTTCTGGCTTGTAAACGGGGTATTTTTTTAATAAAACCATCAGCAGCAGTTAAGAGTTACAATTGTGATTATATTTGCTCTTTAAGGCGTTTTTTACATGTAGCTGCAAAACGTTGGCATTAGTGCCTGCTACAGCGCGCCGCCTTATTTCTACCTCGATTAGCCACGCACGAATGAGTCATATAGTCATAGATTTGGCAGACCTGCCAAATTTTGCAAAAACAAAAAGGAAACTGTAAGGTTTCTCTGGATGCGCGAGAAAATGAATGCATTCACGATAGGTGTTGGTTGCATGTGTGAGATTCTAGTTTAGCGAAGAACCCACATCGAAGTGCATTATTTTTTTTAGGTAGTGTTTAGATCTGTTGTCTCTGAGAAGCCTTTTTCATCATCATCATCAGCAGCCTGGCTATACCCACCACAGGGCGAAGGCCTCTCCCATATTTCTCCACTTAACCCGGTTCTGTGCTAGCTGCATCCACTTGACCCCTGCGAACTTCTTAACTTCATCCGCCCACCTAACTTTCTGCCGCCCCCTGCTACGCTTTCCTTCCCTTGGAATTCAGTTTGTTACCCTAGGCGACCATCGGTTATCCTCTCTTCGCACTACATGTCCTGTCCATGCCCATTTCTTCTTCTTTATTTCCACTAGAATGTCGGTAACTTGAGTTATTTATCTCACCCACTCTGCACGCTTCCTGTCTCTTAATGTTACCCCTACCATTTTTCGTTCCATAGGCCTGTGAGTTGTCCTCAACTTAAGCAGAACTCTCTTGGTTAGCCTCCACGTTTCAGCCCCATAGGTGAGTACAGGTAAGATACAACTGTTGTATACTTTCCTCTCGAGCGATACTGGTAAGCTGCTAGTCATAATCTGCGAGTGCTTGCCAAATGCGCTCCATCCCAATCTTATTCTTCTTGTTATTTCCTTTTCATGGTCCGGATCTGCGGTTACTACCCATCCTAAGTAGACATATTCGCCTACTACTTCCAGTACTTCGCTACCTAATGTAAACTGCTGTTCCTTCTCGAGGCTGTTGAACATTACCTTAGTTTTCTGCATTCTTTTTAATTTTATTTTTATTTTTTTCCTTTTTATTCCACTATGAATAAATAGTTGATAGCACTCTGTCGCATATTGAACACCCTGTTTTGAGCTGTTTTGGAGAAATAGGTGATTTAAATGTGTGACGTTTGCTGGAAAGTAGAAGGAGCAAGAGGTTATAGAAATAAATATCAATCAAACAGAAAGGAAAATATTTGGGCAAGCCACGGCGTCTGTATTGGACACTCAAGTTCGGGATCCATGGCTGGAGGAGTGAACACTAAGAACAAATAAAAGGAGGAGAGGTAGGCAGGAAGTACAGGTAAGAGGCATAGAAAAAATTAAACAATATAGTTTATATATGACCTCGCGACCCACGACCTAAGTTTGTCAACAATTGTTGTACCCCTCGTCATGCATTTAGCCCGCAACCGCAATCAATAACCAAGAGCATGGTTTCAGCTCAGAAGACACACACCATGCACGAAGTTTTGCCAATAACTGAACAATCCGTGAAATGCCATCTTCCGTACTTCCATCCCCGTTGACCTCTTTCTCAATTGATTTCTATCCTCCGCCATGAGAGGCGTAATTTTTTCTTTGTGGTTTTACATACGGACCTCCTTTCTCCCTCGCCCGACTGCACGCCGCACCACTCAGTCGCCCTCGGTCTATATCACTCTATGTTGCGTATTTTTTTTCACGCATGTGCCCTCTAGCATTCGTATAATCTTCACCAGGCCGATGGTTGCCCTAAAATGGAACCTTTTTCTTCATGATTTTGTTGCCTCAAAATAAAAAACATATTTTTTACACCAGCTTTCTCTAGTGCAAACATGTTACCAAGTATCAAACAAAGAAAATGTAATTTTAAAATATAACTTACCGTCCCGGTGCCACCCTAAAAATAAAGAAAGAGCAGGTCAGTTTAGTACAGATCACTGCACATAAACATCATAGAGACTTTGTTTTAGGCTTGCAATAAACGGCCTGCCTCTATTTTAAAATTCTTGCACATTTTTGCACTCATTACAGCAGGTTATTTAAACTTGTGTCCATTAATGTGAATATATATTTAAATAGCTCAAGACTTTTTGTAGTTACTGTTCGACAATTTTGAAAGTGTTGCTTGAATTGGATGAAATTGACATCTCTGCTTCTTCCATATGTGAGATTTTGTGCCATATTGTTGTTGGGAGAGAGAGAGAGAATGCACTTGACTTATATAGTGAAATTGCGCGGGTAGTTCACCCAAGTTCGAGAAACCGTTCACGGATATGAACCTCCACACCGCACCGATCAGCTGGCACTGAAGGGGGCGCTCTGTGTGAGCCAGCTTCGCCTCCCACTGCTCATGGCTAAGTTTCTGTAAACCGTATGATTTCCAGGCCCTATATACACTCACGTTTTCGTCTTTCTGCAGTTTAGTTTTTGAAAGGGTGCTTTTATTTTTTCCTGTTCTCTGCCTCTAATGCGATGCCATTTAACAAGTGTCGGGCAATATAGGCTGGCTCTATTAATTATGAAATTTATTAGCAAATAGGAGAAACACGCCCAGGCAAGGCGAAACATTTCCGGCTAGCGTCTGAAGAACGGGAATATCCCAGATATCAGAACTATACTGTTCTATGCTCCTAAAAGCGCTGAACACAGTGACGAGTCCAACAGGGCACGCAGATACGTCTTCGTATAGCAGCAGTAGGAACAATAATATTAAGCGTAGTACGAGGTCCCGACCGCTTGCTGTGCCAAAAATGATGCTTCCATTCTCGTCCCTTCTGTTTCCTGGGCCATTGTGTTCAAAGACAACACCTGAAATTCAAAATTGTTCAGATACTTACTTCTGCTCTGATTGCAGTTGAGGTCTGAGGACGGCATGTTCGAACTTCCCCTTCATCTTGTCGTTGTTCGATGACGTTAGCATGAGCAATGCCTTCAATAAAGAGCCCAAAAATAAATCTACACATTAGACGCCACAGTTTTATTCATATTGGGTGTGGACTATTTTTACAAAAAGTTTTGTGCAGCTAAATTACAACCAGGCTATAAATATAGTATTGTATGGTAGTAAAGTCCCAATAATATTGGAGCCGCCTAAGGTGTGGGAGGCTTTTATTAAGGGAGTAATTATTGATTTCCAAATACAACAAAAGAGCCACGCAGCCACAAAAAAAGCTAAAGTGCTTTTTGAGAAACTGTACGGTAGAAATTTTTTCCCAATAAGGAATTAGAAACAAGCCACAACGCGCAACCTAGTAAGCCGTGGCTTACTATGCTTGCTCACCTCAAAGTACTAATTTATCTTATCTATCCGCTCCAACTCGCCAGGCTATTGAAGGAACTGTGGGAAGTCCTTAAAAAGTTTAGTGATGCATTGAATTTCCTCACTGCTTGCTTTATTGTAGATTACAGGTATAGTGTCCAGAAGGCAGACAGATAACTCAGGTCCTTAGCGACCCGCTATATCTATACCGTACATCGCCTTCCTTATCTGGTGTTTGTCGACACTAGCATTTTAAACGCGTTAAGCGCATGTGCATTCAATCTGCTTCATAAGCATTCGTTCATTGGCACACATGGACCACCTTTTTAAAGGCATGACTTCAAACATTGGTGATGTTTAAGCCATCGCCGGTGAATTGCCGTCTGTAGATTAAACGAGAGATAACTGATTATTGTTTTATCCCGCCCTGTGATGGAGTGTTTTTCAGGGAGATATTGAAGAAAACGCTTAAGGCAAACATTTAAATCACACCCTGCGTTTCGTGTTTTACCTTTTGAAAAAACCTGGGCGGTGCTTTGTGATGTTATAGGTTGATGGAGATGTCCACGTTCTGAAAGAGCATTAAGATGCTGAACTCCACCATGTCGAATCACCGCAGTCAACGAAATCTCTATTTCAACAGCAGTGTGCTTTAATGCGGTGTTTATATGTTGCCCAGGAAGAGGTGCGTAGCAGACTACCGTATCATAGTACACAAGTGCCTTTTGGAATTTTGACATTTGTAATCATGGAGAATTGCTGGAGTGTGGTAGGTCGCTTAATGCAGAGTATTTATTTGAAGCAATCTCCAATGGTAGTTTCCAGTTTGAAGGTTCTTGCATTGAATAAAAACTTCAGCGATAGCATAGTGCTCTCGCTCCTGTGCCAGGAAGTTTGACACACAGTTTTTACGACTTTCGGAGGTCGGATGATACTGGCTCATGCGCAGTATCTAGCCTGCGCAGGGGAATGGCCTGCGAAAATGGAGGTGATGTTAACAGTACAGCTGCAAAGAGCGTAATCAAAGCGAAAGGTTCTGAGCTAGATAGCCTGGAGGTTAGGAACTGGAGAAATAGAGCATATCCTCTTAATATTAGAACAAGATATGACTATTTGTGCACAAATAACGTAAAACGTTTTGAATATCAAATAAACAATAAAAGGGTGGTGGCTTAATCCGGCCTGTTTACCTAAATTCTGGAAAGGCCCCGTCCTTCCTACATATTTTAAATTTATGGAGGTAGAAGTTTCAAACATTTAAAAGCTCCAGACATCAAAATAAAGATAACCGACTTAGTCGGTGTGTATTACAAAAATTAGAGACAACGGTTGGCTGATAGTTTAGAATGTACTTCCAACACCAAATATCCCATTTTGTCGTTTGCTTTGCGCTGCATTCATTCTAAAAAACCAAAATAACTGTTTCCTCACTGCAAAAGTAGTACCTCACCCCCCAAGTCGTGCTGAACGAGACAGGGGCGTGATGTAGAGTTTCAAAGAAATTAAGGATCATTCCTTGATAACCAGTCATTCAGTTATTCAGAATCATTATTAGAAGCCTATTGACAGTATTGTCACTGAGAAGTGCATAATAAGGCAGCATTTTGTCTACCTTTAAACTACAGAGAAGAAGGCCATTACAGCATTGCAATTCAGGAAATGGGCACCAGCAAGAACCGCAGGCCTCTGCGGGGCACAGGGGCTGCAGTGCAAAACAATTGACAACATAAGGCAGCCCTGATTGCATTGGTCTTTTAGCAGGAGGCTGCACTCCTCAATACTAGTTGTATTCGAGATCTTACCAACGATCATATAGTTTCGGACGCCATAAAGAGAGTAAAATTTACGTGCTCGGAAGATGCAAACACTATTGTGGCAAGAAGGAGTGTGCTATAGCGCGGGGTAATCGGGATGTGAGGGTCTTAGCGCAGCCAAGAACGCGGAGCCAAACGAATGCGCCGTACCACTGGTGTGTCTATTTTTGCAGCCCATTAGCCAAATACTTCTAGGATAAAAATGCATTTCAACCACATTCATTTATTTTATATAATTTCGCAATATTGTTTTTTGCATAAAGCCATGAAGTGTGTTACAAATACGCTAAAAATACTTCTGCCCGCCTAAAATATATATATATATATATATATATATATATATATATATATATATATATATATATATATATATATATATATATATATATATATATGTATAAGCAGATCACATTACTCATTTCTGTAATTATCCAAGTAAAAAATTTAAAATAAAAGACATAAAACATAATCCTTAATGCTTTCCTTGGCCTCGCCGACTGTTGGCTTCTTTCCTTCATGTATTATAACGGGCACCCTCATTTCTTCTTCATTTGTCTGCTTGTAGCTTACGGAGGTCTCGGTTCTGGCAGCCTTGAAGCCATAGGTAGCGTAAGAGGGTTCTAGCACAGCTTTCGCCCTCGCTATTAATCACGTTCTGCGTGACGCTGGCGGTAACACAGGACGTTCCACGTCCGTCGCTATGGTTGTGGTTGGCGCTGGTGAACACTCTCAAGGTTCGTATACAGACAACACTAATACCCGAGAAAGTAGCAGGGAGGACAGCGGCCAATTATGACATCGACGTCCTGGCCGTGCAGGAAACGAAAGTTGATGGGGAAGAAGAGACCGGTAACATGGTGCGACGTTTCACGTCTAGGTATTTTGCAGTAGTGAGCCACGCAATTGGCACGTCTGCGGGCTGTGTCATTTTTGTTAAGAAATTACCCTCGAGGTTCAGGCACATATGGCATGTCCGTCGGGAAGATGTG
This sequence comes from Amblyomma maculatum, assembly GCF_055883805.1. Taxonomy (NCBI): domain Eukaryota; kingdom Metazoa; phylum Arthropoda; class Arachnida; order Ixodida; family Ixodidae; genus Amblyomma; species Amblyomma maculatum. The sequence goes on along the minus strand of NC_139347.1, from coordinate 147,851,525 downwards.
TTTGGGTTGATTTTAGGTACAACAAAAAGTATTTTCGCATTATTAGTGTGTACGCTCCAAATGTTGTGGATGAGAGGGTAGCCTTTTTTCAAAACATACAAAAGTACATCAGTTGTGAGAAATCCCTGATTGTCGTTTGCGACTTTAATTGCGTCTTGAGAGGCTGTGTTAAATCCAGTGCAAGAGCGTTTAGGGACAGAAGTACTGAGGCTCTCTCAGAAATTATAGCTTGACGACGTGGCGGAATGTTTAGAAGGATCGCGTTGTGTGAAGTTTACACATTTCCAGCGGCCAAGCCACACGCGGCGGGATCGCATTATGTGTCTACAGACGTCATATCAAAATGCTGTAGTTACAATGTAGTACCGATTTCATTTTCTGATCACTGTTTAGTGGAGTGCGGGTAGGGACAAAAAAGCGAGGCAATCAGTTTTCATGGTATACGTGGAAATTAAATAATAGGCTCATTACAGATGATATCTTAAGTAGGAAAGTAAGCGAAGAAATTGAGAAAATAGAGGCTAGAGGGGAGATGAAAATATGGCAGCAGTGGGAACTTTGCAAAGAGCAAAAAAAGATAGAGCAATCGAACGGTCAAGCTGTATACGACAAGAAGAGAAGCGTGAGGGGGACAATTTAAGATCCTTGCTTGCTAGACTACTTCAAAAAGAAAGCGAAGAGCCTGGTAAATGGATGGACGATATTAGGAAAATAAAAAACAGGATTGAACTGTTCGGAGAAGAGCGCTATCGTGGTGCGCTTGTGCGGGCGAAGGCGCAAGATATAGCTGCTGGAAAGACACCGTCGAAACGAGCACTAGGAATCGAGAAGACGCGTGCTCAGAGAAATCACATTGAACTGATCGAATGGGGCGGAACGTTATCTGGAGAAAGTGGTCATATCCAGCAGGCGTTTCTTGAATATTATCGAACGCTGTTTACAAAGCAAGACGTGGAAGTAAACGCATCCAAAGGAAAGTTTCTGGGCGCTTTACCGCGATTAGATGATGAGCAGAAAGATAGGCTGGAGCTTTCAATAACTGCGTCGGAGGGAGAGCTTGCCATAGAAAAATTGAACCCGGGAAAATCTCCCGGCCCCGACGGGTAAAGCGCGGCTTTCTACAAAGCATACAAACATGAAATAGTGCCGGTACTGACAGCCGTGTACAACGAGTCCTACAACGTAAATGTATTGCCCCCGTCTTATGGCAAATCCCATACAGCGTTGATTCCTAAATAGAATGAAGCAGATAAGTTACAACAGGTTACAGCATATCGCCCTATCGCACTCACGAATGTAGACTACAAAGTGTTTATGAAAATTCTAGCCCGTAGGCTATTGTCAGTAATTCAACAGTTAGTTGGACCACACCAGACTTGTGGGATCAAAGGTCGATCTATTGTTTCTAATGTGCATAAAGTGAGAAGTGTGCTTGAGTGCTGTGATCACACAAACAGTTGTGTAGCCATCCTTCAGTTGGATCTGGAAAAAGCATTTGATTGTGTCTCACATGAAATCCTGTTCTGCATACTCGACCATGTGATTGTAGGGTCCGTCATTCGCGAGGGAGTGGCCATGGCGTACCGAAGCTGCACAAGAAGATTGATTGTAAATAAGAGTTTGGGGCGCACATAAACGTGCAGCGATCGGTGCGCCAGGGTTGTCCCCTCAGCCCTCTGCTATTCTACATTTACATCGAGACACTGTGTTTAAATATCAGAGAAAACGACAAAATTCGTGGCTTCCAATTGCAAGCTGCAGAGGTTAAGCTGCTCGCATATGCGAAATATGTGTCTGTATTCGCAGTGAATCTCGAAGGGGTAATCGAGGCCATGTCTTCTGTAAAAGAATTCACAAAGGTTTCCGGCAGTAGAGTTAATTGGTCAAAGTCCCTGGGGCTTTGGCACGGAGAATGGCCAACGGCGCCCAAGAAGTTCGCAAACATGTCCTGGGTGACAACACCAGTAAAGTACTTGGGAGTCCCACTAGATAGTTATCGCGGTAGCGAATCGTACTGGAGGGCACAGACTCAAGCCATGCGGGAAAAGGTGGAGGGGTGGAAAGGGCAACAACTGTCAAATTTCGCCAGGGCCAAAGTGTGCAATATGTTTTTTATGTCGAAGCTGTGGTACGTGATGCAAGTGTTGCATTGTGCAAGGATGAACGTACAGAGACTGCACCGGATATTTGCCATTTTTGTGTGGGCAGCAGAATGGGAACGATGTAGCCGGACAAGTTTGTTTAGGCGGGTGAAGGACGGTGGACTGGGTTTGGGGCATTTGTTTCTACGACAGATTGTCAGCAGATTTCTTTTTGTTCGCGATGTAAAAGATCCATTTTCGCGTACTGTGTGCCAATTAAGGCTCGGAAATGCACTGCCGACTTTGTTGTCTCGACCAAAAGTGTCTCGGGACGCATTTTTGGTTATTTTAGAGAAGTTGTCGCTAGTGTGCGATTCCTGTCTGTTCGATTTTCTTATGAATATTTATCTTGTGTTAGCAGGAAGAAGCTGTACAAGGATTTGTGCGACGTAGTTCTTCCCATACCAATGTACAGGGCCGTATACAGAGGAGGACCAGGACGCGACGTACTTAAGCGGGTAAAGGCGATGCAGGTCCCGTCAAATGCAAAAACTTTTCTTTTTTAAGTTACACACGGAAACACTGCCAGTAACGAAGTTCTTGGAAAGGAAGAATTTATTTTTACCTTGGGGTTCGCATTGCTTAATTTGTAAACAGCCGGAAACTATAGACCACGTTTTCCTACATTGTTGGGAAGGGGTATAATTTTGGGATATTTTACAAAGCACTTTAAAAAAGGAATTTCCATTAAACTCACATGGTATTAGGTACTTGCCAGTAGAGAATGAGGATGGGGTGCATTTGACCTTATTATGCTAATGGCCCTCCACTGTATTTGGCGCTCGATAATGGCAGGATACCATTGCGATCCTGACGCACGGCCAGCACGGATATATTTTCGGGAAGGCATGAATAGATATATTGAAATTCAGAAACTTGCTCCTGAAGCTCCCGAGTGGCTTGGAAGATTTGAGCCATTAGTGAGCCTAAGAGAATTTTAGCACGACGACGCCACAACCCACCTGGCTGATTGTTGTATTAATTAATGCTCATTGTGCCCTGTAAGTGGTTTTGTGTATTGTGCTGAAGTCAGGCAATAAAGAAAAAAAAAGCCGATGTAGCTCAGTTGGAAGAGCACCGGACGCGATATTCGGAGGTTGTGGGTTCGGTCCCCAACATCGGCACATTGTTTTTTTTTTATTCTTCTACTTTGTGTTACATTATCTTTCCCCTAAGCAGATTACATTACTCATTTCTGTGGTTATCCAAGTAACAAATTAAAAATAAAAGACATAAAACATAATCCCCAATGCTTTCCTTGGCCTCGCCGACTGTTGGCTTCTTTCGTTCATATATATATATGAACGTTGGCTTCTTTCGTTCATTATGAAGCAATTAAATATCGGCAACCAAAATATTCGCAGTACATGCTCGAAGCAATGGCAGTTACTTGTATACTTTGACGCTAGCAGAACGTATAAGAAAATGATGTCGAAATTGTGAATTTTTGCATCATTTGAACATTCAAAACACAACAGAAATAGGACCGGGGTTTTCACGATAGATGCAATACAAAATAGGTGCTAGAGCTACGCCAACAATGCAGTAAAAACGTAAACATGCGCCAAGCATTTGGTGAGTAAGAAGAAACTGAAAACCTAATTATCCTTAAGTAATGTCCACAATGTTTTATGGCCCTTGCAATCAGTTTTCAAACGTGTTACACGAGCTGAAATCGAAGGGGGCTAGCAAGGGTATGGCATTGCTAGCCTCATTAAGCAGTAGCACATTTTCTTTGCATGTGCACAGAAACTCAGTGACACGACGATGGCATTATAATAGATGTCGCATAGGTATAGATGCAATCCTTCACGGACGGCAATGTGGTGCAGATTTGGGAATCTTTGTGTCAAACCTGTCACGCAGCTATTCTTTCTATAATGTTGCAGGCGCAGCCGTACTATTTCTCTTTGAAATGCCATTTATTTTTCTGTCATGTTACAGGCTAACTGGTCAGAGGGAGCACAACTTAAACATAGGAATGGTCCCCGTCCAAGTATACAGGCCAAGTTGTATGCTTCTTAGTTGCTTAGCGGGGTTTTCAGTATATGGTAGCCGTCCAGTACATGACCAGATTGATACACTAGGTGGATATATTATTGCGAGATTATGATCGCTGAAGATTCAAAATGATTAACGCTGCGTTACATACAAGCAAACCCCTTCGGCGGTACACTATTGATGTAGTCTGTAAATGCAAAAGTTAATATCAAGCATTTTCCAAGGTTCGCATCAAAACTGGTGGCAAATACTTTCGTCGTCGAGCTTTGCATGTAGTGCCACACAATTTCGCTTGCACATATACACGTCTGTAAGTCAGCTTAGAGACTAAACATTTGGCCACGCAAATTATAAAGGTCTCCGCATCTCTACACGTAATGAAGCTTAATGTTTTAACCGATTTGGTTTTTCTTTTTTTTTGCATTTCTAACCTTCATCTTATCCAGCTACACTGGATACGTGGCACGCCTTATGAGGAAAGCAGTACTGTATGTCTCCAACGCTGAGGCAGTAAAAAATTATCTACCTTGTTAAGATAAGAAGGCATAGAAATAGGTCCATGTAACCATAGGACTATCAAAGGGCATTGCAATGACCGCTGCCATAATATGGTAATGCTTATGTCTGGCTGAGTGGAGCCTGATCTCAGGGTTTTGACTCTCTGCTTGGTGGACGTTGTGATGAACGAAAGGACGAAAAAGACAGAAAGCTTGGTTTGTTTCACTGAATTTTGAATTTAAGCCCTAGAATTCTACGACAGTCTGAAATGTATTTTTTTTTGCCTATGAGTGCTGAACATTGTTTTGCTGTGTCAAGGTATTTTAGGTCGGATTCCCTTCTTTCTCAGGGAGCCTGCATTACTCTGTAGCTCATTATATTTCTGGTAAGAGGAAAAATAGGTGTCTCTTATAAGATCTATATCACATCTAGGGTAATTATTTTGATCAGTGAATCTACGTAGGTACCACGCCGTTTAGAAGCCGCGAATGTGTACCTCCTACATATTGTGTATCCACCACGTACTTGGTTTTTATAGTACAGTAATTTGTGCTAATATAAAACAGTCATAATATAAATGTATAGGCTAATGTGTGTACAATACCCAAAAAGAAGCGTTGTTTAGGAGTTTCACTTACCCGCGGCAAGAAGCATGCTTCCAACAATTAGGGACTCGAAAAGTTTCAAGGAACCCATTTGAAACCGGTTCTTTAAGAGCACAGTGCTGAAAGACAATATGTCAAAATAAGTTACTAAGGTTTGTGGCCAAACGTCTTCAGGTTTCCTAAGTATCTCGCCGAATATATGTCACACTATCAGATTATAATCTGATCTTCATCAAAGCGAATGTAGTTTTAGTGCCCTGCCATATTGTCCTTCTAGTAAGCCATTGCTTTGTTCCCATATTCGTAGATAAATTACCCTTTGTTAAGAGACGCACAATGCTTACCTGAATCGGAGTTAATGTATTTGGGAATTAAGTGGAGTAATCAAATGAGTGAGCGCATATTTGCTTTATTTTGCTATTGTGGGATGTAAAACATGACTTAACAAATGCAGACGACACTTGCAAAAACAAATATTTGTTTCGTATCGAACTGCGCAAGAAAAACTTTGACACCAATATCCTATGCTGGTATCTTGTCTAATTGAAATTTTTCTCTGCATGCTGCGGTGTCGCATGATTATACATACTCAGGCCTGTTTCAAGGACCAATTTTGTAAATACTTCAACCTGCGGCTTCCTAAAACTACACCAATGGAAGAGCGTTTTTTTAACCATGGGTGGCTCCTAACTGGCACTGGGGATGGGTGTACGCATCTCCAGTACAAATGAATGATGCGGAAATGACTGTGATACCCTGGGCGTCTTTGTATTGTAGGCTTTAAGCAGAAAAGCAATCTTTACGGAGACGAATACGTCAGATTAGTTCCTTCTGTAAGTACTATATAAACGAATCGTACTAAGAAACGGCAATAGTTTGGGCCGTAACTTTTATAAATTAGATAGCCTTACAAGCAGAGATAGGTTTTATAGGCAGGTACAGACAAAGGGGGCGGATTTTCGCATGGTCAAAGAAGGCGGAATGTAGGTTAAATATTGATTTTTCCCCAGGCATACTGGCTGAAATTCCGCGATAAAACTAGGTGGTCGATCGCACGCGTCTTAAACCGCTACTTGCAGTTGCTCTATATTCTGCCACCTTCAGGATTCGTTAACGAGCATTAACCGGTCACATTATCGATCTCTTGCACACTGGGTGTTTGGAACACCGTACTAACATACAAAAACACTGAAGATAAACCATGGACGCTATCCTGCTTTCATACCGCCCCGCTCATAGTTTAAAGTCATAGCGCTGAAGGCCCCATTGCTGTGCCGGCATGTGTAAGAGAACAATGATAGAAAAGCCTCTGGAAGGTACTAATTTGCCAGTGACATGTGGGTGCAAAGACTTGTCCGGTTCTGTGCCGCCGCGATAGAACATTACACTGCCGACCCAGGCTTCGCTTTTGAGATTGGAGGATGAACTTAGATTTCAGCCTTCAAAACTGCCCGTTGTGCACGCAGGCGCACTAGTACAGCTTCGATAAAGTAACGCTATATTTAAAATTATTATTACTTTATTTATTTTATTGAATACCTGAATCACCTTCATGCCATTACACTAAACACTAAACATTTGAATGTACAGTACACCAAAAATATACATACATACAGACATACTGAACTCAGGCACTCAGCGTGCAGTAAAATGCTTCGTTTGATGAGAGTGAAACCATATCATGCAAGCTCATTCTACTGGCGAATTGTTTGCGAACAAAATAAATGCCGCAAAGCATCAGTCCTAAATTAGTGCTCTTTAACCTAAAAGATGGAGTCTTTCCTCTTTGATATATAATTGGGCGATTTCAAGTACTCCTCTCGTACTATATCAATATGAAGATTAGAAATACAATGAAAAACTTTTAAAAATTTAAGCAATTCCAGTAATATTCGTTATAAACGGATTTATGAATACTGCGATAACAAGTGTAAATGATGTCGTACTGGCAAAAGTTAAATGTTTATTGATGTACAAATAGCAAGCGAACGGGAGCGAACATGTAAGTGAACGGGACTCTCAAGGAGAGCAAGGCAACAGGAGCCATTACCGCGGTCGCACATACCCTTAAAGCCGGAACTTAGCCCCGCCCCAATTTTTCTTAACAAGATAGAGTGCGCTTTGATGCGCGTTGCACACTAAGCGACACAGTACAGCCTTCCACTTCCATCCCCACCTATCGTTTTGCCTATTTTGATTCAATCATCCTTTCCTCATGTGCCAGCCCGCAGTTCGTATTGCCTGACAATTATTTGACCTCCCGTTGTGCAGAGTCACCTATAAACCCACTCACTCAAGAAAAGCACGTCATGTCTTAATGGCGTCCACCAGCGCTTTACAATTGCTTTTTTCTGCGCAGACGTTGCCATCGCTATAAAGAAAGGAAGCAGCACTAATGACTAGTACCGCGTCGTCACGATCAAGGCAAGGCTAGAACTGCAGGAAGAAACAGATGAGAGCACAGAATAATAGCACAGCGGGAACTGTCCGAACCAGCGAGCAGTCGATACGTACTGAACAGACAGGGCAGTGAACTGCCGAGAACGCAGAACAATATTACTACCTCGAACTAGAGGAAAGAAAAGCAGCTACCCGCAGCCTGCTTTGGATTTGTAAAATTTTGCTGAGGAGCGGATGATTGACATTTACGCCAGTTTTCGCGTTCTGGACTCAGTATGCAGTCGCAGCCAGATCCGAATAAAGCTTGGGTCGTTGTTAAGAAGTTGCGAGAGGAAGCTAGCGAAATGTTGTCGCTCCCTCAAATCCCAACAAATCGGAACCTTCTGGGAGAACGCTTGAATTCAGTGCTGACTGAATACAAGTAGGGTGAGAGATGAAACCAGAGTGACGGTGCAGAAAATTGCCCAGAGTACAGTTACGCTGTGCGTTTAAGGGCATGATGCAACAGATTTTTGACCCGCCTTTGGTTGTGCAGTTGCGGTTCCCCGCTTGCGTACAAGATGGTATGCCCATATAATTGGCAATCGTGTAACGTGTACCCTAATTTATCAAACATTCTTATAAGAATGCAGATCTAATATGATACTTTCTACAGGTGCCTGACATACGGGCCCGTTACCATACATAAAACGCCTGCTTTATTCAAGATTTAGGAAAATGTTTATATTACCTAAGGGTAGCAGTCTTTACTCAGTGTCGAAATTACTCCCTATCCCTTCACTATGGCTCCTCGCTCTCTCTTTCTAAATAACCTCCCACCTTCCACCCTCCCTATACGGCCCGGGTCACCTATTCACAAAAGTGTGCCAGATTCGGCGCCTTTCCTTTCCTGTGAGCCAATTATTATAATTATTATCTAATAGCTGAGTAAGTTTCATTAGTATCCCAACTTACCGCTTTAAATCAGCTACACAAGTTGGCAGATGTGTATCGTTGTGTGCTTTAGACGAGGCAGCTGCTTCGAGCGAGGTGGGCAGAAATGTCCCAAGTTTATTTATTAACCGCGCATTTATACAGCCAAGCGGGAGAGGGTGTGTTGCCTCTCCTCACGTTTCATCTGCGATACAGATATCGGCTGCGTCACAAACGCCGCGCTAATACGATACATCCTCTCATCGTTCAAAGAAATATCAAAACAACTAACAAACAAAATATTAAAAGCAGAACTTGAGAACTTTTTAAGAGATTTAACTGCTGAGATAATTGGTTGTCAGGCCTAATTACATCAAATCCAGCGAAACACAAATAAACACAGAAAAGAGGATACAAAAGGCATTTCAACTGTCTAATCAGGCAAAAACAGTCCACATATATAACCTTCTCGGCTAATGCGTACACTTAAAAGGTATCAAAGAAAAGGCATCAATCTTGTCAAAGCAGGTGTGACAGAAATGTTGGCTCAGCCTTATAAAGGAGAACCGATGTGTCGCTGACACAATTGAGCCTTGTTTTTATATAGAAGAATTTTAGAATTTCGCGAGCCGTCTCATGTCCACGTCTACCCAGAATTCTCACGTCGCGGAACCATGGTACACAATTAGTGCAAGCTCCAGGCCAAGTCGCTCACCCTCATTGTTTTCAATGTCTTTAGCATGTTCGCTAAGTCACTTATTTACCCAATATATGAGTTTTCTCAAGACAATAATATTTCATAGACGACACTGAGGGCCCACTTAGCGTGCAGCAGGTAATGCTCCTTCTGACAGCCAACATTTTGGCTTTCGCACGTTATCCGACGGCTAAGCTGGGAAGTTTTCGGGGTGCTGAAATTGCCGCCAGTTCATTAAAACGGTTTGCCACCTTTTAAGGCCGTGAGAAGTTTTGTGTTCCTATGAAACTACAGCATGCCTTTCGTTTCCCACCAGTTGATATCTGCTTCCACCAGCCTTCATTTTTTTAGAAGTGTTTCCGCCACTGGCACTGTCCTACTCAGGGGAGCCCGCTTCAACAAGCCTGTCCAATCGGTCCAACGATTTTACAAAACTTGGAAAAGGGCTGAATTTCACACTTGAACTACCAGATAACGGCGCAATGCAGTTTCTTGACGCGCGGTTATAGGGGATCGATGGGCGCATATGGTGGGCTTAGCCAACTCGTGCGCGAAAGGGTCTCCTACTGTATGACTCTGTCCATTCAAATTTAGTGAAAACGGGCATCACAACCCTCAGGGTTGAGTCGTCCCTCCGGAAGTCGTGCGTGCAAAGAAGCAAGGCCGCTTTAATAACCTATTGAGCAGGGTCGTTTAAGCCTGCTTTCCCGAGGCGGTCTGAGTAACAGTAAAGGAAATACTTCTGAAGAAGATGAAGCATGGTGTGAGCAGGGATCAACTGACGGGATAAGGTAGGCCGGTTGTGGTTCCGTAAGGTTTCTCACGGTTTGAAAAAGTGGCAAAGCTGTTTAATGCACTGGTGTCATTTTCTGCCCCCCCCCCCCCATTACCCCCTCCCCGCCCGTAAACTGTTCCAAATAAGCCGTCGCGAACCGTGCAAAAGCTAGAAGGTCGGCTATCAGTAAAAGCATTACCCGCAGTTCGCTTAGCGGGCTCCCTGTGATGTCTATGAAAATCATTGCTTTGTGGAAAATTTTGTATTGACAGACGGGATGTTGCCTGAATAACCGACTTAGAGAACATGCTAACGACTTTCAAAACAATCAGGATGAGCTACTTTGTTTGGCATTGTAGCTTCCCCCGATTATGCTTCACGGTTCCGCGACGTGAGAATTCTGGGTAGAGGCAGATAGCAGATGGGTCGTGAAACTCTGGAAGCCTTTCTTATAAAAAGCAGGTTCGAATTGTTTCAGCGACATGTAGGTTTTTATTTAAGAGGCTGAACGAACCTTTCTGCCCGCCTCCTTTGATAAGATTGATGCTTTCTCTTTGATGCCTTTTACCCGTGTGCATTAGCCGAAAAGGCTACAGATGTGAGCTGTTTTCGCCTGATTAAACAGTTGAAAGTAAGCGCCCGTGGTGTCCTGTTTCTTGTGTTTGTTTGTGTTGCACTGAAATCACTGTAATTATTGCTTAAGCAATCTGGCACTCTTGACTATGTAATGCTTTGTGGTGTCTTTCTTTTTCAGGTAGACTTTCGGAATGCTGACTCTTGGTGCTGCTGCACGCTGGCATAACGTTAGCGAGGCTAGAACGCTGCCAGTTGTAGCCGTTGACTCTGCGGCGCTGTTGTTGCCGGATGCTGCAGAGGAGGCTTGATCTGCTATTTTGCAGAGGTCCCCGTCATGTTATTGAAGGCTTTTCTGTCGAAAAGCCTCTCGTGTTGGCAGAAGGTGCCGCGAATTTCTTCGAGAAGTTTTACCGTCTTCGGTGATTCCGCTATACGACCTGGGATATCGTAACGCCTGAATTGGTGGCTCATGCCCTCTTTTTGATGCGAACTGTGCCTCCAGGGCTGAGCAGGCGTAGCTATTTATTATACAGTATTATTCGAAAGTTATGTTATAGGTTCGCAAAGAATGATAGGAAATATGTTCTTTATTAGACTACGGAACAAACTATTGAGTAGGAAAATGACTGATCATATTAAATAACAAACGTTGGCTGAGCCAAATGCACACTAAGCTGTAGTTTTGCTTTTAAGAAACTATTAATAGCACAATAAAAAAATAACACCATCCAGTGGTCTTCATTTTACTACCAAGATGCACCTAACAGAACAAGATTTGCTTTCAACTGGATCGCACTTATGGTTGAAGTTTTTTGTCCCTACTTCGTGACAGATATGAACTTGTAGCTATTTGGACATCATGTGTTGCGAAGGCCAAAGAATACAGCTATGCAAACGGTGCATTATTTCAAATATAAAAGAAAAACGTTTTTTCCGGACAATCTACAACTTTTGCATGGAGGTTGCGTTATTCATGGAAAAATATGGTTAAGTCTTTACTGAATTATTTGTTTGAGCAAATGGAAATATATAATGTTTCAACGGGCTTGTGAGACCCAGCTCTGCTGTGAGACAAGCGAATTACTGAAATCGGACATTGGGACTATTGTTGACTTACAGCTCATCAACGCTAGGCTGCCAACCTATAATGGTATCATAAAAACACAGTGCTCAAACCAGACGACACGGACGAAAGAAAGACGAACACATGTGTTCGTCTTTTTTCTCTCTGTACTGTCTGGTTCACAAACTAGCCCCCTAAGGCGTATTGTTGTAACGACAGTTTACGCGCAATAAATTAAAAAGCTCAGGATTAAGAGCCAATCACGTCTGTCCTGAAGAGAAAACGGCTGTACAAGAGTATGAGTAAATGACCGCAGAAACGATGACTCTCATCCGCCACTACATCTAGAGCCTTCAGGTGCCTTCTTCTGCTGTCGAGAGCCGTCGTTTTATGACGACCGCAGTTGTTCGCGAAATGAGGGCAATAGTTCAAGAGCAGGAAAATTGTCGCCCGCTTTCTCCCGAAGAAAAAAAATGCGAGCGGAGGACAGTGCAGTGAGTTACAAGAGCAGGTAACGTGCGACGACGTGAACTTGATTGATACTCAGACCATCCCGAACGAAGTGCAGGTCCCGGCGAACATTGTGAAGAATATTAGCGCGTGGCTCCTGATGTTGTTGGGTTAGCAGTTGTGGCAGAAGGGATGAGCAAGATCTAGCTCCCAGTATGCATGCGAGCCCCGCTAGCGTAGGAGATAATATTCAGGACGTCATGGTGATTGCGGTTGACGCAACACATAATTGTATGGAAGATGTTCGCAATGAATCTTGTACGAAAGGGCTGATTCAACAGTCGTGAAAACCCAGTGCGAGCGCTCGAAGCTCCCTGGCGCGGAAACAGTGAAGCAGGTCCGCTTTAACGGCACAGTATCCTTTTATCAAGTTTCAATGGGTGTAAGCTTTCATGCACCGGTGTCCGCGCATCGTGTGCACGTATCTGTCAACAATTATCTGTTTTTGATCCCGGTTTTGTCATGTGGTGGTTGTTTTGAGCGTATGAAAGGCATGCTCGAAGCGTTTTACGAATAAAAGTTGGAAGTTCTGCTCCCTGTGTGTGTAGGTGTTTTTAGTCTCTATCCGTTTTTTTCCGCGCAGTGTAAACATGAACGACAAACACCAACTAGCCCGCCAGAAAACCCTTCTTGAATCACACCTAGCGGGAGATGTCCTGCTTCTCGCAAGTGTTCCTGATAGCGAGGGTCCCTTTGGGTACCCAAGGCATATCCGGAAGAAGTTATTCGGCGCGGCTTCAAAAATCTTCTTGCTTGTTAGAGATCTTTAAAGCAGCAATAAAAAGTAGCGCTACGCTCCTTCAACTTAGCCTTTTCAAGCAGTAGAATCGATTGACAGTTGCTGCCCCATTGTGTTGCCGCCATGAATTTGAAAACCTGTGATGCTGCAGTAATTATTTCGCGGAGGCCTAATCTGAGGTGCTCAAGAGAGATTACTGCCAATCATAATACCTAGGAATCGGTGTGATCGTAGATACGATAGTGACTATCCTCCAAGAAGGAGCAGGTATCGAGCCATTCTTTTTATTGTGAAAACCATAGCCACACTCCTTTTTGATCATAGGCGAAGACCGCGGGGGGCAGGTACAATGAGATGTGCAGTAGTGCTCTGTGAATGTGTTGCTGCATAGTATAACGCGAACGTGATGCACTCCAGATGCAATTATGATCTGCAATAAGTGTTATGCGTACTACTCGTGGAAGGTTTCTTGTTATATGTATACTGACAACATTGAACAGGAGAGGGCTGAGTATGTGCATATGTGCAGCACCCTGTGGTACGCACCTCTTCACTGCGTGAAAGAGAGTTCGACAATGTGGAGTGGTGAAAAAAATTTGCCTCTCTTGTAAATAGTGCCCAATTCTGTTGTAAACCTCTCCTCCGAGGCCAACGCTGGCCAAGGCTACGAGAATAGTATTATGAAACACAGTCAAAAGCGGCCTTAATGTCAAGGCAAATGGCTGTCCGGATGTACCCAGCGTGAAGGTACTCAAGTGATGAGACAAGCGCGATGCCATTATGAGTCGCAGACCTATTAGCGAAACCCGTTAATTTCTTGAGGATACTCATTTCTGCTCTCGAGGAGCCAAGTTATTGTTTTCAGATCATTCGCTCCATGTGCTTACCTACGCAGATCAGTAGGGCGATAGGTCGGAAGGATACGTGATTTGTGGACTGTTTAGAAGTTTTCAAAAAGGGCACAATGTTCGCCAATTTCCATTCTGTGGGGACCTCATCAGATATCCAGGAAGAATTGTAATATTCCAGAAGTCGAAGGCGAGAATTGCTAGCTAGCTTCGCAATTGCATCATAGGTCACTTCATAATGACATGGAGAAGTCCGTCTGTTTAATTCCGCGATAATTGAAGATAGCTCTTCAATTGTGAAAAGTAGGTCAATCGCTAACGCTGCCGCCTGGGGGATGTTTGATAGACCATCTGTGGTGTTTGCGGAAGGCCCTGGCCCCGTTGATAGTAGTCTGCAGTATTCTTCTCAGAAATCGTTATTGGATTTTCGCTCATGCAGAGATAGTGCTGTGAATGGATCAAGCTGTTGGAGGGGCGAGCGCATATTGCGAACTATTCTCCAAATTTTGGCTACTGGTTGCGCACATCCAGCGTAGAAGAAAAGCCACGCCATGTCTGCTGACTAAGCTTATCTAGGTGTCGTCGAACGTGACTTTGTGCCCGTTGGCAGGCACGAAGGTCTTCAAGGTTTTTTTTGTGCGCGAAGCTTTCCTTTCCCGTTCAAATGCGAATAGCGCAAAGCCTTTGAAATGCCTCGTCATTTCAGTGTTAGCGATCGCTTTTAGATGTGATTTGTGTGCTTACTCTCAGGCAATAAACCATTGCCAATATTAGTACCTTATTTCGGGTTGCAGCAGTACTTCCTCTGCTTACAGCGTCTTTGTATGCATCCAGGCTGTAATTTTATAAGAACTTTATTAGGCGCCCTCTGCGCGCTGACAGCTGATATGAAGACTGGGTAATGGTCACTTCCACGTGTTTCCAGATCGGTGCACCAGCAAAAGTTTTGGGCAGCTGAACTTGTTACAAAGGTCACGTCAATGCTGTTGGCAGTCGTCAGGACTGCTGCCACCACTAAATGCTGCCATCATTTAGTGGTTCAATGGAATGTTTTGCGAGAAGTTCTGCAAGCTTGGAGCATTTCAGCATTTCAGCTTGGCCCATTTTATTGTGAGCAATGAAGATTCCGCATAAACTATATGAGGTGAGCGTCCTCATTATCAAGTTTTCAAGCCTCGAAGTATCAAATGCCTTGCCTGTCTCAAGATATATATTCCAATAAGAGTGTACTCTTGTCTCCCAATTACTGTTACGGCGTACACATATTCGTTATCATTGTGAGGCGGGGCTTCAACGAAGGAGGCCGGGATATCCTTGGGATATCCTATGTACAATCTGCTGACGTCATCTGATCGATGTGAATGATGAAAATAGCATTCGTTTAGTCTGAAAGTTTGCTCTACGCGCGTTTCAGATATGAATATGAAATTGAAGTGGTACGCTCGCACAGGGTACCGAAAATTCCCGTTTCGAGCGTAAACCACGAGCGCTCCATTGGAAAATGGTACATGTGCGAAAGATGTTGTGGGTGGTCAACGATGGTGAAGATCTAACTGTGGGAACCGTGATTACAGATGTTTAATTTTACGCCCTGCGAAGTGTAAGAGGCCAACAGCAACGGTTCCATTGCTAGGACAGCTTCCTCTGGGACTCCTCGTGAAAAGGGATTGTAGTTCTATACATTAGGCTGAGAATTAGAGAGGTTGTTGGTCGGGTCTTGTGCGGAGTATCGCTGCTGCTTTGATAGAGAACAGCCAACTGAATTCCCACGCTTCTTTTTGGCTGCAGCCGCATACATGTAATCAGATATTTTTCCACGTTGCGTGGCTGATTTTGGATAGATGTATCGTATTTGTAAAAAATTGGCTGTTCCTTAGCTTGGTTAAGCCTGGTGATTGCGAAGCAATACGTGGTACTACTATTGTAGCGCTTGTGGTGATGCTTGGCTGTGCTATATTAACCATTGTGATGCTCCGGTTATGTTTGCTGTTATTGGTATTTTGACGCTTGACTGTAGTATGTTTAGCTATGGTTTTACATGTAGAAAACATGAGGAAACTCACCGACGTAAGTTTGGCTTTGTGCCACAACCGGTCACACACTGAACACGCATAGCCAAACGGAATGTCAGTAAAGCGTCTATTAAATTCACGGGTTGCCGCTTCAAACGCCTGCACTCGCCTTGCATGTTCTTCACGCCGTTGTGCCAGACCACCTTCATCGGTTTCAGCTCGGATAGCTCGAGTGAGAGATTTCTCCCGTGCTTTCTCCAAGCGTTTATCTCGTTGTTCAGGTGTCTCTTCAGCACGCCGTTTTCTTCGCTGTTCATTGTACTTCTCTCGATACACACGTTCCTTCTCTAGTCGCTGTTGTCGCTCTTTCGGTGTTTCTTTGGCACGTCGTTGTCGTCTGCTAGCGTTCCATCGCTCCGAACTGGTAGTGCTGCTAGTAGATGCACGTTCCAAACTATCGGACAAATTCGTACCTTCCTTTCCTGCTTCTGTCGTCGATTCTGCTACCGAAAGGCATTCTTCTCGCTTTTCTTCTGTCTCTGTGGCTCGCATTTGCTTCCTCTATGCAGCCTGCCTAAGCGCTCTGACTGTAGGCGGCAACTCATTGCTTGACGAGAGGAGCGGACTCAGGCCGTACCTGCCACCGCGCAAGGTGACGGTGAACTCCCGCTCTTACGCAGATGGTATGACGTCACGCAGCGCGCAGCGCCATTGGTGAGAGGAGCAGAAGTTAGGCGGTAACTGCCCCCGCGCAAGGCGACGGCGCCAGTTGAGCCCCGCTCTTACACAGATGGTATGACGTCACGCAGCGCGCAGCGCCCCTAGTGAGAGGAACGAAGTCAGGCCGTAACTGCCACCGCGCAAGGCGACGGAACGAGGTGAGCCCCCACTCTTACACAGGTGGTATGACGTCACACAGCCAGGTCACGCTAAAGGTCAAGCGTGGATGCCACCGCCGCGCCTTTTGACGGGCTGAGGTGGTAGCTAAAGTACTATTGCTTCGCAATAAAACCACTTCGGGGTAGGTGGTGGATCATGACGCTTGGCGGTTTCTCTCGTGCTTGCTTCTCAGTGCGTGCAAGTGTAGCTGCTTTTTAACACACCTTCCTTATGAAGCAGGGTGTGGGCCATCGTCGTTTGCGCATTTAGGTAGCGCTTTGGAGGTGCACTCTTTATACGAATAGGAGTTAGCACACACTTTGCTTCGCACGGGAGTGGTGCAATGTTTCGGTATGTGGCCGTGCCTCTGGCATTTGTAGCATTACCGCTGATCTGACATACTCAGTTACAGGTTAACTATTGTGCCCAAGCGTGACATTTTTAGGCAGTGGTCCATCTTCTCAGATTTCTAAAATAACAGAGTGAAGGTGTACCTCTTCGAACTTGTCACTGTCCTCATAAATGTAACTTGTAGCCTCCTTACTGAAAGAACAACTTGGTCACGTAAATACTCCTGCAGATCTTTAGTTGCGTAGGTTACAGATACGTCCTTAATTTTGCCATAGCTGGCTGTATAAGAGTACGGTACCCGAGCCTCCATAGCCACTCCAGTCAGCTTAGGTACTCTCAGCAAACATTTGGCAGCAGGCAATGTCAATACTGTAAGCATCAAGCTCCCGTCGTTGTTAAGACGAGGGCTTATAACTTTTTTGTAAAGAAGACAAAGAACGGAAAATGCTGCGGCATCGCCATCACCATCGCTTGGCTCCGGCGCCCATCTCTCGTGCTGAAGCTGTGCCCTGCGGCTGGCAATTCGACCCTGCTCTGCCCGAATTACTGGCAGCGCTAGACGTTCAAACGAACTATTAAATCCACATCGCACTTGGTGGAGGTGCTGGGTATCGATCCCAGTACCTCTCGTTCGGCACCAACAGCGTTTGCTCCCCCCTTGCGTCAGACACCATCTCCATGGCGCACTGCAGACAACAGGCCTATTTGCTACCACTGCGGCATCCCTGGGCACACTACACGCTACTGCCGGCGCCGAATAAATATGGCCTTTGCTGCGCGGCCTGCGCCACCTTATTTGGCCCCCCAATTCCCCGTCCCATCGGGTCATCCAACAGCATCCCCTGACCCTCCGGACTTCCTGCCTCGTCGTTCGCCATCACCACGTCGCCGCTCCATTTCGCCAATGCGCCGACGACCCGCTACTCAGCCGGAAAACTAACCGCCGCAGTTCGCGAGGCACGAACTGCGTATTCGACAGAATTTCAAAGTCCTCGTCTTAATCCCGCGAATGTTACTGCTGTCATCGTTGAAGGTGTTCATACTCTTGCGCTCGTCGACACCGGTGCCGCTGTATCAGTTATCAGCCAAAAACTCTGCCGCTCCCTCCGAAAAGTGACTACGCCTCTCGAGGGACTATCGCTTCGTACCGCATCCGCTCACAGTATACAGCCGACAGCTATCTGCACTGCTCGCGTCGTCATTGCTGCAGCCTTGTACATCATCGAATTCGTCGTTCTCCCCACATGTTCTCATGACGTCATTCTCGGCTGGGATTTCCTGTCCCAGCATCATGCTATCATTGACTGCGCCAGTCCTCAAGTAGAGCTCATTGAATCGAGTGATGCACCGTCTGATGCCCTGTTCCACGAGCCGTGTCCTCGTTTTGCGACCAAACTCCTCGTAGCTCATGATACAACCATCCCACCCGGAAGCGCTGTTCTGGTTTCCCTCACTGCCTCTTTTACCACCGCCGCGACAGTCCTCTTTGTGCCCTCTAACGTTGTCTGCCGCCGCCGCCACTTACCGCTGCCGTTTGCCGTCCTTGACATGAACAACGGCGCTAGCACACTTCTGGTAGCCAATCCTCTTGCGTCTCCCGCTATGTTGATCGAAGGGGAGTGCCTTGGCCGCATCGAGCCCGTGGACCTTCTGTTCGCCTTTGATGATGTGTCATTCCCTGTTTGCCAAGTTGACGCCTTGACCCCAACTCGTGTGGCTTCCGATCCGCTACAGCGGGACCTTTTTGACCATTCTGTGGACAGCGCTCTAGAGCCGCGCCACCGCGAGCAACTTCTTGACCTTCTACACCAATTCCGCTCCTCCTTCGACATCCCGCAATCTTCCTTGGGCCGCACGACGACCATTTCCCACCTCATCGACACTGGCGCTCATCCACCTCTCCATCAGCGGCCGTATCGTGTGTCGCCGACTGAGCGCCGTGTTATTGCCCAACAAGTCGATGACATGCTCCAACGCGGAATAATTAGAGAATCCTGTAGCCCATGGTCGTCTCCTGTGGTCCTAGTTAAAAAGAAGGATGGCTCCATACGATTTTGTGTTGATTATCGCCGTCTCAACAAAATCACTCGTCGTGATGTGTACCCCCTCCCACGAATCGACGATGCCCTAGACTGCTTGCAAGGCGCAGAATTCTTTTCCTCACTCGATTTACGCTCCGGGTATTGGCAGGTGCCCATGGCAGAGGCGGATCGTCCTAAGACCGCCTTTATTACTCCAGACGGACTATACGAATTTAATGTTATGCCATTCGGACTCTGTAACGCCCCAGCCACATTTGAAAGAATGATGGACACTGTACTGCGCGGCCTGAAATGGAACATCTGTTTATGCTACCTTGATGATATCGTCGTCTTTTCAACCGACTTCCCGACCCACCTGACTCGACTTCGCCAGGTCTTCACCTGCCTAACCCGCGCCGGTCTTCAACTGAACCTCAAAAAGTGCCGCTTTGGTGCCCGCCAGCTCACAATACTCGGACATGTTGTGTGTAAAGATGGAGTTCTGCCTGATCCTGAGAAGCTGCGCGCCGTCGCTGACTTTCCGAAACCGACCACTTTGAAACAACTGCGAAGCTTCGTGGGCCTCTGCTCGTACTTTCGTCGTTTTGTTCGGAATTTCGCAACCATCATAGCCCCTCTTACACAGCTCTTGAAAGGCACCCCTAACCTCTCCTCTTGGTCGCCAGCCTGCGATGATGCATTCGCGACACTGCGCAATGTTCTAACGTCACCGCCAATCCTTCGGCATTACGACCCTACTGCACCTACAGAACTTCACACCGATGCCAGTGGTGTCGGCCTCGGCGCCGTCCTCGCCCAGCGCAAGCCTGGCTTCTCCGAATACGTTGTCGCCTACGCCAGCCGTGCTCTCACCAAAGCCGAGTCCAACTACTCCGTTACCGAAAAGGAGTGCTTAGCAATCGTGTGGGCTGTAACGAAGTTCCGCCCTTACTTATACGGCCACTCCTTCGAGGTAGTTACAGATCATCACGCTCTCTGCTGGCTCGCGTCTCTCAAGGATCCGTCTGGCCGTCTCGGGCGCTGGGCTCTCAGGCTTCAGGAATACGACATCCGTGTAGTGTACCGCTCTGGCCGCAAGCACTCTGACGCCGACGCTCTTTCTCGGTCACCGGTGTGCTCGCCTAACTCATCGTCCCCTCCTCAAACACTCTTGTCAGCACTCACCATTGAGGATATGCCTTTCGAGCAACGACAAGATCCTTGGGTTTCTAACCTGCTAGATATCCTTGGCACTACTTCCGCGGCTACGCATCCTCGGGCACTCCGCCGACAGGCCTCCCATTTCGCCATTCGGGAAGGCCTTCTCTACCGAAGGAACTACAACTCAGACGGCAGAACGTGGCTTCTTGTCATTCCGCGCCACCTCCGCTCCGAGGTTTGTGCCCACCATCATAGTGACCCGCAAAGCGCTCATGCCGGCGTCCTCAAAACATATGATCGAATTCGTCAAAGGTACTACTGGCGGGGAATGTACAATTTCGTACGTCGCTACATTCGCTCTTGTACCGCCTGTCAACAACGCAAGATTTCTCGCCACCCTGCTGGCCCTCTTCAGCCTTTACCGTGTCCAGCTCGCCCGTTTGATCGCGTGGGAATCGACCTCTATGGTCCGCTACCATGCAGTGCCGCTGGTAATCGATGGGTCATCGTCACCGTCGACCACCTGACCCGTTACGCCGAGACTGCTGCACTTCCCGCGGCGACAGCTCGAGAGGTAGCCCATTTTCTTCTGCACCACTTCATTCTTCGACACGGCGCCCCCCGCGAGCTACTGAGTGATAGAGGTCGTGTCTTTCTTTCCGAAGTAGTCCAAGAGCTCCTGTCGTCTTGTAAATCGATACATCGAGCTACAACTGCGTACCACCCGCAAACAAATGGCCTCACGGAGCGCTTCAACCGTACGCTTGGGGACATGCTCGCAATGTATGTTACATCTGAATCTGGAAGCTCGAACTGGGACCAAGTACTGCCATTCGTAACGTTCGCGTACAACACTGCCACCCAAGCAACAACTGGTTTTTCGCCCTTCTTCCTCTTATACGGCCGTGAACCATCATGTACTCTGGACACAATTTTGCCATACCATCCAGATGCCTCTGAGTACAGTGCTTTGTCAGACATTGTACAGAAGGCCGAGGAATGCCGTCAGCTAGCTCGCACGTTTACCTCCAACACTCAAGGCTATCGCAAAGATCAGCATGATACCGATACTCCTGCTCCCACGTTCCAGGCCGACAGCTTCGTTTGGCTATGCGTTCCTGCCACCAACAAACTAGACACCAAATACCACGGACCTTATCGCGTCTTGGAACGCACATCCCCTGTGAACTACGTCATCGAGCCAGTCACCCCTTCTTCCGACCACCGCCGTCGCGGCCGCGAGATTGTCCACGTTAGCCGCCTCAAGCCATATTACAACCCTCTGGTCGTCTCTTCTCCCTGAGTCGCCAGGATGGCGACTTCTTCACGTGGGGGAAATGTAAAGAAGACAAAGAACGGAAAATGCTGCGGCATCGCCATCACCATCGCTTGGCTCCGGCGCCCATCTCTCGTGCTGAAGCTGTGCCCTGCGGCTGGCAATTCGACCCTGCTCTGCCCGAATTACTGGCAGCGCTAGACGTTCAAACGAACTATTAAATCCACATCGCATTTTCTTTAGATTTACGCCTAGCTCGGTGGGCTTGAAAACAACTGGAATACCAGGAGCTCTCTTTTTCTTTTAGGACCGAACCGTGAAATGATGCTTGGTCCATGTCCTCTGCAGGGTCACCCGAAGGCGCATCACGTGGTCTCTTGTTCGCAGGGCCGTGATCTGTTGCTGCTACTACAGGGTCCGCTTGAATAGCAGGCGGCTCTGCTGCCATTAATGCCGCATAGATTACGACTGATTGTTGCGTTTCGTGCCGGCGTGTATAGGGCGCAGAGCGCCTACGAAGTCGTTTGACGTGCTTCCGCCGGCGGCCAGGGACCCCTATATCGGCGCACGTCGAGGACACAAACCACAAAAACACTGAATGCTCTAAAAATTCGAAAAAACGCCAAAAATTAGAGACCGGTTGCAGACAGCCGGTCAGTTAATCATCGTCTTCTTCTTCCCTGCTGTGAGCACAGGACCGGGCTAAGTCGAGAAGTATGAAGGCCTTTATTCTGAAGTGGTTATTGTCCCGCTGATGATGATGATGATGATGATGATGATGATTATGGTGATGATAACAATGTACTGAGTCACTTAAAAAGGCACATTCATCTTCGAGTCACAACAGCTCCTCTCTATCAACTGTTACCCCTAACTGTACCCACTCCGACCTCTCAATACTTTCTCTACGCGAGCTATGAATAGTAATGGGGAGATCTTTTCTCGTTGACTAACATTGTTCTTTATTGGAATATATTGCAATCTTTATTCAGCACTATGGTTGCTGTGCAGCCACTATAGATATCTTCCAGCAAAAATATCTTCCGCGTGAGCCACTCTGCCAAAGCAGTGGATGGTAAACTTGCAGCGAGGCCAGCGAGTTGCCTGCACAGGCTGCAGCCTTCGCCAAATTATAAGCCGAAAGCTTGAACTGGCCTTCCAGACACGGCATCAAGTGATATTGGCTCACTCAATCCACAGTTCGTGGCGCGAGAATGCACTATCATGTGATTGTACTTTTACTTCACGGGCTTTCTTTGGAGGGCGGAAAAAAGATAACCGCGCGACTTTGTATATTGTAAATAAATAGAACGGGGGTTTCCGATTGTGGTCTACTTTGCGAATCACATTTATTGCCTTAATTTATTAATAAACAAATAACAAAATATCCTAAATACCTAATGTTTATTTTCCGAACCCAACATATCATCCGTAGTGCCCAAGACGGCTCGCAGCTGTATGCTGCTGGTTTCCCTAGGTTACCTGAAATATTTATTATTTTAGGCGTTCATTCAAATTAGCGGAAACATCATATATATATATATATATATATATATATATATATATATATATATATATATATATATATATATATATATATATATATATATAGTAGAAGAAACGGCACGTTGTTTTTTCTTCTACTTTGTGTTTAATTATCTTGCCCCTGAACAGATTACATTGCTAATTTATGTGGTTGTCGAAGTAAAGATAAAAAACAAAAAACAAAGTACAATCCCCAATGCTTTCCTTGGCCTCGCCGACTGTTGGCTTCTTTCCTTCATATATATATATGTATATATATATATATATATATATATATATATATATATATATATATATATATATATATATATATATATACATACATATATATATATGGACGGCTGTATTTTTATCTCACGACTATATGCTGATAGCTACAGTACGCGAAATACAGGTTGTGGGCCTCAGCTCTCGCTCAGGGGGGTTTGTGAGCCGCCACGCATGCGACCAACGACTGACAACTACGTGAACAAAAAATAAACGCTATAATTTAGGCAGTGTGTTGTTTGAAGAAAAGTTTTTACTTCGCTCATTTTTGATGTTGACAGGCCTGATCACACAAGGAATTCTTTCTCGCGAATTAAAACAAAGACTACTAATTGGCTCGGTTTAGTTTGGAAGGAGCCGTAGTTCAAGTAAACGCCTATCCCGCTTAGTAAAACTGGCGTGCACCTCCTTACCCACTACGCTGGCCGTCGAGCCAAAAGTGCTACCAACATGGCATTCAATGGTCCCCGTTTAACTGACGGGTGAACTGCGTCACGTCGTCACCTGGCATGGTACGCTTTTGCGTGCGTTTCATTTTCTCAAACGCATACAGCGACACAAAAATATCTCTTTTAGTTATACACGTGTAGGCTTCTTAAGGTTTTGTGTGCTCTGCCACTTTTCGACCATGCTAAACCTCGAAAACAAGAAAGACACAAACGCACACAATAAACCTTACAATCATGCTGACGTAGCCGCAAGTGTATCGGTTAGCTTTTGCCCCGAAAACTACACTAGGCTAGTAGAACTGCATTTCAAGGTGCCTGGCAGGGGCCACTACTGCGCATGCGCCGTTACCGTGCTTAGCAGTTGCGCCATTCTGTAGGTGGTCCGCCACTGCGTTCGCTAAAGAGGAGAAAGAAGATAACGACATCCCAGCAGATGCGCTCGACGGCACGGACACAGGCAGTTTCAGCACAGCGCATGCGCGCACCGTCCCGGAGAGCTGACCGAGTGGAGCGGGAAGGTGGCTGCCAGCATCGCATGCGCAGGGCGTTAAAGTGAACTCTGCTTATACTACCCAGCAAATTTCTCTGAATATGCAGCCAAGGATGCGAGGGTGGAGCTTTAGTCCATGTAGTTCTGGTATATCTGTCGTCAGTTACGGTTTCGGTTGCAGTTCCACCTTTGCTTTAAATTACAGTTTTTGAGCCGCCAGTGACTTCTAAATGACTTTCTTTGAAGTATTTAAGGCCTAAATGAGCGTAAATTTACGTTTAATGAATAACATGCGCTTTATAGGCTGTCGAAACAAGCTCATTGCGAAAACGTGTATAAAACGGCGGGTGGACGCTGCAGAAGCAGCCGACCAACACCTCGGGAGATGGCCGACAGACGGCTCAGCAATCTCGTTTGTTCGGCATACTGCAGCAGTTTAATATGCACAACAATAATGTTGTAGGTGCTTCTCTCGTGGTTAAATCGGGATATGATATTGACGAGAATATTTTCCTTAAGGCCGGAATACATGCGGCGTTTTTTCCCACGATTTTCGCGCATCGAAAACTGCCGCGCCGACGCGACGCCCAGCTCGAGATACATGGAACGACGAAGCGGCGCGAGCGCCACCGCGAATCCCTCGATGCGAAAGCAAATGCATCAGCGAGCGGAAATAACCGCAGAGCGAGGTACGTGAGAGAAGCGACGCTCTTCCTTGTGTTAAAATCGCGAAAGTGCTCATTCGAATGCTACAGTGCTAAATGTAGAAAGCATACACAGGTGCGCAAGGATTTGATTCGCTCGAATGAACGAAGATACTTCGGAATGCCCGCTCGGATACCAGCGGCACGGTTTTTGTTTTTATTTTTACAAATTTCACTCCACGGAGCAAACAAACACACAACGCTCCGAAAGTAGGTCGTACACTCACAAAAAAATCGAGATTCCGTGCTTGATTAAGCGTTTATTTTTACGATAAACACATTTCTGCGGCCAAACTGCCCCATACCTCGTCAGCCATGGCGGCCATGTTAACAGCGGCCGCTCAAACCGGAAATGCCAGCTTTCCGCGCTCCTATTGGCTCGCGTCGACAGTAGCTTCCGGTTCGAGAGGACGCCGCGCCGCCCGCGCGTCAAATATCTGGCAGGGCCAGATCGGCGGCGGCGCGCGTTTTTTCTGACGCGGGGCGTCGAGTGCGCGCCGTCGGGCGTAAAACGCCGATTTCACGCGGCAAAAACGCTCCATGTATTCCGGCCTTTATGGTATATTCCAGAGCACGATCTGCGAAATTTACGAAGGAACGTTATTCTGTTGCGCAGTACGCTGATGCCTTTCGGCTCTTTAGCCTTGACAGCACTGCTATAAGTTTTCCGTGATTTTTTTTCAATGCCGGTGAACTTTGAAGTTTTCAGCCGCGGCTTTGTCAAGAAAAGGGCAGTCGTCCAGCAGCAAATCGAGCACGAGGCTCGCAAGCCCTACGTGCTCCTCCTCCAAGAAGCACTAACGGACAAGCCTTCCCTCCCCGGCTACAGGGTACACCTCAGGGATCTGTCATCTTGCCGGTGCTTTTCAATCTCGTGATGATAGGAGTGGCCGAAAGGCTCACGAACCGAAAGGCTCAAGGAAGTCCGACATATATACGCGGACGACATAGCGCTGTGGGTGGAAGGGGGCAGCGATGCCCACATTGAATCCACCCTACAGGCGGCCGTTGATCCGATCGAAGACCAACTCGACGGAACGGGGCTCAGATGCTCTCCGAGCAAGTCGGAGCTCCTCGTCTACCCGCCCGTCAAGCACCGAAAACCCAAGAGCAGCCCGAGATAGTACGAGGCAATCAAAGTGAAGACCAGATAGGGAAACGCGATCCCAAGAGTCAACAAGGTCAGAGTGTTGGGAATGACGATCGAGACGCACGGCAGAATATCGAGACCGTCACCCGGCTCATTGCGAATGCGGCGAACGCCACGAGACTACTCAAACGATTCACGAACAAAAAAAGTGAAATGAAGGAAGAGAGCCTGATCAGACTGATCCACTCGTTCGTCATATGTCACGTAGCGTACGTGGCGGCCTACCACAAGTGGAAGAAGAGCGAGAGAAGCAAGATAGATATACTCATCTGCAGAGCCTACAAGAGGGCACTGGGACTGTTCGAAATAACGAGCATCAAACGCCTCCTGCAGCTGGAGGTGCACAACACGCTGGAGGAGATAGCGGAGGCCGAACGCGCCGCACAACTCGAAAGACTGTCTACGACCAAGGCCGGCCGGAAAATCCTGGACAGCCTTTGAATTGGATACCAAGGCAGGATACCAAGGCAATGATACCAAGGATACAAGACGCAGCTCCCCATCCCCAATGAGATCAGGCGCAAGATCAGAGTGGACTCGGTACCGAAGAACATGCACCCAGAGTATAACAAAGGGAGGAGAGCAGCGAGAGCCAAGGCGCTGATAGACCAGCACGCGGCCGACACACACGCATGCTACATTGACGCGGCTGAGTGCGCCAACATACACGGCTTCACGACGGTCGTCGTCGACGCGACCGGCACCGTTCGCACGACCGCCAGCACGAGATGCACCAAGGCAGAGCAAGCGGTGGAGGTGGCCATCGCCCTGGCCATCGCCGATCGCGACTGCCACACAGTGATATGCGACTCGAGGCAGGCGGTGAGAAATTACGCCAAAGGCAGTATAGCGAAGGAAGCGGTGCGCATACTGCAGGCAACCAAGAACGATGATGGCAGCAGACAAGTGAGAATCCAGTGGTTCCCGGCGCACGCGGGCGAGGCGTCAGAAAGCAACGCCAACCACAACGAGACAGCACACACCGAGGCGCGCGCGTTAACGGACCGCTACTCGGTCGACTGGCCGCTGTGGTTCAGCACCAAGGACCGAATGACCGACTACAACGAAATATCCAAGGCGTTCCGCCTAGCTCGCAGAACTCTTCCACCCCCTTGCCCGCGGCTCAGTCGAGAGCAAGCCGTCTTATTCAGACAGCTACAGACGGGCTCACTCCCCAGCCCGTCGCTGATGCACAGAATGTATTCCGAGACGCACCCGATAGACAAATGCAGAGTCTGCCGAACGGAGACGGCCGGCTTCGCACACATTCTGTGGTATTGCAAAAAGTACCAGGAAGAAGCTAAATCTGGGAGGATCCCGCCGAGACTGGAAGCGGCCGCAGGGAGCGACAAACAAGAGGAACAACTCTGGGCCGTCCAGCAGGTCATCAAGACGCTGGCCCGGCAGGGAACCAGCGAGCCGGCCACGGCAAGCGGGGACCCAGGCCTGCGCGGCCGGTGCCCAGAGGACGACGTAGGCCCCGTTCGGAGCGCGCGCGCGCGAGCGCGCGTTCTACTGCAGGCCCCAAATAAACTTTTTACCAATCAAATCCAATAAGCGAAGACTGGTTGTATTGGATGCAGCGCTCGGTAACTCGCAGCAAAAGCTTTCGATCTACAACAGATCCAGCAGCGTTAAACCCCTCTGATTTTTATCAACATCCTGGAAAGATCTCCGCGTCTGCACATACACTGCGCAATGAGCTCTAGAAGCCATCAGGAGTGAACGCGCATGACGCTAAAAGCTCCCCTTTTGACTTTACAATAGGAGTCATGGAAGTCCCCTTACCCGATCCCCGAAAAACGTAAATGCTCGGAGATCTAAAGGCAAGACAAAAAGCCTGCGAAGACTGGGCCATGACATCGAAATCTGACCTCCTACAGCCTACGGCAAGCCTACAGCTGAAACCTGAGAAGGAAACTTGAAGAAATGGAAGGAAGAAAGCAAGCTACACAGATTTATTTAGATGGCTACAACCAAGGTGCCGTGTTTTAAAGTCGCTATCAATAAGTGATACAAAAAGTATGCTTCCGTGCGTTGAGAAGGCGACGCTGTACAACGAGTATGTTTTAAACTCATTTTCTAGCTTAGGACAGTCAGTCGTAATTTAACGGCGGATCTTAGAGTCGCGTTAGTTTAATAAATTAGGTTCGACGTGACAGCGTCAAGGATTCACTCTCGAGAGAATGAAAGACACTTATTGCCATCTTGAATGGTATGACGGGGCATTAATAATGGATTCCTTATGGTAGTTTCCTTGAGAACCCTACTTGCTACTTTCTTTTTTGCTGATCCTTATTATCTCATACAAAAGCAACAGCATACCTAAGTTACTAGACACGGGAAATACCATCCGACAGTGATAGAGAACATCGCTTAAACCCACGCGTGATCACATTAAGTTTTAAGTGAAGATCAGCGTAAGGTGTTGTCATTAGGCCATGTAATGCAGCAACCGAGCGACCTACCACCGCCTGCCATATGAAATGTAAACAATCACCTACAAGGGTGTACAAAAATATTTCCTAAGTCCCTTACTGCTTCACGCCGACACCGAGTTTACTATGAACGGCAGCCTTTAACACTCATTGTACGCCTTCAAGGCATTTTCTAAGAAATAGCTAAGAAGCATACCTCTTGCTTTTACTAGTTATCAGGTGGCAGGACTGGTATCTGACTGGTTAGTTTGATGTGTGAAGTAAAGAAACGACTTGACATGTTCCAGTTTGCACATGAAATCAAAATTGGAATCTAAGAATCCGTGGTTAGACCGCTAAGCTACGCCGGTGTCAGCGTGTACTACTTTTGAGAGGTTTGTAAGATATCGGCTTTTATGTTGTACATCATAGTATACTTGCAACTAGTA
This sequence comes from Amblyomma maculatum, assembly GCF_055883805.1. Classification (NCBI taxonomy): domain Eukaryota; kingdom Metazoa; phylum Arthropoda; class Arachnida; order Ixodida; family Ixodidae; genus Amblyomma; species Amblyomma maculatum. Next base: position 147,822,589 of record NC_139347.1, on the reverse strand, counting down.
GTGAACGATTGGTGCGTTTTCCTATAACCATACTCTGAATAGACGGTTAGTTCTACTCGACAATGTTAGCGAAACAACCCTTCGAAATAATTTGTCTTGGTGTATAATATTAAAGTCGGGCAATAACAACTGAATGGCCGCTGCCACGTTTTTAGAGCGCGAGGTACAATATTCTTAAACTTGTTTAAGTTAACTTTATCGCTGCACTTTTTTGCGCAGTTAAACTATAAAAACGCACCTCGTATGTTTTCCATCAATAACTTTTAAGTTATTTAGGCCCTCGTGTCTGAGGCGTCGGACTATAGTTGATACACTCGGTTCCGGATAATGCCTAAGACCATAACGGGCTGATTTGTTTTATTTGGATGGCGTATAAACAATCTCGAAAAGCTAACTTAGGTTCTCGCAACAACTCTGGATTTTCATTTTCAGCACGGGCATATAGGCCCTGTTGGGAATAGGTGATCAAGCGAGCGGTATTTTGGTTGCTGTTGAAAGAACAGTAGCTGTGTAACGTCGACGGTAAAATTTGTTACCTAAATGTAAATATGAATTACAACCCTAGACATCAGTATGAAATCGTTCGTACGTACTTACGCCCAAATCCGCTAAGTCACCGCAAGTTGATTTGCGCACCTTGACTGCTGCTCCCCAAAAGTCTTTCTGGACTGAGCTATGTAGTGCGCATTTTATGTCCACCCTTCTGAAGAACACAAGAAATAAAATATCTGCTACTTCGAAAAGAATACTTCATCATCGGATGAAGACTTTTCAGGAGGGCACGAATCAATTATCTTCTCCAAACTGAAATAACCTTTAAAAGGCACATGTGCTGCCTAATAGGCACATATATAACTGCCAAATGCTAGTATTACGGCCTACACAATTGTGGACATGTGGCCTAAGCGTTGTGTCATTATTTTGTTCACTTCTGGGTAGCAACAGGCACAAAATCTCTACTTTTAGTCTGTTTTAGGAAGAAAATATGTCATAATGCCACGACAGCGTAAAAAGAACCTATTATGCATAAAATATGGTCTTGGAGCTGATGAAGATAGCTTTGTCGATGTTTGAGCTGAGAGCGGAACATCACGACTATACCACTGCCGAGTGGTCTCGTATGTTGCAGGTAATATGGCCATGGACTGTCTGGTCAGTGGGATGTGTGACCCGACGAGACCACGTAGCTAGCAGGCGTTGTCAATAAGGATCAGTTTGTTGAGAAGAGATGGTGATAGAGGAAATTGAGTCATCCGCACCTCGTCCCTTTAATTCCAAGTCATGCACGCTAAACCTACTGCTGCTGCAACTCATGAAGAATCTATCGGCTTGGTTAAACCGGAGCTTTATATGCTTGTATTGTATTGTATTGTCACGTGGTGGTGACAAGGTCAATGACACAAACGAAAAGTCGGTGATTGCACTGAAGAAACCCTTTATTGGGCTGACTTGTGGCCGCAAAAGAACTAAGAAACTCGGCGGCGGTGATAGCAACAAACGGGCCCGTCGATCGTCGAACAAAGAATGCTTGTCACACTCGTCAACGCTCAATTTGAAGGCTGTTCAAAACAATCTAGATAACGTCGCAAACCGCTACTAGCATAACCTAGAACATTGTAGAAACATAAGCAAGTGATCTAAATCTTCGAGACAGATCTCGGCGCACTGTTTACGACAAAAAAATGATAACGCGTCGTGTCGTGAAAACTAGCATGAAGAAACACGTGCTACACAATTGATACGCGTGACAGAATCACAGTAATAAGGCCGCATGCCGGCGGCGGTTAAAAACAACAAATACAGATTTTAAGGTTTCGCGGCATTACTACCCTCTTAAAAAACATCGCTTCGACTTTCCAAAATAAATAAAGCAGCTTAAATAAAAACATTACAAAGTTTAAGCACCACGAATTCTTTAACGTGCGTAATAAGGCTTCAGAATAACAACATGTACGATTTCTGGGCGCGCGCGTCGTCATTGTGATGCTCTCGTAAAGTCTGGAATGACTTCATAGTCCAGTTGTCCGGCGCTGCGAAGTATTTTGTATGGCCCAAAGTATTGACGCAGCAGCTTTTCACTTAGTCCACGGCGGCGAATTGGAGTCCAAACCCACCCTTGGTCTCCTGGATTGTACTCTGCGTGGCGTCGTCGTAAGTTGTATCGTCGGGTGTCGATGCGCTGTCTTGTTAGGCCTGCAGACAGATAGGGGACTACGAGAAAAATCAAGCATCCCACAGGACTGCCGAAAAAATATAATCATCCTCCCCCCCCCTCCCTCGTAACATGCATCCCATATTCAACACAGAGAGGAGGGAGAAGAGAGCAGAAGCAGTAATCAGACGCTTCGGTTCGATGGACAGCAAGTCGGTTGCGTACGCAGATGCGGCAAATAGCAAAACGAGGGCGGCGGTCTTGGTGGTCGACGGCAGAGGTGACCCGGTATCAGCCGCCACCATTAGAAGCCGCAACGCCGCAACGGCTGAAGAAGTTGCAATAGCGCTCGCTTGTGTCAGAACGCAAGCCAATTTCATAATCAGCGATAGCGAAACGGCTATTTGGGATTTTGGAAAGGGTAGGGTCTTGCCGGAAGCGGCAGAAGTGTGGCGAGTAGATGAATAAATAGGAAATTTCGCCTAATTTGGACCCTTGCACACACGTCCGCTCTAGGCAACGAAGCGGCCCACGAGTTAGCCCGAGCTCTCTACTTCCGGATAACTATGGAGCCGCCCGACTGCCGGAGCATGGACGAGCATCTGCAAAATTATACGGGGATTCTTCCAAATTACAGGTTAAGCAGGGTACTGGGGCCACCAGCGGATAAATGTCTAAACAATAGGGAGGCAGTCGCATGGCGGCGCCTGCAAGCTGGGAACTTTGTAAACCCGGTTTAGGCATATTATATCTAGATGGACGATTGAAAAAACGATAAATGCAAGTACTGTGGGGAGAAAGGGACCCTAGACCATATTATCTGGCAATGTACTAGCTTCCCAGGGGCTAAAACAAATATAAATTGTAGAGAAGCCTGGGAAGCCCTGCTGCGGAATGAGGTCCCTGCTCCACAGCAACAAGCCATCCGCCTGGCGGAAGAAGCCGTGAAGAGCCAAGGCCTCTTTGCCTGCTTCTGATCGAGGAGGTCTCGGGTCATGTCCCTTACGCCTGCGTGCCGCGAGTGGGGATTGGGGGCGTCCTTATCTGGTGGAAAAATAAAGTTGTTATCACATCACATGACTACATTCCTCTTCGCAGAGCTGACGCATTTTTAAAATATATTTCTCATATTCGGTGAATTACAGAATTTATAAGGCTTTTGGATGTTTAAAAAGGAACCTGTTAGTTCAGCGTCATTAAGCCGTCATCCTCAGACATCTTAATTAGTGTATAGGTTTATGGGCGCCTATTTCACACAGACATGCATTTCCTCTTCAACACGTAGAGAACCAAGCTGCCTGAGTGACTCCAAATTGCCATATTAGGCTGCTATGACATCACATTTAAAAAGCCGAGTAGACTTTCGAATAATTCGCTGGTCAATTTTAACATGTCCACCACACCTTTCAATTTCTTTTTCAATGCGTTGCACATTATCGGAAAAACTCCCAAACTCATACGCTTTTGCCTGCAAACCTTTACACTACAAAAAGGTACACTAACTAAACACTTTGACTGGCAACATTTAGTGATTCGAATGGACTGCTTTTCATCATTCAAGCTCAACGTTTCTTACTTCATTCAAATTGTTGTTGCGTTCTTTCATTTCCAACCAAATCTAACTTAGTGACTACATTTTTCTCTAACAAATGACAGCCTTGTAGTATGAGACTCCCGTTATTGCGTTTTTTATGCTTTCGCTGCTTTTGTATTTCTAGTCAGCATTGCTATTTGCGGCTATTGTTGGTTCTTTGTATGCATTCTAGTTTTGTTCCTTTCAAAGCATACGTTTATAATTACACCTAATTTAGAGAAAGTTGTGCCACTAGCGATTACCGCTATGAGACCTTCCTCTCTAAGTCGTATTCTGATAGTTTATTTCATTTACTGAAAATAAAAGTTTTAACTACGCTAGCCTAACCATTTAATTCTACATTTCGCCGATAGGCAGCACATGTTTCACGGTATAGGCTTGTTGACATCTTTAGAGGATTCATAATTCATTCCAATCTTTACAGCCCTGTTATAATTTCTATTATTTTTAAATATCTGGCACCTATATTGTTTGGTTAGTTAGGAACTTCCAAGATTTGATTTTTATTATTTTTTCATCGCCTTAGAAAGTTCGTTAGAATATCATATGCTACACATTTTGCATCCATATTCTGCTGCGCACTCCAAAAACAACATATATGTGTAGTTATTGTTTTCGTCGGCAATTATGGCCGGCTGCATTGAGAGGAAGCGAAGTTTTCCAGATCTAATTTTCTTAAGCATCTCGAATACCGATAACTGGTATTGGACGTCTTCCATGATTGATTACTCCATTCTCTCTATGCATCTGCTCTAATTAGTAGCATTCTCATTTTAAGGCTGCTATATGCCATCATATCGAGGACCTCTACATCATACATTGTACCACGCTCGGCGCTTCGCATTAAGTCTATTTCACGGCCTCTTCTGTAGGTGTTCCGCCTTTCCGCTTCCAGAACTTTCGTTTTGTTTTTTGGTACGTGTCGACGAATGGAAAACTGCACATATGGGATAAAATACATCAATCATAATAACTTCAATATTGTTTCAGTGCATGCCACAGGGCAACCAACTGCCTTGCTCTCAGCCTGCTTCTTTTTTACATTGGAAATCAAATTGCCCACCACTGCAGGTTTCAGCAATTTTAATTTTGATTTTACCAATTTATATCCCGACTGAAACCTTCGAGTGCATATTATCTCGACTGAATGTGGGCGGGGACTTTTCAAAGCCCTTCAGTTTGTTTTATTAGCACTAGTAAGAGTATTTTCCGCTGTGCTTTTAGTTCTCTAGGACTACTGAATATTTCCAGCTGTCTTTAATCATGTTGAATTATAACACTTTGATCTTGTCTATAAGCCAAGCCCTAACACCATAGGCACGAGAACTGCATCTGACTGCTTGGACAGCATGAGGACTCTATCTGACAAAGCACAGTACTCAGATGCATATGGATGGTAATGCAAACTCGTGTCAAGGGTACAAGATGGTTCACGGCAGTATACAAGAAAGAAGGGCGAAAAACGAGTTGTTGCTTGGGTGGCAGTGTTGTATGCGAACGTTACAAATGGCAGTACCTTGTCCCAGTTGGAACTCCTAGAGGCAGATGTAACATACATTGCGAGCATGTCCCTAAGCGTACGGTTAAAGCGCTCCGTGGGACCATCAGTTTGCGGGTGGTACTATTTTGTAGCGTGATGTATTGATTTCCAAGACAGGAGCTCTTGGACTACTTCGGAAAGAAAGACACGACCCCTATCACTCAATAGCTCGCGAAAATCGCCCTGTCGAAGAACGAAGTAATGCAGAGGAAATTGGGCTACTTCTCGGGCTGTCGCCGCGGGAAGAGCGGCGGTCTCCGCACAATGGGTCAGATGGTGGACGGCGACGATGCCCCATCGATTACCAGCGGCACTGCATGGTAGCGGATCATAAAGGTCGATTCCCACGCGATCATAACGGCGAGCTGTAGACGGTAAAGGCTAAAAGAGGGCCAGCGGGGGGGGGGGGGGGGGGTTGAGAAGCCTTTCGTTGTTGACAGGCGCTACAAGAGCGACTGTAGCGACGTATGCAATTGTTCATTCTCGGCCAGTAATATATCTGACAACTTTGATCATAGGTATTGAAAGGGCCGGCATGAGCGCTTTGCGGGTAAGTATGACAGTGGGCATAAACATTAGAGTGAAGGTGGCACAGTATAATAAAAGCCATTTTCTGCCTCCTGAGTTGTAGTTCCTTCGGTAGAGGAGGCCGGCCCGAATGGTGAAATGGCAAGCTTGTAGGCGGAGTGCCCGAGGATGTGTAGCCACGGAAGTGGCGCCAAGGGTATCTAGCTGGTTATGAACCTAAGGATCTCGTCGTTGCTGAGAAAGCAAGGGCTTGAGGAGAGGACCAGGAATCTTGCGAGCACACCGGTGACCGAGAAAGAGCATCGGCATCAGAGTGCTTGCGATCAGAGCGGTACACTACCCGGATGTCGTCTTCCTGAAGCCTGAATGCTCAGCTGCCTGGACGGCCAGACGGAACCTTGAGAGACGGGAGCCAGCCGAGAGCATGACGATCCGTAACTGCCTCGAAGAAATTGCCGTATAAGTAAGGGTGGAGCTTCTTTATAGCCCATACGATAGCTGAGCACTCCGTTTAGGTAACGGAGTAATTATACTCGGCTTTCGTAAGACTGCGGCTTGCATAGGCGACAAGGTATTCGGAGAAGCTAGGCTTGCGCTGGGCGATGATAGCGGTGAGGCCGACACCAATGGCATCGGTTTGAAGTTCTAAACGGGAATTAGGGTCGTAATGACGAAGGATTGGCGGGGAAATTAATACATGGAGCAGCGTCGCGAATGCATCATCGCTGGCTCGTGACTAAGAAGAGAGGTTAGAGGTGCCTTTTGAGGAGCTGTTTAATGGGGGGGGGGGGGGGGGTGATGAATGCGAAAATGCGAACTAAACGACGAAAGTATGAGCAGTGGCCTACGGAGCTTCGCAGTTGTTTAAAGAGGTCTGTCTCGGGAACTCAGCAACGGCGCGCAGCTTCTCAAGATCAGACAGAGCTCCGTCTATGCACAAAACGTGTCCAAGTATTGTTAGCTGGCGGGCACCGAAGCGGCATTTTTTGAGGTTCAGATAAAGACCTGGCGAAGTCGAGTCAGGTGGGTGGTAAAGTCGGTTGAAAAGAGTGCGATATCATCCAGGTAGCACAAACAGCACAAAGAGGCCGCGCAGTACAGTGTCATCATTATTTGAAATATGGCTTTGGCGTTACGAAGTCCGAATTGCATGAAGTTAAATTCGTACAGTCCGTCTGGGGTAATAAATGCGGTCTTCGCAAGATCCGCCGCTGCCATGGGCACCTGCCAATCATCGGAGCGCAAATCGAGGGAGGAAAAGATTTCTGCGCCTTGCAAGAAGTCTAGGGCATCGTCTAGTTTTGGGAGGGGGTACACATCTCGACAAGTAATTTTGTAAACCTGACAATCAACACAAAATCATATTGAGCCATCCTTGTTAACCAGGACCACAGGATACGACCATGGACTACTGGATTCTCTAATCACTCCGCGTTTCATCATATAATCGACTTGTTCGACATTAACACGGCGCTCAGTCTGGGACGCACGATAAGGCCGCCGATGGAGGGGTTGGTGAGCGCCAGTGTCGATGAGGTGGAAAACGGTCGTCGTGCGGCCCAAGGAAGATTGTGGGGTTGCAAAAGAGGAGCGATATTGGTGTAGATAGTCACGACGTTGCTCGCGGCGGCGCAGCACCAGTCCACTGTCCACAGAATGGGCAAAAAGGTCCCGATGTAGCGGATCGAAAACCACACGAATTTGAGTCAAAACATCAACTTGACAAACAGGGAATGGCACATAATTAAAGGCGAGCAGAAGATCCATGGGATAGTGGCGGCCGAAGCACTCCCCTTCGGTCAACATAGTGGAAGACGCAAGAGGAGTGTCTAGCAGAACTGATCCTGCGCCGTTGTTCATGTGAACGACGGCAAACGGCCACGGCAAGTGGCGGCGGCGCCAGACAAAATTAGAGGGCGCAAAGAGGACCTTGGCGGCGATGGCAGAAGAGGCAGTGAGGGGACTACTTCTTCTGCCATCTTCTGCCATTGAGGACTGCGCCGCCAATGATAGCATGTTGCTCGGACAAGACATTCCAGCCGAGAATGACGTTATAAAAACGTGTGGAGGAACCGACGAATCCGATGATGTACAAGGCATCAGCAATGACGAAGAGAGCAATGCAGGCAGCTGTCAACTGTATGCTGTGAGCGGATGCGGTACGAAGCAACAGTCCGACGGGAGGCGTTGTAACTTTTTAGAGGAAGCGGGAGAGTTTTTAGCTGATAACAGATACAGCGGCAACAGTGTCGACGAGTGCAAGAGTATGAACACCTGCAACAATGGCAGCACTGATATTCGCGGAAGGAAGACGAGGAGTTTGAAATTCTGTCGGATACGTAGTTCATGCCTCGCGAACTGCGGCGGTTAGTTTATCGGCTGGTTTGCAGGTCGTCGGCGCATTGGCGAAATAGAGCGGTGACGTGGTAAAAGCTAACGACGAGGGAGGACGTCTGGAGGAGCAACGGCCGCTGTTGGACGACCCAATAGGACTGGGAACTAGGGGGCCAAATTAGGTGTCACAGGACGTGCAGCAAAGGCCAAAGATACGTGGCGCCGGCAGTAGCGTGCAGTGTGGCCAGGGAAGCCGCAGTGATAGCAAATAGGCCTGTTGTCTGAAGTGCGCCATGGAGATGAGGTGTGATGCAAAGGAGGAGCAAAAGCTGTTGATGCCGCACACACAGAGGGCAACGTAGTGGCGTAAGCTGGCGCAGGAGATAAAAATGTAATAAATAAAAAAATGTGGCTTTGACGTGAAAACGGGAACTACGTAGGACTTGGCCGACGAAGATATACTTTGTCAAATATCAAGGTAACGTTTTAGGAGTGAAAAGTTACCCGTGCTCAACGTCGTCTGGGGTTGACTTTGTCACAATGTCTTTAAACCAATTTAGCTGAGATTTATTTCAAAGACTCTCAGATCAACGAGACTAATTCCACATTGTTCCAGTTCCTTTATCTATCTTTGCGGGCTTTGTGTCAATCTTTCCCTGGAGATACTAAATTCAGCCCCACGGCACTGGTTGTCACTTTCTAGTTCGCTGACTGCTAGCTTGTTTGTTATTATTGGTGTCCCCGCGTTGTACAGTTCATCACTCGGTGCAAGTCTCACATTTTGCTTGTTTATGCGGCCACATCCAACATGAGGTTTTTCTTCTTATCATTCAGTCGAAACTGTGCCGAACCTGAACTGGAACAGCAGCCATCACGCTTTTCATTTTGCGCCATCCTTTTAATGAATAATGTATTTTCAGAAAAGGTGTGATGGGAAGTAAAACTCGTGGGTGGTAAATCTGTCATTTGCATAAGTTTGTTGAAATACCTCGCCACTTGGTTGTGGCCGCAGTAAATTGGACTTCGGTATTTTTTTCTGGAAGAGCAGGTTTTGACGAAGGCAATATTTCTAGACACAACAATATACTGATATGGTTTTGATTCGAAGATGTCTCAGGGCAGTTATGTTTAATAACAGCCGCAAGTTGGTATCTGAGCTAGTACCTAAATATAATGTAGCAAACAAAGCATCTGATATGCTTTCTTTCTGCTGAGTAAGGCGTACAAATAGCCAGAGGAGCGTGATATTCTCCATTCCTTACTGCATCCTATTGGTTGTCGATTAAGAGCTTTAATTTATTGATAAATACTTCAAAGCGCTTTGCACCTAGGATAGAGTTTTCGATTTTAAAGATATATGCTCAACTAAAGACACACGCCACTGAAGTACGGTTCAGCCAACCACTAAACAAAAAAAGCCGTTCGCGTGAACCCTGTGCAGCTTTGAATTTGTGCAAGTTGAGAAAAGGAGGAAGAAGGTTCTTGTTTATTTTGAAAAGTAGAGGCGGAATAATTACTTCAGCCTGGCAATAAAATTTGGTAGGCAAAATTAATAGAGTAACGTCGTAACGATTGTTTTCATGACAGCATCTAGACCGGTTGAACTGCGAATAATTTTTCACACCAGTTTCAGTGAACACTCGCAGCTGCGGCAAGTTGAACTTTGCCTTACCACTGTGCTTAGTTAGCTCTAGAGCAGATGTGGGGACCGTCTAGTGAGACATGAGCCGCGCTTTCTATGCGCAAAGGCCTGGGAGCTGCGATATTTCAACATGGTCTGATGGCTTCACGTATCTGATTGTCGTTTGGCTATTGGAATGCGGTAGCGGTGAGAACCCCGCAGTGTGTTGCCGGCTTTCTCTTGTCGGCCTTGTGACCGAAGTGTCATGAGCATGCCCACGGTATGTGCTAGGGGCCAGACGGCAATGTCGGTCTGTGATTGGTCAACAGGACGTTTGACAGAACGAGACCAAGTGGCATCGAATTGGCAAGAGCTTCCTACTCGGCTGCTAAGTTGTCAAATGGGAGTTTGAATTGTAACCTTTTGATGCCGAGTGAGGCGCGGTGCTCGTAATACACGCCAGTACGTGCGGACAGCTTCAGTGAAGTGGAGAGTCCTATAGCGATGGCAGCAGGTATACGCAAAAGATGAACTAAAGCTTTTGGATGAGATAATAGGGAGGTTTTGAACAGGGTGACCCTAACAGTAAAATGGATCGAAGAATAGCGGGACGCAATTGGGCATGCGGAGCAACCTATCGGCCTCGTAACAGCGGCAGCGCTAGCCTAAAACTGGCGAAATAGGGTTGCCCGCAAACACCGGATAGGACCGGCAATATGGCGGAGTCCGGCGAGTTGGGCCCGCTGGCTTCTACAAGCAATTCTTCGTTGCCACAACTCTGCGTCTCCCGTTCGCTGCAAACAAATGATGAACAAAGCTTTTTATTTGTTCGAAGATAGTCTCTTTTGAAAATTCTTGCTACGAAGCGCCTGAAATTCAATACCATCTGATTTCTGACATTATGGTAGGCTTAGAAGTAAGCGCTCTTTGGTCTCAATAGAAAGAGGATATCATAAAGCGTGGTATATTCGAATATATTAATTTTATATAAAAAACGAGAATATGCATTGATGAATTTCTCATCATACATTGTTTATAGCTTTTATCTACGATGAAGGTAAATACAAGGAGACCTGAAGTAAGATCGAGAAATTTAGATTTTGTTTGATAAAAATGGCTTTGCGAACGAGAACACAATTCATACCCAAGCGATAACTTTGTGCCCTTTAACAAAGGAAGGACCACCTTGCGCCACGCAAATAAATGTGTCTTAAGATCACTTCTGCTATTCTGAAGCTCTAAAAAGGGATTAGCAAAAATATAGTTCTCAAACCTAAAGTACGTACATGCGAATACGCCAACCGCTCCGCAAAGTTGCGCCATTAACACTTTTGTGGCGTGCTCATTAAAAAAGGAATTGATGCGTTACCAAAGTTTAAGCCTCATAGAAATTGCAAAACTGCAGCACCGATCGATTCAATCCGAGTCCAAAACAGTTAGCCTTTTAAACGCCGTGAAAAATAGTGAGCTAAACACACACACACACACACACACACACACACACACACACACACACACACACACACACACACACACACACACACACACACACACACACACACACACACACACACACACACACACACACACACACACACACACACACACACACACACACACACACACACACACACACACACACACACACACACACACACACACACACACACACACACACACACACACACACACACACACACACACACACACACACACACACACACACACACACACACACACACACACACACACACACACACACACACACACACACACACACACACACACACACACACACACACACGCACGCACACGCACGCACGCACACACACACACGCACGCACACACACGCACGCACACACACGCACGCACACACACACGATGCTGTGAATGTGAACTAATATCGTATTTCTAGACTAGTGCTTCTAAAGCCTTCAACGCATCAAACGCACGTGCCCCGAGGCTTCAAAACCGCACAAAACACAAGAATTGAAAGCGAAACAACACGTCTGTATTACCTTAATGACACTTAAACCGTGCCGTGAAGATGATCGCCTTCGATCTTTAGGAACGCCATCAAAGTTACGCAACGCGGGTGTAGCGACAAGCTGAAAAATAATATATGCCTTTGCTTTTTCATGACACTGCTCATTTATGTGCTTGTGGATACCGTAGCCACCCCCCCCCCCCGCCACCGTGAAGAAAAATAAATCTAATGCATGGACGGTAACATTGTTGCTTTGCTTCGGTCGCGGACATTGTAACGAGATTACAAGAGCCTACAGTGGTCTCTAACGACACCTCATGCTGTCTCGGACGGATGCTGAGGCACCTTTCGGTGTTCACAAAATAACATTTTCCTCACTAGATGGTAGGATATACAAGATCGGTCCATGTTGCATGGAACGTTGCATGTCTGAGAGCTCATTCTTCTCAACAGCGAACGCAACGGGATTATATTAGCGGTACTTTTCCAATTTATTGTTTTGTGTATATTTATTTGCGTTTTTTAAGCGCGCTGGGTAACTAGGGTTAATCAGATTAAACCACAGCTAAGTTTTTTATATTTTTCTGTTCATTTAAATTCCATTTTAATTTTAAATTTGTTGTGTTTGTGGTAAATTTGTGTAATAATGGTTTTTGTGGCGTTTACATTCCTTCCTAGAGGGAAAGAGTTGCAATGAGCGCTCGTTATGTTTCATCTCTGTTTTTCTGCAATTTTGTTAGTCATGAAAATGTTATTTGTTATTGCCCAAAAATAGTTTCAGAGAAATTTGTACTTAGAATAAATACAGTCTCTGGGACTACAAACCCTGTTCATAGCAAGAAGGTAAAGAAGGTAGAATACCATAAATAGATACTGGCAAAAATCGCGAAGAAAAACAGAATAACCTGCTGCCCAACTTATACTACCACAATGAAGAGCCTGTTCTGTGCTAGAATGAAAAACCTGAGCAAAATGTAATGAAGCAAGAACATAACAAGTATGGAGCACACTCCATAGTGGACATAAGTAACGCGACTGGCTCGCTCAGCGTCTCTTCGTGCTTAAGCGATGGTTTCTAGCTACTCGACACTCAAAAGCAAACAGGGTGCACATGCCTCTTTCGACAGCGCCGTAGCCGCGGATATCTGTTTTCAGTATAAAGCATCTGACCTATGTCACAAGGGCTGCCTCTCGGGATTTTTTGGGGGGGCCGTGGGGGGGGGGGGGGGGGGGCTCTGAGGAATAACATTAATTTCAAATCAGCTACGGAAAGACGAAATCTCTCTGACAATACCGATTTGTAAGAGGCTATAATGATGCAACCGCAAAATCTTTCAACTATGTAACAAAACTTCAAACGTCACAAGAAAACTCGTCATATTTAATTATGACGTGCACCACTTAGACGCTTGGATACACGACTGTATCCTGAGAGACGAATATGTTATTCTGACTCAAAATAATGCAGAGTATGACGGCAGCGGTAACATTTGAGGTTTTGGTGCTCTTGGGAGCTGTTTGTCACTTATTCAAATAAATTAGAGGAAATGACCTTGAGAAGTGCGCGCGGTTTGCTATAAATCTTTACAGTCCTTTATAGAAGCATATTATTTGGAAAATGCTAATTCCCTCGTGCTTTCCAAAATCACGCCTTAAAACTCTCTTCCATTCTTTTTTTCTTAATCAAATTGCTTTTTCTAAAAAATTGTGATAGATGATCTTGAGATTACTGGTGTAATTGGACCACCAGCTTTTGTGTTTCTATTAAAGCTGAGGCTATAGGAAAAAGAAATAAGCTTGTAAATAGTTAGCATTGTACAGCTACAAAACAAATCTCCCTTGGCGAACGTAAATGGATATCTGGTATTTGACTAAAATTCGTACTTTCTTTTTTTGCTTAGTGTTATCTGCTCGTATACATATAAACAGCTTTAATTCTCCTCTTGAAGCACTTACCCAAAATTCAAGTGCTCTAAGCGACAGCAGCCTTAGAAACGGTTCCATCATTCCAAATTTTCTGTAACCTTGGAGGCAGCCGAGAAAAATTTAAATATAAACGTGATTACTATTAGTGGCCTTCAAAGATGCAGCCTTTAAACCCACGCAGTGTCTAGTAAAGGAATATAAGCGTAAACCTACCCCATCCGTGCCAGTCAGACGGATCATAACACACTCGTCGTAGGCGTGTTTTCTTCATATACGACTGAGTATGGACGCTTCTGGCACTCTATCTCTCTGGCTATCTCTATAGAGATAGTAATCTTTAGTGTACACTGTTAAAAACCTGGGTCGGCTCTCAGTCGAAGGGGTGACGCCCTTGTTAGTAGTCCTCGACCGTTTGCAGTATACATAATTGCCGCTTGCAAAAGCTGATAACCAAAAGGTAGTCAGCCGGAGTTGGTAGTGCTGGAGAAACGGGAGAAACGTTCCGTGTGATGAGATCACTTAATAGAACGCGAACTGTTATGTACCTCAAAATATACTTTGGGGGAAATTAACTGGTTCATTTGTGATGACGTCACTCATTGTGAGACACAGATCCTCTGGTCAAAGACCACAGTGTCACCGTTTGCTGTGTGCACGTTTTATGCACGGAGATCGTTGCAAGAAACCGATTGCCACTTACAAAGTGTGGCCTCATTCTAAGCGGGTGAGGGCGATCAATGGAGGATATATAGCAGTGAAAAATGAGAACGGCGGATAATTTGCAGTTGCGGTACGCTCCGCTTTCTGATTCTAAAGGGGATGGTGAGAAGTCCAATGGAAGCTAACAAAAAAGGCCGAGGTTCAGCAGCCTTGATGTAAAAATAGCGCTCAAAAATCTCGGGTGAAAGAAAAGTGCTATGGAGTACCCGCATGCAGAAGGCTTGCAAATAATTTTATTGTAGGCGCAGCTTAAAATACACCTATGAAAAATTGCACACGCGCTTCGCAAAGAGTTTATAGTTCTGAAATGTTAATTTAATAATTCGAAAATATGGAACCCGACCTGCAAATATATCTTTGGATGTTTTTAAGGCGGTAACACCTATTTTCCGTGGAAAACGCTTAAGAAAGGCCTTCGGAGTACAAAGTTATGAGCGTGCATGTATGAAAGCGTGTGTGTACCCAAGTAGGAGTTTCAAGCACTATCCCAATAATCTTATTTAGTTGCTAAATTTTAATGCAAAATATCCGAAGCACTTTTATCTGATCGCGAACAAAAATTAAAAAAGTTTAATCAATGACACAAAGAAAAAGTTATACACAGATATTTGCATTGATGATAATGAGTTTTGGTCAAGTAAGTTTTGAGTTTTGTTATTTGTGTCATGTTACATTGTGTGTAATATGAGATATCTTAATTTGTATTATGCGCATGCCTTCGACCAGGTGAAGATAGTAGATGCTCTGCTACTGTGATCGAATCTCCGTTATCGGGTTCAACCTCTGTTAGACGTACGTATTTAACAACTGCCGAATGTAGCTGAAATTGAAAACTAAAAGGTTCTGATCGGTCGTACAGAAAATTTAA
Source organism: Amblyomma maculatum (assembly GCF_055883805.1). Taxonomy (NCBI): domain Eukaryota; kingdom Metazoa; phylum Arthropoda; class Arachnida; order Ixodida; family Ixodidae; genus Amblyomma; species Amblyomma maculatum. The sequence continues at coordinate 147,807,319 of NC_139347.1, read as the reverse complement.
GTTGTAATACAGGGCAACAATTTCCGCATTTACGGCATACAGGAAGCTAAGTGACTCCATGATATCACTCGCTTGTAAATATATCTTCGTTTCAAGCAAAGGGCTCAGGGGAACTGCAGCACTGATTTCTAATTACTGAATGATTATGCGAAACCTACTTCCGCATTACCAATTAATGCATGCGTACTATAGGCTCGTAATTCCATTATGTACGCTGTGCGCACTCACTCAACGCGTGGTGAAAGAAACCTGAAAGATTGTTACCCAGTATAGCGTTTTAGACGGCGCAGCGTGCATGAAATTTTACGCCTGCAGATTTTCCTATTCCTGCTAATTTGCAGCACCTTGCAGAGGCCATTAAAAATTCCCTAGATCCAGTGGACAGCATTTATTTTTATGTTAGTCTATTGTTTTTGCTTAAGTGCCACCAATGGCACAATCGTTTTCCTGGAACTGAGCGGACTCTAATAAGGAGCTTCATCTCCCTACATCGAGAGAAAAATTATCGGCCTTTATAAAAGCGCTGTCCATGTCTGACAGTTCCACTGTGGACCAAACTTCGAAAGGTCACTATTTTATGTGAGAAACTATGTAACAGTGCTTAGCAACTTCCTCAGCTGCAGAATTTTACTGCACGTGCGCTGACGTTGGTACGAGTATTCTTCACTCCTCACCTACCGCTGCTGGCGTGCGACTCGCTCATATTGCAGCACTAGCAAACCTCTATTTAGCTCGGGATTTTATCGCCTACGTATCAGCAAATATTTTAGCTAAGCCTTTGCAATATTCAGACGGCTGTCATACCATCTTACTTCCGATTTAGCATCGATCAAAAAGTTTTATGCTTGTTGCCGACACGGATTTGAATTGATGACATGTGCACCTCCAATAGTTGGTCGTGAATAAAAGACGTCTGAAAAATTGGTTGAAAAAAGTGAACTAGTCTCTCAGGAAAAAACAACCGGGCAGAACAATGACCAATTTTATCAAATTCTACTGGCCGGCGTAAAGGTTTGACGGAAGGTAAACTCCGCGTCTTTTGGCTCCTGTCATCTCAGGACTCCGAGAATTTAAGTAACATGTCAACAACTCGGAATGTGTTAAATAGTCTTTAAAATCATTTTAGCATATATTGATATAAAGTGTAAGTTTTGTAGTGACGCATGCGGTAACATAATATTTCCAACACATTTTTATTCGTATCGTAATGTTTTGCTGAGACTCTGACGTCCTCTGCGAATTTATTCTATTTTAAAATTTAGCCTGAAGCTGTTCAGAATTTCAGTGCGTAGTATCATGACATCCGCGGAATTTCACATCATTCTATTAAAGTCGGAAGATTTATTACTTCATTTAAAAAAAAAGAACTGCTAAATTTGAAATCCAGCTTCGTGATGCGCAGCAGTTTTTTTCTATTCAATTATATCTAATATTTGCCTTTGTATTCACTAGAGTAAAGAAGTCAACGTTTGTTAAAAAGCTGAGTTTTAGAATAAATATGTGTGATGCTCGCTTGTGATAATGTGAGGCATATCGTTCCTAAATACAAGCTAGATGTCATGCTAAATTGATGATTGATAGTAATATATGCTGGCTGATGGAGCAGCGAGAATTTTTGTGACTTTCGCTTCGCGGCTAAAGGCTCTAGTCATGCTCACTAAGTTTGTTGGCTCATGTCACGTACGCCTTATCTCTGCCCGAGCCTCTGTTGATGATAATATACGCTAACTATAGGGACATATTTCGTTATAAAAGTGTGATGTCACTTACAACGTCACTGGCATCCTCCAAAAACGAAAGTTTCCTACACGTGCTACACGCACCTTCCGCAGCTTTGATTGTCATTGCGATTTATGATATGTTACCTATTCTCGGTGAGCACGATAAAGCTATAGTTTCGTAACATTTTTGTGCTTACGAACAGGCCTTTAGAACTTGACGAGCATGGTGCATTTCAAGAAATCGGAGCACGACAAACTGAGCCGAAGAGGGAGAAACGATAAGCATTGTGTGTCAAGGTCTCCGTATGAAAGTGGGGCATATGATAATGCATTTGAGGGGTCTTGCTGAATTGTGACCTGTGGAATTCAATTTTGATTAAATATGTACTAATAAACACAATATAACAAACGTTTATAACACGGAATATGCGGTGTATTTAGGTTAAATTTATAGACACTTTCCACCAAGCCTTTATTCTTCAAACAAAATCGCCCACAAACACGTTCTATGAACCCACAAAATGAGGATGATAAAAAGATCACTCTTAAAGTGGAGTTAGCCTTTCGATGTAACATTATACTCACTGGATCGTCAAATTTCAAATGAAGCTTCTCATCTTGTGTGCATTCTGGCGTCTTTTGCACTATGGTTAGAGAGCAGCTCAAACATTTAACGAAAACCTCCAATGCCCGTGTATAGGCAACGGGCGACCCGTAACAATGGATGAATGCGTTGAATATAGGATCTTGTCCTTTGAAACGGGGTGGTACCAGTTGCTATCAGGCTCGTTTTTTTCCTATACCTTTTACATTGTTTTCGGTCGGATAATTGTACCATCGTTAGATTTATTGAATTTTTTCTACTATAATAACATTATACAACTTTTCTGCTTTCAGGAAACCAGTCTTCCAATCGCTTTTTATTAGCTTCCATCGAACATTCATCCACGCGACTACTCGTATCTCTTAACTCCAGTGCCTCAGGAAGAGTGACTGCGCCTGCATCGTTATTCGGATGGGTACAACACCACCGTGTGAAAGAAGTTCAATTGTTTCTATGTATTTACAACATACTAAACGTGTGTCAGCTTCTTGGCAAAATTTCTTTTGTTAGTTGCGTGTTCTAAGGCATCCTAATCTAGCTTCAAAATGTTGTGCACTCCGTCGTGTGCTACCAAAGGAAGATCCTTTCTTGATGTGCCTTTTCCACTTTCGGCATGGCTCTAAAATCCGTTTCTTTCCATAGAATCTATCCACTTTTTACCTTCTGTGTTTTTCACCGAATTTGTAACGCTCTTTACTTGTCCGTCTGTTTGACCAGAAACTTACCGGTTAGTTTCCTAGTTTTTTCGTCCACTGTACGGCAACGTGTTTTAGGCACAGGTATTAAATTCTTTATCTGCCTAACTGTTACTGCCCAATTTCCTCAGCTTCCCGGGCTTCGAAAGATGACCAGCCCATATTTCCCTATAGTACATCTATTGGGGTTTTGCCATGGGCATCCAGTGCCAATCGTCAGACGGCTCTCTGAACAATGTCGACTGCAATTCTGCTTTTAGGCACAAAACCGCATTTCTGAATGTAAGCCCGGGCACCATATTTCCTTTCTTTATACTCCTCAGCACCTGATCCCTATTGTATCTTCACAGTGTTGTATCTATACTAGGTGCGCCTACGCGGCGCCGACGCGAGTGCCTCTAGCGGCGGAAAAAGCAAGTGTGAGAGCTTAAGCTCGCAGCCGCTCGTGCGGAAACGGCTCCAATCCGACTGCGGCGAGTATGCTGATGCATTCTCCGTTAACAAAGACAGCTGAGTGCTAACATAAATAATTGAGATGTCGCTTCCGCAGGTATGAACAATATATATGATTCCAGTTTGACAGCTCTATATGACCACTTTATTACGACTGTCTCGCAGCAAAGGGTACCTCAGACCTGATGTACCGCCCCTTGCAGTTACCGGGAGATGTATGCTATGGTCTTCTTTTTGCGGGGTTTAACGTCCCAAAGGAACTCGAGCTATGAGAGACGCATGTATGTTATGAATGCAGCTGGTATATGCAACATTAATCTGTGCTTCTTCCCAAAACGTCCGTCGAGAATAGGGATCAGGCATTTAGATTCACAGAACGCTGTATCGGGTAAGTTGCAAGTAGTTTTAATTGTCTTCTGGTTCCTCGGTCCTTTCTAGTCCACGATATGAAGCTTTTCGTTTTCGTTGCGTGAAGGCAGAAGAACAGGCTCATGCATCTTGCGCGTTATATAACCGACACTCGTATCAGTTGCTAGGCCAACTCATGTTATTAAAAGGTTCTGGAAGAAAAACGTCGTTGATAACTTCTTCCTTGCTCTACGCTTACCTTCGCAAATACGTGTGTTTTGCCTAGTGCAGTTTGTTTTCATTCCATAGAAAATAAATGCGGATTCCAGGAAACAGCGATACACGAGAATAGCTGTCTGCTGCAGGATGAGATTTTACCTGAAACACGGCACTGAGCTAGTCTTGCGTGCTCTAAATTAACACATAGCGCCCTTAGAAATAGCTTACTAAGGTTTTCCCAATATGTTAATTTTTTCTTGCTTGAAAGGGAATATATATGTTATTGCAGTAATGCGGAAAATTGAGCTAGTTAGTACATGATTGCAAATTACGAGCGCTGCGACGGAGAACAACAACGAGAGAGTAATGACAAGGACAAGCGCCTGTCCTTGTCATTACACTCTCGTTGTTGTTCTCCGTCGCAGCGCTCGTAATTTGCAAGCATATATGTTATTAGAAGCATTATACATGTTATGCCAAATATTATCACCTATCTCCTCGAAGGTGAAAATATCTTCAGCGGGGAAATGTGTGAAGGAACCCTATTACACCCTTATTGAGCTGGTATCAGCTAATCACCATCATGAAATGTGTAATTTCACCTGAGGTAGATGTTAAAGAGCAAGTGTTTCTGTCATTTGCATGTTATTTCCTTTGTGTTCAACTATTCGTGTGAATAATGTTTATATATGCCTAAATGCGCCAGACATGGCTGGTTCATTATTGAAATTTCTAGTCTTAAATGAGTAGAACAGCTGTATTGTGTCCACTTATTTTAGTGCTCTATACTTAACACGGTTAATTCCAACCAAGAATCTGTCGGGAGCCTGTGTTGAGCACAGCTTGAATAAAGACGTCCGATTTTAGCGGATTCCTACCCACTAATGTTTAGCTGGAAGCGGGTACAGAATCTCGCATATATCGTCGCAGCTGATCATCCCGACGCAGAGAGCAGCATACTCTCGCACTTTGCATTGCACTTTGTCATCTCCATCAGCATACTTCTTTGCGGGAAAACCTGCCTCCTGGTGCCATCCGAAGATGAGTTTTCATCGGTTCAACTGTTTTAAGACTGGGGTGCCAAATCGAGAGCAGCAGAATGTGCTATGAGATCCGTCTAACTACTTTAAAATCGTACCACGTTTCGTTGTTCTCGGTGTCCTATGCTCAACATCAGGACTTTCGGAGTATCGCGGTGTCGTCGCAAAGCCGTGGAATTCTCGTGCTTTAATTGTTCATAACACACGGCAACTACGGCATCACAACCTATGCGGCCGGGAACACGGCGCAACATGATTACGGTTTCTCATTGTCAAATACCTAGAGATTCCGAGTGAGTAGACATACAATTAAGGCAACATTCAGGAGTCATGTTTCAGCCGAAATACCTGTTTAAATTGTTGATGGACGCCCCTTTATAGGGAGTTAGAGTACGGCGCTTTTCAGACATTGGAGTATTGTCGCGTCGCACTTACGATGATCACTGATAACTGTTGCCGTTCTTGTTTCACTAGCCACGGGCAAACCGTCTATAAAAGCAGCCAGAACTGTAATTATTACAGATGCTTATAACGAGGAAATGAATTTGCGCAATGATCGTCGAAGGTGTGCGATTGGCTGTGTTTCCAGAGGAGCTAGGCGCACATCAACGCCGTCAGTTTACACACGCTTCTAGATTAAATCAAGCGCGCCACACCTTTTAATTGCCTCTAGAAAGTAAAAGAACTGATAATTAAAGCACCGAAGACGTAAATCGCTGTATAAGGATCCATTTGGTCGCACAGTGTTTTTGCATTGCCTTTGGTTTCGCTCTACGCTACCCAACCTCCTAAGCCTGCTGTGCTGGAGCAATCATGCACTGCACTCACCACTGCTTTCAGGGTGATGCAGGCTTGCTCAGCGATCGCGGGATATCTGTAGAATGCCCGTTGCCTACAGAGCAAATATATTTTACGTGATTTCTCCGTGATATTTTTACGTGATATTTTTCTGTGTGAAAACAATTTGTAAATGTAGCCTTCACTCATGAAGGCTGTCTGTTCAAAAAGATTAAACCTTTTTAAATATAGAATCATACAATCGGTTTGCATTGTCAAAAGTGCAGTATTAACGCCAGAAGCAGAAACTTCCGGGGACTGCATCACGTGCATTAAATACAGCAGGTCGACTTCATGCTCCTCGTACCTGAATATCTGGCTTATTACATCACTTCATCACACTGATGGTTAGTAGAAAGTTAGCCTCAGATAATGTAGAATGCCTTGGTGGACTTAGCATGCGGTACAAGCCTCATAACAAAAAGAATAGCAAAAGTAGAGATGTGAATATTGGAATAAAATACCGGTCGCAGTGTCACTTATGAATGCAGCATGAAAGAAGCTAACTTGGCAACGCAATGACGATGTCTTATGTCATTGTGTGCTACTGCACAACACAGTGCGAATATATTGAATTGGTATAGTTCCGGGATTACGCTGAAATAAAGGAAATTCTCATGAGTAGGAAGTTTTAAAATTTAATCACTAAGCGAAAATCAATCGTGTAAAACGGAATCATGTGCTCACGTAACAATATACGAAGCTACCTATTATATGACGCGTTCATTTTGATACGGCCTAGCGAGGGAACGTGTGACAGTAAGGATCTAATTCCCTCGCTTAAATAAAGACAAGGGGTAGTGGCGTCACAAACATGATCGCCGTTATAACGTTCACATGACATTATGCGTCAGTGTTGAGCCAAGCAGCATATCAGATTTTTCTAGATCAGAAAATACCTTTACAAATACACATACCTCACGGACCAACATCTACAACAGTTCTGATTCGATCAAAGCAAGCACCTAAAATTTCAACTTTGATTATTGCCATTTTTAATATTTTCTCTCTTTCTATAAGGATGCTTTGATCTCAATACTGTGTTGATAGCCATACAAATTTGCGAACAAGGTTCAAGCTTTGACAAATCGGAGAATTAACGGGAAGGTCAAGCATAATTTATAGTGTTCCTTTCCCTTTACGGAAGCTTCCTAAACCTTTCCAATTGTGTAGGTTGGCGCGAAAGAACACCAGAAGGTTCGCTTCAAGGTGATAACAGCAGAGCACGCTTTTACAGAATTACATCTAAACAGAGGCTAAAACTTAAAGTTGAAATGAATTTACAAAAAGAACAACTTTGCGCTACTTCGGTCATAGACCTAAATGGTTAGAGCCTAACTAGAACCGCGTAACATGACTACGCATAGAGCCCCAGCTCAGACACTTCTCGTTCATCAGATCACGTTTCAGACTTCAATGACAAAGAAATTGGTGCGGTCATTTTCAGTGGCTGCACCCTAGCCATTTGTCAAATCAAGAAATAGTATGCTATATGACCACTGTTGCTTGGGTTGGGATGGCTCTCTAAGGCCTGGTTCGTCTAGCAATAGACAGTTTAACGAAGAGTACGGCAACACTCGTTCTCCAGTAAGGGTGCCGATCCCTTTCCCGCCGCGAGGTTATCTTCCTCTTGCCTCCACCACACCACCGCCCCTTGCACGCTCACGCTGCTGGCCAAATTCTTTTCACGGTTGCACTGCCTGCTCCACCCATGCTTGGCTTTTAAAACAACATGGAAAGGAAAAAGCCGCAAACTGCTATGCCGAAGAACAGGAGCAGGAGAAAAGGGCAGCTTCTGGCCTCCACACTCTGAGAACCATGCCAGAGAGAAGTCCTGCTGCCTTTTAGGCCTCTCTTTGTCGCGTCAGCGGACAAAATAAGGAGACTTTAAATTGCACTGTACAATGTCACTGTGTAAAAAGGCCCTAAGTGGCATTATGGATGCTCGTTATCGGCATCTCCGAAAGGCGCCACTGCAAGACCACCCAGCAGCGCGATCAGCTGTGTTTCTTCCCAAAGATGTCCTCAGATTTAATTGAATTGAACTAAGTTTATTTGCATCATATCACATACAATGTGTATATGACACTGGAAGCGCGAGGAAAAAGGTGTCTCAAGGACACCTTGATAAAGCCCCACGCTCCCATAGTGGCATCACGCAGCAGTGCCAGAACAGCTCTGTGACAAAAACGACAATAAAAATGCAACAATAAAACAGCAATAACAGTATTAATGCATTGCTGCGCAACAGGGTCAAACAGAAAGGATGACGCGAAACTGGCCAAGTAACTGAATACACAGACAAACACTTTACAGAAAGTGCGCACAATACGGCTAATAAAAAAGCAAGGCAAACAAAGTATTATATTGTCCTTAATTATCATTGTTGAAGGAGTTACTGATAACGGTATGAAGTGATTTGAAGCTAACTGTATTGAGGTGAATGTTTTGGTTGTGAAGCCAATAAAGTAACCGTGGTAATCTGTTTTCGATCATTAGTTGTCCATATGCTGTTTATATGTTCGCTATGTCGAGTTGTGTGAATATGTTCACTTAATTGCAGATTGACCAGAGTTGCCAAAAAGCCAGACTCAATATTCAAATATTGTTTCAGTGTCCTAAAGATGCGATAGTCCTATGGCTTTGCGACCGGTATTACTACGTATTTGATGAACAGTTCCTGGGTATGAAAGGAGGCTGGAACGTTCTCAACAATTCTTAAATATTTTTGGAGGTTTCAGTTGTGGATCAGGCTAAATGACGGTAGTTAATTCTAGAGGAAAATAAAGTATTGTAAATAAGCACCATAATATTTTGAGAAAATATGCAGCGATAACGGTAAATGAGCTCTATTATCTGAGATAGCTTAGTTGCAACAGCATCAACTAGTGCGTCCGAGGAAAGATTATCTTCAAAGATTACACCTAGCGCCTGGAACTTAGGCACGAGTTCTATTGGAATTGAGTTTATTAGAATTGGTTGATCGATTATAGCAGTTTTGTTTTTGCTTCTGGCTAACATTGCTTTTGTTTTGACCATATTTATTTTTAAACCGTTTACACGACCCCATTGATTTAATTTATCTAGCATATGGTTTGCTTTGTGAACGAGCTTGTTGCCTGTACTACGGGCTACAAATATGCTTGTGTAATCTGCATAGATAATAAAGTCAGTGTCGGTGCTTATAGTTAAAATGTCATTTGCACATAGATTAAAGAGAAAAGGGCCAAAATGTTGCCTTGCGGGACACCACAGGAAAATGGCAATGGATCAGAAAGGTAAGAATCTATAGTAACTATTTGGATACGATGTTGTAGGTATGAACTAATAAGATAAGCCGAGTTTCCTCGAAACCTGTAACACTCATGCTTTTGTATCAAAAGTTTATGGTCTAGATGGTCAAGGGCCTTTGAGAAATCTACAACCACCCCCAGTACTATCTGTCTCTTTTCCATTGCTGCTAGGATGAGCTCGTTTTCTGCTAGCAAAGCAAATTGTGTTCCATATCCTTTGCGGAAGCCAAATTGGGATGAAGTTAACAGATTATGATTCCGTTCAAATTCTGTAAATTTACTCAGAACGTCCTTTTCGAAAGCTCTTGACAAAACGGAGTATAGATATGGGGCGGTAGTTTTTGTCATTTTTATCTCCTTTCATGTGAACTACAGTAACACGAGCAACCTGACTTCGCTTGAAGAAACTGCCTGGTTTAGAGAAAGGTTAAAAATGTGGGCTACGCATGGTGCAAAAAGATCTGACACAAACTTACTTGGCTTTATTTCTCTTTAGCGGCACTATTGCTGAAACTGTATATTGCAGTTAACTTCTTGTTCGTTTACTGGTTTCAGAAAAATCTTGCTCTCATTCTATACCAAACCCGGTAAATCATTAACAACGCATGTGTTATTAGTAATCGTAATGAAATTATCATTGAAACTGTCAGCAAGTTCTTTTCCTGATAGCTCGTAGTTGTCTATTTTCAGGCTATTAATTTTGAATGAGGAACGCCCTTCAATATTGAGTTTAGCTTACTACATAGGACGTCAGAATGCCCAGCAGCTGCGATAAACAAGTTTGCAAAATAGTCACGTCTCGCGTTTTCAAGGTCTTTATCTAGACTATTACTAAACGTTTTGTATTCGCGAAAAACGGCCACGTCTTTGGAAGATATGAATTGCCTAATTCATTTATTCTTTTTTGTATCCTCTTGAGTAGCTCAGAATTGACCCATGGTTTATGCATGCTTTTTTTTCTGCTTAATAGTTTGAAGTAGAAATGAAGCTTCATATATCTGTTTTAGAATGAGCACGAACTCATTGCAGGCACTGTTTGCATCAGCATATCCGCGCACACTCTCCCAAGAGGTGAGGGAAATATTAGTACGAAAAACTGAGAAGCTAAGTTCTGTGATTTTCTGTATCGTTATCGCCTTTTGCAGCCCCTTACTATTAACGTGAAGTTTGCAGCAAATAAACATAGGGAGGTGGTCACTCAGATCACATGAGAACACTCAAGCCTTAACATTCTCATCGGTTGTATTTGTTACATATATGTCAATTAAAGATGGTGGGTGTTCTGTAACTCTTGTAGGTAAATTAGTTACATTGTGAAGGCCATATACATTCAATAAAATGCCTAGTTTGTTTCAAGCGGAATCCTTATTTACCATATCAATATGCATGTCTCCACCAAATATAAAATTATAGTGTTTTTCAGTAACTAAAGAAAAAATGTTTTCTATTTGCTCTAACAAAACAGTGACGGAACCACCAGGGGGTCGGTAACCAACTGCAATTACTGTGTTTTTCAACTTAATTGACAATTTCACAGTCACCAAAAATCATTGAACACTCAGGCAGTAATTCAGCATTATAAGCTTTTTTGACTAAAACACAGACACCGCCACCTCTACAATCAGTGCGATTAATAAAAAAAGTTATGTGACTGGAGGTGGAAAACAGTTTGAGCATCAGTAGACCACCTTTCCAGTAACAGTATAGCATCAAACGCTGGCTCTACCTGATCAAAAAACAGCGTAATATTAGTTTCTTTATTCTTTACCGGCATTGCATTCAAGTGAAATGCCCTGAAGGATTTGTAAAACGGTTTGCCGTGATACCTTTTAAAATCATTTGGAAGCAAATACGATTCATCATTTCCGCACGCCATGGATGTTCAAATAGAGCCAAGCTATAGACCTGAGCAGTGACGTCACTCAATCTTATCAAGATCACTTCATGTACGATGTGCGAGAGTTTATAAAGCCGGTGACGGCGGTCGAAGGTTGGGTCTTTTTCCCTCGCTATGGCGTGTGGGTAGGAAGGAGGACTCTATCAACATTACACGAAAGAGACAGTAGGGTACAAAAAAAGAAGCGCAAAGAAGCACATTTGGAAGTGATGAAGCTCGAGCAGCAGCCCAATAGCCCATATAGGTTTATCCCTTCAGCTCCGACCTTTCGGCAATTTTTTTATCGTCTTATTTGCAGTGCACTGCATTCCAGTCTAAAGCTACCAAGAATGTGGGGAGCCATGTCATCCTGCGAGTGTCTTGAACAATGTGTAAATTGCAGGGTTTCAGAGTGAAACAAAAACCTTAAGGCTCACGGCAGAAGCGGGCACTTGAGACAATTTTGGCATAAACATTATTTAACTTCACGGAAATAATCACAGACGAGAGGGCCACCGTATTTTGAAGAGAACTTCTGGCTGTCGACAATTTTGAAATAAATATAGTCGTGCAGTTAATTGACTCCGAATTCGGCCAAACAACAACTAATAGCCGACTGCTTGATCCTTACCACGAGAAGCCAATTTCGCGTTCGTTGCTACTAAAAATAGATTAGGTTGACACCTGTCAAATGTTCGACTTCCTAAGGCAGAGCTATCAATTAAAATGTTAATCAGTAAAACTTTTGAGGTCTGACTAAAACGTCTTCTGCTAATTCTAGTGCGCTGTGATACATATAATCGAAGAGGGTGCAAGCTTCGTGATAGCCCTCTCACACTTCCTACGACATCGTGGATGCCATTGTTGAGGGTCTGGTTAAGCTGTTCAGCAAAACAAATGTTAAGGATATGTAATTTATGATAAATATATAATGACAATTGTAGGTTTCAGCCTTTACTACTGAGCTCATATGCTCACCATTAGTTCAAGTTCAAATTGACAATCGAGGTAACAAATGACGCTACACTACTGCTGCTAAAGTGTAGGGTGGCGCTAATGAACACTCTTCAGGATATATTTCATGCAACATAAATAAAAAAGGCTGTTTCCACTTACGGTTGAACAAAGGATGATCGATCGGTAATTTATGTTTTTGCAAGATATTCTACGTTATTACCTGAAGACTGCAAAGAAGAGAGCTGAAATTAGTTTTGATGCCAAAAACTTTTTCGGGGCCCAGGAATTTAACAACGACGAAAATGTGCAATGTCACGAATACCTTCTCTGCTGTTTGTGCCACCTTTCGTGATAAACACAAAATATGCTAACGTTAAGTAGGTGAATATTATCTGAGTAATTACATGCATTAATATATTAGTGTTCAGTTTATTTTCGCGTTTATGAGTAGCTAGATGTTTTTATAGAGTTGCTCAAAATCGGCCCATTAAGCAAAATGTTACCTATTTTAAAAACGGTTTATGTCAAAGCAACAATAATTCGACACTGTGTATTCAGCATAGTTATCAATCAAATAGCCAAAAGTTATTATATAATATTTCAATAGAGCAATACAATCGCTCTAATTTCAAGAAAACAGCGAATAAAAACATTACTTAGGACAGCTTAATAAACATTTCGATAGCTTCTAAATTTTGCCCATCAATAGTACTCTAACTAAGCTTTCAACATGATTAAAAACATATTGCATAACTTTGTTCTTCTAGAAATTACCGCAACTTCAACAAGGCCCTTCAGCAAGGCGTAGTGCACACTCAGATCTAAAGATTCTATGGCATTATTGAATAGCTAATGAATAGCTCACGATTTTTAAATTCTGACATAATACTGACATTTATAAAAGTTGATTAAAGATATATACATTGAAATAAACTGAAGGAGCCAGGCAATGAGGGCCCAGCGTTCGACGCAGTTCTCTTCACCTTCCACAAACGAGCGCGCCACTTCGTCCTCATCGTTCATCACCGGTAACCATATTGCATCTTGTCCTTTTTGTCTCCACGTTGCAAATTATCTATGACATACACAGCAGTGAATGATTCTGAATCAGATTTGTACGTGTCGAGCTCGTGATGCGCTGTAGAATCGGGCAGCACACATACGTTTTTTGCAATCACCTTCATAATAACCATAAAACCCCCTTTCTGTGGAAAATAAAAATGAATCAAATTTTTGATATTTTTGAAACTTTGTCTTGGTTTTCTCCTTCCCGTCAGTTTCTAATATTGGTAAAAACATATTGCATAACATTTATGCACCAGTAGTTATAGCCAGTTCCATAAGACCCTTACACAAGAATTTTCAATTGTTGTAGACCAGGCTTCTTGCCCACTAAGTGCCGAAAATGCACGGAACTGAGAAGGGTACGTTTGAGATTATATGGCCACCGGAGCGGCACAAGTGCGGGGGTAGGCTCCCCCAGACGTTCGTTGTAAGAGGCGGTGCAGTGAGAGCTCGTTTTGACGTCTTCGGACCGACAGACTTCGAAACGTTTGGTAAGATGGAATTCAAAGACAGACTCCTCCCGCATCACTAATGTATCCCGGGTAAGACTTCGAAACAGTAGTACCACTCTTCTAGCTGTTCAACGCATTGCACTGAAGCTTCACTACTCTATCAGCCTTTGTTTGCACCGCGACCAGACGCCGATAACACGGGGCTGAAGGAAGCGAGATGAGAGCACTTTCAAGGAGCTTTGAGCGCCTACATTACTAGCACGGACGATAGCCGCTGCCGCATTAGAAATTGCTGCACCAGATGTTATTGCTTTCCAGTGGCAAAGCGAGGTATCGAATGCCAAAAAATAACACAACCAAAACCATTGGTAACCGGATGCTCTCATATATCTCGGATGACGGCATTCATCGGCCTGAACTGGGTCTTCTCTCGCGCGTTCTATCTGCTGTTCAAACTTAATTCATTCGGGCAAGCATAGCCCGGACTGCATTTAAGAAACTGTGTGTACAGGAATGAAAATAATGTGGGCTGTTGAATCAATTGAATAAACGAACGCAGCCCAGAAGTACTGTTTTAATGAGGCAGTTCTCCATGGACCTTCATAGTTTTTTCATATTGCTCAAAATTATTGGGAATACGTTGCTTGCTCATATAACTTTATCGTCTTTCTGTATAATTCGGCTTATAGTAAAGGTGATTGCGAAAATCGTCTGCGTGCTGCCTGATGCCGCACTCATCAGAACGTCTACGTGTACGAAACTGACTCCGAATCATTCACTGCTGTGTCTGTCACCGCTAATTAGCAACGTCGAGACAAAAAATGACTAGATGCAATAACGCTGTGCGTGTAGAACTATGAAGAAGAAGTGGCGCACTCGTTTGGGGAAAGTGAAGAGAAGGCGTCGAACGCTGGGCCCTTATTGCCTGGCTCCTTGGCTAAATCTCAATGTACATATCTTAAACTCTGTTTTGTAAATATGTTTCTTCCTATTGCAATGTTATGCCAAAATCGTGGGCGAAACATAAATGCCGTAGAATCTTCAGATAAGTGTGGTGCCTATGACTTCCACAATGGCCTGATTGAAGCGGCCGTAATTACTAGTGCAATAAAATATGCAATATGTTTTTAATGATTTTTAAAGCTGCGGTAGAGGAGAATAGATGGATAAAGTGTAAAAAGTATTAAAAGTGTGTTTTATATTGTCCTCTGAAGTTTTCATTATTCGCTGTTTTCTTGAAATCAGCGCGATCATATATTTCTATTCAAACGTTATATAACTGTAAACTTCACCTGTTTGATAGATAACTATGCTGAAAAAATAGTGTGGAATTATCATTGCACTACCATATGCCTTTTTTTGCAATAAAGGCCTGCAAAGATAGTAAAAATTCGTGTCCTCGGTGAATGTTTTTAGAAATATTATAAAAACTACTACACTACTCAGGGGAGACTAAAAATGAAATCGTCTTCATAATGTGTTCAACTCCCGCCATTATGCAATATGTAGAGGTAATCGGGAAAGTTCGATGCAGTGACCACAGAATGATGAGGTCCCGATTTAGCCTAAATCTGAAGAAGGAACGCAACAGATTAGTAAGAAAGAAACTCATCAACGAATTAGCGGTGAGGGGGAGGGCAGAAGAGTTCAGGATCTCGCTACATAATAGGTATTCAGCTCTAACCGAGGATGGCGACATTACCCTAGAGGCAAGGAACAATAATTTCAGAAATATCATTACTGCGTGCGCGGTAGAAGTAGGCGGTAGGATAGTTAGAGAAGATACCATACCGGTAAGCTATCTAAGGAGACGAAAGATTTGATTAAGAAACGCCAGAGTATGAAAGCTTCCATGCCAACAGACCAGATCTGATTGACCGAGATATCAAAGCTAATCAATAAGCGCAAGGTGGCCGATATAAGGAAGTATAACATGAGGAAAATTGAGCACGCTGTGTATAACGAGGGAAGCCTTAAAGCGGTAAATAATAAATTGGGCATAGGCAAAAACCAGATGTATGCGATAAGGGGCAAAGCGGGCAACGTCATCACGAATATGGACAAGATAGTCAAAGTAGCCGAGGAGTTCTATACAGATCTCTACAGTAGCCAAAGTAGTCAGGACCGTAATGAGATTGGCGGTAGGGAAAAACAGTCAGACGTTCCACCAGTGACGAAGGACGAGGTCAAGAAAGCACTAGAAACTATGAAAAGGGGGAAATCAGCTGGAGAGGATCAGATAACTACAGATTTGCTGAAGTACGGGGGGGATATCGTGCTAGAAAAACTGGCCACCCTGTATACGCAGTGCCTGGTGTCATCGACGGTACCGGAACCATGGAAGAACGCAAACATTATCGTCATTGACAAGAAAGGGGACTCTAAGGACCTTAAAAATTACAGACCAATCAGCTTACTGTCTGTTACGTATAAGGTATTTACTAAGGTAATCGCTAATAGCATCAGGACAACTTTAGACTGCAATCAAGCAAAGGATCAAGCAGGGTTTCAGAAACGGTACTCTAATATCGATCATATCCATACCATCAATCAGGTGATATAAAAATGCTCGAAATATAACCAGCCATTATACAGAGCATTCATTGATTACGAAAAATCATTTGACTCAGTTGAAACCTCGGCGGTGATGCAGGCATTGCAAAATCAGGGGGTAGACGAGCCGTACGTGAAAGTGCTGGAAGATATATATAGTGGCTGCACAGCAACCATAGTTCTGCATAAAGAAAGTAACAAAATTCCCATAAAGAAAGGTGTTAGGCAAGGAGACACAATCTCCCCAGTACTATTCACAGCTTGCTTAGAGGAAGTATTCAGACTTGGAATGGGAGCAGTTAGGGATAAGGGTAGATGGAGAATA
This sequence comes from Amblyomma maculatum, assembly GCF_055883805.1. Taxonomy (NCBI): domain Eukaryota; kingdom Metazoa; phylum Arthropoda; class Arachnida; order Ixodida; family Ixodidae; genus Amblyomma; species Amblyomma maculatum. The sequence goes on along the minus strand of NC_139347.1, from coordinate 147,790,881 downwards.
CCTCAGTAATCTGCGATTTGCCGATGACATTGCCTTGCTAAGCAACTCGGGGGATGAACTGCAAATAATGATTGATGACCTAGGCAGGGAAAATAGAAAGGTAGGCTTGAAAATCAATATGCAGAAGACTAAGGTAATGTTCAACAGCCTCGGGAAGGAACAACAGTTTACATTAGGTAGCGAAGTACTGGAAGTAGTAGGCGAATATGTCTACTTAGGACAGGTAGTAACCGCAGATCCGGACTATGAAAAGGAAATAACAAGAAGAATAAAATTGGCATGGAGCGCATTTGGCAAGTACTCGCAGATTATGACTAGCAGCCTACCGGTATCGCTGAAGAGGAAAGTATACAACAGTTGCATCTTGCCTGTGCTCACCTATGGGGCTAACCAAGAGAGTTCTACTGAAGTTGAGGACAACCCAGAGGGCTATGGAACGATAAATGGTAGGGGTAACACTAAGAGATAGGAAGCGTGCAGAGTGGGTCAGAGAAATACGTCGTTACTGACATTGTAGTAGAAATTAACAACAAGAAATGGGCATGGGCAGGACATGTAGTGCGAAGAGTGCGAAGAGGGTAACAAAGAAGATTCCAAAGGAAGGAAAGGGTAGCAGGGGGCGGCAGAAAGTTAGGCGGGCGGACGAGGTTTAGAAGTTCACAGGGGTCAAGTGGATGCAGCTAGCACAGAACCGGGTTAAGTGGAGAAATATGGGAGAGGCCTTCGCCCTGCAGTGGGTATAGTCAGGGTGATTACCATTATGATCACTACCGTCAAGACAGGTCAGAACGGGGAGGAAGTGCTTTATTGATCGAGGAGGTGTTTTATTACAGCGGCTAATCGATAAAGGCATGTGTCGGGCGTCTGCGGTACCGTTCAGTGCGGAATGTGACTTGCAGGCACTGCACACGCTTATCTTCTAGAGCCGTCGGGAGTACCGGTGATTGAAATGTTGCAGCTTTTTTTCAGTTGAGCCCCTAACCTCCAATGATTGCTGTCTTCAGTTTCCCCTAAGGTGGTCGCGGACTACTTTGCACCTGTCATTATAGTTGCGGCCCGATTGCGCGAAGCGGGCACAGAACAACGATGTCGGCGTATTGATGACTCTCCCCTACGTGAGTAGTCGTCGATATCGTCTGGCCACTTGCTCTTCGCGGATTACTTCGCGTATGAGTTCCCTTAAATAATTGGTGGTAGTCGCCGCTACTAGGGCAGCTACGCTGAGTTGTAACGGGTTGTTTTACTACTGAGTCCAGGCGTCGAGGGCCCCTTTTATGAAGGGCGCTTCTATGTCGCATTCAGTCATGGTTCTGGGTGGAATTCGAACCAAGAAAGCAAAAAGGAACCCTTTGATACCTTGCATCGAGCAATTAAGGTTCTTACCTTCTTTCGCATTTAGGTTAGCGCGGCATAAGAAGCGCTTTATTTCTTGCACGTAATTTAGGATGGACTCAGGTGTTCAATTCTTCTTCGGAGGAGGTCCTTTGCTCTTCCTTTTCGGGCAACCCTTACAAAGACCGTCAAAAACGCCGCCTTGAATGCCTTCCGTTCCTTCAAAGAGGTCTCATGATATTCGGACTTGATCCGTGTACATCTTTAACAGCGAAGTACACTTGCCTTAGCTTCGCAACGGCGTTCGAATCATTGCATCCGGACACGCAGTCGACGAGATTCGTTCAGTCTTTTTTGTCTTCATTCTGAGGTCTTTGGAGGACGGTGGCTACCGGGGCTGCATTAAGACCGGCGGTGGTTTCCAATATACTAGCATATTCGGGTGTATTACATGTTGACGCAACACACCCCCTGTACCAGATCTCACATGGTGATGACAATGCTGTTACTTACAAACCAGCAGACAGGTGTAGCAGTGCAATCGAACATTTATTAGGTTGGATAGTGGCCGAAAAAACTAAGCGAATCGGCGAAGGTAATCGCATCAAGCGAATCTGTGAGAGTAGGAAGCGTGCTCTGCAGTGTTCGACCTATGAAGGCCTGTGCATCGGCAGCGCTCAATTTAACGTCACAGCAGAAACATCTAAATAAATAGCCGTGAGATAGCGAAAACCTCCAGAATAATAAAGAAATAGTTGTGGTTGCTGGTGATCGTTCCAAACTACTATCTGTGCATCTCGCGCTAAGAGAAAGCAATAAAGGTGCATTTCACTATACCGAGTGTGAACAAGAAGTACAGAACCGGTCCGTGGAACCATAATAACAGTGCCAATGCTGCTTGCCGGCGGCAGCTCAAAACAGAAAGAGATATTTGAGTTGCTGGTGTCAGTATACTTTACAAATGCATAGATGGTACCAGGCCATCGGTGTTCAGACTGCTAGCAACTTACGTTCATCACATTGCATATTAGGCGCTTTCCTTGCTACAGTTGGAGTTAATTAAAGACAAACATAGCAGCAGCTCATTACATCTTCTGGTTTCTCGATATATTAGGGAATGATTAATAGCTTGCCAGGCCAAAGTGCAATGAAGAATGCAGCCTTTTCTCAGAAAGATGAGAAATATACGTTTAAGCCAACCTAAACATATTCGTGACAACAGAAATATCATCCACAGCCTATGTCGCGCAATGAAGTACACGAAGGAGTTATGACCAACACACTATTAGCTTAAAACAACCCAGCGCACCACATACCAAAACTGGCAAAAAGCAATGTCGATGTGTCATGTTTTGTACATTACCTTTCTTTTTCTTCGGTGACCGTCCTGATCAGCAACAACCTATAGCTCTCGTTCACTGAAACCTTCCTCGGGAGTTGACGGAAAGCTAGTGTGCTCGTCAAGAGAAACACGGCGACCATTGTCGATGTAGTTATGATGTAGTGAACAGAGAGCAGTGGCACAATGAAGAGGAAAAAGTGAAAAGAGAAGCTACTCGCTGTGAGGCGGGTCAGGGCCACACTCTGCGCAGTAAGGATGAAAAAGTTCGAAAGATTGTATGTAAGAGGTAGCGATACCGGGCGTTAGGGCGACAATTTTAGCATATTGTGTAGGATGGCCACCAGCGTCAAATAGTGAGATGGAGTCAACGGCTTCAATAGAGTCAGGAATTAAATATGCAGTTATATGAGCGCAGAAGATGAGGTATTCGAGATGAAGCCCTCTGAGACACTGTGGGATAAATCGATGGCATGAAAGGGGAGGAGATGGTGGCGGAGGTAAGCAAACACACATGTCGCGAAGAGGATAGCGGAGTCGATGAAGTGGCAGCGTATACAGGTACGAGGACGGCACTGTTGGGAAGGATTGTTATAGTCCGCGGCGCCAACAAGTTCGGCACGAGGGTAAGGCAGTTCTTAGAGTTGTATTTCATCACAGCTAAGAGAAAGAAAGGTGGAAAAGCTGCTGGGCAGTCAATATTTGCATGATAGTTGGAGAAAATATTCTGCAAAGAATGAGGTAACTGGAGCACGAAGCAAGCTCTAAGCCGAATAATGCAGAAAACGTCGACTGTAACGGTGCGCGCTAAACGAACTCAGAGCTCGTTGTCCAAAGTGAGTCTAGAAAACGTGTTGTTTACTTTACGAAGTGACTGGTACAAGTTTACACTGGTGATAGAAACGATAGCAACACAGTCCACATCAGCTCGTGCTTTGACACTGCAACAAATCATTTACATTGGGTAAATGAGGCTTAGGCTTTAATCAACTCGGTTACTTTGAATTGTCTTAGAGTAGAGCTAAGTAAAGATAAAATAAATCGCTTTCGACCCGCCAGGTGGTTCCTGATTATTTGGTCAAGAACTTAGTCGTCTCTGTTACGCTTCGGTAATTATCTAAATCTTTATTCATGCTCAATAGCAGCTGGGTCGTCGAATACCGTTCGTAAGAATATAGACCTGACTTTACTGTGAAAAGCCGATGTAGAGCGAGAAGTGGATGCAGGAGATCGAAGCCCACTGGAAAGCTCACACAGTGTTTATTGTTCAGCTTGGTTGCATAGCAGAAGCACTAATTGGCTGCGCTAACGCCGCGTGATCGATTCGTCTCCCCGTGGGAACGGATATCGGAGAACGTCCTTGGTAGCAGTGCCATTTTCTTTGGAGCTACACGACGATTGATATATTAATTGATCGGTCTAGCTACGCATAGAAGTGGAAAACATTCAGGCGCTCATTGTGAGACATATAAAGAAGTTAATTGAACGACACTGAAGATGGCATAAAGGGACATTTTTTGTATTCGTTGGTGTGGTTATGGTGGTATTAGTAATACGTGTTTATTTTGTTTCGAAGGAACTATATATTTATTGAAACTGGAAAGAAACTAGCGACATGCCTATGGTCGGATCCCAAATACTACCTTGCAATTTCACATATGTTGTTCTGTCTACTAAAGCAGCTGATTTTCATGCGGATATATTACGCTACGGTGACGTAGAGTTTTAACATCCGCCTTGTGTGAAAGAGCACCTTGGATCGAATCACGGTACCGCGCAATTCCCCACTGCATTAAAAAGTATCCACGTGGGTATCCGGCGAACACCTCTGGAAACTCAGTCCCTCACCAGAACAGGCTTTAGGCATATTGTGTAGTATTTAGCAAGAATCTCATATGAAGAATCTTACAAACCCCCGGCCCTTAGTCCCCAGCGCCTGCGAAGCAGCGGATTATGGAAGCACTGAGATCTGCAACGCAGAAAAGGGTGCTAAGAATCTCTGCCTCCGGATAGGCCGCCCTTAGAAATTGATCCTGACAGCGTTTACCGCTAGAACCTTAACTTGTGAAGGTAAGTTTATCAGTACTTTGAGAGGAATTAGAGAGTATGAAATGGGACCTATTAGGCCTTAGTAAAAAAAGGAGGCAAAATGACGTATGCATTATAATGTAGGGCGGTCATGTATTGTTTTATCGATAATTACCAGTGAGAGAAAAGCCAGGGATAAGATTCTTTGCAATAGGGACATAGATGTTAGAAAGTGGAATTCTATACTAGCAACAGTAAGGTGGCAGGCATCGTAATTTTACTTGTGCCGTCCTACGCGCGCACACATAATAATGATGATCAGGCAGTCGAGAGCATCTACGAAGACGTAGATGCGGCAGTGGGGAAAGTAAAGACTCGGTATATTTTACTGATTGCTGACTTCAATGCTAAGGTAGAGAAAAACCAGGCTGGAGACTAAGCAGGGGCGACTTTGACATTGCTTCGAAGAATAGCAGTGGGGCATTCCTAGCTGAGTTTACAGACCGCGAATGCTTAAGGATCATAAATCCCGTCTTCAGCAAATGGAAGGACCTGAAGTGGGCACGGAGAAGCCCTAATAGGTTGATGAAAAATGAAGACTTCTTACTATGTTCTAACACGGACATTATGCCGGATGTAGAATTATTCGGAAAGGTTTGATGCAGTGACCCCACGATGTAAGGTCTCGTATTAACCTAGTGCTGAAGATGAAACAGAAAAGATTAGTTAGAAAAAAGTTCTTCAACGCTCTAGCGGTGAAGTTGAGGGCATAATAATTACATATCTAGCTACAGAAAGTTATTCAGCTTTAACCGAAGATGATGACCTTAGTGTAGAATCAATGAACATTTCTTTCAGAGATATCTTTTGTGAGTGCACGGTAGAAGTAGGCAGTATGATAGTCAGATATGATACCGGTAAACTATCAAAGGACAAGAAAGATTTGGTTAAGAAACCCCAAGTCTGAATGGTTCCAACTCAGCGAAGAGGATATAACTGTAAGAACTATCAGAGCTACGTAATCGATAAGCGCAAAGCGGCCGACACAAGGAAGTATACTGTAGGGAAAATTGAGCATGCTCTGCAAAACGGGACCCACCTTAGAGCGGTAAAGAGAGTATTGGGATTAGGCAAAAATTGGCAGTATGCACTAAAGGACAAGGCGGGTGATGTCATAAAAGAATATAATAAAGACAATAGCGACATGTGCAGTAGTGATAAGCGGTCAAACGTCCCGCAAGTGACAAAGGATGATATTAAGAAAGTTTTAGAAACTACGAAAATGGGGAAACCAGAGGATCAGGCAACTACAAATTTGTCGAAGGGCGAGGAGGGGGGGGGGGGGGATACCGTACCAGAAAAACTTATCACCCTGAAAACGCGATGCATGCTGTCATCGACGGTACCGAAATTATCTTAATTCATACGAAAGCATACGCTAAGGACGAAAATATTACGGGCCAAACAGCTTACTATGAGTTACTGAAAAGGTGTTTACCCAGGTAATTGCAAACAGAAGGAGGACAATCTTAGGCTTGAATCAGACGCAAATAAAGCAGGGTTTCGGAAATGATACCCAACTATCGATCATATTCCTACAATCAACAATGTCATAGCAAAATGCACAGAATATAGCAAGTCCTTATACGTAGCAATCGTTGATTAGGAAAAAGCATTTAAGCCAGTAGAAACCCCGACAGTCACACAGGCTTTACGAAATCAGGGTGTACTTCAGCTGTATGTGAAAGTACATGGAATATATCTATAATGACTGCCCAGCAACTATAGTTCCGCATAAACAAAGTAGCAGAATTCCCTTGCAGAATGGTGTAATGGTGTTAAGCAAGAAGACTCGATCTCCCCAGCTCTGTTTGCAGCTTGCTTAGAGGAAGTATTCAGGGACTCGGAACGGGAGCAGTTAAGAATAAGGGTCGACAGAGAATACCTCAATAATTTGAGATTCGCTGACGAGATTGATTTTATAACTCAGGGGATGAACTGTAAAGAATGATTGATCACCTAGACAGGAATGGAAGAAAGGTAGGCTTAAAAATCAATATGCAGTGGACTAAGGTAATGTTCAACAGCTTCGGAAAGGAACAGAAGTTCACAATAGTAAGCGAAGCACTCGAAGTTTTAGGCGAATATGTCTACTTAGCACAGGTAGTAACTGCAGATCCAGACCATGAGAGGAAAATAACTAGGGGAATAAGATTGGGAGGAAGCACATTTGGCAAATATTCGCAGATTATAACAGCAGCTTACCCGTATCGCTCAAGAGAGAATTATACAATAGTGGCACCTTACCAGTTTTCACCTATGGTGCTGAAACGGGGATATAAAAAGAATGGTAGAGGACAACGCAGAGAGCAATGGAATGCAAAATGGCGGGTGTATGGTTAAGAGATAAAAAGCGCTCAGAATGGGCCAGAGAAATACCTCGCTTAGCATTCTAATGGTAAGCAAGACGAAATGGGCTGGGACAGTGCATTTGCGTAGAGAAGACAACCGATGGTCGCTTAGGGTAACAAACGGCATTTCAAATAAAAAGAGAGAGTATCGGGGGGCGGCAGAAAGTCAGGTGGGCGCATGAGGCTAAGTTTTCAAGGGTGAAGTGGGCGGAGCTTTCACAGGACCGGTTTATATGAAAAGGTATGAAAGAGGGCTTCGCCCTGCAGTTGTTATATGCTGGCTGAGGATGATATCGTTACGCCAATTACGCTGCGATGCGCTACGGAGAATGGGCTGAACCCATTCTGCGTAAATATATTGTGTTTCATATAACACACAGCTGAAAATGTCAGGGGTCGAACGTGTTCGCTCAAATATTGTTGATCAAATATTGAGATGAAAATTTAAAGCATATGTCGTAAACTACTAAAGAAATATGCAGCGTACTTAGACATTGCAACAGCCTAGTGGTAAACATGCAGTCAAGTTCTTCTAAAATCGAAAAACATATTACCCACTTTTGATGAGCGCTTTGTCATTTTTCAAGAGTTTAATGTGAAGCGTTCTGTTCAATCTAATTTTGACAATAAATGCTCTTATAGAAGAAAGCTTGTCCGGTGTAGCGCTGCTACGCTACAGAAAAGAGAAGTAGGATTCATGTCATTTGTACGCAATAAAAGACTTTTATTCTATAGGACTCCTTTCAAACGACTTCTTTTTTTGCAGAGAGTCTTCTCCGAAATAAAATATTTGGAAGTTTTTCGTGTTCATCAAATAATTTGTTGTATTTTCCAAAATTTCTTGCGAGCAGAATACCACAACCTTATGCTCAGTACAGGTCAAAGCAAACTATGTAATATTTTGCTGCATTTATGGACGGGATATAGCATTCAAGTTCTCCTGTGAAATATGGCGAAGTTGCCCAGTGCGTCGAAGGCCAGGTTTTCTGGGAATTTCAAACCTAAAGTACTTTCCGTGCGTCCGACAGTGGCTCTCTTTACGAGGAAACTTCAATATTTTTGTGCACGCGTGGATCCTGGATGGCCTCGTGGCTTTGCGCAGCTGCAATTAGCGCTAGCGCTGCGAAAGTATGTTGCGATATGCTTGTGGGCTTGTTGCACTTGTTCGATCTCGTTTTCATAGTAAAGCGCATTTATGATCTGAGCTAAATCAAACGCTGTAGCTTTCTGACAACCGACCTGCCTTCACCTATGCTGAGAAATAAATGCACCACTTCAAAATAGGTGTGCTCCAGGGTTTCCCACCGTTCTATTTTGTGGCTGAATAGAGGAAAACGTGAACAACAAAATGTTAAATATTCCTGCGCATTTAAGTGACATAAAAACAGTCATATAAAGTCGGCGAAAAAAGCTCAAGAGCACAGCTGGTTTCCGACAGCTTGGAGTTGCTCTATCCCATGCGCCCGCGGCTACCAAGCCACCTGTCAGCGAGATTCTGATACACGCACAGCCGTCGCAATAGCACTCACCAGAACACAATGGTAAGTTTTTGTCAGAATTGTAATTCCAATTACACGTGCCAGTTGGGAGCTGTTCTATTTGGTCTATCTGTGTTGTGGAGCTTGCTGCTGCTTTTAGCTCCTGTCAAATCTAAAAGGAAAAGGGCATGTCGCGTTTCCGCAAGTAATGAACTTGTGGGCACCGAATTGACGTACATCGCTGCAGCACAGTGGGAGTGGGGAGGGCACGACTTTGAGATGATGTCAAAAGTGACAAAATACTCGTCTGACATATCGCATATAAGAATTTCGTCATGCACAACACTACATCTTGTATGGCTAGTAGCAAGAGCCGGCTGTATGACTGTAATGCAGCGACGTGCCCAGAAATATATAATAGATTTAAACAAACCGATTGCGCTTAATATGTTTGCAGTTTCACGTCACCTTTCATTTCTAATGGACACCAACGCGTCTACAAAAGTCATCTTTAAAAAAAAACCAGACTAACAATGTTTGCGGGGGCTTCCCTGGAACGTGTATAGGATCAGCAAAATTCGTCCTAATAACAGCTGTCATTGTCTTAAAGCTCTTTGTCAAAAAAATTGGACATTTTCTAGGAAAGATTATCAGGCCCTAACTTTTTCTGGTATTGTAAGTTTCAAGGTAATGAAGATTTTATCCACAAAACTTCCTCAGCATGCACGTGCTTTTTTGCTATTACTTTAAAAAGCCTCACCTCGGAGCTTAAGACATTTGGAGTTATTTTGTGAGAAAAGGATTAATTTTAAAAGCACAAAAGTAAAATTTCCGACCTGTTGGAGAGTGAAGCACATTTATATTAGTATATTTACAGGAGCTGCCTTACGAAATCAAAGACATTTCTTCAGAATCGTTTCCAAAATTGTTTTCAGAATAGTTTTCAAAGTACCAAATTGGGCAAAATTGGGTACGTTGTGCAAATCTCGCATGGGGCCCGTATGGGCAGCCCTAACGGGCCCAACGTGGGCTCCCACGTCATAGCCCATTTTGTGCTACGTGGGTTGCTTTACGACGCTGGGTGTGCCACTGGTACCGCTCGTGGAACTCGGAGAAGCACTGTATGTATAGTATGAAAAAAAATATACGCCCCAATGGTTTTATTTATAAGCCCTGTGATGGGGCTTGTAGCGCATTTCCAGCATTCACAATGTTTCTCGAGCTTAGGTATTCAAGGAGGCCTTTCAAGAGCTCCGTTACATGGTTCAAAAGCAAACCCCTTAGGCCGTATATTTTCGACAAAGACTGTATGTGCGTTCGGGCAACAGTGGTCCCAGTATTGGTTTGGAAATAGTTCGAAGTCCGGAAACTGTGTAGCCGAGACACAGAGGAAATAAAAAATATAGTCCCAGTAAGCACCGTTTTTTTGGAATTCATTGCGAACTTAAATAAAAATGAAGACAGTTTCATTTTCTTTCGAACACTTAGACCAGAGAGTCTATCTTTCTTAAGTTACTCCTATCGGTGCAGCCCTGATTTTCATCACCCAACGCTGAACAATTAACTTAAAACTGGAAAATGTAATGAGCAATGTAGGCTACAATACCAGGCTTGAAACTAATTTTACGGCACTGAAGCATAGTGATTACCGCCAAACGTTTCACTGCTGGTCCAATTTCGGGCTTCAAACAATGCCTGTTCATTAGCGACCGTACCCTTCACTGGCCACGTAGAAACAGCAGAATGAAACAAACAAAATGAGGAAAAGTATAGCCTGCCGAATGGTGAACTGTGAAAAAAAATAACATACAGCGTTCAAAATGAATAATATTTTAGGCATTTCTCTGCTTTTGTGTTCTTGCGCTATGTATGATCCAGCCGAGCCCTCGGTTATCATAAGGCTTCCTAAAGTGTTTACTTATAACGTATATTTAGTTGGGAGTAAAATAGTATTCTCGCTACTGCATGTGCTGGTTGTGAAGCTTCGGCAGGTTATATTGCTTGCATATTTGCACCAGACATTCCTGTTTAGCATTTACGTGCGCGGTAGAAGAGCATAACCAAAGCGCCGGCACAGTAAAAATTGCCAGTGCTATAAAACGTGGCATGTTCGAATGTTTTCCATGCATAATATAGTGCGCAGGCATCCAGAACATCAGTGGCAAGTCTCGATAGCCAGCAGCAAGCTCCAGTGCTCAAGAACGTGCAATCGTTCAGCGGCAGCCATAGTCTCTACACTTGTAAACATGAAGTTCAAGCCTTAAAAATATCTAGGTGGACTTAAAATACAAAGTAATGATGTATCTCAAAGTTCTCGCCTTGCTGTAGTGGCTGGCATCTCGATCTCAGAAAAACGTCGTGGCTGTTTTGAATCGTGCTGGTGCTTTTATTTTGGAATCCATATATTTTCATTTTTTTTAGAATTTTTGCACACGTGAGCTACTTAATTCCTATTTAGTCTTTTTGCAAGACTTTTTTTTCGGGCGACTGGTGGCACCAGTACGTAGCGTGCTAGTATGCCTCGTCCTAGTCTCCAGCGCCACACTGGTGCGGTAATCAGGCATGGCATGGGGCGCTGGGCCTCAGCAGCGCTGGTTTTTCCAATACAGGAAATAATGTAGCCTTTACCAGCACAAAAACATTGAAACGTGTGTTAAAGCTGGTCACATTTAGCTAAAGCAGAAATCTTGGTCAGCAGGCAATTGGATCGCAAAGCCCAATTTGTGCACATGTTTATGAACTAAGGGTTGGGGAGTACTAAACATATGTCTGCTAGACACCATTTTTTGCTGCACTGCACTGCACTGTACAACGTCTTTAGATACCAGGAGAAAAGAAATATGCTTGTAGGAAAGCAGACATTTGGGAGTGCTTTACAAGGCAAGATAATGAATTATTTCAATGAATGGAAAGCAAGATAAGAGTTACTTAATTGCATATCAGCATACAGGTATTGTCACCAAATATGAGCAAACCACTGGTCACATGAGAAAAGTGATACTGTAAAAAAATATTCTCAGATATTGCATACATGCCAGTGGTGGCATGGCAGCATTGTTTAATGCCATTTCTTCTCCCCCTTTTATTCTTGTGGGTACTCTGCTCATAGTTGCTGGCAGTATGAGGGCCCATTGGGGTACAAAGGGCTGAGAGCTGTTAACTGCTAACTTGTGGAGAACATATTTAGTGAGTTCTTAGCATCAACAACACAGTCTGATTATTCACAAACGTATGAAGAAATAAGATGTAGTTTCAGCAAGTGCACCTTTGTGGAGCTATGTTTTAAGACCTTTTAAAGGTACAAAGATAATTTACCCAGTCCAACGTAAACAAAAACTGAAGAAATCAGAAAGCTCAAAATTAGAATAAAAGTCGCTTTACTACATTTTAGAATTTAAATACAGAAGAAACGTGTCCTAGGTGAGTTGCGTAATAACATGCTTGCTTATATCTGAAGAAATAATGCTTTAGAGTAAAATTACGCACACAAAAATAAGATATTTCCATTAAACATTTTGGAAACTGTAGTAAATGCTTTCTTGCATGCAATGTATGTGCAAAACTAAACTGCTGTGCCACGCATGAAGGAAATATGTGCTAGAACAGCCTGTAAATAACAGCAAAAATAACCTTACCTATGCTACATGTTAAAATTACAATGCAACATCTCAAAACCATATTTTCACCAGGTGTCCTAAATAAAATTAGGTATTTGAATTTGCCTGCTCCATTTGTTATCAGAATCACTTTTACAATGCACAAAAAACACTCAGTCTAATGTAAGCATGTGCAAGAAGAAGCTGAATGAAGTTTGAAGTACTTGAATTGCATGAAATAAATTTGGCAGTATTTTAAATACCTCTGTTCGAGAGTTGCATGCCTTGCGTGGCCTATGTATAATTAACCATGTGCTTACAAGTGCACATCTGAGGCCTGGTTTTGGCTATCTTTAGTCCTCGCTACATGCCATACTGTTTCATAGTGGCCATGAGTTTGATTTTCAGTTATGGTTGTTTCCTCCCCACTAGTGACCCTAATTACAATATTTCATTCAACTAAACAAATTCGCTGAATCACAAGAAAGACAAAGCGCACAGCAGGCATGAGCAACATATCACCAGCTCGACTCTGGGATGTGACATTCTCAATGCAGCAAGTCCTCTTTATGTGGTCTGTCAAACAATTTCTTCCCAGTTCTTTCTCTACAAAGTAATGTTATATACAAATAGAGCTCTTTAAAAGCACATTTTCCGCTCGTGTGCATAAAAAGGAGAAAATTACATTCAGTGTGTTATGCAGGGAAACCAAACCATCTGTTTAGGTAACAAAGTGATTTCTAGGCTAAGGTAAACATAACTCAGGCAGCAGTCAGGACAGGAGAAGGTAAATAGAGCTGATGCAGCAGAGATTCCCCACTTCCATTAGACGCGTGGACGTCTCAAAGAGAAGCTAGTCAACTATTTTCTTTCTGAGTTTGTCAGGCACGTCAAGCTGCTTTATGCTTCTGACCTCTGAAGCTATATTGCCGCGAAACCTTGAAAACTGCATTTGTTGTTTTTAAAAGCCGCCGGCACACGGCCTTATCACTCTGATTTTGGATCGCGTAGCAGTTCCGTATTCTCTGTTTGTTAATGCTCAATGTCACGAGTCACACCTTTATCAGTTTTCGTTGTAGCGCTAGATGCCACTCGTGTGTCTTTCTACAATGTTCCAGCTTGTGCTGGTAGCTGTTTGCGACGTTATCTAGATTGTTCTGAGCAGACTTTAAATTGAGAGTTGACGAATGTGACGGGCATTCTTTGTTCGACGATCGACGAGCACGTTTGTTGCTATCGCCGCCGCCGAGCTGCTTAGTTCTTTTGCGGGCGAAAGTCAGCCCAATAAAGAGTTTCTTCAGTGCAATCACCGACTCTTCATTTGTGCCATTGACCCTGGTCTCCATCACGAGACTTCTTTCAAGAATTGGGAGATTATCAAAGCACAGATCTTGATGGCCTTTACTAGTTCTGTCCGAAACGAAAGAGCTCAGGCCCTCCTCCAATCAAGAATTAAACAACAAAACGAACCCGTCCTGGTCTACGTAGAGATGAGACGCCTGTTCCGCCGCGCCGACCCAGCATGGCAGAAGGTGAGAGAGTGAAATTCCTAATGAGAGGCCTTAAAGAGTCGCTTTTTGCGGGGCTTGTCCGGAACCGGCCCAGAACTGTGGAAGAATTTGAAAGTGAAGCATCGACCACCGAGAAGACGTTGGACACCCGGATGCGCCACTACGAGTGACCACTTCAACCAGACTACTCGTGCACTACCTCAGCGCATCAGCAACCGGAGAGAACCTTCGGGACCTCATACGGGAAATCGTGCGAGAGGAGCTCTGCCGAATGCTGCCATCATCGCAACAACCCCAGATGGCGACGCTCGCGGACATCGTCCGTGAAGAAGTTCAACAGGCGCGGAGCCATCCTAATGCGACGACTCCGACGGCTCCAGAGAAATGAATCGGTGATGGACTATGCAACTGCATTATGTCGTCCTGCACCCCGACGTGACCTCCCAAGCCCTCGTCGATACCATCCTGCTTCCGAAAGCCGCCCCTTGGCCCCCGCCACCAACTCTACCAAGTCCAAGCCCCAGGAAATGCGACGCCTAGAGGCCATCTAACAACCGACCGCTTTGTTTCCATTGTGGTGAGGCAGGACACATCCTCCGTAACTGTCCGTACAGACGGATCGGCCTCCGTGGTTTCGCTGTCGACGCTCCACGACCCCGTCCTGGCGAGCGACCATAGGAAATCAATGACTTCCTGCGCAGCGGAGAGCACTCGTCGCCAAGGCGTCTGTCACCTCGCCATCACCGTGCAATGCCCAATTTGCGTCGCCGGGCCGCGGTTACGCGCATGGACGGTCCCCTAGCTCCCGTAGGGGAAACTAACGGCAGCAACCTTTGGAGGTGAGGTTGCTCAACGGCGAAAAGACGAAATCCTCTGCCACCGACGACCACTAACGACGACGCAACCATTTCATCGCCGCTCCACACAACAAAATCGACGACAACACGACCAGAGTGCAAGCCGACACCGCCGCCAAGCGAAGTAACAACGGCATGCCCCGACCATGACCTGAAGAAACGACGCAGCCGAGATCGGACACCAAGGCCCACGTGCAATGCGAGGACGCGAACAAGCGAACTTGAAGTTGATATCGACGGTCGCAGAGTCATTGCCCTAGTAGACACCGGAGCTGACTATTCAGTCATCAGTGGATCGTTAGCCTCCCAGCTCAGGAAAGTTACGACCGCTTGGGATGGCCCCCTAATTCGCACCGCAGGTGGCAACCTGATCACTGCATCGGGACGATGTACTGCAAGAATAACCGTAAATGGGCGTACATACCCCACTAGATTTATGGTCTTGCAGCAGTGCTCCCACGACGTGATTTTAGGCATGAACTTCCTAAATGAAAATAAGGCTATCATCGACCTCCGATCCAAGCTCATCAAACTCTCTGCAGACAAAGCCATTCCTGCTACAACGACTTCGACGCAACACATCGCTATAAACGTCCTCGATGGAGAATTGACCGTGCCGCCCCGATCAAACGTCGCAGTCTGTGTAGGTAGCGCGAATATCGAAACCGCTGATGGCATCGCCGAAGGGAATATTCTATTGCTCTTAGAACGAGGTGTCGGCATCGCAAGAGGCATCGCGAAATCAGAGCGGACAAGGTCAGGTGCTGGTAACGAACTTCACTGAAGAATACCGGCATCTCAACAAGGGCCCGACCATCGCCTTTCTCGACGAATTAGAGGACCTCAAAGACGTATTCGCCCTCCACGACCAGCCACTGGAAGAGACACCGGACCAATTCCGTCAGCCCACATTTGACATCAACACAATATTGACCCACGGCAGGAAAAACCAGATTCGCAGTCTTCTTCGAAACTACAGGGAGTGCTTCTCGTCATCATCGAAGGTACGACAAGCACCACTGGCCAAGCACCGCATTATAACGGACGAACACGACCGACCTCTGCGCCAAATCCCTTATCGTGTATCGCTGCGAGAACGGCAGGCCATTTGCGATCAAGTTGAGGAAATGCTGCGTGACGACGTAATCCAGCCATCGAACAGCCCCTGGGCGGCACCAGTCGTTTTGGTGAAGAAGAAAGACGGCACACGTCGCTTCAGCTTTGATTACCGCGGCTTGAATAGCATAACGAAGAAGGATGTGTACCCGCTTCCCCGCATCGACGACACTCTCGACCGACTCTGCAATGCAAGGTACTTCTCATCGATGGACTTGAAGAGCGGATATTGGCAAATTGAGGTCGACGAAAGAGATCGCGAGAAGACCGCATTCATCACTCCGGATGGTCTTTTTGAGTTCAAGGTGATGCCATTTGGCCTCTGCTCCGCACCAGCCACGTTTCAACGAGTAATGGGCACAGTCCTGGCAGGCTTGAAGTGGCAAATTTGTTTGGTATATTTGGACGACGTTGTTGTCTTCTCCTCAAACTTTGAAGACCACCCAAAAAGACTACAGACAGTGCTGGAAGCCATCAAGTCATCGGGACTAACGCTAAAAGCAGAGAAGTGTCACTTCGCCTAAGAGGAAAAACTCCGGTTCTTAGGTCACATCGTTAGCAAGGACGGACTTCGCCCAGACCCAGAGCAAACAGCTGCAATCACACAATTCCCACCGCCTGCCGACAAGAAAGCTGTGCGCCGATTCCTTGGGTTGTGCGCTTATTATCGACGATTTGTCAGAAACGTTTCGCGCATCGCCGAACTGTTGACGCAGCTTACAAAGGCTGACGTACCTCTTAAATGGGAAGCGCCGCAAGGAGAAGCCTTCGACGAACTCAAGCACCGTGTGCAGTGCCCTCCTGTACTTAGACACTTTGATGAAAACGCCGAGACCTAAATTCACACCGACGCGAGCAGTGTGGGCCTAGGAGCCGTTCTCGTCCAGAAGAGTGCTGGGCAGGAGAAAGTAATCGCCTACGCTAGCATGTCCCTCACAAAAACCGAAGTCAAATACACGACCACCGAGAAGGAGTGCCTTGCGATCATCTGGGCTACTTCTAATTTTCGTCCATACCTATACGGCCAACCATTCAAGGTGGTAAGCGGACATCACGCGCTCTGCTGGCTGGCTAATTTGAAAGATCCCTCCGGCCACATTGCCAGATGAAGCCTACGATTTCAAGAATTTAACATGACTGTAGTCTATAAGTCGGGCCGGAAGCATTCCGACGCTGACTGCTTATCCCGCGCTCCCGTCGACGCTCCCCCGAAGGAAGATGACGACGACGCCTTTTTGGTACCGGTAAGCGCCAGCAGTTTCGCAGAACAGAAATCAGACCCTGAGCTGACAACGCTAGCTGATTACTTGAAAGGAAAGACCGCTTCCCCTGCTGGTGTGTTCAGGCGACATTTATCATCGTTCGCGTTAAGCAATGGCCTCCTCGTGAAGAAGAACTTCGCACCCAACAAGACCGTGTAGCTTCTCGTACTGCCTAAAACCCTCAGGCAGGAAATTCTGCAAACGTTGCATGATGGGCCCACAGCAGTCCACCTCGGATCTGCACGCACGTTGCATCGAATCCAGGAGAAGTACTACTGGCCGCGACTGCCTGCTGAAGTTGCCCACTACGTGAAAACGTGTCGTGAGTGCCAACGACGCAAGACGCCGCCGATCAGACCAGCAGGACTACTAAACCCGATTCCGCCCCCAATCATGCCTTTTCCACAAATTGGGATGGATCTCCTTGGCCCCTTTCCATCTTCGTCTATGGGTAACAAGTGGATCATCGTGGCCACTGACTACCTTACCCGTTACGCCGAAGCAAGAGCACTACCAATGGTAGCGCGGCAGAAGTCGCCAAATTTTTTGTCGAAAAAATTCTCTTGCGACACGGCGCCCCAGAAGTGCTCATCACGGACAGGGGAACGGCGTTTACGGCAGAGTTGACGCAAGCCATCCTGGAATACAGTCACACAAGCCATCGACGAATAACTACGTACCATCCCCAGACCAATGGCCTTACGGAGCACCTGAACAAAACGATCGCGGACATCATCGCTATGTACGTCGACGCTGAACACAAGACCTGGGACGCCATCTTGCCGTACATGATCTTCGCGTATAACACGGCAGTCCAGGAGACGACCAGAGCGACCCCGTTTAAGCTTGTGTACGGCAGGGAGCCCACGACGACGCTCGACGCAATGCTGCCGCACGTAACCAACGAGGACAACCTCGACGTCGCCGCCTACCTGCAGCGTGCAGAGGAAGCCCGACGACTCGCACGTCTGCGCATTAAAGACCAGCAGCGGTGCGCTGACGATACAACTTATGACGGCGCCACGCAGAGTACAATCCAGGAGACCAAGTGCGGGTTTGGACACCAATTCGCCATCGCGGACTTAGTGAAAAGTTGTTGCGTCGATACTTTGGGCCGTACAAAATCATTCGCCGCGTCGGACCACTGGACTATGAAGTCATTCCCGACGGAACGTCAGCATCACAACGGCGACGTGCCCGCCCAGAATTCATACATGTACGACTGAAGCCATTTTACGCGCGTTAAAGATTCTGTGGTGTTTAAACTTCGCAGTGTTTATGTTTAATTTGCTTTGTTTTGGAACATCGAGGCGATGTTTTTTAAGGGGGGAGTAATGCCGCGAAACCATCAAAACTGTATTTGTTGTTTTTAACGGCCGCCGGCACACGGCCTTATCACTATGATTTTGGATCGCGTAGCAGTTCCGTATTCTTTGTTTGTTAATGCTCAATGTCGCGAGTCACACCTTTATCAGTTTTCGTTGTAGCGCAAGATGCACCGAGATCTATCCCGAAGATTCCGGCCACTCGTGTGTCTTTCTACAATGTTCCAGCCTGTGCTGATAGCTGTTTGCGACGTTATCTAGATTGTTCTGAGCAGCCTTTAAATTGAGCGTTGACGAGTGTGATGGGCATTCTTTGTTCGACGATCGACGAGCACGTTTGTTGCTATCGCCGCCGCCTAGTTGCTTAGTTCTTTTGCGGGCGCAAGTCCGCCCAATAAAGAGTTCCTTCAGTGCAGTCACCGACTCTTCATTTGTGCCATCGACCCCGGTCTCCATCACGTGACCATATGTGAAGGCATTTGTGCCAAGGTGTATTCGTCCACACTTCTTGCACCATCCTACCTAGTCTCTGTCTGAGGCAGAACTTGCAGTACTCTTTTGATAGGCCTGAAATGTGATAGTAAATTTACGGCCGTTGCACTAACTGAGAAGCTCAAAAACAAGTCTCAAGCAAACAACTCCAGATTTCTAGGCTCCCCCAAACCTTAGGAGCAATTCACTTGAAAAACAAGTCACCAGACAAGCAATGACAACTGATGATGAAACAGTATCCAAAGGATAAAGACATATATTTTGTTTCAAGTTACCCAGCATTGCGAAGTATGCACTTCTCGAAACATTCCTTTCTGAATTCAGTACAGAAATACTAGTTACTCTCAGCATGAATGAATAACTCGATAAAAATTTCAATATCTCCCGTGACAGGTTTTTTCAAAAAAGAGTGCATTTATACCTTTTTAAAGACGGGCTATTGGTGCTTCACCAATAATCGAGTTAATCCGTGCCCCATCCTCCAATACTGTTTCAAGGCCAAGGTCATCTAAGCACTTGAATCAATCGTTGCATACCTGAAAGTTAGCACTGATTATGGCGACCTCATAGGATACCAAAAGCATTACCTAAATACTGATGTCATGCTGATGGGGGTTGCCCTTTCTTGTTGATCTTGAAACAATATATGGCTCTCACATCAACCATGAAACAATAGTCCATAGTAAATGTGTTAGGTTGCTATAATTTTTGACTAGACATTGCTTCCTTGCTGCCACAAGAAAAAAGCGAAAGTGTTTTAAATACAACTGAATTTAAACATTTACCAATTTCGTTCCAACCTGCACCAATTCTACAAGAAAACGCAACATCAGCATACATTGGACACCCATACACGCGCGCACGCATGCCCATATACAGAGAGAGAGAGAGAGAAGAAAAAGGGATGCACAAGATAAGCTATGATAACAGCCACTAGCCATGCTTTGCAATTTAATGTTCTGAATGTGGCAAACTGGCTTTAAACAAATGGCTTGCAAAGCACCCAGTATGCACGTGCAATAAAATTGAACTATGTCCATAATTTTCTGTACATGCATGCATTTCGAAAATACAATCTGCCGTTGCATTTTTACAACTCCATTGCAAGGATAGAAAACAACATTTAGCGTGCGGCTCTCACGCAATGGAAGAGCAACGCGTACGGACGCGAGAGGAACAGCGTCTCAGTGGACGGCGAGCAGAAAACAAAAATGGCGCTCAGATTAGCGTTTAGAATTTGCGTAGCTCGGCTTCACCGGCTGGCTGATACAAGGCCGATGATGGCCATAGCCACAGGCATGGAAACGAAGCTCCGAAAATGAAACTATGCGGCTTTAGTTACGCCTTCCGCAGATGTTCGCAGGCGTGAGTGCGCAGTGCAGTTCTGGCTTTAGGAGCATGAGGAACGAACGGCGAGAAACACATTGGCGATGGAGAGTGTGCTCCCCTATAAACCTGTACAAGCTTCCCGATGTGAGTCCAATGGAACCCGAATTAACGAGCGCCCGACGCCTTCCTTTGTTCGCGATAAGAACGTACGCTGGCGAAACTCGCACGCACTAAGTGTGCAGCAAAAGGATTCACCGCCTCTCTCGCTCCTCGGTGGACTGGTCCTTTTGTGGTAATAAAGCGCCTCAGGCAGCTTAAATGCTTCGTTATGTGCAGGGTAGTCGAGAGACCAGACCAATCAACGTCTCCGACCTCAGAAAGTACTACGAGCGGACAGAAAGTGCGCATCCACCTGAACTTTCCTCTGACTGGACTTTCCCCTACCCGGCGGATGCCTTCAAGCGGGTACCCTCTTTGTATCTGCAGCTGCAGCAGCAGTTTTTGCACTTCTCCCCCTCCTCTTCTTTTTCCTTGCTTGACGTCGGTAGGTGTCCCGTCTTGAGAAGGGGCGAGTGTGGAGCCCTTTCTATTGTTTCAGATCGCGCGTGCTTTTTTAAGTTTGAATTGGTGTTCGCCCGGGCAGTGCTAGTGCGCATTTTCGAGCTGGCAATCGTGGGGTTGGAAAGTTATTTGTGGGGAAACTAATGTAGGTAAGCGCGTCTAAAGCAAAGATTGTGTTTTTTCGCCAGCTTTAAAGCATTTAGATTTTGTTTACGCCGACGATGTTTGGAATCCGACTTGGCGTATTTAGAGCAGTTGTTATTCTTCGGACAATCTTCAGTAACAACAGGAAATTGTGGCTACGCAAGATGAAAGGCTCAACATGCCATTGAAATAACGAAGGGCTGAAAGTTATTACAGTTAATCACGTGTTAAAAACATGTCACACTATCCAGGGTTTAACCTGTAGTTATCTCGGAATTAATCCGTAGTTATAAATAAAGCAAACTTTCAGAACCCTAAATTGATTTCTCTGGTTTGTTCTGATTGGAACGTTGCCGGAGAAAAATGCACAAATTGCAGCGGAAGAATGTTATCAATTACAGCTGAATTCTAATACCTTTGGGTCTGCAACTGAGAAAATATTTTTACCCCTTCTAAATACAATTGTCATCCAAATTGTAATGCTATTCGGAACATGCTATTGTCCGGTGATAGAGATAATGCTTGTGTATTCTACTCTGTTTGATATAGAATAACGCTATATAAACGTTATTTAAAATCATTCCGGTGAAATTTTGATATGCATTGGGATTCATAGCTACTAGGTTTGTCTATGTCATGTCCGCGATTCCAAGTAACAGCAAATGAATTTCGGAACTCTTCAAAATGGAAGATTCGAAGATGTGCTAAAATTATCAATAAATATAGTTTACAACGCGCTCCGTATTAAATTGAAGTGCGCTTCGTCGAAATCGGCGGCATAGACAAAATTATCGAAATATCGCAGAAAGGAACCATTTTCATAATAAATGTGCTCAGTTAATACATGAGTTCAAGCAAACTACAATGTCGCGGAATCCAAATATAGAGATATAGTAGTGATTTTTCAAATTTGGGATAT
This sequence comes from Amblyomma maculatum, assembly GCF_055883805.1. Lineage (NCBI taxonomy): Eukaryota > Metazoa > Arthropoda > Arachnida > Ixodida > Ixodidae > Amblyomma > Amblyomma maculatum. Next base: position 147,769,181 of record NC_139347.1, on the reverse strand, counting down.
TTCCTTGGTATTTACAAAATGGAGTTCTTATACGTATGTTCTTGTTTCGATGATTCGCTGCAGACGCTATATAACGCGCGGATGACTTGACGGCAAAGAAATGTATTTATTTTTATTTAACTTCTTAGCCGCATGCTCATTGTGTTCTTATTGATGTTCTAGAACACAAGACAATATGTCGCAGCACTTCGAAGACGTAATGTTCGAACTGAAGGTTCCTTTGAAGTGGCAATAAGAAAGCAAATCAGTGATTGTGTTTGAAATGAAAAGGAAATGTAAGCTGTTGGTGAAAATTAAAAGGAACTCAAAAACGGTAAGCTTATACCTTTTGGGACCCAAATATCTTCCTCACGACCTTCGTATGCACTGCGCCCTTTATAACATATACATACAGGTGTGACGTAGTAATTTTTAAAATTGTGAACATACTTGAATGCACCAATCCACACTACCGGCGGATCTCAGCAAGGCCGACCATTTCTCACATACCCGAAAATAAAATGGAAGAAACCTGATATACCCCAACCATTGACGGTCGTGTTTATAAGCGCGACATTCGGATACATCCTTTGAGTGAATTAATTGCGTGTTGGCATGACATCGGGGGCCGTCACGTGCCCTTGAAAATAAGCATAGTGCAATGCCTGTCACTTGAAGAAACAGGTTGAACTTCTGAAATATTGTAACAGTACAGAACAAGATGCTTACAACACAAGTGAAAGAGAAAGACGTCGGAAAAATGCTCTCGTGCCGGATGCGCGGCCGTTCACCAGCTGAGCTCCCTGCCCTATCGTCTTGTTGTTCTGCACTCCGAGGTCTTACATTCGTCGTAGCAAATTGATGGAGGTGCAGGGTACGATTACCCTCAAGACGCATCCTTAATCGCTGGAGCTTCGTCGGAGCTGTCGCCTCACTGGTCTCCCACCCTTTTCAACAAGAATGCAGCAGACTACCGAACAGCCCCGAACAATAACACGGGACCTTCTACCCCCGTCTCGCGATGTAACGCCGACCACCACGAATGCGGCGCTACCGTTTCGCGAGCCTCGTTCCTTTGCCGGCCAAGCGGAAGAAGATGTTGATGACTGGCTCACTCATTATAAACGTGTGAGCCACTATAACCGCTGGGATTCGGTGGCTAAACTAGTGAATGTTGTCTTTTTCTTGACACAAACCGCCTTGATGTGGTATGAGAACCACGAGGACTCACTGACAACTTGGGGAAGTTTTGTCGAAGCAATCAAAGAATGTTTAGTTGACCTAGCTGCAAAGAAGAAACAGTCCAAGCAGACACTTGCTCAGAGGGCCCAGGGAACCGGAGAAACTTGCACCACCTACATCGAGGCCATAGTCAAGTTGTGCAAGACCGTCGACAGCAGGATGACTGAAGACGATAAAGTAGGCCATCTGCTCAAGGGCATTGCGGAAGACGTCTACCACTTCCGCATTGCCAAGAAGTACTTGAGTACGGTCTCTGACGTTATCCGACACTGCCGAATATTCGAGACCCTAAACGCTCGCCGCATTACACCGAAATTTGTACGGCTCGCAAATGTCACTACAGTGGCTAGTATTGCAGTATCGCCATCTTAAAGCCTACTGTGCGCCATCCGTGAAACCATTCGAGATGAGATGGGCCGACGTGAGCAGCTTGCCCGGCCCAATGGCTTCGGAGGCGACGTTTATGCTCATCCAACCTATCGGGGAGCGTGCTCGCCCATGTCCGCGAATGTCACCAACTTCGCCTGCTTCGAAGACCTATACACTCCGCGACCAGACCGGAAAAGAGTTACCAACAATTATCTTGCCATCAGCGTAGAGATCTTCGCCCTTACTCCAGCCGTACATCGCGCCAATCGCCGGACAGCTACATCGTCTCGGACCCATCATCTAGATATTTGTCGCGGCCTACCATGCAGGAACCAGCTGACACGCCACTTTTTGACCGACCTTTTCCGATGTGCTACCGGCGTGGTGTCGTGGGTCGCATTTCCCGCTACTGCAATGGGCGCGCATTGGTCAGGAATTCCCCGACTGCATCGAACCAACGCACCGTCCAGCCCTAGATCGACAGCAATCGGCCAGAACCTCCCTTCCGGAGGGGCCGTTTTCAAACCGAAGGGCTCCGCAGCCATTCGCCAGCGTCTGACTGTAGTGTGACACCGCCTCCGTCATTTAGTGTGCGCCGCTCCCCGTCTCCACGGCGCCGATCTCCGCTACCAATGATGAAAAACTAGCCAGCGCTGCCAATGGAGGTGAGGTCGCTGGGCAATGTGCGCTTCTACCTATTATTCTTCCGTCTGTGTGCATGTTAAAGAACAAGTTCAATGTGCTTGTTGAAGGTTTGCCAACGATGGCGTTGGTAGACACTGGTGCCACAGTTACAGTAATGAGTTTAGATTTTAAGAACCTTTTGAAGAACAAAGTTTTATTTGTTTGGGACAAAATTTGTAATTTTAATGGAGTAAGTGGAGGAGGAGAGTAACTGTATCTGGTTGGGGTATGCAGCTTTAACGTTTCTTTGGGGGGCACAGTATTTCCGGTGGATTTTGCAGTACTGTCCCGATATACACATGACGTAATCTTGGGAATTGACTTTCTGCGTATGTGCGGCGCTGCAGTTTATTGTCGAACGGGAGAGCTAATCGTTAGTGGTTCTCTCCCTCGGGAATGTTTGCAAGAGACGTCAAATTCTGAAGACGTTTTTTGGGTGTGTGATGAAGTGCTCGTACCGCCACATTCTGCAGTGAGCGTCCAGGTGTCCAGCTCCTGCGCCATTAACGACTCATTTGTGGCTTCTGTGGCGGCTCTTCATTTACAGTGCGTAAAGAAAATTGTGTTAGCGCTGCATTGTTTGGGTTGCGTGAAATGGGGCCGTACCGGACTGTGGCCTATAGATTGCTAACCGGAACCAGTTATTTTTTCAGCGGGCTCCAAACTAGCTTCATGTAGCGCAACTCTCCGAGAATCGTGTAGCTGTCGTTGCTCCTTCCCTAGACAACCCCGCTGCTAAATCACCTGCTGACGAAAAGCTTCTTCAGATGATCTGCGCATCGTTGAACACCCTACAACGATAGATATTGAAGAACCTCAATTGTCCCAGCACATAACCGCACGCCACAGGATTGACACGGGATTTCTCCATCCGATCCGTCGAAAGCCGTACCGAGTGTCGCCATCAGAGCGTAAGATCATCACCGAGCAAGTCCAAGACATTTTGAACAGGGGCATAATACAGGAATCCTCCAGTCCCTGGGCTGCTCCCGTGATATTGGTAAAGAAAAAAGACGGAACATGGAGATTCTGCATCGACTATCGTCGTCTCAACTCCATCACTAAAAAGGATGTGTATCCTCTCTCGCGCATCGACGATGCCACAGATTGCCTTTCTCCTCTTCTTATTTCCCTTCAGTTGATTTGCGATCGGGGTATTGACAGATTCCAATGGACCTGCTGACAAGGAAAAAAACTGCACTTGTTACACCCGACGGCCTATTTGAATTTAACCTGATGCCCTTCGGCCTATGTAATGCCCGGCCACATTTCAAAGATTTATGGACACAACACTTCGTGGATTCAAGTGAGAAATCTGCATGTGCTATTAGACGATGTTATTTTTGGCCGGACTTTTACTGAACACGCGACTCGCTATTGTTTTAGATTGCCTGCAGAAGGCTCGCCTTGTCTTGAATTCCAAAATTTGCCGTTTTAGCGAACGTCAAGCGCTGGTGCTCGGGCATCTCGTCAACCGCGATGGAGTTCGGCCAGATGCACAGAAGACTGCAGCAGTGTTAGCATTCCAACAACCACAGACTCAAAAGGAGCTCCGTAGTTTTCTGGGGCTGTGTTCCTACTTTCGACGATTCATCCCAAGGTTTGCCGACGTCGCCTACCATCTGACACCCCTTTTACAAAAGGACGTCCCTTTCGTCTGGATCTCAGATTGTGGCGCGTCTTTCCGCCAACTAAACTTTCTTCTTACGTCACATCCCATTCTACGGCACTTCAACCTCTCCGCTCCGACTGAAGTCCACACTGACGCAAGTGGGATTGGTGCTGAGGCTGTGCTTATGCAACGTTCGGCAACAGGTGAGCGTGTAATTGCGCATGCAAGCCGTTCCCTGAGCAAATCTGAGCGTAACTGCACTGTTACTGTGCAGGAGTGTCTCGCTGTAGTTTTCGCTGTTCAGCGGTTTCGGTGCTACCTATATGGACGCCATTTCACGGTTGTTGCGGTCCATCATGCTCTCTGTTGGCTCGTCAACCTTCGTGATTCATCTGCTCGTCTGGCACGCTGGGCCCTTCATCTGCAGGAGTAGGACTTCACTGTTTCGTTCACTCTTCCTACGACCAAATGTGACTGCTGATTTCGTTCATTACATGGCCTCCGTCGTGCCAGAGTTTCCCGATGCCTCGGCTCTGCGGACTGCGCAAGAAACAGACATAAGCCTCGAGCCACTGCTTGCGGAGGTGCGGGATTCCGCTGCTTCCATCCCATTTTGTCTCCGTGGTGGCCGTTTGTACAAAAAGGCTTACTCAAGCACTGGCACGAATTTTCTGCGTGTGGTTCCCGAGAGCTACCGCTCGTGCATCTTGCGTTCCATGCAAGACGACCCCACTTCCGGTCAACTGGGCTCTGCACGAACGCTCCATCGTGCCCGCAACCGGCGTTATTGGCCAAATATGCGCCAGATGACTGAGTCATGTGGTGAGCTGCACTGAGTGCCAACGACACAAACGTCCTACGTCCACGCCACAGGGCCTGCTGCATCCTGTGACTCCACCACGTGGTGCATTTGAGAAAATTGGAATCGACCTTATGGGTCCCTTCCCGAAGTCATCCGATGAAAATCGTTGGATCGTGGTTTGTGCCGACTATCTCACGCGCTACTGCGAAACGGCAGCTCTTCCTTCAGCCGCCGCTCACCACGTGTCCCTGTTCTTGCTCCGTTCTGTTATCCTCCTCCATGGGCCTCCGCGAGTGATCATCAGTGATCGAGGTCGCCAGTTTTTGGGAGATGTTGTGGAAGAGCTTCTCCTTTTGTGTGCGTTGCATTTTCGGCATTCCACCCCATATCACCCTCAAACCAACGGCTTGACGGTGCGCACGAACTGCACACTCACAAATATGCTATCTGTGTACATCGCAATGGAAATTAAGAAGAAATGGGCATGGGCAGGACATGTAGTGCGAACAAAGGATCCCCGATGATCGCTTAGGGTAACAAACTGGATTCCAAGGGAAGGAAAGCGTAGCAGGGGGCGGCAGAAAGTTAGGTTGGCGGATGAGGTTTAGAAGTTGGCAGGGGTCAAGTGGATGCAGCTAAAACAGAACCAGGTTTAGTGGAGAAATATGGGAGAGGCCTTCGCCCTGCAGTGGGTATAGTCAGGCTGCTGTTGCTGCTGCTGCTGCTGATGATGATGATGTACATCGCATCTGTCCACAAGAATTTGGATACTATACTGCCGTTTATAACGTTTGCATTCAACACTGCAACACATGAGACGACCGGCTACAGCCCGTTCTTCCTTCTATATGCCCGTCCTCCTCGGTATTGTCTAGACACCATTTTTCCTTACTCCGTCCATGACAAACCGTGCATCGCGGAAACTCAATGTCGAGCGGAATAATCTCGCCGTCTCGCCCGTTTGCGAATTCTCGCTTCGCAAGAGCGTTCAAAAGCTCGGTACGACAGCCGGCATAACCATGTGTCTTATGCCTCTGGAGACTTAGTGTAGCTTTGGCTACCTCTCCGAAAGCGTCGTTTAGCACAGAAAATCTTGGCGTATTACGCTGGCCCTTACGTTGTACTTGCGCGCGTCAGTGAAGTAAACTACCAAATAGCACGTATGACAGCCAGTGGTCGTCGCAAAGTCAGAACCGAAGTTGCCCATGTCGCCCGGATGAAGCCGTGTCACTCTCGTGGAAACGAATAACTACTTCGTCCGGGGGGCTCCGTCTGCCCAGGGGGATAATGTAACAGTACAGAAGAAGATGAAGCTTACAACACGTTGGAAAAACACTCTCGTGCCGAACGCGCTGCCGTTGACCAGCTGAGCTCCCTGCCCTCTCTTCTTGTTCAGCGCTCCGACGTCTTACCCTCGTCGTAACAATACATTTACAGTATGTATAGTTAGCGTTTGTGTTTACCAGTGATGCAGGTAACCTATTTCATATTTCTGATCCGGGTGTCGCCCACGGGTCCACATTATCATATTTGGCACTGACCAATCTTGAGTGCAGAATTCTGCCAAGCCTCCTGAAAACTGCCATCTTCATCTGGAATAAAGACGTCCGGGCACTCTGTTGAGGTACCGCTGTATAACTACGCATGATAAACTTAATTCGCTGTTGAAATAGATATGGGGTAGTATGGCCCACAGTAGCCTCCGTATTTTAGGTGGACAAGGCCAAAGCGGGGTCTCAGAATTTGGAATGTATTCGGAAATAGTTCCTTCCCAACATAGTGAATTACGTCAGGGCAGTTTGATGAGCAACATTATAGTATTCGCGATGGAGCTTCTACCTTTCACTACACTCCTGCGGAATCGAGCGTTTGGTTGCCGAGAATGCAGAGGCATCCCAGTCGAAAAAAACTACAGAACTGTGTCAAAAATATGACAAAATATCCTGTAGTTTTTCTGTAGTATATTTCTGTTGTCTGTAGTTCTGTAGTATTTTTCTGTAGTTCTGTAGTTTTTCTGTAGTATATTTCTGTTGCCTGTAGTTCTGTAGCACTTTTCTGTTGTAACTACAGAAATTTCTAATGTTACTGCAGAATGTTCTGTTGTCACAACAGGTTTCTCGTCAAAAACCGCACAGAAACTCTGTCATACCATCAGAAAATTTTCTGTAGTTTTTTCCGACTGGGATCCGTAAGAGCTGGGATTCGTTCGGTCGTTCAACCCTAGCAGAGTGTGGTTGTCCCAACAAGTCATTGCGACCTGCCTTTGTGTACGTTACTGAGGGCTTGTCCAAGGGGAAGCATCGGTGAAGTTCGCCCGCCCCATGAAAATATTAGAATGGTTCAATGTAGAGGTGCAGTCAATTTTGGTGGTACTGTGAAGTGCACGTGCGAGAAAATAAGTTGATGGAGCTCATTCCCAGTTGGATCTTACCTTCCGCATCACTATGTTTACGCAACATAACGTAGGTAACGCCATGACGCGCGGCACGTATTTCAATCTTACCTTCCGACCAAAATAAGACAGGTAGACTGGAAACCCTCCTAGCTGTCGAGGAGGCCCTTAGCATCGACCACTGCCTCCTCAGTAGAAGAATCTGCACAAGTGCGCTCAAGCGTAGAGCAACAAAGCCCACGTTTTGTATTGGGTTACCTTTTAGCAAAATCTTCTCGCCACTGACAACGCGAGAGTAGCAGAGCAAAGTACATCAAGTGGTACCAGTCACTGATGTTGCGCCTACACGTATATGAAACGCAGGTACTGCTTATAGAGGCGGAATCGACATGTAAACCACCTCCTCCACCTATGGGAAGTTCCCGCAGCCGCACACGCCGCTTGCATCATGAATAGAATAGAAACTTAAAGCACGCCTTGCCGATCTCACCCACCGAGTACAAGGCCAGATCGCGGACACGAACATAGTGGATGGTTTCAATACATCAGCGCGAGAAGTGTCTAGCTATAATACGTGGAAGTTCTTCAAAGCTCCCATTAATACAACGAATATCTGCAACGAAAGTCAAAATGAAAATAACAAGGTTTCAACTAAGGTTAAACAAAGTTAAACGAAGGATAGCACCCTGTAATTTGGGTTGGCTGTTGGTCGGTATTTATTTTTTTTTGCTGCAAGTTGCGATTTGATTGCGCTCGCAAATTAGTCAAGGTAGTCACATTTGCGCTGTTTTCTATCTTGTTCCAACTCATCCCGCCGGATATGGAGCACTTCTTCGGCCGCAAGAGTAGAAGTACCCGGCTCACTCGCCATCCTAACGCGGTCTAACGTGTCGAGGCAATTGCGCAGTGCGCCTGTGCAGGCAATCATACTGCAGAGCAAGATGCCAGTCGCGTCGCATCGAGGCAGATACACTGTCGGTGCAACACGAGCGAGACAATCCTGTTTTGGCAATCTATTCCAATAATGACCCCTGCCCTGAGGGAGTACGGAGGGGACTTTTTTCAGCGTCCTTCGACATACCTATTAAAAACGCCGTGTAAAACATCTAACATCTTACGCAACCTATTACAGCTTTCATTAGTCATTGGTGTAACGAAAAGAAAGGTGTCGTATCTGTCAAGCACTTTGAAGGCATGGTTAGACCACGCAAAACGGTGCGTTCACTGTAACAGAATTACACCGAGCACTTAATTTCTTCTACTGTTGTTCTTATTGTTCTGCTGTTGCTGTTGCGAGAAATTAACATTCAACCATTATTGCAAAATACCAATCTCGTACAATCATAGACGCCAAATAGGAAGAGCCAGGACGCTTCAAATTTACTACCCACCTTTGACTCAAGTCTAGACACAGCAGAATACTCCCACCGCCCTGCTTTCGCTTTGGTGGCCTGGGATAATGCCCACGAACTCCTCTGCTGTGCTACCCTCGACCAGATATCTCATTCACTGGAGGAATTTGAAGCCGCTATTGCTCTAGCAATTGCTCCCACTCATGCTGAATATATTGTTACTGAGCATTGTCAAGCGCAAGTGTCTCCCGTAAAAGTCAGGAGCACGTCCGAGACACCAGTGCACAGCAACACAAGGGCTTCAACTTCAGCGTACTCGTTCTTTCACACAGCGTCTAAACATCTTTGTCGTTTTTGCGACATCTGCGGCTACACACGTAATACGACCCTCTTCCCCCCCCCCCCCCCCCCCCTTCACGGGGTAAGCACGTTCCTGGTGCTTCCTGAACCGGGGAGCGAAAACAGTCTGGCTTAAGACGAGCGAAGTGGACAATTTGTGTGGGTGGAGCAGCGGAGTGGTTCATGGGAGACAGAGTTGAGATCTTATAGGTCCTCACACTCAGCTGCTAAACCTAGTAGGGACCCACGTAGCGATGCATTACTTTCTTGCAGAGGCTGACAGGATGTTCTGGGAGCCAGAAGAGGACGCGGGAGCCAGGTCGGTAGTCAACATTACGATGGTGTTGACTACCGACCTGGATCCCGCGTCCTCTTCTGGCCCCTAGAACATCCTGTCAGCCTCTGCAAGAAATTCATGCATCGCTACGTGGGTCCCTACCATGTTTAGCAGCTGAGTGTGAGGACCTATAAGATCTCAACTCTGTCTCCCATGAACAAATCCCCTGCTCCACCCACACAAATTGTCCACTTCGCTCGTCTTAAGCCAGACTGTTTTCGCTCCTCGGTTCAGGAAGCACCAGGAACATGCTTACCCCGTAAGGGGGGGGGGGGGGAGAGGGTCGTGTTACGGGTGTAGCCGCAGATGTCGCAAAGACGACAAAGATGTTTAGACGCTGTGTGAAAGAACGAGTACGCTGAAGTTGAAGCCCTTGTGTTGCTGTGCACTGGTTTCTCGGACGTGCTCCTGACTTTTACGGATGATTGTCACGTCGTTTTTAGGCCGCCTGTGAAGCCATTAGGCGATCCCGAGCAATGTTGCTGGTGACACCGGGACGTGTACGGCCCGTAACAATAGCTTCGAAGGCTCAAAAATGGCGATATGTAACTTTGCAATGCGCCGAAATAATACACCGGCTTGCCATATCCTCATACTTAAAACACCCCTTCCACGCATAATCACCATCCTATGGGTTCCAGCGGATATGGACACACTGGGAATACTGCCAAAGATGAACCCACCCGAGTAGTCGTCACATCGGCAGTGGACAGTCTACATTCATTTCAGATCACGAGCAAATGCCTACTCACCTACCTCGAAATTACTTTATACAACCGCAATTTGCTCCTGAGCTACCCTTCACCCCATAAATCCTTATCGAAAACCGAGCAAGTCGTGTAGCGCCTACTTCGAGCGAACACTACAGTTCCCTTATCTTAATTCTTTAATTCATCCAGGTGACGCTACACCCCATTGTAGATTCTGCTTGTGTCCCACGGGCAGCCTTCCATTCCATAAATCACAATTGCCCGAACAAACCTTCCGAAAGAATTCCCGAAAGAAGCTGAGCGACAGGAGAGATTGGAGGCTGCTGTGTGCCGCTTACGGCCGGTAAACCAACCTCAGACCGTGCGCTGGGCCAAAGGGGATGCCGAGGCCAAGGGACTTTTGCCCCCATAGAGCAGCTTAAGGACCCTATGTCTTACTCCTTCCCACTTTGATACCCCTCACGTGGCCCAGTCAAACGTTCTCTCTTGTGATAGTCGTTTTTGAGCACATACCTTCCGATCGTCATGAATCAACTCGCCCAACTATATAGCCCGCTGAAAAAAAGTAGTTTTGGCTGAGCTCTGGTTAACCTTAGTTGAATTGTGAAAGCAACGGCGGAACCTTCTTTTGCCTGCTACATTATTCCCCTGGTCTGCCTTATCAGTGCAAGGTGTACATTACTGGGGACACTGAAGCTAAACTTAAGGGTATGACGCGAGAGCGTAAGCTACCAGCCCACATAAAAAGTCACGCTTCAGCCAGGCCGTATGGACGTGCCTGCGTGTCGTAAGGGTAAAGAGAATGCAAACGGTTCAGGCAGGCTGATTCTGATATCACCCTCTATTACGAAACAACGACCCGAGTAGGCAGCTTCTGTCCGCGGCATAGAGGTGACGTAAATTCAAATTTCATGACAGGCTGGTTTTTATTAGGAGGCCGTAGCTAGGCTTCTTCACAACATATAGCTACGCCTCTTCACGAGGTAGCTGTGGCGCCCCGATGTCTCGCTTTGGCAGTCGTAGTATTTCTTTCGCAATAAAAGCAGTTTCCTCCTTCGTTAAAAAAATAGATAAAAAATGTAATTGAGCCCTTCCAATGCAATGGTTCGAGCCACCATCCGTCCGTGCACCAGTTGAGTGCGCTATCACTACATTACGCCAATTCCCTTAGAATGTGTTCATAATCTTCCTGGGCTAACATAAGGATGCCGGCGTGCATTGAGCGAAAAGACGAGTGCACCGCTGAACACGAAGGAAATATTAACGGCGGCCGCAATTTCAATGCGCTCTCGACGGTCGTGTCCGCACCGCCACGTAGGCTTTGAGTTTATAAATACGAAAAGAAATTAAAAAACGAAAAAGAGAAAAATCAAAATTATAAATTCATAATAGGAAGAAGCAAACACATGAAAACCGCAAATAGGAAAATAACAAAATAGATTACAATACTGAAAAAACATTATAAGGGGCACTTTAGCCATTAAAGTGCGATGAATGAAAAGCCTCTATTGCACGTTTGTCGGAAGGCCACCACTACGGCACCGCTTTTCCCTTTTTTTCACTTCCACTCTCCTCTTTTTACTTACGGCTCAATTGCGGTGTCCACGGAGAATTGTGCTCTTCAAGGGTGGCTGCTCCTAGCCCTGGCTTGCGGGGGGGGGGAGGGGGAGGCTAGCCTGACACCATGTTTTTATCTGTTGTAGGCCGTCATTGCACCGGATACCGTTTCGGTGGTAGACGACGGCTGTTGCGAGGCGCGTCTTTCTCCCTCTCTTTTTCTTGCTTTCTGTCCGCACGAGGCAGCAGAGGTGGTTCAGCTACAGAGAGAGAAAGAGAAGGTGCCTTTATTTAGCCGGATAGTTATATAGGCCGAGTTACATTGCCCTAATAGGTATCCAGCAGGTTAAGCCGGCTGGCGACCTCATAGACGCGCTTGAGGATCCGGTCTTGTATGTCTGGGCCCGAGCTGCGCAGCAGGGTTTCCCAATCATTTGGATTCAGGAGTTCTAATTCTGGAGATGCAGGGTCCTCCTTGCATCCCCAGAGTATACGACTGAGGGTAGCTCTCTCATCGCACAGTGTGTAGTCAGGAGAAAATTGGCTGGGGAAAATATGTGAGAGAATTACCGGGTTCTGAAACCGTGGTGATTTGGAGTCTCCTCCAGGCAATTTCGTGTTTTTTGCTAAGCCGCTTGAGCGGGAGCGGAAACTTCTTTCGTTCAAGGCGGAAGTGGTGGGTTAACTCGTAAAATAATTTTAGCTAGGTTATCCGTGTCTGTCCCCAGAACGGAGGTGGTTGTCCATGGGTTGCCCGTTAACCCTAACAGCAATGGAAATGGAATCTTGATGTGCCCGCCCACCTCTCTCCTTACAAATAATGACAAGGAGTTCATATTTAGGCTGCGAGCAAGTCAATCCTGCTTGTGCGGCGTAATTTTCTAACTTGTCAACTGCCAGTTGCAGAGTTTCCTCGATTTCTTCCTTGTTACCATTAGTGGTTTAGAGGGGGATATTATCAGCATAGAAGTTGTGTTGCAAATTCGGAATTTCGGGTGTTATACACAGGAAGCGGATGTGTGCCAAATTGAAGCGAAATGGTGAGAGGACCAAGTCTTGCGGTGTACCTTGTGCTCTTAGTGTTATTGGGGCGGATGTTACGTTTCCTAGTGTTATGACAGCTGTGCGTTTAAACAAAAAAGATCTGATATATTTGTATCTTATGATACCTGAGTTAATACTACTTAGAGTTTGAAGAATGATTCTGTGTGAGATGTCTCAAAGGCCTTGTTTAAGGTAAGGCCCAGGGCGTCGCTGTTATGTTTGCTTCTGTCCATGTCGATAATATTCATTTTTAGACGAATCTTAATATCATGGGTAGATAAGTTTGCCCTGAAACCAATCATTGTGTCCGGGAGGAGACCCTTGTCCTCAACGTAGTTCTGGAACCTAGTAAGGATAATGTGCTCAAGTAGTTTGCCCAGGCAAGAGGTCGGAGATGAGCCTCAAATTTTCTAGCGCTAGCTTTTTGCCTTGTTTGAATATGAATGTAATTTTGGCATATTCCCAGCTTTGTGGGAGGGTGCCTGATTGCCAGTGGCGGTTGAGGAATTCTGTTAGGGCGAGGATCGATTTAGGGTCCAGATTTCGGATATCTTTATTGGTTATTCCGTGCGTTTCAGGCGCTGTGCCTACGCGCAGTTGACCCTGCGCGTGCCACGCTTCTGCATCCCCGATGTCCCTGTCGAGGTACGCATTATCCAACACAATGCAGTCTGGCAGCGGTTCATTTTCTGTGGTGTTTACATATTGTTTTTGGTGTTCATTAATGAGTGCGTCCTTTGTACCCGGAGAGTGGTGTACAAGTCGAATCAATTGATCTTTTTGAGCCGATTTAGTGCTACTGGGGTCTAGAAGATGCCTAACTAGGAGCCACGCCTTTTTGGTGCCTAACTGTCCATTGATGTTATGGCAAATTTGGCCCTACTGTTGCTTTTCTAATTCAAGAGAGGGTTGCGCTGTGTTTTCCAGCGTCTAAGTCTAAGAAGGTCGGCATGCGCTTCCTACATGTGTAGTAATTTATTGACCGTACTATGTTGCTCTGCGCATGCAGGCATGTTCTACATCTGAGGTAAGATCTGAGATCCATTACTCCAGGTTAGAGGTATCGGTTGGAGCGGTTTTTTACCGAATTTTGCGAAATTTGACCCAATCCATAATTTTGATGGTCGTGTTGAGGGGTCTGTTGGCTTGGATTTGGAAAGCGGTTGAGATAATATATTGATCACTGCCAAGTGGGACACCCGTGTTGCACCACCGAAAATCCCCAATGTTTTGAGACAGCTTGAGATCTGGAGATGAATCGATAAGGACGTTATTACCTATTTTTGTGGTAATTTGCGCGTCATTGCGAAAATAGGCCAAAATTGTGTGCTGCAATCCAAATTTTGGTTCCTTTGGTACTGCATTTTCTGTAGCCTCATGCGGTATGTTGGGCGTTACAGTCACCGACGATTAGAAATGGAGCTCTCCCTGCTGCTCTAACGACCTTCTGAAGGAGACCTGGGATCTCGGTGCCTTTGTCTTTGGTCGAGCTGTATACATTGAGGACAAAGCTGTTTATATTCTCCTTACTCTGCGGAATGATTTTGGTGAGTGTATGAGGTACTGTTGTTCCGTCTATGTTGTGTTGTATCGCTACCATATTTCTCTGAATGAGAGTTGCAGTAGCAGGGAGCATTAGAACAAGCAAGTGGCAGGGAGCATTGGAGCATGATTGGAAAATCTTATGGCCTAGTAATTCTACGATTGCGTTTGTTTCTTGTAGGAAAGTAATGTCAGGAGGTTTTTGCAGGGTTTGAATATGTGACTGCATGTTGTCTTTTTTGTTTTGATACCCCCTGCAATTCTACTGACATACCTCATTTGCCTGGCTGCGCGGAGCAACTATGGTTATTCGGTAGGCATATTAGGCGGAGGGGTTGAATGACTTGCGCTAGGGGAGGGAGTGAGGGGATAGAATGGATTCTAATTGCTTCATAATTTGCGAACGGAATTTTAGAAACATGATATTTAAACTTTATCCTCAAGCTCTTTGACGCAACGTTTACAAGTGGCATCAACTGTTTGCATTGTTAAAGAATTAGATGGGGGGTCCTTGACTGAAGGATAGATAGATAGATGGATTTATTGATAGGAAAAGGCAGAGAGGTCGGCCCGAATAATTCAAATCTGGCCTGCTACTCTGCACTGGGGAAGGGGAAGGAGAGAAGAAAGAAGGTCATGATGAGTGACGATGTGAGAGAAGGCATATGAAACATATATACAGACACAGCAGCTTGCTTTACAAACGTGAATCAAGTCCGCTGGCGCTCAAATAACGGCAAAGAGCGCGCACTGCCTGGATGCCCTTCCCCTTGTCCTGCCATGCGCCCAGCAGCAGTTCCTCCGACAGAGGCCTCTTGTCTATACGCTTCAAGGAAGCAGCTAGCACATTTCTTTCGTTCGCATACTCTGGGCACACCAATAATACATGGTCCACAGTCTCTGGGATGCCACAAGTCAAACATTCCGGTGAGTCCATCTGTCCAATTAAATGTAAGTACTTGCGCGTGAAAGCCACGTTTAAACGAAGTCGATGTATCAAGCATGTCTGATGACGCGGAATATCACGCGGAACATTAAATTTAAATGTTCGATCAAGCCTTCTTAGACGGATGTGTCGGGCGTCTGGTTGAGCCCGATAAGCTGCTGTAGCAATATTCTTATAACTCTTTAGAAGACACGTCGTATCCGCTCTTGAAAAAGGCACAGCTGTTTGGAAGCCATTGATGAGAGCGCTTTTCGCTTTAACATCGGCCTGCTCATTCCCATGGAGGCCGCAGTCGGCAGGAATCCATTGAAACATTATCATGTGGCCTTGCAGCTGGGCAGATGTGATGAGCTCCGTAATGTTTAGTGCCAGGGACTGATAGACAGTGTGGCGTAAGAAGTTTTCCAAAATTTGTAATGCAGTCTTCGAGTCCGTGAATATACACCATTTTTGAGGTGGTTCCCCACATATATAGCGAATAGATTCCCGAATGGCTACAAGTTCGGCAGCGGTTGATGTAGAGGTATGTCCCGAAAGCAAATGCAGAGTCGTTTTCTGAGCTGGTATGACCACAGCTGCAGCGGATGCCTGTGCTGACACAGATCCATCGGTGTATACGTGAATATAACTGGGATATTCTGACCAGATGTGTGCCAGAGTAAGTTGTTTGAGTCCACTAATTGGTACCATAGATTTCTTTAGTATTCCGGGAACACGAAGGTGCACCAAAGGCTTATCCATCGTCCATGGTGGTTGGGTGCGACGATATGGGAGGGCATATCCTGTCGGTACTTGCGACTGATGGCAGCGGAGTGCAGTTCTAAAACTGCAGTCCGGCCTCGCATCCAGAATCTTGCTGAGTGGGTGAAAACGGTGTCTTGTAAGTGCTCGTAAATATACACGAAGTGGTTCGTGTGACAAGTATATGGACATTGGGCGAGCGTGTGCCTCTTCAATTGTGCCTTTGTTAGAGGTGCATCTGGGCAGTCCAAGGCATATTTTCAGTGCCTGCGCTTGCACGCTCTCTAAAGTCCGCAAGCAGGAAATGCTCATACTAGAGAGTACTGGGAGACTGTACCGGATGTAGCCAACAAACAGAGCCTCGTAAAGCCGTATTAAAGAGCGCTCAGTTGGACCCCATTGGATGCCAGCTATGTAACGAAGTACATGGAAAAAATTAATTAGCCTCTTCTTCACCATAGCAATATGTTTCGACCAAGATAGTCGGTGGTCAATAATTACTCCCAGGAATCTATGCCTGGAGACGTATGGTATTACGACTCCATGAAGGGTAATCGGGTAGCGGCTGACACATTTTCCCGTAAACGCGATCACTGCACACTTTTCTGCCATGGAGCTTCCGCCATCGCTTTTGCTTGGAATTTTGTGTTAGAGGTAGCAGGGCGTTTGAGCGCATTGCTGCTGCCCGTAGTGTCCATGGCTTGTTCGTTCATGGTCCTAGGGCGTGGGTTACCGTTTGAGAATTAAGGCGGATTGGGGAATAAATTGGCAACGGTGGCCTGACTGGCTGCTGTCCGCTGATCCCTAGCATCTAGGCGCTTATTTATGTTTCTATTAGCCGGAAGAATTTCATCCAAAGGGGAATGAATTTCCCTTTTGCCCTGCTTCCGGCATTTATTCTGGGAGGCCCCGGCACGCCAGCCCATCTGTTTATCGGGCTTGTTGGTGTCTTCTCGTCCGTTGCTATTACTTCTTCCTCGGGGTGTAGACTAAGGCCTTGCGCGGAGAGATGGAAATGAGCTGGAGCAATCACGGGCGCTGTGGTGCTCTCCTTGTCCACTGTTCTTGTTTCGACGCTGCCTCTGGTCTTGATTCACGTTGTTGTCCGGCATTGGAAATCGGGTGCTTCGCCGCGACGGACTTGACTTGATCCACGTAGTAATACTTGCAGTTCTTGCTCCCTGTTGCATAAGCGCCCCCACAAACAATGAATTTAGGAGTGCACTGGGGGAGCTTGTCAGGACTCGGGGTTGGGGGTTGTTCACCACAGCTCTGGCACAGCTGCTGCGGCGGCGTGCTGCAGATGTCAGTGCGGTGCTCCGTTGTGCCGCAATTCAGGCATGTTTCGACTTGTTCTCGGAATTTGTATCAGTGGAACAATGCTTAACCGTAGTAAAGTTCATAGCGCACTTGCCTGCCGGCGAATGCAACTAAAACTGAACGAGCTTTGCCAATTCCTCGTCAAACCTTACGATTTTGCTCAAACCCATGAGAGTGCCATGAAACACCTCAGGATGATGAAAACGCAAGTAACACAAGCAGCAGGACCCTCACAAGGAGACTGGTCTCAACTGTGCAAATGGTCAAATACCAGCGCACCAAGTAAGACTGCGACAAAATCATTCCGGAGAGAGTAGTCACGGGTGACACTCACATGAACAGGGGCTCCCAGATGCGGCGGATCTTGTCCTGCTTGGAGCCCATCTCGGAGGCGCAGAAAATTTTGGCAAGTCCGAGTGGCCACTTACTACAGCGTCCAGTCCTTCATCGGGTGTCCCTCACTGGGGATAAGCTCCGTAGATGACGCCCCTGGACGATACGACGGGACTTTGCCTTCCAGTTTTATGGACTGCAAGCGGCGATAGCTTCTCATGCGGTTAGGATCCTCGGTGCTGGCAATGATTGTGTTGTTTTAAGAGTTCATTCGAACACAATCTCCCTTCAACACTAACATAGTGTCGAGATCCACTGATGCGGTGAGTGCCTGGTGGACTGCCCGGGGGCTGCAAGCCTGAAGCTCGAAGCCTCTTAACCTCACTGCTACTTTATGAAATTCCACCGGAAGGCGGGGAAAGGCCGCCTTGCGTGGGTGAAGAGGTGGCTTGCTGCCTGCTGAGGGTAGTTTAGACCCGCCTTTGGCCGCATTGACTTCCGACGGGTTCATCTCGGCGTCTTTGCTTCTCGCGTTAAGGCCGAGGATGGACTTGCTGCGTCCAATGTGGCCGTATTTCTCATGGCGTCCCAGAAATTGTCACCAGACCTCTTCCGAGAGCTGTTTCGGTGAAATTTATTCACCGACGACTGGGTGCTCCATCCTTCGTGGCTGAACGAGCGTGTGCGGAGCCGCCACGACCTGTTTGGGGACGCTAGGCTTAACGTGACCTAGCGTTCCCGTACACCTGGCGACTCAAAAGTCCACTAGGAGAGTCGGTGGAATTCCCACTTGCACACAAACCGGCTTCGGCCAGTTCGGGAGCATTGTCCAATAACACCACGACAGGTGAACAGTTGCCTACATGGTGCGTAACGGCCCTCGAGCGGGATGCCAGCAGCTGGCATAGCAAACGGACGCGTTTTCAGCTACACATTCAGTAGCAGGTCCGTGCATTTTCTTTTCCTTCTGCCTCCAGTAGAAATAACAACAGCAGATACCGCGTCTTTTCTTTCCTTTTTTTGTACGCAAGCTTGCCATAAGGCATATTATAGAAACTCATGTAAATAGTTTTCCGTGAGGAACCGGAGCAGGCTCCCGCTCTTAGCGTTGTCGGTGAGCCATTTAGAGAAGTCCTCTTCCCGTGTTGTGGTTAGTCCCACTTTGCGCAGAATATTTGTCCTTGATGCCCTTGTGCCTGCAAAAGTCCATAACAGGTGGCGAACATCCACTTCTGCAGCTGGTGTGGAACACTTCGGGTATGTGGTTGGTCCGATGTCTGCTTGCGATTTCCATCGGCATGTTACCGACGGGTTAAGGGCCGCCCCAGCTCTTATCCTTCTAAGGGAAACCTCCCCCAATCACGCTAAGTTTCGAGGGAGTGGGAATGTACACGGGGGAATGAGAGCACGTGTACTTTTCCTTAAAGAGGATGCTAAGATGGGAACAGCGGAGCAGGCATCAAAAGGGAGCCTGGTGGGGGCGCATTAGTGTTTGGAACTTCGTGTGTGAGGTGGTCAACTTTTCGCTGCTCAGCATTCTCAGCA
Organism: Amblyomma maculatum; assembly: GCF_055883805.1. Lineage (NCBI taxonomy): Eukaryota > Metazoa > Arthropoda > Arachnida > Ixodida > Ixodidae > Amblyomma > Amblyomma maculatum. The sequence goes on along the minus strand of NC_139347.1, from coordinate 147,750,335 downwards.
TCGTCTTGTGTCCAATGTATCTGGATGCTTTGTTTTTTTTATTGAGTGCGTGGATTTCCTAGGTAACACATAGCGTCTTCGTCACTTTCTTCAGTTGTTTTATGGCGGCTAAGGAGTCAGTATAGATGTGGGCTTCTGTTATGGAATCTATTTTATTTATGGCCTCCATAACATCGCGGATTGCATAGAGTTCCATCACAAGTGGGTCCGGGTATTCTGAAACATATTCTTTATGTACCTTTAGTTCGCTGTGTGTTGGACTAGTAGCTGGTGTTCTACCACCATTTTCTATAATTGATGCGTCCGTATATGCAATGCAAGTACCTGAAAGTGCATCAACCAGAGGTCAGGATGCCAGCTTTTTTTGCGACGAAGCCGAGCGGTCTTGTTTGTCGTAATAGTCGTGAATTCCCACGGAGGGGGTCAGTCATTGGTGGTGTTTGAACTGCCACTTGGTTGAACAAGGATGCTATGGGCGTAACGTACTTTCGCTTCATATCCCTTGTCGCCTCTCATTGCTCAATTATTTCTGTCAACGTATTTATCTGTGCAAACTCTGGGAGATTAGGGATAGAGGTAAGTTTTGGTAAGGCTGTGATAGTGCGCATTTCGTTTCTATTTATTGTTTCCAATTTCGCCCTTGCCGCTTCGTGAGTCTTTGGAATTGGGCCTGGTATAGTATCCTCGGCTGTAACACTCATTGTACAAGACGACTTGCCATGTCCGCTCGAACTTCACCTCCCCTAGACGAAATGCGTTTTATCAAGTTTAAGGAAGTCGCAGCTACCTTTCACCTTATGAATCCATTGTGTTCCTTTGCGGATTTGTGAATTTCTAGGCCAAGAACTCTCAACTCGACCACCTCTTCCAATGCCTGATTTCCATTCTTTAGGGTGACCCTTTGCGTTGCCCATTGTTTTCTTCCATTCTTGTTGGCAACATGAATGTAACTGGACTTTTGAGGTGACAATTCCAGACCTGCATCTTGGACGTACTCATCTATGGTATTTAAAGCCTCTTGCCGATACCGATTCTCTCTTTCAAGTTGGTTATGAACAGACCAAATCATGACATCATCTATCGCACGTCTGGTATTTTAGCTAATTTCCACGCCAATGGGATCAGTGCGATAATTAATAGTAAAGGTGCTAAAACTGACCCTTGTGGAATGCCTCTGTTTGAGGTGTAATTGCCAATTTGGTTTCCGTTTATCCGGATAGAAAACGTCCTGTCCTTAAGCAGATTGTGTACTGCTTTTGTGACCTGCAAGATAATGCCCACGCATTTCATGTTGCTAAGAATCTTGGCATGCAACACGGTTTCTTATGCCTTCGCCACGTTGGTAGCCACAACAGTGCGCACTAGGTGGCTATAAGGCGACACGTGTATGACCTCTTCAGCGAGCATAGCCAGTCCATTTTGTTTGCCAAGGTTTGTTCGGAACCCAGTTTGTCGAGCATGGTATTTTTATTACTTTTCAACCACCATGACAGGCGGGTGGCTATCATCTTTTCATAGATCTTGCAAGTTGTGGGTGTTAGCGAGATAGGCCGCAAAAATTCTAGGCTTGTGGGAGGTTTCTCAGCCTTTGGTATTGTTACCACCACCGAGTGTTTCAAGCCGAGTGGATTGTCTCCTCCTTGCTATAACTCATTTAACACATCCAACAAGCTGTCAACTGCGGCTCCTTTTAAATTCATTCTTGAAGACGTCATAAGGAATATCGTCATGTCCAGGCGCAGTTTTACCCTTCGCTTCTTCTATAGCAGCCAATAACTCCATTTTCGTAAATGGCAATGTTATTTCTGTTTTATCAACCGTATCAGCTTTCGGTGAAGGTGCCGGATAATGTGCGCGGTTCGGGAAGAAACGGGCAGCAGCATCTGAAAAATCCTCTGGTGTAAGCTGTAATGCGAGTCTAATACTTTCTGCATGATCTTTAACCTGCCGCTTCTTTTCATGCCATGGAAAGTCCTCTAGAGGGCCTTGTTAGTAGTTCCTGAGCCCAAACAACTTCACCACTCATCCCTATCTGCTATGAGTCAGCTGTTTTTCATATCGGCGTGCCTGTGCCGTCACTCTGTTAACCTCAATTTTTCTTTGCATGTCTTCAGGATGGCGGCCAGCCTGTATCTCGGCCTGTTTTCGGCGTCCCCAAAATTTTAGTAGGTGCAGGTCGGGAGTTGGCTGATCTTCGTTCAAAGTAGTTGTAATGGTGCAATCCTTAAGTACCATGTGAAGGGTGGTAACAAGAGTATATGGGCTAACTGAATGCCTTTGAGCATCCTGCGGTACACCATCCCAAAGTGTAACAGAAAATTTCGAATTTTCTTCATATGTCCCAAATTAGGACCATTGCTAATGGGACATGGTCAATACCCCACACATCTAATTCCGCCTGCCATTGTGGTGCACCAGGGCACTTACACCACGTCCAGTCTGGTGAGCGTGTTTGTGTAGCAGGTAGTGTTGCGACTCCTGTATGATGTAGCAGTGTAAATTTCATTTCTGCGAAGGCAGTATGAACTTCATCACCGCTTTTTGGAATCATAATCGTTAAAATCTGCGGAGCGGAGCGGAGCGTTAAAATCTCCACCGATTAGTATCGCAATTCCCGGGTATGAATGGCGAATATGCTTAACCCATTGAATATTAAGTACTGTGTTTCTTGGCCGAGCGTACATTGACACTAATATAAGGGGCGTTTTGTTTGGGCGCATGAGTAAAGCAACTACTTCCTGCTGAGTGTTGCACCACTTGCTCAAGTCCAGTGGCGTTTGGGGAATGTTGGCCCTAATATAACGGCAGCTTTTCCTGGTGTTTCGGCCTCTGCTCTTGCTTGTTTATCAGGGATAGAAGGACATTGGTACCCTATATATACTGTTATTGAATATAACCTATGCTATGTGTTGAGGTGTTTGAGGAAGCATGAAATAACGGATCCCTTGCTCGGACGCACCTGATGACGTCATTAATAATTTCAAGTTACGACATACTACAGCACTGATGATGTCACCATTATTCTCAAGGCAAGAGCTGTACTACACCAGTGAAAACGTCATCGTTTATTGCATAGTACGACATACAATGATGATATCATCAATGATTTCAAGCCCGACGTACTACACCGCTATTGAAATCTTACTTCAAGGTACCACATACACACTACAGATGACGTCATCCATAATTTCGAGCTACGACATGCTACATCGTTGATAGCGCCATCATTGGTTTCAAGATACTACATACTACACCACCGATGACGTCAACATTTATTTCAATGCACAAAATGCTACACCACTGATGATGCCAGCATTTATTTCACGATACGACAAACTACACAACAGATAACATCATTATTTATTTCAATGCATGACATACTGCCCCACTGATGGCGTCATCAAACTAAAGCGTTGCGGATGGACGGACGCACGAACACGATCGTGACTGAGACCATGGGGCATTAAAGGCTTTCGCCTTAAAAAGTGCAAGTAAAGTACAAGTGCGTTTCGGAAGAGCAACAAAACTCAGAACCAGTTCATAGCACTACTATTAGCGAGAAAGTCACCCTGCCTTCGTATTTGCACACATGAGAATGAAATACGCCCATCTAATGTTGCTCTTTTGCGCCTGCTTCCATAGCCGCTTTAGGGAATGCAATAATCAAATTTTTTGCACCTCTATGACGTCTCGTTCTTTGCCGAAATCTGAGTACGCATGCCGTTGGGCACCATACCTCAGGAAAATGCTACTCGTAAGTTTTGCAAGCACATAGCAGTTTACCCAGATAAAAACGTCGCCTTGCTGGACATGGAAAAATTTGCATTTTTGACTGAAACGGTTTGAACGCTACAGGTGCCAGGCATTTTGAGTTCCACCAATACCCGTAACAACTTGGCGGGGGCGTGCAGAATAGTCCTGGACCGTACCGAACATCAACGAAGCCGACGCTTGGCCGGGCTCCCGCCTGACCTAACAGCAATGTCAAGTCACGTCGGTGAAGGCCACTCTTCACGCTCAACTGGAGCTGCTTCCAGCTCAGGTCGCGCGCATCAAATGCCGGCCAGTTCCTGGTCGCATCAGCATGAGCCCAACATTTTCTGCTTTGGCCGATGAGGATGGAGAGGACTGGTTAACAGACTACAAAGGTGTCAGCAATACAATCGCTGGGACTCAGCCATGCAACTCGCAAACGTGGTCTTCTTTCTGGCCGGCACAGCTCTGCTCTGGTTCAAGAACCACGACGACAACTACTCAACATAGGACACGCTTGTGGAAAAGATATCAAACTGTTTTGGAGACTCCAGATCAAAAAAGCGAAAGGCGGAACAGACCCTTTCCCAATGAGCACAGTTGCCAGGACAGACCTGCACGACATACATCGAAGAAGTCCTGAAGCTCTGCCGAATTGTCATTAGACGCACGTCAAAGAAAAATAAGGTTTGCCATCTCTAAAAGGGAATCACCGAATATGTTCATTATTTTCTTGTCACAAAAGAAACACTAGCCAGTACTTAAGACATTATCCAGTACTGCCGCACATTTGAAGCTCCAAACATGCGGTGTAATTTACCTACATTTGGACGCATTTCCAACGTCCCTACATTGGCCAGCATTGACTACACTGTACAGGACGATCTCGCCTCTGTGATCCACAGAGTTGTCAGTGATAAGCTGGCCAAGCATATGCAAGGCGCCGACATGTGACCTGTGTACACGGAATGCGCAGTTCAGCTACAGAAGAATGACCACCCAGCCTCGTGTGTGTGCAACCAGAAATTCCGCGTTACCACTACGGCAATGAGAGCGCTTCTGCATCTCTGAACACCCAGGTTTCTCCACATTCGCAAATGCGTCGTGCAGCTCTCATCGGCTATCCACAACCGTCAAATTCATCCGGCAGCAACACCTACGCTTTTCGTGAGTCGCCCGTTTGCTACAACTGCGGCCGCCACGAGCACATCGCGCGGTTTTGTCAGCGACGACAACAGCAGGCCTCACGTTCTTGGACCCGCCCTTTGGCAGGTTACCGGAACAACGACACGATTGAGTGGAGTCAAGGTCGCCAACAACAATAACAGAGAAAGATGCATACCTGTTACCTCGCATTTATGTCGCAGTCGATTGTCTGCTTTCGTCGTCATATTTCTCCCCCATCGATTTGCTACCTGGTTATTATCAAATTCCTTTGCATTCCTCCAACCATGAAGACTGCTATTGTAACTCCAGATGGTTTGTAAGAATTTAATGTAATCCCGTCCAGATTATGCGTCGCTCACTCAACTTTCGAGTGAGTTCGAGTGCGCGCTACCCTTCGTGGCCTGAAATGGCAAATATGTACTGTTACCTGGATGATGTCATCGTTTTCGGCAAGGCATTCGAAGAGCACACAGAGAGACTCCATATCGTTCTGGAATGCACCGAAAAAAGCGGAGACTCATTTTGAACTAAAAAAATTGTCATTTGGAGACCGACAAAACCTAGTTTTTGGCCTCCTTGTCATTAAGAATGGTATCAGGCCGGATCAGCAGAAGATCGCTGCAGTACGAGACTTTGAAACTCTTTTCACCCTGAAATGCCTTTGGAGCTTCCTCGAACTCTACTTATTTTTGACGCTTAATTGCTTGCTTTGCGCAAATTGGCCGCGCTCCCACTTTCCTCCAGTACAAGGATTCGCAGTTTGTGTGGATCCCCTAGTGCGAATAATCTTTCAACTTGCTCAAATCTTCTCTAACCTCAGCACCACTCCTGCGCCGCGTCCTTCAGCTGTGACGGAGTTCACTGACGCCAACGGTGTTCCTCTTTGAGCGGAGCTTGTTCAGCTGGATAGTGAGGCTGAGTATGTTGTTGCCTACGCCAGCCGCACGTTAACAAAATGTGAGCGCAACTACAGAGTAAGAGAATAGAAGTTCCTCGCAGTTGCGTTTGTTGTGCACAAGTGTCGACCCTACCTGTATGGACGCCACTTTACTACCGTTAGCGACCATCATTATCTCTGCTGGCTCATTGGACTTCGTAATCTATCTGATTGTCCTGTGGGCTGCACATTATGCCTACAAGACTATAGCCGGTTTTTCGTAGAAACATGGGCGACATCACAGTGTTTTAGACTGCTTGTCACGCCACACATTGCAGACCTCAGTAAACAATAAGACCGCTTCGAAGGGTGTTAAGCCTCGTTCGCTATGACTATTTTCAGTACGGCGACCTTAAGGCAACAGCAACGCAGCGACCTGTAGTTGTAGTCTCTTATGGAAGAGGTAGAAAGAGGAGCGAATTGAGCGCCATTTACCCTCAACGATAGTATTTGCTTCAAGAAATCTCAGTCCACGGTGCTGCCCTGCTTTTGGTCATCCCGAAAAGTCTCCACGTGCAAGTGTTGGCATCTCATTTGGACATCTAGGCTGCTCTCATACTCTGGACCGAATTCGCCAGCATTTTTATTGGTCGCAAATTTATAAGACAACCAAGCAGTTCGTTGAAACATGCGAACATTGCCAACTACTTAAGGCAGGCGAAACCACGCCCGCTGTCCTTTGCAGCCCATCAGATCACGTACTTCACCTTTTCAAAAAGTCGGAATTGACCTGCTCTGTCCTTTTTCAAAAACTTTAGAGGGCCGCCGCTGGGTTATTGTCTGCGTAGAGTGTCTCACGAGGTACGCGGAGGCGCTGCTCTCGCTACCGCAAAGGCTGCTTATGTTTCGACGTTCCTTCAACTCTCCCTTATGCTTCGCCAAGGCATACCTATTTTTTTAATTGACAGTGGATGGCGATAATGCTCCGGCTTAATGGATATGACTACCAACACTTCGAATCGTATACCCGTAGACCAACAGTCTCACCTAGCTCACCCACCACACCCTGACAAAGATGATTACCATTTACATACTTCTTGTCTGACCATCGCGACTAGGAAGCAGTGCTACGCACTTAATCTGGTTTCACATACGTGTTAAAAAAGTTTCACTGTAAGTGGAACTTCCACTTATACAAATTGAAGTTCCACTTATAACTGGAACCTTTTAACGCGTATGTGCAGCCAGATTAAGAGTCTACCGTATGTCACGTACGCTTACAATGCTGCAAATCTTGACGTTACGCGGTTTTCTAAATCCTCCTATTTTGTGAACGCCAGAGCTCCGCGCTTTTTCCTCGATGTCAGCTTCCCGACAACTCGTCGGTTGCCCATATCGGTACTATGCCGTGCTGAAGAAGCACGCTGTACAACCTGCTTACCCACACGCGGGTCTCAAAGCCGCGTGAAAGGCTACGACAACCTGCGTCACATTGCAGTGACTTACTCTTCTGGTGACTTTGACTGGCTTTGGACCATACCCGCAAGGAAGGATTGTACTAGACCTTTATGTACAAGTAAAATGGCCGCTTCATAGCGTTTTGCCGACTGACTGACGTTAATTACGTCGTCGCCCAACTGACGGGGAATAACTGGCGTTCACGCAAGGCACAAGTCGTTCATGTGGCTCGCTTGAAGCGCTGCCGCCGTCGATCAGTCTAACTTTCTCGAGGATGTGGGAAATTGTTATGCTGCTTTACGGCTTAGTGCAGTTGCAGTTGAAGGAAGAAGACGAGCACAGACCGATATGCGCTATGAGGCGCTTGAAACTAGCTTTCATTCGTAATGCCTTCACAACTATAAAAAAAACATTTCATCCGGCACAATGTGAGCTCCATAATGGCCTATGTTACAAAAGCAACTAAGCTAAAATATCTAAATTATTAGAAATGTCGAAATAATCGAAATTAAAAGGTCAGTGGTATGCGCATGCTGTAACCGACTAGATAAAAACGAACACCCGATTCCTAGGCTATAAGAATGTCATGATATGAGAAGCTATATTGCTATTTTTAAATTTAACGCGCTCTTCTGAAAACTCTAACAGATACGAGCCGGGTAAAGATCAATTATAATGCTGACAGTTCAGAAGCAATCGTCGTTTCATGGAATCCATTATTCAGTGCAGACTTTCTTCTGCCGTGCTCAGAGCACAAATAGGAGCACATCAGTTGCCACCATGGTCTCCTCTTTTATTTCTTTCTATTTTTGACTACGCTTGCATGGAATACTGAAAGATTTTATCTCTCATGGGACCTCGCGGGAGGTTGCATTATAGTGTGCTTTCACAATATACGATCCTCTATCACAAAGACCATATACTGGCTGAAGATGTGTGGCTGAAGTTCATTCCGTTTATACTCCTTCTGAAGTCCAGTGACAAGCATTTTTGCAGCGCGCAATAAAACCGGAGTTCCAATCATATTTGTGGACGGCACACCTAGGGTCACATACTCAAATTCAAGAGCCAGCATTTATCGCCGAGACAACACTAATAAAATCGAGTCAAAAATGTAATACAACTGCTTACATATCTAGCGAAAGCGTCACGTTTTTGCCTTGGTATTTTTCTCTGTCTATGAAGAAACTGCGCTGACGTAAATGGTAAGAGCGAAAACATTTTTATGGCTTTTCGTTATGACGCACTGCAGCATAAAAATACAATATATATTAGGACGTATTCAATGTTTTCATCATTTATGTTAGGAATCAAATTTTATGACAAAGTGGCCTGATAATTTGACGTTTCAATGCACTATGTTCGCCCTTCCTTGTATAAAGGAAAAAGCATTTTCAATACAGATATAGCACGACAAGAAACCCAAAAGACAAATCTGCCAGATGTGCTTCCATGTTCAGATAATGTACTCATTTGGACTGAAATTCGTTTTCCTAATTTCTGGTCACAAATAAAAGCTTCAGAGTTTATTGCACCTGCTGTTCTTATTCTGGACCTAAAAGCATCACGTGGTACAATTACCACATATATATATATATATATATATATATATATATATATATATATATATATATATATATACTAGAAGCGAACAGAGTGATCAGTCTGCGAGCACAAAACAAACGTTGGGTATTTTTTTAATGTTTATGTTTATAGTGTTGACATTTACAGGAATTTGTCTTTGGGTGATTATTGGAATATAGAGCATTAAATGCATAGCAGAAGAAAAAATAACGCGCCGATGGTGGATATATATCTATATATATCCCACCATATATCTATTTGTATTTTAGTAATAAAAGAAACAAATCACAGCAACATAATACTCTTGCTTTTCCGGACAATGGCGATTACCAGAACCATCTACGTGTGCACAAAGCAACAACGTTATTGTTTGCTCCAAACTCCACATCCCATCTTCAACCATTAGACCGAAGACTGGTACAATCTATCAAGTTGCAGCCCAGAGGAAGAGTGGTAGAACCTCTACTGTCCGAAATGCAGCAGAATTGTGCAGCAGCTGTTGACGTGAGGTTTGTCTTTGATGTGATTTCAGACGTTTTGAACGGACTGTGCAGTAAAGTTCGGAGGAATGTTTTCACAAAATGCAGCCTTATAAAAACATGGAGTGCGGACGAGGGGCTGTATATGAATGCTGAGCAAAGCTTCATTGAGGCTGAAGCTTGGGCGAATACCCAAGGGACTGCAGTGGCGCGAAAAGTTTTTGAGAACTTTGTTTATGCAGATGCGGGCCAGGTGTGCCGAAGGATCTCGCAGAATGTGCAGTCCTTGAGAAAGTAAAGTGCATTTCTAATATAGGTTGAGCGGGGAAGAATAACGAATGCGGAAAGAGGAAGAAGTGTTACCATTTAGGGCTGACGAGAATCTGAGAGCTCTTAAAGTATAAAGATCAAAAGGAAGCTTGCAACACGACGTGTTTTACATGTAGAAGTTGTATAGGAGCGTATACACTCTGCACTAAAAAAAAGACAACTATCAAGGAAATTTTAGGTTGCTTTGAACAATTCTCTGTTAAAAGGTGCGAATGTGTTTAGGCACGCTTACACACTGATGAGCAATGTGCAGATGTACTCCAAATCTACAGTCCGTTTAGAATCCTTTGTTACAAACGACCTATGCTACAGGTCTCGTTTTTCTGAGGTCCTCTGAGTATGGTTTGTATCGAGGTTACATTGCAGTATACGCACATTTTGGGATGCTGTTGAGAACATGACTGCTCATTTGGTAGTAAGTAAATTTTTCAGTATTGTGTACATTCCATCCTAAACACTGAGAAGGAATATAAAAGTACAGTATATATATATAAACTTTCATTCGTGCAGCGCAGGCTCGAAAAGTTACTCATGGGTGTATAGCCTCCTCAGTGCGGAAAGCTGTGTACCCGAGCCAACCCCCTATTCTGGCCAACCCGACCATGCCGATATTCCAAACTCAAGGTCGCTTCTGGCTCGCCATTGCTCTTCGGTAAAATTTTTGGGGGTTAGTGTCCGTTGTATCTCCCATTTTTAAGTAGCGAAGTGTTTGGCCTCTTAGAGAATTTGAAATGATACCTATGGGCTCTACGCGAGAATGCGTGTATTGGGATGCCTTGAGGAGACTCTTGCTTTCAATTTTTCGACACACAACTAGAAATGAATGAATTATACAAACATTCTATACACTATGTAAAAAAAAAGTTTAAAACTCCTTCTGGTTGACATCCGCAGCACTTGATCTTCAAAGCCGACGTATTAAATAGCGTAAGCTGCTGCTCCTCTTTGAAGCGGTTGAAAGCTCCTTAGGTCTTTGCGTAATACTTTTCAGGCGAGCACTCCACATGGTCTGGCTATATTGCTCTTTATTCTTATATATACGTGTCCGCTGAATTACCAATGAATGAGTCAATAAAGGAATTTTACTGAGGTATTCGCTATCAACCCTTATATCTAACTGTTCAAATTAGTTTTCAGATTACATCCTATAACGAAATGGAGAATAGAACTGGTAGATCGTGTCTCATTGCATGAACTTTTCATTTTGAATAATTTCATTGCATACTTTGGGAGGAATTTGGATACTGTGCAGCTGGGACTGATATTATTATGTAGGCGCATGTAATGCAGAATGTGCACTAATGTTGGAATGACTGAGTGGTTCCTAACCGTGGAACTGAATAAAAGGCTGCTTCGCAATCTGTGAGTGCAATGCATTCAGTTTGGTAATATTCCCCTACATAAATCGGGATATGATTCATTCTAAAGTATACTTTATGAAATGCTGATTGGTAGAATTAATGAGTAAATAAAGCTTACGATTAGACTGGTTCTATCAGCCACTGCCCTACTATATGTACACCTTACTTGTAATAAAATGTGACCTGATCTGCTTGTTATATGTGAAGGCTTTATGTCTCCTTGATTACAAGTTAAGATGATGTTTGCGTTCTTGATTGACTCCTGAACTCTGGAGTTCATGAGGTGTTACACATCCAGCGCGCCCAGTTTTTCCAGTACAATTACCCGATTTTAACAAATTTGCTATTACCTGATGCTCCTGAACTGTTTCCTGCATGTTTATATATTTTTAATGCTTCTTTTATTTTGTACTTCGTTACGGCCTGGACGTCCGGTTCACTGCTGTACTGCGATTCTTATTATATCCAGGCAGTACTTCGAATACTGTGCTCATCAGTATGAAGCTCGTCGGCAACATTGATATCCCATTGATACTCGTAAGGAGAGTGCGCGCCTTATTTAAGTGCATAGACCTTATATTTGTCTGTGCTCAGTTTCGTTTTCAATATTTTTAGGCTGCCGCCGTACTTCAGGACGTGCTCCACTCTCTACATTATGGTTCTCTGTTCTGGATGCTTTCAGAAAATAGGTTAGCGATGATATTTCTTCCAGGATTATTTTGTCCGCTGATCTGGAGGATTTCATGCTTTGGCATTTCACAAAGAGATTTTTGAGCCTCCTAGGCTGCTTAACTACTACGCCGTTTAAAGGTCCTACCGCCGACTTCTACCGAGTTCTCAGTAACATGCATATATTTGAAGTTATCGCATTATGCATCTGCAGTAAGGTAATCTTCCTCGCTTAAAGTTGAATATTTATTATTCAGCGAGGTCCTATAAACTTGCATTTTCCCTGTTGCCGCTAATTGGTTGAATGTTTCTTGCTTACTTGGGTGCTTGATTCCCTCCCATTCTAAGTTAAATGGTGACCTTACTATAATATGCCTAGCGGACCGCACCTTTCCGCTCACCGATACATCCTGCGCATTGTCAGGGGCAGAACTCGTTATGAAATGTTTCATTTTCAGTCCCGGCATAGGGACTTTCCATGCTCAATTTGCTTTCTTGCTTTTGATGAAGATATTTATATTTCGTAAATTCTTGAGTTTCGCGAAGTCTTATATTAGCACCTCCCCGCAAATATACATAGAGAATAAGTGGGAGTCTCCGAATGTCTAGTCTCTATCCTGCTTCTTGCCTGCCTTGGCATTGAAGTCGCCCGCCTATAGACGTTTTCACGAGCCTCGGCAGAACCGGTTTGGTTGGGCTTTTAGGGGAGGTTTGGCAGATAGAATCCTCAACATTTCCTGTGCTAGCAGCAGAGCCCAGTATTCAATATGGCAGCTCCCACGACAACCTTTTGAGAGGGTTTATATATTGTAGTATTTTTACTTCCCTATTCACTCATTTTACGTCTTCCTATATGCTCTCGATAACATAGTCTTCATAAGTAGATGCGTGCATTGTGTAGTGCACAACCTTACATGTACATTAAATAGTTTTTTTCTATTGCTTAGTTTCCCATAAAATGCATATCCGCACTCAGGAGGGCAGATAAAAGCGCTATAGAACAGCTGCCCTTCTATATAAAACACCTGTCCTTCTATATAAAAACAAAAATAAAAGAATCAAACATTCAAAGCATTGGACAGCATCCGCTTTATAAAAGCATAAGTAAGCTAAAAAGAAAATATTGTTTATATGAAACCTTGTTTATATGAAACCTGGCATTGCAAAAAAGCCACAACTTACGTACTAGTGAGCTGCACGACAAAAAAGTTCCACTACTTCGTCATCTCTTTTTTCGCTTTAGCGAGGCAAGAGAGGGGAACACTATCTGCTCGTAAAATGACACTCTGGGGTTGTGAGCGCCGTCCCTGTATTAAACCCCAAGTAAGCCATGAGTTAATATGACTTAATGCAGAAAGCTCGACAATAGTAGCGGGTTGTGGACAGAACGATGCGGATACTAGAGGGACAAGTTCATATGTCACATCGGTGGCTTGGCGCACCACATGATAAGGGCCACAGTAGGGCAACAAACGTTTGCTCGCGAGGCCAACGTGGCGTACAGGGAACCAAGAAAAACCAGGGATCCAGGCAGATCAGATACATGGCACAGGCACCTATCGTATGCAACACCTCAACCAAGATGTTACGTGGACTTAAAGTATTGAAAGGCGTTACAACAAAGTCATAACTGACTTAGTAACGAGCTGCATCGTGAAACACAAAATGGTAGTTCAGTGAAAAAAATAATGTCTGCTTATTTATACCGGTTAGAAAACGATCTATTGTGCACGGCTTTTGTACAGCTTCATTAACTTCGGTTTTAAATTTTCATAGAAAGAAGTGTAGGCAAAAATTTAGAACACGGGCAGTATTACAAACGGTGACTGTCGTTAGCCACAAAATACAGAAATTTCAGGTATGTTTAAGTGTTTGTTAGGCAGATGTATTCTGAGTCCATGAACAGAATTGTGGTTTCAAATATTTTATTGTTTTATTTCATAATTTTTGTTTTATTTCAAGCACAGCAGTTATAGTTCTGCATAAAGGAAGAAACAAAATTCTCATAAAGAAAGGTGTTAGGCAAGGAGACACGATCTTCCCAGTACTATTCACAGCATGCTTAGAGGAAGTATTCACAGACTTGGAATGAAAGCAGTTAGGGATAAGGGTAGACGGAGAGTACCTCACTAATCTGTGATTAGCTGATGACATTGCCTTGCTAAGTAACTCAGGAGATGAACTGCAAAGAATGATTGGTGACTTAGAAGGGAAAAGTAGAAAGGTAGGCTTGAAAATCAATATGAGGAATACTAAGGTAAGGTACAGCAGCCTCGGGAAGGAACAGCAGTTTACATTAGGTAGCGAAGCACTGGAGGTAGTAGGCGAATATGTCTAATTGGGGCAGGTAGTAACCGTAAATCCGGACCATGTAAAGGAAATAACAGGAACGATAAGATTGGGATGGAGTGCAATTTGCAAGCACTCGCAGATTATGACCATCAGATTACCGGTATCGCTGAAGAGGAAAGTATACAACAGTTACAAGGGAGTAATTTACTCCACCTTGGGGGATTCTCCTGAATTTTTGATCAAAATCACCTATACAACAGTTGCATCTTAACTGTGCTCACCTATGGGGCTGAACCGTGGAGGCTAGCCGAGAGCGTTCTACTTAAGTTGAGGGCAACGCAGAGGGCTATGGAACGTAAAGTGGTAGGCGTGAAATTAAGAGATAGTAAGCATGCAGAGTGGGTCAGAAAAATAACTCAAGTTACTGACATTCTAGTGGAAATCAAGAAGAAGAAATGGGCTTGGGCAGGACATGTAGTGCGAAGAGAGGATAACCGATGGTCGCTTAGGATAACAAACTGGATTCCGGGAAGGAAAGCGTAACAGGGGGCGGCAGAAAGTTAGGTGGGCGGATGAGGTTAAGAAGTTCGCAGGGGTCACGTGAATGCAGGTAGCACAGAACCGGGTTGATTGGAGAAATATGGGAGAGGCCTTCGCCCTGCAGTGAGTATAGTCAGACTGGTGATGATGATTTCTTACTTTATCTATATAAGACATTTTGTACCATGCATTGCATGCATTTATAACAGCCTCTGCAGTGTATTACCTGAGTGAACGGTTTATTATTTCATAGATACCTACTTACTGCATCGAAAATATTTTCTTTATAGTAATAAAGGTTATATGGCAGCGGTGGTCCATAGGTCGAACATGCGTCTGGCATGCAAGAAGATCATGCTTCGAAAACAGATGCCGAGTTCCATGAGATTAAAAACAATCGCTCGTCGACGACATTGCATATAAAGGTGTCTAGTTTGACCTGACCACGGTGAACACCTCCCGGAACGCACTTACTCTACCAAAAACTGTAAGAACTTTGGTGCACTAATTGGCCACAACTCCTATATATACTCCAATAATCTCTCAGCCTTCAGTCTTCAATGAATGAGGACCCACTGACCATGATGGCTAAATATATTAGAACCTGGTTCTAAAGAGGCTGTCGTTGTGAAGAGATCTTGGTTTTGTTTAAAGCTGGAGCCCTATCTAGTGAGGCTTGTTCAGCAGTGCGCTTCTATGTATAAGTAAAGGTGAATTTCGATTCTTAAAGCTTAGTAATGTTAAGAGGGAGACATACACATCACTAAGGTCGGCCATGTTTTGTCTTACAGAGGTTTAGCTGAGAGGCGAAAGCAAAGAGTTTGATTATTCGTCAATACACGCATATACTGTACCGTAGATAATTTATGTAACATTAATAAGAGTGGCAAGCATCGTTTGTAGCCTAATAGTCTGTATAAACGGACATTTTAAAAGTACAGGCGTATATATATCTCGTATTTATGATGACGAGTTGGTTGAAACTGTCTAGTGATATGTAAAAGCGGGAATGCAGAAAGTAAAAACGCAGAATAAGCTTCTCATGGTCGACTTCAACGAAAGGATGCGTGACACGCGCTCGGTAATAACCGGAGGTCATCACCGAGACAGGATAAAAGAGGGGGGTGGGTGTTCGATGCCCGGCGTAGCCGGTATCACAACGTGGAGAATGAGACGAAGACGCGTTGACTTGAAACACCGATAAGAAGAGGTTTATAGGCTCAAAACAAGGAATACACAAAACATTTAGAGGGCAGCAATTACCATTCTAAAAGGCAACGACATGAGTGAAGAAACAATCTATTATATACTTCGAATTAGTATACAGGGTCACGCTTTTCCGGAATGGAAGTAACAATTCAAATAACAGTAAGGGAAAGAAATACACAGCAGTTACGAACATACAATTGACGGGCAGCGCGGCGGCAGTCCATCACTGAGACGACGCAGACGGGTGACACTCGAAGGCGACGGTCCTTCCGGTGCAGCTTGCGGTCTGAGGATGCAGTGCCGGCTGCGGCAGCTCGGGTACCCCCCGGTAGCACAAGGCAACTCGGGTCTCCTTCTTCGGGAGCGAACTGGGCGGATTGCCTTTGGAGCCTCGGCGGCTCCTTTTTAAACCCTTGTCGACGCTACCTTGTGCGCAGGGTAAGGGTCCGAAACAAAACACACATAGAGTGCACAAAGTAGTTCACTCACAGGGAAGGCGAACGTAGACACACCACACTTCAGCACTGCATGGCCGCCATCTTAGGTTTGGAAAACATAACGCAAAACAAAAACAACAGTCACGTACAACCTTAACTTCGGTTCTTCTGGGGGTCACATTGCCAGGGAAAAAAGAATATACGGATATACATAGGAAGCTCTATACTTTGGACGTAGTAAGGGTGACTTTGATTGGGGAACGTACGACATGGCAGCACGTACTCTTCTGCTCGAGCATGGAGAGAGTTGTAGCTAACACAGGGAAAGCTACACTGTTCCGAGGCAACGTGCACGTACACGTTCTTGCGCGCCCGACCGATGGTCCCATATACAGGTCCCATGAACATATGGGGTTTACAGAACAATTCCGCGTGTGTATAAATGCAACATGGGCAAATTATTGGACGCCGCCTATTCTGTGACACGGCTCCCCACTTTCGGTATATTATCGCATAATATTCTAGACACACAGAAGGCGGCACACGGGCCTATACTATACTATACTCAAGTAAGCTTGCGAGACAAGCACAATCGTTATATAAAGCTTGCGCACAAGTCAACCTACACGTGTGATACAGCATTTGAATGTCAATACAGTGAATATCACGCGAAAGAATCTATAACCTGCTAAGATAATCGGTTCCCACGTTTTCCTTGCCCTTTATATGCTCGATTCTGAACTGATACTTTTGGAGCAGCAAAATCCAGCGCAGGACCCTGCTGTTCAGTTGCTTGGCCCGTTGCATGTAGCTTAGCGGTTGGTGGTCCGTTTAAACAAGAAAGGGCACCCCGTACAGGTAAGCGGAAAACTTCTGAATTCCCCAAATCAATGCCAAGCACTCTCTCGATTGTACTTTACGCTGCTTCCCTGGGGATATTGCCTTACGTGCGCCGGAGTACTGGTGATGAGCTCTAACCGACATTCAGCCCAGTCTGTTTTTCCCGTAACGTCGGAGAAAATGAGAGCATGTTCTGAAATTACACCTCGAAGCTGATATCGTTCATCCACCATCAAGCTATCAGAAAGCTCCACGTCTTGTTCGCCCTCTGTCTTCTGACAAGCCGGAATAGGAATAGCCCCATCGCTGTCCGATTCAGTGATGCCGCAGACCGCGTGGTATACTCTTTCTCTTGGCTGGCTTTCTCGATCCCCATAACTTTTAAGCAAGTTGGCGTGAAAAATCTGTCTCCCTCCTGCTGTCTCGATTACGTAGTCTCCTTCACCTTTTTTCTCCTTGATCTCGAAGGGTCCCTTCAACTGAAGTAGTAGCTTGTTGTCGGTAGGCAGCAAAAGTAGGACCTTGTCTCCAGTATCGAACATCCTTCGTTTGGTCTTTTGCGCGCCAAAATGCCCCGCCATTATTCCATCGTGTGCAGTTTTCAATACCGCTTCACGGTGAAATTTTGGAACAACCGGCTGACGCAGTACCTGCCCAGTTTTCTCAGTGTAGCTTCTGTATATATGACCATCTTCCGCCTGAATTCTATCTTACGCTCGGCGTCCCGGCACATGAGCTTCTTGCCAATTTGGGATAAACAAGGCTCGAGCGACTTGTCCTCTGCTTGTTGATCCGGGTCACTCTTTCCTTTCGGCTCCTCCGCGACATCGGGCGTTTTGAGCGCTTGGAACTCTCTTGGTTGCTTCCTGGTTTGTGCGCTAGTTACAACTGCTTCTACAGCTTCCTCGTCGTCGTGCTCGCTACAAACTGGTTCTTGAACCACCTCCTTCTGGTCATCAGGTGTCCCTGCACCTTCTATATTTCCCAGAATTAAGTCGTAAAGAGGTTCCTTCATGCAGATAACGGTGATGATCCCCGAAAAATACGGGGTGTCAACCTCAACCCGCGCCTCGGGCAGCATTTTCGCTGTTCTGTCGACTAAGTAAACAGGCCTGCTCTTTCTAGTCAGCTGATCGTAGTGGACGAGCTTTTTCCTCATGATGGCTGTATTGCATTCGGTATCCCGTAATACGGAAATTTCTTTGCCTTCATAAGTGCCCGACACCACCAGCAGTCCTTCAATCAGAAACTTTTGTCACGCCATCATAACTGCATTCACGACAGGGATTCTCTCCCCGTGTTTGAGCTCCGCATAGCCATTACGAATGCTTTCCCGATTTACTTCCTGGGCGGGCGAGTAACCACAGGACGCCTGTGTCCTATTGTTTGGCCTTGCGCGGCACGCGTCCGCCTTGTGAGCCTTTCGCCCGAACTTGAAGCAGGTGGGGCTGTAGTTAGTGGCGTGAGTCCGGCATTGTGAAGCCTGATGCCCAGTGCGGTTGAAATATACCACCGGGGAGCTGTCCTTCGACTTCCTCTTTTATTGTCTGCCTCGGGCCTCCCGGTATCGTCTCTGCTGTCTTACTTTGATTTAGCTAGAATTAGACTTCCCTGAGCCACTGAAACCTGGTCAGCTTAATCCAGCATCTCTTCCAGCTTATTCGCCTTTCTTTCCTTCAGGTACAGCGCCATGCGGGAATGACATCCATGCAGAACCTTTTCCCTAGTCAGGAGGTCTCCTAGGTCTTTGAATTCCGTTTTCCTGACAGCTCGATCCAGTGATCAAAATAGTGGCTGAGACGCGCTAAGAACTAAGCTGCGGTTTCTCCATCTGCCAGTTTTCCGGAATTGAATTTGTCTCTGAAGCCGTCCACCGTGAAACGAAATCTCTTTAAAAGGGCCGTTTTAACTATGATGTAGTCGGCTGCATCCCCCGGTGGCAAACGCCCATAAACGCTGAGTGCTTCGCCACTCCAACAAGTAGCCAGAATCGTCGACCACTGGCTCTCTGGCCACTTCTGGCTTTTCGCAAGGCTTTCAAAACGTCTTATGTATGCGTCTAAATCATCCTTTTTCTCATCAAATGGGATAAGGTGTTTATTTGCGTTTAGCTTTAGTTCACTCTTTCTCGGCTTCCTTCCTTTTCTCTGGCCTCCTTCTCCATTTGCTGGCATTGTATTCTCAAGCGCATCATCTCAATCTGATGTTCGTCAACTTCCTTTGCGGCCAAACACTCTTCCTCCGCTGCCTGTCTAGCAAACGCTCTCTCGTCAAGCTGCTTATCCTCTACCCATTTCCTAAGCTAAGTGCCACTCAAGCCAAGGTGGCTACCCATCGAGATCAACTTTTCAAAATCCATGCTTCTCTCTACGGAAACATTTTCAACAATTCAAATAGAAGCTCGCCACAAAAAATCCTGTTCACGCACAATGCTCTTCCAGCCTATGGAGGCACACCTCAAGAATCAACACGTCTCTCTCTCCATTTGTCACGATCCCTTTGCATCGAACGTCCTGTCCGCGGACGCCAGTTTAATTGTCACGCGCTCGATAATAACAGAAGTTCATCACCGAGAAATGACAAAAGAGGAGAGTCGTCGTTCGATGCCCGGCGTAGCCGGTAAGCAAACGTGGATAATGAGACGAAGACGCGTTGACTTAAAAGAACAATAAGAAGAGGTCTAAAGGCTCAGAACTAGGAATACACAAAAGATTTTGAGGCAGCAATTAACATTCTAAAAGACAACGACATGAGTGAAGAAACAACCTAATTGAATACTTCGAATTACGTATACAGGGTCATGCTTTTCCAGGATGGAAGTAACAAATCAAGTAACAGTAAGGGAAAGAAAGATCACAGCAGTTTCGAACATACAATTGACCGGGGAGCGCGGCGGTAGTCCATCACTGAGACGACGCCGATGAGCGGCACTCGAAGGCGACGGTCCTTCCGGTGCAGCTTGCAGTATGAGGATGTGGTACCGGCTGCGGCAGCTCGGGTAACCCCCGGGAGCACGCGGCAGCTCGGGTTTCCTTCTTCGGGAGCGAAGTGGGCGGACTGACTTTGGGGCCTCGGTGGCTCCTTTTTAAACCCTTGTCGGCGCTGCCTTGTGCGCAGGGTCGGGGTCTGAAACAAACCACACACATAGAGCGCACAAAGTAGTTCACTCACTGGGAAGGCGAACGTAGACACACCACATTTCAGCACTGCATGGTCGCCCTATCTTAGGTTTGAAAAAAATAACGCGCGCCAAAACAACACACGTACGCCCCTAACTTCGGTTTTTCTGGGGATCACCCCACGCAGCACAAGAGCCCGGGCCAGTATTGTCACTGAGTTGGCAGAGATCAGCCCTATGTAGGCCCAGCGCTGCCATCTTATGGCTGGTATTGGTTGTGCCATTCCCCTGAGGATTACATTGGTAACCAATATTGTTCGTGCCTATCTATAACGACGACAACATTGGCCCAGCATATCCGGTGCCGTCACAATATCGGTGGCACCATTATGCAAGAATAGCAGTGATGGGCCTGGATATGCGGCGTATCACCGCTGTTGGCGCTGGCATGAGATAAGGATGGCTATAGCGGACAGCATTACCCGTCAGTCCACTGATGTTGGCCAATATTCGACATATGCTGGACAATAATGTGAGCTCTGTTACAATGGCCCGCCAATGTCAGATATACACTGGCATACCTTACATGTTAACAGTATTGGCATTGCCCTTTGATAAGGATGGCTATATCGAACAGCGTTAGCCATTACTCCACTGACGTTGGCTAATATATGGCATATGCTGGGCAATACTGTCAGTTCTGTAACCATGTCCCGCCAGATGCATTGGCATACACTTTAGTCAACATTGTCTTGTCTATTTCACCTACTGGTCAATATTAGATGCAATTAGCATGTGGCTGGAAATATTCCGTGGGAAACCTCATTAGCGTGCTTTTGCGGTTGGCAGGCTCATTTAATACTTGGAGTCGTTAACTGTGCTGTTATAATCAAGTTACCTTTGCAATTTTCAATACTTCGGAAATCTTGTGTCTAAATAGTTATAGTTCCGCGTGCTGGTTTCCATCGCGTTTGCTCTAATCCCACCTAGCTGTTGTTGATGTTGCTTGGGATTACACCATGTTCTTTTATACTAGATCTTCATTGACTTATACCTCTGTCACACGAACAGATTTAATGTCATCCAAATCGAATATCATTCGATGCATCGAATGTCATTCGGTTTATTTCGGTGCTTTACGGTAGTAAAATATCATGTCATTCGCAAATGGTGGCAATTACGATCAGCTATAAAAAAATGCTGCACTTAAGGAACATCGGTGCGCATAAAAGGCGTTTGAAATCACTGTGTAACATTTTAAAGCTGATCAAAACATTTCTGTACGATAATTCAAGCGAAAAACATTACTTTTGACTATGCGGTAGCACTTTAGCCATAACAATACAAGCCAAGTACCGAGTCACCCGCAAAATGCCCACAAACCGATAAAAGTAAACATACTATATGGCTGAACACAGCGGAGCGCGGATACACAGTGCGAAGACGCATGGAGGCACGTAGAGCATGCGATTGGCGTCCAAACTGTGAGGCGCGCAGTCAAAACTTTAACTTAGTTCCGAGATAAACATACAGGGAGATGCGGCTACCAAGGAACACAGAGCCCAAAAAGATCGTGAGTCCCTGCTATGACTGGACCACTGCTGTGACCGAGAGGAATGCCGTTCCGCGAGAGCCTGCAGTACTAATAATTTTACACCTAAATTAACAGGTTTTAAAACAAAACTTTAGAAATACAATTTTTAAATTTCAATGTGCGCAGAATATGTTGTTGGGTTACTTGTTTCTGCTGCGTCTCTGGCGTCAAGAGTACACATTCGGTTCGCGATCGAATGTGAATGAGTTCCCCATACTCATTCGATGAAGAATGTGATTCGAACCTAATGACATTAAATTTTCTTGTGTAGCACGGGATTAATGACATTATATGCTAATGTCATTCAATACGAATGACATTAAATTTGCTCATGTGACAGAGGTATTAAGCTGGCACTGTAATCAATCCACATGTATACTGTGCCGAATTTGGATGAGACCTACAATCGGTCAACGGCGTCAAATATTAATAAGTTCACCACCGTTTGCTGGTTCGTCAGGGCGGCGGCGGCGATAAATAGCTCCACGCCGACCGGGAGAATAGAAAGTATCAAAACGACGTGTCATATATCGTGCATAGGGAATGGTTGCTATTTTTTGTATTCTATTCGGCAATGGTCTAGGTTCTTTCATGGCTGCTCCCGTGGCGATTCCTGCTGCTCTGGGTGAAGAGAATTCCCAAAGTTTTAGCAAATGTTTTTGCCCTCGAGTGTATTAGTTTTAATAACAGTGGCTTCAAACAGACGATTATCGCAGGACACGCATGCAGTGCGATGCAAAAAATGAGCGATAAGAGTCGGCCTATTAAGGCTCGTACGTGACTCAGATCGACTATGGCGAGCGCGCTTCAATCGAAATACACTTTAAAAATACATTAGGCCGTTTAAGCTATACGAATATGAAGCATCGCAACACATACTTTCGCTTAAACGATTAAACAATGGTGATCTAAATTAAAGCTGGGTTATAGAGCGGTAAATTAAACGTCGGTCCGCACATGCATGGACGTTCCCACATATGGCAAAGCGTATCGACGCTTCCTGCTTCGTTGTCGCTCTAAGATGTGAAGTATTAGAAAAAACATGAAGTGAAAACGCTGCACGTACAATCTCAGTATGAATAATATTAAGGTTTTGCTGAAACAAATAACTGGTTTACTGTTTCACTTTTCTTCATCGCACTCGTTTGCACATTTGTTTTTTCTCAAGCGTCTGCCCTTGTTGGCGACACACTGCGCACTTCTCTTCCAGTCCACTGATGGCACTCACTCGCGCCGAAATATAGACGCTCTGTTCGCTGCTTCCTAGGTGCATTGAAAACATCACAAACAAAGGAAGAAAAACATGGAGGCACGGCGCCAGCAACAGCGGTGCCGACTTGCCCGACTGGATGCGTTCTGCAGGTGGGGTTGTCGGGTTACACGCTGCGCGATGCAATCCAAGACGCAGGCCCTGACGCTCCCCGTGTGGTTCAAGGTGCATACGGCCGCCGCCCGGGCGGGAATTTACGATGCAATGCGTCAGCCGCTATACTTTAAGGCTCTGTTTCTTTCATATACCTATTTCACATAAGTAGAGATAGCGTAACTTACGTCTTAGGCTTTGCAAGAGTAGACCATTCCATACGTGTATAATGAAAAGTACGACTGCAATGACCATGGCGCATTAATCACTGATGGAATATGGCACACATACGGTACTGGTAAATGCTCTATGATTAACTTGAAACACCCATTCGGCAAACGAGTACGCCAGTTATTTGCTAAACAAGCTGCTAATATTCAAATCCCTGCAGTGGAAAAAATTCATGGAAATCATGGAAAAAATCTCATAGGAAATCAAAATAGCTTCGTGTAGCAGCCAGTATACAAGAACGGCAGCTCAGAGAACAACATTTGATTCAACGCCATGCAGGTGCATTGATAGCATAATTTGTGAATTTCTGGATTATTTTTTTTTGCACAAGTGCTAAAAAAAGAAGTCTGTAACGTTTCTCCGCTTTTATTCACACCCCAAATTTCACGATTCCACCGTCGTTCACTGCAATACAATGCTTGCGCTACAAATGGCAAGCAGGAATAACTGTAGAGTTCAAAAAATTACCGACGATTACGTTACTTCCTAATGCGAAATTTGAGCGCAGCAAATAAGCTGTTTCACCTTTTCGATAGATTGAGGCAAAGAAATCGAGCAACACATGTATGCGCTATCACAGAACTTTTTTTTCACACGTATTCCTTTCTTCTCGGCGGCGGCGATTAGCCTCTGCTTCGGCGACGCGTACTCCTGGATCATCTCGACGGCGGCGACGGTAAGCTTCTACTTCGGCGGCACGCACCTCTGGATTCTGGCGGCGACGGCGCTGGGCCTCTGCTCTGGCAGCTCTGCTGGCTGCTGCTGCTGCTGCTGCTGCTGCTGCAGCAGCAGCAGCAGCAGCAGCAGCAGCAGCAGCAGCAGCAGCAGCAGCAGCAGCAGCAGCAGCAGCAGCAGCAGCAGCAGCAGCAGCAGCAGCAGCAGCAGCAGCAGCAGCAGCAGCAGCAGCAGCAGCAGCAGCAGCAGCAGCAGCAGCAGCAGCAGCAGCAGCAGCAGCAGCAGCAGCAGCAGCAGCAGCAGCAGCAGCAGCAGCAGCAGCAGCAGCAGCAGCAGCAGCAGCAGCAGCAGCAGCAGCAGCAGCAGCAGCAGCAGCAGCAGCAGCAGCAGCAGCAGCAGCAGCAGCAGCAGCAGCAGCAGCAGCAGCAGCAGCAGCAGCAGCAGCAGCAGCAGCAGCAGCAGCAGCAGCAGCAGCAGCAGCAGCAGCAGCAGCAGCAGCAGCAGCAGCAGCAGCAGCAGCAGCAGCAGCAGCAGCAGCAGCAGCAGCAGCAGCAGCAGCAGCAGCAGCAGCAGCAGCAGCAGCAGCAGCAGCAGCAGCAGCAGCAGCAGCAGCAGCAGCAGCAGCAGCAGCAGCAGCAGCAGCAGCAGCAGCAGCAGCAGCAGCAGCAGCAGCAGCAGCAGCAGCAGCAGCAGCAGCAGCAGCAGCAGCAGCAGCAGCAGCAGCAGCAGCAGCAGCAGCAGCAGCAGCAGCAGCAGCAGCAGCAGCAGCAGCAGCAGCAGCAGCAGCAGCAGCAGCAGCAGCAGCAGCAGCAGCAGCAGCAGCAGCAGCAGCAGCAGCAGCAGCAGCAGCAGCAGCAGCAGCAGCAGCAGCAGCAGCAGCAGCAGCAGCAGCAGCAGCAGCAGCAGCAGCAGCAGCAGCAGCAGCAGAAGAAGAAGAAGAAGAAGAAGAAGAAGAAGAAGAAGAAGAAGAAGAAGAAGAAGAAGCAGCAGCAGCAGCAGCAGCAGCAGCAGCAGCAGCAGCAGCAGCAGCGGCAGCGGCGGCGGCGGCGGCGGCGGCGGCAGCGGCAGCGGCAGCGGCAGCGGCAGCGGCAGCAGCAGCAGCAGCAGACGGAGGACTTCCACCGGTCGTCTCGCTCATGGCTCAGAAAGAACTGGCAGATAATTTCGCAGTGGCGAACGGCAGCGGCAATTTCGGCTCGGGCGGTGCACATATACAGATCCGCTGCCACCGATCTGGCTCTCTGATTGCCACCGCACAGGGGTTGCATTGGAGGAGGAGCGAAGAAAGGAATTAAGTTCGAGCCGGCGCTTTGACAACCGGAGACTCGCAGGAAGAGGGGGGAGGGGGGCGGCGTGTACACCCAGCGGCAAACGATGGGGGCAGAAGCGCGCGCAGCAAGCGGACAACGCGATAAAGGGAGAAGGGAAGAGATAGCAGTGACTGACTGATGCTGCTGACGCCGATAGTGAGTCAGCCCCAGCTGCGGAGTTGGTTTGAGGGACAACGCCGCCGATGACGACGCAAACAATATGATACCCTCGCTTCCGCCGAGCCAAGAACCAGGTCTAGCAGTGGGAAGGTGGTCACGTATTCGTCGACGTGCCGGGGCCTACGTGAAAAATCCGGCGCGTCGGCAACTGAAGAGCACCCTATCCGCCACACAGGAACAGGGGGGGGGGACCCTCCCCTCCTCTTTCTGCATGGCGGCGACGGTGTTCTATGCAGACACGTTATCTTGACTCTCTAGCGGCGTCAGCGGCATCCAGCGGTATCAGTTGGTCGCTGCTAGCGCTGGGGGGATGAAAGGGGGGCGGAGCTGGTTACGAGGCCGACTACGACGCCGACGCGAAACCCAGGAACGGACGCCAAAGAGCTGGGCTCTAAAACTAAATAAAACAGTCGTTGTTTTACAGTTAACCTCATATCGGTATCAAATCTTATTTATTCTCTAACTACCTCCGTGGTGGAACAGTTACAGGCGTGCGCGGAGAAGGTAGTTTTTTTTTTCAAATATTCTGTATGGAGTGAAGATACCCACATGTAAACTGACTTGTTCGCATTAGAACGAAAAAAAATGTGAAAGGAAAGACTGCAAACACAAATAAAATACAAAACGATACAATGGGTATATTAACAACTGAATTAAAATGACACATTTTTGTTTCGCACGCGCTCGTTCGCACAGTTTTCCAGCGCCTGCTCTCCGTGCTGACGCACCGCTCAATCCCGTCCTCGCGCACTTTGCACTCCTGTCGTTCCCCGGATCGCACTCTCTCACCGCATGCGATGCGAGCAAGGTCCGAGGTTGCATGCGCATCTCGAAATTCACGCAGGTGCGCCAAAGCTGTGGACGGGTCGACGCACCACTCAGGGTCCAAGGGGCGGCCGCCGCCCAGGGGAAGGAATTGCGTAGTAATAAAAAGACGAACGCTAACAGACTGGAGACTTCTTTCAAACATTTCCGGGCTCTCATAACAGATTGCATAGAGAAATGCGCTTTTACCGCATTTTCTTCGCCAATAAAATATACGCAAGAAACTAAACTGTGAGAAAGAAACAAGCGCCGAATGAATCGTGCCAACAAACGACTAATCTAGCAGATAGAATGATGCTGACGGTGCGGATATATGAGAAAAAATGTAAGCGTCGTATGCAACTAGCTTATAAAGAGGTGGCAAGTCGTAGTGCTGAGATGCTTAGCTCAATAGGTTTAACAAACTTGCTTCAAATCCTCATTTCAGGGTGATTGAAATATTCCACTCGATTGAGCACTATTGTATGAAAGCATTTTCGTTGGTATGCTAAAAGTGAGCAAACTATTCGTAGTAGAACACAGCATTCACAAAATACAACTTGAACAGGTTTGAGGCGGCTCTCCAGGGCGACGACGCGCTTCGATGCTGGCACAGAGCCCTACATAGATGAGCAGCAGCAGCAGCGCGTCTATGCTGCTGCTGCTGAAAAAGCGATTACTAAAAAGCTCGAAGGATGACGCGACAATCGCTTAGCCGGCATGAGGGCGACAGTTGTATTTTGTTTCAAAGAGGGCGCTCCGTTCTTTCGTCCCGGGACACCGCTAGGGGGCCAGATGGAGCGGACGCGCTCCACATGACCTCCTGCTTCGACGCCGTATTTTACCCGGAAAACATCAACGCTACAGAAAGTGGGTTACTCCATCGGCTTCCACTAATCAAGCTGAATCTGCTGATAACAGATTTTCATCTGTAAGTCCAGATTTCACCATCTTCTGGCCGTTCGCAGATCCGAAGCGGAGAACGCCGCGCTAAGCCTAGCAGCTTCGGGCCATCGGCCCGACGAAACGCTGCTCAAGCTCACGCGGGAGCCTCCAAGGATGGCTGCTGACAACGCAGCGGCATCGACCGGAGCCACGACACCGACTCAAGAGACAAGACACGAAGAGAACGCTACCAACGACTCACAGAAGACACTCCACAGCGGAGGATGGTTCGTCGCAAAATACCACAAATCGAGGCTGACCGCCGTTCCGGAGACCGGGACCGAAGCGGTAGGCAAACCACCACCGAGCCAGCATTGTCTTACATTTCATTGTTGCTGCAGGCTGCGTAAGCCATGTGCCAGGGAGATTTTTCTTCTTTTAGCATATTTCTTACGTTGTTAACTTTTCAAAAGTGGTTCTCAAGAGTGCGCGACTTGATGCCGATCATTTTGCAGCTTATTTCAAGTTAAACCGTTACTGTTTTGCAGAGTACTAATTTCCTAAAGGAAACAACTGCGTGGCATCGTAGCCCTAAAAGCCAACTTCGGATATTCACGGCGTTACAGTGGCTGGAACGGCGTATAGCCGTCGCCTGGCTCTGCCGCTCGAGTTCCCTTGGGTGACCTCGGGCGGAGTCGGCGGAGTCCGGGCAAAAGCATATTTTCAAGAAACTTTATCTGTGTTGCTGTTTAGTGCAAGAAACTGGATATAGCGTAACTGTACTCATTTACCAGACGAGGAGGCGGTGCTAACAAAGCAAGGCTGAAAACGCGTCTCTGTCGCTGAGGTCCTTCGCTTTGTTCGATGTGCACCAGCGGCAGCGACAGGCGTTGGCGTCGTCGTCGCACGATGCATCGCCAGGGATTGTCGCCTATTTTTTTCTTTCTGTATCGTTGCTTCAGCTGCAATAGATCAGTTGCAAAACCTACACGTCAGCTTCCCGGTGCGGCAGACATATGGGGGCATAGACTTTGGGGTAATAGTTGGGTACACTGCTAGCACATCGCCTGAAGGGTAGGGTAATTCGCGCACCTCTTGCCCATTCGTCACAGTATTATTCGCGTGCGCATTGTCGCTTCACTATTCCCCTCTCCGGTTAGTGTCCCTTTTCTAAATTTTCTTTCTTCACCCCCAGGGTGACAGTGCTCCCCCCTTTATTCCAGTGTTAAGAATGCCCGAAAACCTTTCTCTGACAATGGCCTGTGCGTGGGGAACTGCATCCCAAGCAGCGTGGACTGTGGTAGATGCATGTACTGCACCTAACTATTATCCCTGAATCAGGTTCTGTCGCCACTGTGCATAAATTCCTACCTCACAGGGAAGCCGACTTGTAGGTTTTGCTAACTGGTCTGTTATAGCAGGACCAGCAGGGCCGGAGCCTTAAGTGTGAGCGC